>NW_024884744.1:6046963-6353355 GCF_019232065.1 Centrocercus urophasianus | reverse complement strand
AACTTTTTTAGTAGTTAGAAAAACATTCCTACCTGAAGCTGTGCATGAGGGCAATCTGACATCCGTTTTACTCTGAACAGTTTCAAAAAAGTGGTGCCAATTGAATTGATTGCACACATCATAATTGTGTAGGAGGACAACTAGATTTACAAATATATATTACACACACACAAAACAGACAAAGCTATAAAATGCTTGGTAGCTCCACATGCTTTGAGCTAGCCAACATACCTGCTGCATGTTGAACTGCTTATTATTGATCATATTGAAAATTTAAACAGCTATTTCTGATGTATCAGTTACTGGATTAAACAACCACTTCCAGAGCGGAGGAAGAAAGAGGAGAAATGATGGACCCAAAAGTTGAGGGTTTAAACATACGTTCCTTGAATAGCCAGCATATCACTTCAGTAATGTGAAGAGTGTTGCCCCAATTTTTACTTAGTGTTAAAGAGTCTTAGGCCAAGTTCACCTCTGGCATTAGTGGGAGTGTCTCCCACCATTTCAATGGCACTTGTGTCCTCTTTCACCAGGGCTGAATTTGGTCCTATAACTGGTCACCTTCAGTAACATTAAGGGAAGTGGGAGCCTTGGACAGATAGAACTGGGCTGCAAAATTAAAAGAGTGAATATTGGACAAATCATGTAAATAAAGAATATATATTAATAATAGTTCCTATTATATAAATAGCCTTTATAAAAAAATAATCTTTCAATAATTTTAATAACTCACCTTTTTTAGGTTCTTGGAAAACATGTATGAAAAAAATCTATTCAGTTCAAGTTAGATTAAAGCAAACCTAAGATGAACACTACAACTCTTTGTTGCACTAAACCCAATTCCGACCATTCAGTTTCCAGGTTAGTCAGTTTTGGGGGATGATAAGAAAAGTTTCTTTGTGAAGGCATGAATTGCACCCCTAG
The DNA here is from genome assembly GCF_019232065.1 of Centrocercus urophasianus. NCBI lineage: Eukaryota > Metazoa > Chordata > Aves > Galliformes > Phasianidae > Centrocercus > Centrocercus urophasianus. Next base: position 6,352,431 of record NW_024884744.1, on the reverse strand, counting down.
AAATACTGAGCAGAAGAAACACCATACTGAATGGGCCTATTTCCTACTGTTTTCTGAAACTGTGCAGATGACAGACCCAGAAATCAAAGGATCATCTAAACCCTATGTATGTTAATGCCTCCGAGCACATTTAAAAGGCACTGTCCTCTCACTATTTTTCAGATCTTTGAGCTTAAACTCCTTCCCTTCAAACTACACTGCATTCAAATATTAACTACCCACTTGAACTTTCTTTCAATGCTTCTCATTCCAGCAGTTTCTACCTGCTGTACCAGACCCAAGGTAATATGTGATGGACTCTATATTCATGCTGGCACTATTTTCTTTTTCCTTCTAATTTATCCTATCAAATGAAAAAAGGAAACATTCTTCCCAAGTTTACCTTTTTGGGCTTAAGGCATAACATGAAGTCACACATCATACTAAAGCTTAATTTTTGAAGTGTACAATTTTAGTGCTATCTGAAACCCTGTTTTACATTGTTTTTCAACAGATGTCTGAATAGTTCGTCTTTTTTCTTGCCATAAGTTCTAATATCATTCATGGTTTGTGCAATTCCTATGCAACCAGTCTGCTGCTAACGGGTATTAACAGTGTAGTACCCACAAAGCGGGTTATTAGTTCTCGTGTTCTTCACTTTCATTTCAGTTCAAAGCATGTTGCTTTATTGTGTGGAAGATCCAGTCCATTTTTGTTGTCCAGCCACCATGGTGAGCATCATTCATTTGCTTCATGAAGTACTCAAGAGCTTCCTGCTCAGTTTTGTCCAATGCAAGGGTCTTCCGAATGTACGCAATATCATCAAAGGACTGCAGTTCTGGCATTCCTGAGCCAAGCATCATGGAGAAGAGATTTATGAACAGATTGGCATGCTGCCGAATTGCTAGATAAGCCTTGTAACACATCTCTTGAAACCTGGAAGAGATAGAAAAGAAAAACCACACCCACAAAGAGACAACACTCAGTATATTGCCTTGTTAGATGCATTTTCTTTTTCACCTCTAAAAAGATTTTCAAGCAACTATATACAGATAAAAGGTTGACATTCATAGTTTAACTAAATCCAACAAATGTTCAGACATCCTTATCTTCCTTCTTAGATTATTTTAACTGCTGTAAGACTTAGTATTGGTCAGACTGGTACAACAGTCAAAATTTCCAGCCTCAATTCTCAATTTACGCAAACGTTCAACAACTCTAAAGGGGTACACAGAGCCTTTTACTTATTTGTGGCAACATTTCAGATCATAAAGCAAGTTTCCTGATCAACTGCTGTGAACAGTGCTTCCCTGGTGATCATCAAGGAGAGATACACTTCTGTCCCACACTTCTATGAAGTTACTGTTCATCCTTAGCTACTCTTCAGAATGCACTGAATACAGGAGCATTTGCTCTCTTACAGCATTGAGTGTGAAATGTCTGTTTATGTGAAACAATTAAAGGTCACCAGAATTGCATTTTATGTGTTATAGAATTTAAATGGTTTTAGAAAGGTACTTACCTTTCAAACTCCCTTGTTTTGGTGCATTCTTGGGCTCCTTTACTAATCACTATTAAAAAGTCCTGTGTTAAGACAAAGGGCACACGCTCTCTTTTGTAGCCAAATTTCTTCTTCTTGTGGTCAAGGAAGTGGCCAAAGTCAATGTGAAACAGCTTGGAAAGACAAAAAGGCGTTTTAAGATTAGTAATTCCTCATTTAAAGGATGTAATTGTAAAATTGCTCATCCCTCATATTTCAGTTTTTTTTTTTAAACAAACATCAAATTGAAAGGTTATACTGGGCTATCTATGTACTTGCAAAAATAGATCTTACTTGTCCATCATCTTTCACCATGATGTTACTGTTGTGGCGATCACCAATGCCCAGTATAAAGGTAGCAACACAGTAGCCAGCACAAGAACGTGTAAACAAGTCAATAGCTGCATCATACCTATGGAAAACAAAGAAAACATATTGCTACATACACTCTAATAATACAAAATTATCAATTCATTTATTTAAAAGGTATGAACCAATTTTACCATTTTCACTCCATGCAGTAGAGTTTCTAGACTTTACTGAAGGAAAAAATTCAGCACACACTAGACATAGAAGTACTTACAGTTAAGCATATGGAACAATAAACAAGCTGTTAAAATGACAGTCTGTTTTGTAAAGACAGGGACGAGCTTTCACTTGGAGGAACTACAGTTAAGCCACGTCACCTTAATTCTGCCTTCACCTTGCTTTACTGTTGAGAAGTCATATGACTGCTCAAACTCATTAAATACAAAGAAAATACAAATAGGACTATTAGGCAAATGAGAGCAGGGAAAAATACAGGCTATTTCCCATTTAGATACATTTTAGTTCTCTTGAAGCTTCCATCAAAAAGAGCAAGAGAACAAGGAAAACCCAGCAACAGGAAATCTCACATTTCTCCTTTGTTCTTGTCCTTGAGCCACTGATGCAAGGTATGGCTGTTGAACTGCAATGCTCCCTTTAAGCCTCCTTTACACTGAATCTGCATGATCGTATGAGAACTTCTCACTACCTCAATGAGTCCCACGCAGTCACCAATAGACAAACAACCGTAAGGCAACATCCTGTAAGAGAAAGGATTTTTTTTTTCCAATAAAACATTTTAAGACAGCGAGCAAAAGGCGTTGTTCTATGATCTTGACTACTCAAGTGTTATGTTATTGACTTTAGGATATGAAAATCTGATTTAATGTTTTACAGGTGTGTTATATATTGTCACTGGTCCTGTGAAAAAAGCATAATGGACATTAGTCCTGTAACATGTATCCACTGTATCCAAACCCTGTATCCACCAGTGTTACTCTTCAGTTTTGTATCAGGATAAGATTTTTCCTTAAACTTTTATTAATGCATTTTTGGAAGCCTTGAGAATCCACTGGAGAAGCCTCTTAAGAAAGCATGCAGGATAATTTGACAATATCTATTCAACTATATTAAAACTGAAATACTAGAGTCTGAACCTAAGCATTCAGAAAGTGAATTTTGGGACTTATGAATTCCTTTGCAGAAGTAGCAGGTAATACATTGTGTTGCCAGCATGGAATGTTCAAAATGAGTTTTCAAGTAGCACCTGCACATAATACAAAATTGTAATTGGAATCTATAGGCAGCACCATTATTGTTCATCCAGATATTAATGGACTAACTATACCCAGAAAGCCTTTTACTCATGTGCTCTTCAGAGTTCATAAAGTATTCCGTAATCTGTAAGTGAAACTCAAAGGATAGACTCAGTAACTTATTTCTTTTTACAAGTAGATATTACTTGTTATCTCCTCCTTTCTCCCCTCCCCACAGTTCTCTGCCCCATCACCAAATCTGCATTTCTTCTGTCAGTTTCATTTGAAACATTTTTTCTGTGAGAAGTCAAAGCAGTCTTATTCAAACACTAAAAGTAACAACCATTATCATGTTTAACACCCTCTCTTAAAAGATTTCAGAGAGTCGTGCTTCTAAGGAAACCCTTTTCTCTCCTGAACTTTCTTTCCTTATGAGGGTAAAAGTATCTCTCACTAATAGAGGAAAACAGCCTTCTAGCTACACTGGAACATCAGTTTTTTGTGACAAAAAAAAAACACACAACAGTAACACAAATCAGCAACAGTTAGTTTGATCTAAGAAACTGGAACACCAGTGCAGTGAGTAACCAAACCAGCAGCAGAGCTAACCACTGGTGTTGCCATGGAGGTAAGCTTCTCTGCTCTGGTTTATAAGTTGTTTATTTGCTGAAGACTATAAGTTTGATAACCTATTCAAAGCAAATGCTACAGATACCATCAGCAGACTACAGGGTGGCTTGTTTGTGTGATCGTAGCCATTCCTGATATGTAGATCCCTCACAGCAACTTAAATGAGACAATCATTTTTCAAACCAGATAGGTAACTTCACAGAACCCAGTTGTTTAGCTAACTGAAAGTCATAAAAAATCCTCTTTAAAATATACAAAAGTATTCATACTTATTGCATTTTACTTACTACCTTTGGGTAGTAGAGAAGTATTCTCTAGTAACAAACCAAAGCATAAACCATTAGGAACAGAATTGTTTAAGAATGACCTCTAATGCTTACCGAAGATCAAGACCTTGGTTTTGCCAAATGTTTTCCATAATTCTAATTATCTGAAGTGTCAGCATGTCTTGACGTAAGTCTAGAATAATCAAATAGATAAGACAGCAAGTTTCATAACACAGGATACTGCCACATCTTACTTCTTTTAGAAATAACCACTTTTGAGTGGTAAAGTGTAATAAGGTTCATATAGATGAATGGAGGTTTTATTCTCTCAAGAAAAGAATGGCTGGTAGGTAGGTGAGAATGAACATGAACTTGTGGTGGCAATTTTAAAGCTGTTTAAAAATACATATTAAAACATAACAATGGAATTGTCGTGTGACCCTTACCATCTCCATTTTTAAAGATTATCTCATTGTTCTGAAATAGCAATTCAGACATAATATCTGGGTTTTCCCAGTTTAACCACAGGGGTCTCTTTGCAGATGACATTATTCTGCACTCCTCAAGCCTATAAAAAAAGATATATATGAAATAAGGATATTTAGATTCTCATATTGTGTTTCCATGATATTACAATCTCCATTTTCTTCAAAATATTTGAACAGGTATCAAATTAAGTAATGCACGGAGAACTGAAGATCTACCACTGTTTTCATCTTGAAATTTATATTAGTAACTGCAATGCTAATCATTGGCTAGCCACAAGTGAAGAGTTAGCTACACTCATTTTTCCTTTGGCAGCAAGTGTTCCTTACACATGGAAAAAGGGCCACAGTTCCTACCTTCTAACGGGAACAGCAAGCTATCATGTTGTTCTCTAATTTATTACATCATCGCACAGAAACTACTTCACTTAAATAAACCCAATATTTAGTATGTTAGCATTTAACTGTGATGTTGTTGATGTTAACCTTACTAAGCATTTACTTAGTTATCTGGGTACATTTCAGAACTGAAGACAATACCGAAGATTTCCTAGTTGATGAGCAGGATTAAGAGGAGAGATAAAGCCTTGTAAAGCATCCATAAAATCTGGACGTCTCATTTGTTCAACAAGAAACTTCATCTGCACCTAAAAAAAATTACATTCAGATTGTAAGAACACTGACTAAATGTAGAAGATAAGAATCAGGTTTCAGCTTTTGTTTTAAGCATGGTTTTGCACAATTCCACTATCAGCAACTCTGCTTTGCCACAGGTTACACAAATCAAAGCTCTCAACTCAGGTTCCATTAGCTTAAGAGACAGACAATAGCAAGGTGCACACAAAATACTACAGCTTCAAAGATACTGCCTACTGAAGTTAGTAGTATAAATACGTTTCTAGTTAATCCAGTAAAATAGTTCTAGTGATTCCTACGACTAAGTCACAAAAGTTTTGATGTGTGGACAGCTTAAAATACCTTCTGGGTCTCATCTTTCTTTTCCTGCTTGAGAATATCTGTGAGGTTAATCAACTTCTCCATAGCCTCCACCTGCCTGCTCAGATGCTTTAGGTACATTCCACACGCTCGACAATAGGACTCCAGAAGTAAACCAAACCTCTGACTTACAGTTTTATTGTGCATTTCAGACCTACACGGAGAGGAAGAACAGTTACAGCTTTAAGACAAGACCACTTACAGGTGCCAAAAAATGAAACTATACTGTAACACCTTTCTGAAGGCTGCCTATGGGTCCTTCCCAGTTACGTAACTTGTGTTGGCCTCCCACAGCTCATCTCATTTTGACGTAACTGATCAGCAGAGTTCCTTACTTTTTACAACTAACCCAGCAGTTTTCACTCTTCCTTTTCTCTTAACCCCATTCCCCTTCTTGCTACATCCTGTCCTTCTCTGTTAACTTTATTCAAAATCCATGCTTGTCAAAAAAAAACAAACCAACCAACCACTAAGCCTCCAGTTTCACTTCAAGTTCCAGCTTTCTAAGCAGTTTAATCTTCTCCTTCTGTCATTAATCCCAGGCTAGTTACTTTGTTCTTAACTACTCTCAAACTTCACATCATTCTACATCCCCTCATATAAATTAGTCAGCCAAGATATTCCATTATCCTTGGTCATTATTAAAACAGGTAGAAAACAAAGATTTCTTATTTCTATGTCTTATCTTTAGTGTTTCATCTTAGAACAGCATTTTCAGATGAGATCTGGATACAACTCAGAATGCTGAAATTGAGTTATATTCAGCCTTCTCAACAATAGAACTTACGAGAAGCCATGCTATACTTAATACAGAAGAACAGGGATATTTTGGCTATCAATCTCTGTGGTCTTTATAAGAATTTACGAACCATAATTTTTCAAAGGTTTATCTGGTCTAGTTGTGTGACTTGCTTTGGGCCTCAGCTATTTGTAAAATGCACAAAGATGTTACAGCCTTCTAAAGACAAGTCTGCAGAGATAGGGATTTTTCAGGAACATTTTTCCATGGCTTTCTGGCTTAACTTCAGAAGTAGCTCAGTTTTGGAAAAAACTGCTCAGAAAGACTGGTGGAAGGTTCTAGAACAGAGATCTGTTATAAGTTGTATTATTAGCTGCTTACAGGAAGCTTCCAGCTATCTTAGACACCCCTGCTTTTAGAGTAACTGCTATTAGAGGAAAGAATCAAAATGAAGCAGATGATATAAAGATTCATAATCTTTTACTAATTTGCTTTAAAAACTGCAATGAATGCATTCTATTATCAAACTATGCATTCAAACTCTTAAAATAAAGTTTGCTTTTTAATTGTCAAGTGGTAATATTTCCCAAAAGAAAAGCATGTAGCATACGGAACTTTTTTTTTTTAAAGCTTGTAGGAATCTTGTCACTACTCAAGATTTATTAAGCTTACTTTAAATGCCAGAAGAAGAAGTGTCCTATCCGTTGATTGGTCAGTGCCTTCTTGAGTAAAAATCTCACCAGTTGATTATCTAAGTACTGTTCATATTTCAGAACCTAGTTAAGGACAAAGAAAATTTGGAAGAAAATTAGCTGCAGTTATTTTTGCTGAACAGCATATAGATTAAGACAGTTAAATAAAACACAATTCAAGTTTGATATAAAAATTTTGTAGGCTGCCTGACCTTGGTATTTTAATACACACATTAGCATTTAAAGAATATCCGCTAACAGAGTGCACAGACTGCTTTTATTTCAAAAACTTACCATCTGATGCTTCCCATACTGTTACCAAATATTTTAGCTTCAGCATGCTTAACATTGTAAAAAAGATGCTTCTGTTCGTGTGTCACCATATGCAAGACAGCTGAAACAGTTGCCTGTTCCAGTTGGTAGAACAGTTCTGCATCTCTGCAGAATTTTGACATTTCATACCAACACCAGAAACCAGAGCACAACAGAAAAGTAACTTTCATCTTTCAGAGCTCCTCCTAATGTAATTTGCACTGAAAACAGGATTCTTATATTTTCCACAATGACTTAACTTTTCTTGTATTTTAAATTTGCGTAATTATCAAATGTACGTAAGACATCGAGAATACCAAAATGTTATATACCTGTACTAGCTGGATTAAGTACTGAGACAGCTTGTCATCTGTTAAGTACTTCTCTAGACACCGAACTGCAAAGGCTCGCACCATTGGATCTGGATAATTGCAATCCAAAAGCTCCATTGCTTGCTCTGGCTTGATTGGAGGCCAATCTTTCACCAAACAGTACATCTGTGGACAATGAAGTCCAAGGACATTATACACACTCACACTGAAGAGGAAGATGTTGTAATACACACCCAATAGAAAGTATAACCACACAAGCTGCTGCTGAATATAAGCTGTTTGTCATTCACTTCTAAAAAATAGTTTGGTATTAGTGCCAGTTGACTTATTTTATCCACTCTAAAAGAACAAAAACAAAATCTCACATTGAAATAATACTCAGCATCATAGCAAGGATTCAAGTAATGCCACCAGAAAAAAGCTAAGACTCAGATTGAACTTAAGAATGAGAACACAAAACCTTTCCTGGAACAGACAAATGGATTGCATACAGCAAATACAAAACGATCAACTAGTTAAAGAGGCAACTCAAATTATCTGTTTTCATTCAACATATCATAAGAACTTATGTTATTTTACAAAAAAATACAGATTTTAAAGCTTCTTCAGAACTTAAAACTTCTTCAGTGACATTCGTTTGTTACCTGAGCCACTTCATCTCTAGAATTCCATTTAACAGACAGAAGTAATTTGGGCAGAATTTCCGGGGTATTTACGCAATAGTGTCTGAAAAAGAGAATGAAGGTTGTTTGTACAAAGTGTCATTTTTGTTTTGTGCATTCGCTTTTGTTTTTCCTCAGTACCTGTGGCTCCAGAGGAAGTCCTTCTCTTGCTCAGTGATTTCAGACAAGGGATCCCGTGTACATATGGCTCGCAGTTGCTCCTTGTCACTTTCTCTTAATTCATTGTCTCTAGCTATTCTATTACTCTGCAGAGAGAAAGTGGTCCATTAACCCTCCTCATTCTACAGTCATACAACGTAGAAGTACTCTTACAGCGCAGGAACATTTATACGACACAATACCACTTTGTTGTTTCCTTCTACCATAAGTGAGGACTTACAAGCTTAAAATAGAGAAATTGAAGACTAGGCCTTTGATTTTCTATAACTGCTTTTATTCACTGCTGGGACAGGAAGTACAGTTCACCAGTCAGCTTTGTGGAGAAATAGTAGTTGGCATGTGATGAACAACAGCAGCCTAGCATGGCACAAAATGAAACAGGTCACTTCTGTCTCCAGTTTTGAGATTTCTAAGAACTGCTGAATGGGCTGAAAGAATCAGAATTGAAAAAGCAGAGTACAGGAGGGTGAGGCTAGGTAAGTAAAGGTAGAACACTGTAGGAAAGCTTGCATAACAGAATGACCAGAAAACATTAGCCAGAACTAGTGTAAAATACTCCCTAAAGAGCAGAACTAGCTAAAATTCATTTCAGCATGTACTAAGACTTCCTACTAGAACCAGCTAAGACCAATGACAGAGATATTGATACTACAGCTTAAATATTTCATAGCCAAGTTCAGTTTTCTTTTACGTCTCCGATTTCTTACTTCATATTTGTTTTTTTGCAAAGCAACACTGAAATGATGCAATCTCTAACATCTCCATGACAGAATCAATTAAAAGGGAAAAAAGCTTAGGCTGCATTACTGTGTTTATATATAATAAAACTGTAACAAACAAGTCTGACACTTAAGATGAAGTATCCAAAAATTTTCCAAAAATTATATGCAGATTGAACAGTGTTATTAAAATGAACTCATTTTGACTTGTGTACAATACTGACTTCTACAAAAAAAAAAAGAAAAAAGGAAGAACAATCAATTTTATTAATGTTCAAAATGTCTGAACTGTAGAATGCTTCAAGAATAGAGAGAAAAAACACACAGTAATGATTTCCTGTTCTGCATTTTTCTTATTTCCATTAAAAATATACAAAGCAAGAATGAGCTGGGCTTTCTCAGCTAGTTTTATTGATGGTGATTTTCAGCTGACTGAACTGGTACTTTTGGAAAAGAGCCATCTGCCTGGCTTTTATAGAAAGTCAAATAAACACCAAACAGAAACTGAAGAAAGGAACAATCTGAAGTTTTCAGACAAGAGGTCAAGGCACCTCTTAAGAGGTAAAGTGTGTTATTTCTAAGAATACAAGCAATACAGCAACAGTTGTCAGATTATGGCAACATGGCATATACTACAGACTCAGTTCTCTATATTCACGTTCTCGTGATGTGTTCATTCCTATCACACAGGACAAAAATATTCCTGCCTTCAAGCTTCCATCTAACGCTATTACTTCAGAGCTTTTAGCACCTTTACCTGCTAGCACTGTGATAGTTGGCAGCTCAGTGCACCAACATGCTCATTTATTAGCATTCTGAAGCACATGGACAGGACTCAAAAAGAAAAAAAAAGAGGGATTCAAGACTGCTCTGTTGCCACATGGAAGTTTCCAGAACGTATTCTAAAATATGTTTACATATGCAGTGCAAGTAGCAAAGCTAGAGACATTCAGTAAGGAAGTGAATGGATAGATGACTTTAGAAGCACCGCAACACTTGATCAAATTGATGATACAGAGCAAGCAATTAATTGTTCATATGCATCTTGATTTTGAATTACCCTAAATTGTAGGAGAAAGTCACTAAAGTATAAAATATACTTGCATAATGGGTCAGAAAGATAATAGTTTAAGTCAAACCAAGAAGAAAAATTTACCCTGTTGCAGTCAACATCAGAAACTTGAAATTTTAGAGTTGTGGGACAGTAAATTAGATTTAATATTTGAAAATTGTTTCATGTCCAAAGTAATAATGAACTTATATAAATTACACCTTATGCAGAGTGCAGTAATTGATTTTAAATGCAGTATAATGCACTTCACGGTAACCAAAAAGTATAGTTATGTTCTCTGCATTATCACAAACATCTATATAGAAATCATACTTCAGTGACTGCTTGGCTAATTTTGACCGTTTCAAGCGAGCATTCTACAGCTTTCAGATAAGGCTGGGCAATGCTTGGTACTCTAGTATCTGATTTGAAATATATACTGTATTGCCTTTTACCTCCCTAACTAAAGGAGTGCTAAGAGTAGCCATAAAAACACACAATACTTGAACATAAGTATGGCCTGGGCCCTCAAACCTGAAGATACCACAAATTTAAAGGGAACAATCACAGTACAGTTCAAACCTACCAAACATTTAAGAATTGGGAAAGGATGAGTAATGAAAGAATTTTCTGCAGATGAGCCTACAAAAAATGGAATTGCAATGAAGAAAACAGTATCAATGAATGAAAATTACAACTTTTCTGAAGTTAAACTGAGTACTTCAGACACCTGAATCAATTATTTAAATATGTCAAAAACATGCTCACAGATAGCATGGTAAGACAGTTTCTTTTCTAAATGCTGGTCAGTAATAGATTAAGATAATCTATCACTAGCATACTGTGGAAAAAAAGGCAGCAAATACTTTGATATTTTAGTAACTATTCTTGGAAAGCAAGTTCTTCTTACCAGTCCCGCATAGCTGTAATTAAAGCCCAGTTCACGTGAGATTGTCCAATTGGCATGCTCTTCAATCACTGTCATATCTGGAAACTTCACAGGATTGCTAAACCAATCAAATTCCAGCTCTAAACATGGAGTTTCCTATGTAAAGGGAATTTAGATTACTTCTGTTGAATTGTACTAACTAGAATATAGCATATTTTGAATACACATTCATTCCTGAGGAGGCAGTTCATGTGCACATACTTACCTTATTCGGATTTGATCCAGTAACACCAATAGGATTCAACAAATCCTCCAGTCCATGGGGTACTGCCCAAAGATTCAAAGCCATTTTCCCAGATACAAGAGTGTCTGTGTAGTCAAACATGTTTATATTTCCCCAAGCCAATGGACAGTGCTCCTTAAAGAGGTTAAAAGGCGATTTTTCAGTTTCAACTTTTAATTGTCGGATATACATTTTCAAAAAAGAAACATTAAAAAAAATAATAGGGATTCACCACAGCTTTAAGTACTTACTAGGTCCCTCCCAACCAAATATTTCTTATTTCCATCTGTGCAGTAGAGAGATGTTATCAAAACCAAGTTATTCTGATCTATCATAAAATAAACAGCGGGCTGCTTTCCACGCCTTTAAACTCTAGCTGATAGTAAACCAGCAGGTCAAGTAAAAAAGATAAAATTACGTTAACAACGAACGGCATGCTTTGTGGACTCCTTTGCTACTTCAAGCAGTTTAGGATGGGGAAGGACAGAAACAGAAACTGGACTTCAGAAAACACTGAAGTACATAACCTTGCTAACATGAATACCACTTTGCTTGGGCAACTGAAGCTGGCAGTAAGCAAACAACTAAAGAAGTATCATTATATCAGAAATTGCTTTCTGTTTCTTTTGGCAACACTTGTTCAGGTCCACTTTTGTCTGATAAGCCACATATCTAGCACACCACTTCATTGTTGTGGAACCACTGAAATTGATCTCTGACATCAAATCTCTGATTGTGAGTCACAAGAAACAACATTCTTATCTAAGAGCAACTTGTTACATTTCCAGATTAGCAGAATGAAAGTTACAGAAGTTGTATTTTCTTCCTATGTATTCGGACCTCAAAAGACTACCACTGAGTTTTCCAGCCAGCAACACAGCACTGATATGATTTAGTGTTGAATGGGCAAGCTTCTTTTTGTGGTTTAAAATAACACTGACAAATGAATGATACATAAGAAAAATCCCTATTTTAATCAGATTCAAATCAAACATCACATTGAGACTAATTACCAGAACAGCAATTGCCAAATATCTTCCCAAACTTTGCGTAACCTCTGCTTGATAGTTTACTAAAGCTATGAAGCACTTTACCTCTTTAGCACCCTTCCGGCCTTTAACAGAACAGATAGAAAGGCAGAGCCGAGCAGCACGTGGAAGATCAGGAATGTACATGTCATACAACAGCCATTCATTCCATCTGCAACATTTAAAAAGCAGATTAAAATCAGCTAAAAGACACTGTTAGACAACTGCATGCAATCAACTGTTATACTAAAAACAATGTTATATCCCTAAAAATAATACTGTTAATTCCTAAAAGTAAAAAACAAGATAAAATGTAACAGAAATCTAATATTTCTGATGTCTGGCCACATTTCTCTTGTGCACAATAAACACTATAGAGAATAACAATTTTATTTTTGCTAATATATTATGCTTGGTGTAATTAGAACTTGACTGTAGAAAAATGTTTTAGAACTGCAATTTACAGAGCTAAGTAATAAAATGACACATTGCTAACACTTCTCCTAAATTTAAGGGGAATTGTTGAATATATGGATGACATTCCTCAGGAACAGTGATACAAAACAACACTGCTATAGCTGCATAAAGAAAGGAAAACCAAAATTGCTAGCAGCAATTGGACACTTTCCAAAAGCTTGCTTAATTCTACTTGACTGTATTAACTATGTTGCTTTTAAAATGGTAAATAAATGCAATAGGAAGCAATTAGCAGTCAAAATGCAAGGAACTGCAAAATCACAGCAGACAAACATGTTACCGCTTTAAATGACTGCCTATTGTATCACTAATTGGAATACAGTCTCATTTAGTTGTGAAAGTAAAGGTTTCCTCAAATCCTTTTTACATAATGACAGGTTTGCTATCCCACAAGCTTGTAATGCATTAGCAAAACAGTACTCCATAGAAGGAAATAAGCATTTTTCCACTGCACTTATTCCTTAAGCACTCCAGAGCCTGGTACGCAGTCACTGTTTCTCCTACTTCATTGCCATATAGTCCCTCCATCGTTATGTAGTAGTTTGAACATGAATAATCAAACTAGTGCTTTCATTCTGCTCTTGGCTCTGTAGTTCTATGATAAGACTGTTGAATTAACTCAGATATCACTCTATTTATCATAGTAATAAGAGCACAGATTAGTTCTAGAGGAATATATGTTCATGAACTTCTTTAAGAAATTCTTTAAGAAGAAACTTCTTTAAGAAGAACTTCTCCCTCAACATGCACAACTGTGCTTTTGAACTGCTAACTACAGTTATTTTCTCAGTTGGAAGTAGCAGGAGCTTCCAAGGACACCATGAATTTTTTCTTACGTGTTACTTTCAAATATTATGTATCTGTGTTTAACAGCATCCATGTTTTCCAACCATGTCCTTGACCATCTTTCCCATAACATTCTCCCTCAAAAACAGCTATGCTTGAACAAGAAGTTTAACCATCTGTGGGATAAGCAGGAGGATTAAGCTATTTTTTCTAAAAACCTGCATGTATCATTGTGCCCTCTAATGTTAATACCTAATCATATTTACAGTAAACACTCTGAAACCTCCAAAGACTTGAAGGCAGACAGAAAATGCAAGTCAGAACGTATTTTTGAACACACATATCACATCTAATCCTAGCGGATGCTAACATTTCACACCTCTTTATTCAGAGTTACAGGCAAAAATTCAATCTCTTAAATATTTGTTCTCTGTATGCTCACATACACTCATATAAAGCTTCTTTTCACACACTAATAGCACTTTAAAGTTCATGGGATTTATTTATTATTATTTTTTATGATAAAATTCACAGCAGGTCAAATCTTCTGGAAACAATCAGCCCAGACCTGGCAGTCACTTTCACATTACCAAATGATTCCCATCAGTGCTTCTGCTTTAGCACATGCTCTGCAACCGCACTGGAACAAATGTGTGGATTGCATTACATCACATGGCCTCTTGCTGATGTTGGAATCTGAACCTGCAACTGGAACACCAGCTGTAGATCCAAAGTGAAAAACAGAGCTAGACTGCCCAGAGCTATGCTGATTTCATGGTACTAAACAGTAATTACATAGGAGTTTCAGAGGCAATCATGAATGTTTATGTAAAACAGACCTGGTCAATACAGGGACTATAAATGTTCTTCAGCTAAAGTATTGCCAGCAATGAGATATACCTGAATAATGTTATGCAGTGCCTTCACTTCTTCAATACTATAATTCATAGTGCCCCAAAAGTCAGGTTCTCTACAGTTTTTCTAGTATCTCACCTGGGATTAGAACAAGGTACCCTCTGAGTATTCACATTGTCACATAAAGGTTCTCCTCCATGGTAGATACCTGTTCTAACGTAGATCTGAAAGTAATGTTAATATCAGTACTATTTTTGAAACTCCACTATAAACAAAGTTTTCATTCCTATCAACATACATTATGATTACAATACATTGCTTTCTCCTTTCTATTAAAGAAAACACCCATCAATACTTCACCTCAACAAACAAATAAAAACAGTTTCACCACCACTCCTCAACCCAAATTTATTCATGCTCTTCAAGTAAGTAAGTATACTCCTATGGGAAAAAAAAAAAAAAAAAAAAGGTTTTGATCTTTTTCCTCACTACTGTTGTAGAAGTACTTCTTAAAAATACACTAATGAACTTGAAAGGAACTTCTAAAAACAAATTGGAATGACGAATTCTTTATGAGCCAAACCACAGAAAGAAAAAAAAAACAAATAAATTCTGGGTGAGGTAGAGACTTGCCATATGACTTCAGCAGGACTAAGCTGCACACGCCTTTTCTCACTGATCTTCTCATACCTCCCCTTCTAAGAACAAAGCTAGCAGCATGCCATCCAGCATCTTCTCGTCAGATGTATTCTCACTTACTGTACAATATGCTTGAATATGTTCATAGTTTAAAATGTGGAAGATAGCACATCTATTATGAAGTCAGCTGAAATAAACTAGAGCACTCCTTTAGCTGTATACCACGATCCATGCATTTTTCAGAAGTATACAAAAACATGTGGATTTTAGAACATGGCTCTGTTTTTCAAAATAGAGGGCTGAAATTTAAATAACAAAGTGGTCTAATCTTCTAGCATTGGAAATAACACCTCTTTTCTAATGTAATTATGGAAAAGAGAAAAAAGCTTTTGTGTGTCAAAAGCTACATATAATGCTATACAGCATTTGCCTTACCTTGTCAATGTCTCTAATGTTCACATTTACATAGGTTGCACAGAGGATTCTTATTCTGAGAGCACTGTTTATAGTCCAGAGCGATTTGGCTGTAGCTTCTCCATTCATGTAGGGTGTAGCTGTAGAGATGCGCCTGGAGTAAGATGGCATTGTAAAGGTATCCAGTGGCAGCTGGGTATATAGACTTTCTTTAGCCATCAGCATCAGATTGGGCATGCGACCAAGCATTATACAACTTCTTATGTACTGTAAGAAAACAAAACCAAAATTCAGTATATTTTCTAAGCGCATGCTCCTGGTAATCACTACCTAAAAGCATTCAGAATAACATAAAAATAAAAGCATACTTAAAGAGCTCAGGTCTGTTCCTTTACGTAAATCCTTCAGTGTTTTTTGTTGCAACATTCAACAGTTTAAATACATGATGGGGTAAAATGGCACAGCAGTACTTCGAACAGATTTTTGGAGGTATGAACGTTGCCTACAACAGTTGAAGGCTTAACTGCAGATACAGAACAGAGCTGGCAAAGACAAGTGTCTCGTAGGGCTCTTAAGCTCAGGCACAGTGCAGAGAACAGTTCCAGATTAGGGATGTTCCCAGAAGCAGGTTAGCTATCTTCTGCCTTCCATACTGCAGTTATAATGTACTGTACCAACCTAGCACATGTGCCTCTAACACTCCTAGCCACAGTTAGAAAAAGAACAGGGAACATGCAGAACTGTTCATTTTTTGTTCAGAAACTTTTCAGCTTTACCTCTTTACACTGATCTTGCCACACTCAAGCCTGTATTGCGTCTGCTCAGGAGTGACTGCTGAAAGTATTTCATTTGGCAACAGTACTACAAAGTGTTAAGATAGGGTCAGCTCTGGACTGTAATTAGTAAGCTCTTCCGTGGCACAGACAGGCATACCAGATACTTTTGAAGCAGCCACACTAGATCAAATAGGCCTAGTGTTTGATCTCATGACTGCACAAAATTAGTCACATATGCCTGCACTTCTTCCCCAGCTTGCATAATATTAAGTTCCTTTTCCCAGTATCAGGATCCCCCATCCCCCTTATCTCCTCCATAGCTCTGAAGAGCAGACTGTCAACCATTTTAGATAGAGGAATGGGAGCTGTTATTACAACAGCAGGTTTCTCAGAGAGATAGCAACAGCAGTCTGTCAGGAAATATACAGGGTAACATTGTCTACTTCAGAAAGGACTGCTCTCAGGCTCTTCTGCCAGTTCTGCTACAGGTACAACACTAAGAGAACAAAGACACTGAAGGATGGGTAGCAACAAGGAAGATTTAACTGATAAATATGGTACTGGAAGTTTACCACTCCTCTTTCATAAGATCAAGAAGTTTACTGATGTAATCAACAGTAAGCCAAGAGAGCTTGCTTATTTTTTTTCCCCAACCCCTAAAGCAGGGAGGGAGAAGATTCACAGAGTAATTGTTGCCTCATAACTCAACATCCAATTTAATTTCTTTTTGCATTGCATCAGCCCCATTCAAATGTTATTCATCTCTTGCCATCAGAAATGTAGTATACTTCTCAGAGAACCTACCACTGATTTATTGCTCACATTAGAGCAAAACTGCTACTGTATTTTTTTTAAAGTTGAATGAATGACATAAATTCTACTTTAAATTACCTTCCCTGGCCACATACTGAAGCACATACAGCAACAAATACACTCTTGAGTCAGATACATATAAGCCAATTACCCTAAAGAAACAGATTTTTACTTTCTTTGTTTTTGTCTATATATAATGAGACTGATCACTTTTCTCCCACACACATTAGGATTTTTTCAGTGTACTTTAAAATGAGTTCATTATGTTACTCACCTTATACTGGCTCAGAGGATATTTTTCTAGCAGGTATTCATCACAGCCACACACTTTCAAAATATACTTGCCCTGGTACTCCAACACGCAGAGCTTCAGTTGTTCAGATGACAGCAACATACTTCGTGTTTTCTTCCTAATTGCTTCAGCAATAACTTGCTCAGGCACACAGTCATGATTGATTTTTAAGGTGTACTTCTGCTTATCATTGTTAGGTGAAACTATTACCCATATCACCACTATTATTTGCCCTAAAATAAATACAAAATGTTAGGCCTATCATTTTCAGCAAACCATCACCCCTTCACACCCTAAAGAAACAAAGCCACATAGAATTACTACTACAAGATGACAAAATCAAGATTCATAGCCCAATCCAACAGAAGATTGATAACTTCTGCGAGGAACTAGATGCCCTAAGCTTATTTATGATTCAAGTGTAAATTCAAACTTTTACACCTTGGGATTAAGAATGTTATACATCAAATACTACTGACAATTCATAGAATCACAGAATCATAAAATGGCTTGGGTTGGAAGGGACCTCAGGGACCATCAACCTCCAACCCCATTGCTACAGGCAGGGCCACCAACCTCCATATCTAACATTCAGGCTTCAAGAAAACAGTAGTAACTGTTCCATGAATTTACTAGAATAGCAAAAAAGTAATTTTAAAGTTTTGCTGCTCGCCTTCTGAACCTACATTCTATTAAGCAAGTTTTTCTGAACAACTCAGGGTTATTATACTGCTGCAGTGTATCAGATATACTACATAAATCAGTGATTTGCTTAAGTCACCAGTTGTGTTTTTTTTATCTCAATCACAGAAAAATATTGTGCCTACAGTAAATATTTATCTTACCTTTATCTAGTTTATTGTATATGTGTTTGGGTAGCTCAGGTGAAGACTCTACATTTGGAGGACAGACATACAATGCTCTACTGTGCGGAGCATTGGCATCTCGAAGATCTACTGCTTCTTTACAAACATTAAGAATATTTCTTCTGAAATCTTGTACTTCAGGATCCTTAACCATGTCAAACTCACAGATGGGCATGCCAATAGCAAAACCTACAATGTTGCAGAAGCATGGAAAAATAATTACAACAGATAACTAAATTAAACTAAAGATTCCTTCTACCACTGCTTGAAAAAAATACATTTAAAGCAAAATACAACCTACAATATTTGTGTTAACCACTGGCTTCCACTTCATATACAAATTGTTTTTATGTCATTCAAGAACAAAGCAGTAATCACAAAAAAGGTTAGAAGCCTGATACATTTTCACTGAAAATCCTGCAAACCTCAAATTACCACTTTCATTGCTAATAACTCTCAGGGAGGAAAAGAATCAGTAATCAACTTTTTTGAAGTCAGCAAATAAAGTTTTTTGAGTGGACCACAAGAGCTGTGGTGCCTGATTTTCTCTAAAACTCTGACAGGATCATTGATAACTATTAGAGCCATAATCAGCTCTGCTTACAACTCAATGGCAGGTCTTCACATTTTTTTTTGTGAGCTCCCATAGCAGCCTAAGAAATAATGAACTTAACTCTCGGGCAAAGATTTGCGTATTCCTCTCAACTCTTCAGTCTCAAGTCTAACTACATTTGTTTTCATTAGATTACATTCCTAATGAGTGATTCATGCATGAATGCTCAAATTTGAAAACTTTCACTTTTATCTCCACACATAGTCAGGTAGCCACTACTCTCCCCGAGTTCTGACCAGGCTACGTTTCACAAAACAGAAATCTACCCATGATGCATTTACAACTATTAAATAATTTAACAATTAGGAGCACCCCAGAACAAGTATTTCCAGTTGATAAGTCTCCACCACTGCAGCATACACCTGTTAGAAACTAAGAAAGGCAGTATCCTTGCACTAACTGAATGTAGATACTTAACCTAGATACCAAAACACATGCTAGTTTTCCTGTGCCTCCTGGATAATGGAAAAGCTCTGGGCTTCCCCAGAGATGATTCAAAACAATGTACTCAGGTGTTTTTATCATGATCCTTCCCACACCTACTAATGCTCTGTCTGAAAGGGAAGGGGGGAAGAAAAACACCTTGTTTCTCAGATTTTGCACTCTAAGCAAGACAAAGCAGTATTAAAAACTGTACCACTGCAAACGTAGCTAAATATTTGCAATTAAACCCTCCTGTACCTTTCCTTAGTTATCACTGTTCCGTAGAATTCAAAACAAATCAAGATCTGCTTCCCAAATAAAACAAGTACAAAAAGGCTTTGCTCTGTACTAATATGAAATCCTGCTAACTGGTGACTACCAAAAATATGCACTACTAACCTATATACAATTGTATATATATAAATATACATGTGTGAATGAAATAAAGAATAGTTTACAAATATTGGCTTAACTATGATCAATATGTTGGGACATTTGGTGCAACAACTCTGAAATGTAACATTTGATAGACGGAGCAAAAGGTAACAAATACAGCACATTGATTCTAGTTTCCTATTTTGAAGAGGAGAAACCAGTTAAGCAGATTAGCCATGTTTAAATACAGATAATCTCACCTATTTCTCTGTTAAGTATCTTTTCTTCTCTGTTACCTACTGGTTCAATGACTTTTAGGAAAGGCTGAAATAGCCGCAGGTCACAAAGTCTCCGTGTTTCATCAAAAAATTCTTCTCTTTCTGCTTCTTGCGTAACACTTACAAAAATGTAAGAAGATTCATCTTGAAGGAGCTGATAGAGAGGGTATTTTCTGGCTTCTTTAAAAAGTTCATGTTTGATAGTTAGTAATGTAGCCTCACGGAGGCATTCTAGAGTCACTATCATTCCGTTTGGGAGAAGACACTCCACAAGGATCCTCGGGGGCATCAAGTGGATGCCCCATAGTTCCCCAGATGATGGTCGGGGCGGCATTTTTAAGCCTTTCAATGATTTTGTACTTGAAGTTTTTCAAGCAGTGATTCGTATGAGTTAAACCTACATAAAAATCAGAGATTTAAACATTAGTATTTTAAATACAAACATCAGAATGAATTTCAGATCAAAGCTTTTCAAACATTTCTTACAGTCACAGACATATACTTTGAGGTCATCATATGTTACTCAGATCTCAAACAGTGCATTACTAATAATCTCATTAAATTCAGCATTTGTGTTATGAAAAATTCCTTATAAGAAAAGGCAATACCAGACTCCTAAATAACAGTCCATTATGCTCCCTCCCTTAGCCAAGTGTCCTGACAGCACAGGGCTAGGAAACTACTAGGCTGTTATTCCAAAAGCCACATGCTACGCACATACTTACATAAAAAATAATCACAATGCCCCTGTTCTTCAGTACTACTTTTCTGAAATGTTTTCTCCTGAATTATGGCCACTTTTACCACACTGCAGTTCTTAAGATGCAGAAGAACAAGAATATTTTCCCAAATGCACTGCTTCCTAAGTAACACTCAGCAGGAATAGGGTTTCTTTTTCCTTCCTTCCCCTCCTTTGTAGTTGCAGTTCGGACTTTTAAAATTACCAGCAAAGCATACTAAAGGGACACTGCAGGTTTAGAAAAATGCTTTTCCACTAACACTTCATACGTATTTAAAAGGACTAAGGGACTATGCTACTGACTTCTTTTTGAAAAACAGCTTAAAGGAGCTGTTTTCCTTGTCATTGTAATGGTCTCAGAAAAGCAGATGCTGAAATGGAAAGTTCTAAGCACACTCACAGTGTATTTGAAGAGTCAAACCAGGAAAGCTTTCAATTACAAAACATTACAAATGAACCCTGATAGAACCATTCAGAGCAACTTGAAAAACCATGAATTACTGCTAACTCAGCCTACAAATAAAAAGAAACACTGAGAAAGTTCAATGGCATCTTGTTTTTTTAATAAGGTAAAGCATAAGCAAGACACTATCTAAAATAACATGTTTTTATCTACACTTCTTAATTACAAGCATAGGTAAAAAGCACATTACTGTTAAGGTATATACCAGCATTAAAATACCAAGCAAGAATATGCAGTCGTAAGAACTTTTCTGTCCACATACACAAACAACAATAATATAGGTGGACCACAATCAAGTTAAGTATTCACAACACAGGCTGAGTTTCTACCAGCAGTCTTTTAAGTCTGGTGCCACAACCCTGGTTGGGCCTTTCTGGACTGATGGTCACGAGGGCCCATCTTCTCGCTGCCCAAGGCAGGTGTTCTCATTCTACATCATGCTGGCACCCACACTCCCCAAGCTGGCTCCTTGAAGGCTCAGCTGGATTAAAATGGCAAAGAACTACTCACTCTGCCCCTCTTGGTTTAGTTTCCACTGTTTGAACTGCCTTACTGAGAGACAGAGGTGAACACCGGGATCTATGCAGGGCAGAAAGCACTACTGCAGCAGTGCTGAGCTAACTCTCCTTCAGAAGTGATGGTTTCATTGCCAACCTTCCCTCCCTCCCCACCAATAATTGCCAACAAAGAAACAGGCAAAACTGTGAAACACACGCACACATTGAATCCTTCTGTACATCATGTTTTCAAAAGAAATGTAAACCTTTGGCTTTTGAAAAGATTATAAGGTGAAGTGCCAACTCAAGATCGTTTCTTTTAAAAGCTTGAAAATGGACCAAAAAGGACAGCCCAAATATCTACACTGCCTTTAAGAGCAACTGCCCCAGAAGAGCAGCTTTTGTTTTAAATTAGGTAACAGACGTGCTGGGTCTGTGTGTAGTCGCTGTGTGCACATTCACTTGTGCATGTAAGCACGCCTCCAGGGTTTGGATTTGGAAAGCAAAAACATAAACAGAAACAGTTTTGAAGTACAGTTGGCAGCTTGCATTGCTGTGTACACTCCATATCTGGAAGGCTGCCTGGAATAAAGAGAATCAATTATGTTCTTCGACAGTCGAAGTATAATTTTCAGAGAATTCTGAAGAGATGTTATTTAGATCCAAGTAAGGCTCCATGCAAGCACTTCAAATGAACACTGCACCACACCTGCAATCCAAAAATACCTAAAACCTTGCTCCTGAGCCAAAAGCTTTGTCAGAAAAGAAAAGCTTGAAGGCATCAGCAGATCAGACAGTGGCCTTTTGAACTCATTACCGCCTTCCTGATGTGTTAAGCATCTTCTCCATCGCTAACCTTGCTAAGCTACTAACCTAACAGATTGAATTTTAAAACTCAAAAATAATCAATATATATGGAGGAAGAAAGAGGGAAGTTCATCAGCAGATTTCCCAAAATACTTACTAATACTCGCTTGATACACTTATCATGCTGATTTATATGATCTATTTTCTTATATGATAAAGTGAAACTACAAAATTTAGTTAAAGGAATTCTAAGACACAGGCCTTCAAAATTTGTTTCAGATGAAACCCAGTACGGTGAGGTTTTACCACCACACAATAGTGAATCATGGAGAACTGAGACAGCACAGTTAACTGTACTTCATTCTGTTGACTGTTTTATTCAGTTGCAGGCTACAGTTAGCTTTCTAATGCCTTCTCCATGACATACAAGTATGTTAACTCTGAAAATATTTACCAGACACTGAAGTTTGCTGCTACTACTTCTGAGAATTCCTTCCCTCTGAGGAATGGAGGTCAGTGGAGGAAAAATTCACTAAGAGCTGTACCACACCCCAGTTAACAGAGGTTCCTAACCATAACACGTTCTGTGTTCATAACATATACAGACTTAGTTTGGGACAAATGAACTCTAGTCAAAAATGCCCATATATTTTTCCTAAAGA
Organism: Centrocercus urophasianus; assembly: GCF_019232065.1. Taxonomy (NCBI): domain Eukaryota; kingdom Metazoa; phylum Chordata; class Aves; order Galliformes; family Phasianidae; genus Centrocercus; species Centrocercus urophasianus. The sequence continues at coordinate 6,329,311 of NW_024884744.1, read as the reverse complement.
CATCTGAGCCTACTGCAGCTGTTACAGCCACACTATCACATAAAAACCTCGTGCATCTACAGCCCTGGCAGTGCTTTTTCCACTGCAAGCATTTTTGCACACAGCATTTTGTCAGAAGACTCTCAAGAGTCTTCTGCTGGTCTCAGTTCTATGCTAAAAAGGACTGTTATCCTTCCGTACAAATGGAATCCACATCATGAAAAACAGCAAATGACAACAGAGAAGTGATCTTGCATGAGCTCCTCTATTAGAAAATCCAGACAACCTTCTTGCTAGGAGAACACTGATTTTTACAGATTAGATTAATTTTCACTGCAGAGATTGTCCACAAATATTCTACTGACTTCAGGTGGATGACAATATTTGGCTATTAAGTAACATGGTTAACATGATTTTCTTCCCTGTTTTGTAAATTTCCTGTGGAATGGCTCTCTAAAGAGAGGAGCATCACCTAACATTAACACGTGTCTTACAAAGCAGATATAAAGACTCACCATGCAAGTCTGTGGGCCAGTCCAGCAAAAAAATCTAAATCATTTTATTCACTTTAGGAGACTTATTCTGTCATCCGCCAGCACCTTGTACTACTCTTCAGGCTTTGCAAGTAGGAAATTCTCCTATTACGTACCACCTAATAAAAAAGCTAGCAAATACAGAGGGAAGAATCAAAAATGAGCTGTACAGAAACACCACATCAAAGGCATAAAACATGCGAGGCTTATGCAAAAAGATATGCATTCCAGTAACTGAAAGAGGACTGAATAATTTTGCATTGCTGTAAACATCAGCTAGTGTTTCAAAATCAATTCAGAAAGGCAGACTAAACACTCAATACAATTTTATCAGTCCGTACTTGAGACTGAATTAACCATTCTGACTTCGACACTTCAGTTGAAGACCACTGGCTTTTCCAATTGTAAGACAAACCTCATTACATGGCTGTCATAAACAGGATGCAGTAATGTTTTATAATAATTTGCACTATCATCAGTATCAAAAAGTTGTTCAATAAGATGGGTATGTAAATTTTATTTCTTTGCCAGTTGGAAGCATCTTCTAGACTTTTTTTTCCCCCTTTTGTCATCTAAGGAAAAAAAGGAATCTGCTCATTAAACAATCCAACTATGTTTATAGATTCCAGTTTACTACACAGTTGTGAGTTCTATGTTCTGTTCCAAACCAGTAGAAGAACAAAGCTTTAGCTATTTCCCCACAGTTTTTCTGTTTGTTTTTTTTAGAAAAAAAGATTCTATGGAATCCCCAAAACTAACATCATGAAAAAGAAGTTGTGTGGCAAAAGTAATAGTCTCAAGAACGCCAAAAAATCTACGTTCCATTTTGTTCCCAAAATTTCAATCTTTCAAGACCAAAATATTTTATTCTCATCTTTAGAGAACAGCTACTCCAGTGCTTACCATGAAGAAAACTGGGCCGGGCTGCTTGCCTAATTCTGCTGCTGTCCCAACCTGATGTGTGGTGGTGTGAGGCTGCCTCCGACCAGATATTTTCAGTCCCGTCCTTTTGTTCTTCCTGCTTGCCAAGCTGGCACTTCTCCAAAATCCAGGAAGACAAAGATGTCTGAAACTCCTCTATGACAACACTGTTACACACAGTAGCAGCGCTGCTTTGTTCATAACAGAAAGCAAGAGAAGACTGATGTAATGCAAGTAAATGAGTGTGAATTTCTTCTGTATTATTTACGTATGTGAATTTCTTACGTATTATTTTTGTCTTTATCCTTCCACAGAAGAGGCGCAAATACGCAGAATTTCTTATCTGATCACAAACAGCAGCTCAAGGGAAACAACGTGCAGAGGGATCTAACAACCAAAAACATCTTCCCAGCGTTTTGTTTCCTTCTGAAACAGAGAAGCAACAATATCAATGTTAGCTGCAGTTACCTACTTCTCTCCCTTTACCCCCAAGCAGCACCTCTGCATTGTTCTACACCAAGCTAGAAAAATTAATATTACTGCTGGTATTTGTAGAATTACAGCACAGAAGAAATACAAGGTCATTCTCTACTGTGAAGAGGAAATCTCACTAAGACTCTGCTTTAGTTTAGTTACATATGAGAAGATAGGCTTTATTAGATGTTTCTTTAAAGTTCTCTTGCATGCAGCTATCTTTTCATTTCTGAATCTAATATCCTTGGGTTCTGGTTGTAGTGACATTCAGACACTGTAAGTAATACCAATGATGAGATCATCCAGAAAAAAAAAGGAACTCACTACAAAGCATTGCTGGGCCATTCTGAAAAATTACTCGAGAATGATATAGTATCAGATATCAGAAGAAAAAACCCAAGATGAACAGTTGTTTTTTTCATTTGCCTGGTTTTAAAAAAGCCCAAAGTATTACTATTTTTTTTTTCCTGTAAGAAAAACAAAACACCTTCATAAATCCTAGGGTTTTGACATCACATTATTTCTATACCCCCTTGAGCAGCCTCCCCCAGCCATGCATGCACACTGTTTACAGCATCACTATCTGAGAGCCATGAAAACAAGATGACAGGAAAGAAGCATTGGCAAGTTGCTGGTGACCTCTGCAACTCCCACCATGACAGTGCTTTTTCCCTAGGGAGCCTGTGACATACCAAGAGCACAGCATCTGTCCTAGAACATTTTCTTCCAGTTTAAGGCAGATTTCTTTTCCTTTGTTAAAGAAAGCCTGGAATTAAGACTCTTTTCAGTTACAAGTCATTCAAGAATTCCATTTCTAGCTTTACCTCAAAGGATCTTGTATTTATAGAGGACTCATGGTCATACAGCACAGTGAAGAACTAGTGAGGCAATGCATCTTTATGCTTCCTTCATGTACTTATTACTCACTGCTTCATGGCTGGGGGAGCAGTGGGATGGGAAGAACTCCCATCTGAGTGCTGGGATCAGAGCCATGCTATCAGGGTCAGCATGCTGGAGCTCAGGGAGCAGCACCCATGCTCTTCTGAGCTGTTTAAGCCAAAAGCCTTGAAGTTAGGCAGTAAAAATCAGAGCAACGAGTCACTTTGTACCACCAGTAGAAATAAGGCTTTCCTTTACTTTTTAAAAATAATCTATTTTGTGTGGGTGACAAGCATTCCTTACGAGAACTTCAGAGAGAACGCAAAGTAAAAGCACCTCTCTGTTCCTTGCTACAAACACCTAGAGCTTCAATTTCAGTTTATGTATGCAGAAGTCTTTTTTTTTTTTTTTTTTTTTTGGAAATCAGTACAGAGCAACATCAAGAGAACCGGACAGACTCTTCCGTGTCACTGGGCTACACAGTAACAAATGCTAGCACATATATATACACACAGAAATACAAGATTCCACCTTAAATAATGCTGCTTGCTTTTCTTTCTGCTTCTTCCCATCCTCCCACCTTCCCAGGCTATTTGGAACCCAGACAGTAAACAGAATCCGTACAAACAGGAAGTGCTGGCACACAGACAAGGACAAGGAGCAGCAGAGCGAGCCCAGGTGCTGCACACTCCCTCCAGCCGAGCCCTCACCTAACGCCTGACTTTTAGAAGTAATTCCCTTTGCTGCAGCAAGATGAACCTCTAGTTCTGTTCAAAAAGAACTGCCCCTGCCTAGCAGGGCAGCGAAAGAAATACAGTGACACTGGAGGCACCGCAGTCGTCAGACCTGCCGCTCTGCTACAAGCAAAAGTAACAGCGGAGTCAGTCAGCAACGCTCACCCTATCAGCTCATTTGGAAATGCATGCTCCTACAAAAACTGGGCTGAGATAAGAACTTCTGTTTATAAATTTTAATTTACCTTTTCTCAGCAAAGGCACCCCATCAGCCCTTCTTCTCTAAGTAGAAGCTGAAAAAGCCAAACTCGACGTTGAGTTATGACATATCATATACTATTCACATAACGTTTCTTAGAACCAAGGCTGAAAGCAACAGTAAATAGAGATAAAAGGTTTCTGCTGCACTGAAAGAATTGCTCCAGACCCCGAACGCAGCTCATGTGTAAAATAAATAGGTTTTGAGGTGGCAGTGTTTCTGCAAACTGTGCAGATTTTCTGAAGTTAAATATAGGGGAATGAATGGGAGCGCAGAAGCTTCTGTTTTGTAATCCAAATATAAGTTAGGTTTCCTCTTCTTCTACCTTCACCACCATAGCCACGCACTTGTAGAAGCATAGGCTTGGTTTCTGTAGACTTAATGGCTTCCTTTAACAACAAGCATTGTTTGCAAGTAACAAATCAACAGAAGATGGGATGAAGCTTTACTTCTGAGAGAGCTTTTACAAAGAACTGTGTGCCTCAGCAAAAGCCACGGGAGTTTTTGTTGTTGCTTTAAGCTTCTATACTAAAAACAAAACCTTCACACATTTTCCACTGAGGTATTTCCTAACTCTTTTTAAAACCATTTGTGGAAAGTTCATGACGGAATTAACACAAAGGCACAGCTCCCTAAGTGAGACATCTCAATTCTGCAGCTAAACTTTCTTGCTCTACAAAGGGCAGACAGTAACACAGTCCTCAGCACACTGTCCTACACAGACACAGAGCTGTAGAATAAGACAGCAGGCAAACCTATGCAGACCCTTGAGAACCCTTCCCTGCAGAAACTGCTGCCTGCTTCTTCACCAGCTACAACCACCCCAGAAGAGTACAATGGCTTTTTGAGAATCAGTTGAAAACAGTAAACACTACTGACCGGTTTTGTATCACAAACAAGTTCATTGGAGAGTAACTAAATATTTATTTAGCCATAAACAACAGCTCTGCTAATAGGTAAGGAGCAGGAACTTTCTGTAGAGGATTACTGATGGATCTTCGCTCACCACACCAGCAGATCGGGACTAGCGGTACTTACCCACACACAGAGCGGCACAGCAGGACGCTGTTCAGCTGTGAAACATTTTAACACCAATCCCTTCTCCTGTGGGGCTTCACCTGTGCCCCTAAAGCTCATAGGTTGCTTAGGTGCACTGCACCTGCATGTGTCAGATGATGGAGGAGGGCGTCTCTATTTGAGGCAACTCTTTTGACAGAATTACTGATTTTGTAAGTACATTTGCTTGCTTTATTTAAGCTGGAAATAAACCCAAAGTTTCTGTGAAGCCCGAAGGAGCACAGGTTTATCCTTGTTCAAACCATCAATGATGCTTGAATAAGACTTCTCTCTGCACTTCCACATTGAGCTCCAAGGTAACAATTATGATTCCTCAGACAGTAACATATTTGCATTTGTTTGTTTGCTCTTCCTGAACTTATGACTCATGTTGACTGTGTTGTCATTAGTCCTTGCCTGCTTCAGCCTGAAGTATGAGAACAGCTATGGTTAACTGAAACAAAGGGTTCTTCAGCCTGTTTTGATCAAATTTTCATCATTTCTGCATGCATCTGTAAGAAACATCTGCTTTGCAAACCTTGTGTTCTGCAAAGAAGCGCTGCTGAGACACTGTGCTTGTTGTTAGTGCATCTCCTTCTCCTATGCACCAAGCTGCTACCCGCATTGTTTCTCTAATGAGGTCAGGATACCACCCATTCACGTTTACTACAGCTGAAAGAAACTGCTAATATTTGCCTCAATAGATACGTACAAATAACAGGAACTTTCCTAAGAAGTGACATGAACTCAGAGGCATTTGAACAGTAAATACCACCAACTTCTCTGCAACAATTTCAAGACTTCTCAACTCTCCTGCTTGGAAGGTCACTTTCATATCCATAACAGATTAAATGCTTTGACACTACAGCATGTGTTGCCTATCAGTACAATCAGAACTCTGTTAAAAGGGATACATTACAGTGACAGAACTTCCTTTTAGGAAAAAAAAAAAAACAACCTAGTGAAGATTAAGCTTGTGTGATGTCCTGTTCTACCCCAAGGTTAAGTATCCTACATTTAATTCCAGTCCATAAAAAAACACCAATTAGGGAAGAGGAACCATATTGCAAGTTACCTAAATCATGGCTCACACACCAGGGCATCAAGACAACATGAAGCTGTTGTAATGATGGTTACACATCTCAAATCACCTTGCAATTGCTTGTGATATCATTCTTTCTGCTGATATACAGTAAAGGGTTTGGAAAAGAGGTGGTGAAAGAAGAGTTGAAGAGCTGGGTTGCAAAATAATTTGACAACACATTTAAGCAAAGCCTCCAGAGTCAGGAATAGGTTTTGCTCTCCTTCTTTTCAGGTAGTTTTCTTGCCTCCCAGTTCACATTTACATCCTTTACCCCTAATTAGCAGTTATGCCATCTTCCTCAACACGTCAAAACATTCCAAGCTGGAGACCTAAATCAAGGGAGCACTGCTGAGCAGTGATAACTACCTGAGTGCTTCATCCTCCATTTCAGAGCAAGATGAAGAAGAATATAACTTAAGAGAATTTTACTAAAAAGCAGAATAATTAAACTTCACCTACTCAATTAAAATGCTGGTGTCCACTTTAAATGCTTCATTTTAGCTAAATACCATGTAAAAAAGAAATCACAACTGGTTAAGTGTATCCTCTACAGCAACAGCATCTCAAATAGAGGCTAAAAGTTTTCTTGGGAAAACCACTTTGATTCTACAAAAAGTGCTCTTCAGTAGTACCTGACATTGAAATGGAAGATTGTACAGAATTGACAGAACAAAATGCAGTAAATTAATTGCTTTCCTTCCACCAGTGAAGACTGTCTTCACAAACTGGTAAGCAGAACTGGATGTTCAGCATCTGCATCAACTTCTCAGAACCCAGTAGAAGTTTTCACTCTCCATTATTAAAATCCAGCAGTAGCATTTGCTGGTAACTGTTTTCAGACTGGGAACATAAACACAAAAATGAAGAATAAGTGATATATTTTATAGTCTAAGCATTTTAATGACCACAGCGTACTTATTTTAGAATACTATTTGGAATGGAAGTATTTACTTCCTTTCCCAAAGGGAGGTTTATCTAGAAACTTCTTAAGTTAATATAATCAACATTAACTTTTTTATTTTTTTTTTAAGCTATGCCTGTAGTCAAGAGTCCAGTTAATGCTTTCCAGCCTTAATAAAAAGTTACTTAATAGCACAAGCATCAAAGTCACCTAACAACATATCTCACCCCAGAAAGTATTTTCATAAAATCTGAGAATCAATTTATTACCACTTTACTTGCGTGGTAAAGCAGTCCTTACTCCCTGCTCATTACTCCTTTCTTTGTGCCTGTACCTGCAGATGTTTTGTGCTTAGCTTGCCTGCATCTCTGCAGCAATCAGCATCATTGTTTTTCTAGAAAGGCAGAGGCTTAAGTCCCAGGGCACAGAAATTTTGTTCTGTTATACTTGAATTAGAAAACAGGCAGGTATTTCTATTTGTGGTTAATTCATCTCAGATGAAATGCTGAATCTCAAAAATTTCAGTCCTGCTCAAGGCTTCTTGCATTTTGAAGATGTTCAAGAACTGCTTTTTTTTTTTTTTAATTGACTACTAGTATTTTGAAGACCAACCTAGGTTGCTCTGTTGAAGAAAACCAGCAGAGGTATTGCTCATCACAAGGGCTCACTGCTAAGCAGTCAAGATATTTGCCAGACAACTGGGATCCTAACAGGTACCCTGTGCTTCTGAAAGGATCACAATTCAAGTAAACTGTGCGAGTTAAAATCTGGGAAGAGTCTTTGGAAGAGTACGAGGTATTATGTCCATTAGCTACCTCAAGTACTAGCACAAGACTGACTAGCCTGCACATTAAAAGATTAGTATGGAAAAAAGTTGAGTTTTAGCACATATATATGTCTTTTGAAATACAGTGCAGTCTAGGAGGCAACTTTCCAGTCCCTTTTCCTTTCTTTTCTGCTTGGACTTGTAAAGAAACATGTTGTATGTGTATTATTTTTCATCTCTTTGCCTTAGAAAAGGGCCATAATGTACAGCCAATAATGTGACTCAGCTGTCTCGGTTTCAGAGAACTTTACCGTAAGTCTTGGCCAATTCAGTAAACCCCTTGTATCCAACAAACACGCTTCATGGTTCACAATCCTCAAAAAGCTCAATTTGTCAGCATTTATTTACTCGTAATTTCCAATTAAATTAAAACTGCCAAATCCATCCTATGTAAAACCCACAAGGATAAAGTTAATATAAGGAAACTTATCAAAAAGCAGACTAAAAGATTTCTTTGACATGTACCTAACCTACTACTGGTGAAAAAGCAACAGGGCACAAAAGAAAAACACACCAAACACCAAAAGTTCTTCACTTGACTCAACTGCTTTTAAACTACACTTCAGCAGTGCTAATTTACTTCTACTGCTAAATTAACAACATGCCAAAGAGGTGAAGGCTACACTAAACCTTCATCATTCTCCCTCCTCCTACTTTGCAAAGGTAAGTTGGTTTCTTTGAACTTTGTTTCCACACTTCTAGAGTTCAGGTACTCAGACATAACCTCTCTAGAACAGACCATAAACATTCCCAGCAAGTGTACTTGCTCAGTCATGCCTGCCAAGTGCTTTTATTCCCCACTTTATTAGCTTTGAGAAAAGTACACTGTTACTAGAGAACAAGTGATTATTTCCACTGTCTCTCACACTACTTCTTTGAAGTACACATGGTTTCTACACTGCCTTTCACAAAGGGAGATCCAAAATTAACTAGGAAAATACCTCCTATGCAAGCTATATAAAATAAAAACGCTTGGTTGAAAACCACTGCTTAGAGATAACAGATTCAACCTCACATAGGCAGTACTCAATCTGCAACATTTCCATTTGCCCACAGGTTTGCTTATATATCCAAGGTAAGTCCAATCTTTTAAACAGTTTAGCTATCCTTAACCTGCTCAACCCCACTTTTTTTTTTTTTAAACTGTAGCAACACAACATGGAAAACAAACAGTTAACACTTCAGAATATTACTTCTGGTTCATATAATATTCCATTTACCATTCAAAAGTATGTTTACAGAATAATTCAAATTGGAAGGGACCTCTGGAGGCTATCCGAGCTCATCCAGAACTCAGAACAACTCACATATGATTGGCATCTGAACAAACACCAAGAGAAACAAATCTGTTCTCTCTGCACCGCTCCCACTTGGATGAAGGCACTGGGAAGAGAGATTTGTAACAATTATTTGCCAGGACACATTCAACTCAAAGTAAAAGAAAATTCCACCCAGTTCTACCACAAATAATTTTGTTGCCTCTTGTCCCCTTAGTTACAATTTCAGGCAAGTATCATCACTTGGAGGAACCAGAGGTCTTTCTTTTTTTCCAAAGGAAGAGACCGAACTCCTAAAAGCACAGAACGTGATGACCAAAAAGGTATAAAAAACAACTCCTACCTTAACTGACACCTCAAGCCATCAGCCTGTTCCTTCAGTTTGTGGAAGTACAAACTCTTCCTCTCTCTAACGCTCCTCCTCCACCTCTTTTACATGCACAGAACACATGTGGCCCATTTTTCCTCATCTGGGAGATTTAATAAGTCTCACATGTTTTCCAATAGTTACAAAATTATAAAACTGACTTTTGCTTTATTACTTACAATGTTTTAAAATCCTCTTTGCATTATTTCAATTCATATTCCTTCTCTGGTTATATTCCACAAGAGAAAAAATAGCATCAGTTTTGACTGTTTCCTCTTCAGTATCAAAGTTAAAAATAAATGGAAAGCCTTAGCTCCATTCATCCAGAGGTAACAGACCATGCATCTCTTTTTGAGTGTAATGTTCTGGCTATTGATGTTGTTTCAAACTTTATGACATGTGAGCAAGCACAGCATGTATTTAAACACAAGGAACAACTGTGATCAGAAAGAAGCTCATTCTTCACGTGATAACACCTTTCAAAGGTATTATTTTTTTTTCCAATACCTGGAAAGCTCTTACAGACTACTTGGTTTTGTGAAGCAGCATGATGGTTAAAGTACAAAACTTTTGCTTTTCATCAATCCTATTCCAAATCCTCCAGCAACTTCTTACAACAGCTGTCCAGAAACAACTATTCCCCACTTACTTCGAGAGCAATTAACTTTGACTGGCACAGAAATAGTTAACTAGGTCCTGAACTGCTTTATGACTTCCAATAAAGCACAATTGCTTTGTAAACAGCTCAGCTACACCACCTTTTCCAAAGAATACTCCAGAAAAGAAAACAAAGTGAAACCAAAACACTCAGTTTCATTATCAGTAGAAGCAAGCTGTAACAAAAAGCAATACATTTCTGCCATTCAAACTGAATGAGCATTGGAGGCAGCAGAATAGCTAAAACATCTGGGTGTGGGTCTGTAGGCTGGGCTTAGTGCTCTGAAAAACAAGTAACATTGTCTCCAAGTTGATAAGAATGGCATCAAGTTCACCCCCCTGAAATTCAGGGCACCTGCCCCAGCAGAACTCCAGCTAAGCCTCTGAAGCTGCTACGTTTATTGTCTTAATGACAAAGACAACACTTCCCAGATCACAGGCAGCACTGTGTGGTTTCACCAATTCCCCTGCAAACAGTACGAGCTTGTTGATCTGGGGTTTCACAGTGACGCTGTTAAAATATGCTTCCAAATTGCTGCTCTGCAAGAGCTTGCTGTTGGAGAACAACGTTACTTATTGTGAAATTTTCTCCTCACAAAGAACATTATTTCAGAACAAATTATCCAGTGAGTTCCCTGCAGTGTATAAACCATTAAAGCCGTCATCCTGAGGACTGGAATATTCCTGGTCACACATGTTGTTTACACACAGTGAGAGCTGGACTTTGATTACTGCACTGCATTATAGAATTGGGGCATAGAAGGAACTGAAGCAAAAGCTACGATAACATCCCTGTAAGTTAATTGTGAGGAGGATAAATTAAAGAACTCAGGTAATGCTGGCAAAAGCAAAGAACTTCCCCAGCACGATGAATTTGGAAACTTGTTAGCACTCAAAGCTAGGAATGTATGGGTACAAATAGGTGACAGGCCAGGACTCGGCATTCTCCATTAAAGCAGTGAGAAATTCAGCTCCCAGAGCCAGTCCAGCACCCCCGGCTCACTTCAGAAAGGCCTCACACCCCGCAGCCGCACGGCCCGCTTGTAAACACAGCTCACGTGTGTGCGCTGCGAGCACGCGGTGCTGCGGAGCTATGGCTGTGCAGCAGATCCTTAAAGCCTTCGAGAAGAGATAAAACTGACTGAGGAAAAGAACTCTGAGCAACACCAGCAGCGGCTCCGATACCTCAGTAACGCGAGGCACGCCCACAACAGCACCAGAGCCCCACGGGGAAAACGAGCACGCCGTTTGCGTTAGGCCAGTCGAAGCCTATAAATACCCGAGCTCCGACAAGAAGTCGCCTTCTCGCGTTCATCACCGGCGACGAGCGGACCCCGGGTCTGCGCGCGGAGGCGAAGCTCCCGCCCAGCAACGCGACACAAAGCGCTCGGCTCCTCCGCCTCCCGAGCCGCGGCCGCACGCCGCAGCACCCGCCCCGCCATCCGCAGCGCAGCGCCCCGCCTGGGGGTCGCGCTTCCCCCCCGCAGGCCCCGCCGCCACCTCGCTCACCTCGCGGGCGCGGTCTCCCCCGCCGCTCCTCGCGGCCCCCGGGCGCCGCCCCGCGGGACCCTGGAGCGGGCGGACCGCCTCCCCCCGGGCGCTGGCGGAAGCGGCGCCGCAGTCCGCGCGGCACCCCCGGGCGAGCCGCCTCCCGCAGCGGCAATAACAGGAAGGCGGCGGGGCCTGACCCCGGACGGGGAAGGCGCCGCCCGCCGGAAGTGGAACCGCGGGGGCGTGGGGGAGAGAAGGCGGGGGAGGCGGGCGGAGCGCGTGCGCCGCCGAGGGAGAGCGGAGCGGGAGGGTCGCGGCGTGACATCATCGCGAGACGTCACGACGAACGGCGCGGCCTCGGCGTGTTCTGCGGCGCACTGCCGGCACCGTGCTGCCACCTAGCGCGGGGCCTCCGCCGTGGCACGGGATGCGGAGCTCCGCGCCGCGCACGCGTGGTGCCCGCCCCGTCCCGCCTCACTTCCTGCAGCTGGGCCCCGCCGTGCCCGGCGCCGGCTTCCCGAGGCCCGGCTTGCGCGAGGAGGCGGCTCCGGCCCGGTAGGTGCGGGCGAGGGGACGGCGCGGGCCCGGGGCGGTTCCACACGGCGCGCGGTGCCGCGGGGCTTCCCGCGCGTGGGAGGGCCGTGCGGTTCGGGTGTCCGTAGGCGCCTTTGGTCTGAACCAGCTTTATGTGCGTCCTTGCCCGGATTGAGTCGTAGAATCTTAGCGTAGAGGAGCCCGGCCCTCGGTGCGAACGGCTGCGATGTCTGCTGTGTGCGCTGTGCGTGACACGCTGCGTTTCGGTGAGGCTCTGTGGAGCTGCGGCCGAAGGGGCTCTCCGAGGAGGATGGCAGCGTGCTGGGAAACCGACCGGCTTGGGAGGAAACCTCTGCAGTTCTGGGAAGACAACCCACGGCTTTTTCATGGCTTATATAAGCCCGTATCGCTGTTCTAAATTGCCCCCGTGCATTTAGAAACTGATTCCTCTCAGAGTGCTGCTTGTCATGTAGGCTGTGAGCTCTGCCCGCGGCTGAGGAAGGTCGTGGGCTGGCCGTGCACACTGCTGGCTGCGATGCCCACAGTTAAGGCCGAGGCCCAGCTCGCTCGCAAGAGAGGTCCTTTACTCATTTGCTGTTCTGTGAGCATAACAAATTTTACAGCTTATTGTGTGAGTGGAAAGGAGGAGTTCAGGTGTCCTGTGAACTTCTGGATGGGTATCTGTAGTAACCAGCAGTGTGATGTTAGAAGAACACATGAATAAGATGAAACAGAATGGTTTTCTTTCTTTTAAATAGTGACTGAAAGGAGAAAAATGATGTAATTAGAGCAGTTTTAGTGACAGACCACCTTTAGAAGAACACTAGAGTTGCATGTGCAAAGCCATGCAGTTCTAATTTTAAAATTGCCCATGCAGCCTTAACTCTATCTTCAGAGTACTGTTTACTTTGAGGAACAGCGAATGACCTCATAAATAATGATTTCTCTAAGAGTATTGCTTTACGCCTTTTTCCCAGTGGATGCAGATCCTTTAAGCAGTGTCTTGCCTTGTGCTTGATATCCCAGCCTTACCCATTGAGTATGGAAGATGTGGCACAGCAAGCACTCATGCAAAATTAAGCAGATGGATCCTGATTGCTGTTTACTGTAGGTTGCTTTATATTGCTCTCTGAAGTATTTATCTATAATTGACTCTCTTTTTAAAGTAAGAGGACCATTATGATGTTGAAGTAAAACTCTGAAGTTTAATGGCATGTTTAGCTACTTGCATAGCTGATGTCAAGTGCCTTGAGAGGTCTGTGGTGTGATGTGTGTAACTATTGTGAATACAAGCTGGTTCCATCATCAGCACCACTGAAGTTGGTTACAGTGTCTACAAGGCACTAGTTGCAGAAACTGAAGCTAGCAGAAACTTTTTCCATAGTTTCGTTAATCTAGCAGAACCTGTGCCAGAAGTTGGAGAGAAGCTGGGTGGCAGTACAGAAGTTGGCCTGCTGATGGGTGGTTTACACCATGCTCATTCTTCGTTTATTCTTTGTACAGCATATTGTTTCGTTATGTTTCACTTAGTTTTCATGAAGCTCTTTTTGATTTTGTTTTTGTGGTCATGTTTTGATTCATGTTAGGTTCATGCCCTCCAATCTTACATTGTTTAGATGTAACAATTCCAGAAGTGCTTATGTGACCTGAGAGTTTTAATCCCATGTTTTCTTTTTTCCTAATGAACATAAACCTTTATGGGGTCAGACTTTCAAAGGTAATAGAGGATCTAAAAATGCAATCATCAGCTGGGATTTTCCAGAGCTTGAATGCAACACAGTATTTATCTCCTGCTAATTTTAGCAGATTGAAAATCCCGGAAGTTATCCCAGATAAATGCTGTCTCCTCCAGGTTCCTAAATGCCTTTGAAGTCAAAATCTATTTTCAAATGCGATTCAGAACCAAAGTTCCTATGTGGCATTTAATTTACCATTCCCTCAATCTTCCAGAAGTCTCCCATTTTAAGATGCAGACGTGGCTTGCTATTTGCTTAAACAGTGGAAGCCCACAGCACAGACATGGTTGCTACCAATGCAGCCTTGGCTAGAAGTCATCAGCAGACACCACAGATAATGCAGCTGTCTACCACAATGTAACACTGAATGGGATTTGTTATGATAAGAAGCTAAGAAGACATTAACAAAAGTAGCTGTGCCTCGATTCATAATATCACTGCTCAGCATTATTCTGGGATTGTTCATCCCGGGCTTTAGATGTGATTTGTAAACTTTAATTAAATAAGCCTCTCAGAACCCCTTGTCGGAAATGTAACGTTAGTTCTAAGAACTCAAATTAACTGAGAAATAATAGAATAAAGGTTAATATGGGATAAGCACTCCATTTTTGTAGAAGAAGATACGGCTGCTGCATAGGTTGTGTGTAGAGAAGGAAACACAGAGAAGTAGCTCAAGGTCATTCCACAAGACTATGGGAGATCTGGGAAAGGGGCGCTTGAGAAATGATTGTGTGCAAGATCTGCTCACGTTGTTTCCCACTCCTCGGCTTGTTGATGACTCAGATGAGAAAAGTTAACCTTGGGATATTTATTCTGAAGATTTTTGTGATTATTTGGGTGATGTAGATGTGTGTAGATGTATTTTATATTAATGTAAAATAAATACGCTTTGAAATATTTCTGTTCTTTCTAAGTTCTCCTCCAGTATCGTGTAGTAGTTACAAATTGTAGTATTTGTTTATGTTTTAGATAGTGAGCTTCTGCTTAGGCTGTCAGAAGAGGATGTGGCTAACGGTCGTGTCCCTCATTCCTGTTAACACAGCTTTAGGTGCTGTGTGTTGGAGGTCACATCTAGCAGTCATGGAGCGTTGGGTGTGTATGGCAGGGTCTGCTTCTGGGTCAGGTACTGTGAGGGATCTTCATGTGTCTGCAAAGGTGCCCTGGGGTGCTAATGGCTGTGTTTCAGATCACTGTTTCTTATACCCATGTATTTTTAATATCTTGCCATGGTCATGTTGTTCTGCTATTCTTACAAGCTGATTTTATACCTGCTTGGAATTGTAAAAAGGCATAAAGCAGAGGCAATACAGTTGCAGAAGTTGTCCCCTCAGTTGTTAGTGTGACTTATTTGAGCATTTGTGTCTTTTTGGTCTAGATTGGAAGAGGACTCCTCATCCTTCAGAAATAGTATGCCCACAGTCGTCTTGGCCAATGATTCTTCTACAGCAAGCAGGACTTCTTCCTCATCCTGAGAAACCTTCATCTCTTCCTATGTCAGTGGCTACAAGGCCCAGAGCCACCTCGCCACTCTCCCCACCAAAATCACTTGGACTGGGGCCTTCCTTTTATCACGCACAAGACGAAGAGCTTGCAAAGGTGGTGGAGCAGGACCCTATGCTGGAGGAACTATGTAAGCCTCTGTGCTGTAAGCTCTGCAATGTCACTCTGAATTCAGCTCAGCAAGCCCAGGCTCATTACCAGGTAAGCAGGGTAGTAGTGGGCATGGATTCCAGGACTCCTGCATCTACATTAGGTTTTGAGTGCTGTGTTGAAGTGGCTACACAGTAGCAGCATCGTTTGAGTTAACTCATCTGAAGCTACCTTTTCTACATCTGGGGGACTGGAAGCTGTGTCTAGAACTACTGTATGCACGTAGCTTCACCTTGGTTGAATTTGCTGGTCATCCAGATAAGCTGCAGAGCTTTCTTTTAAGGTATGATGACAGGATCAGATCACAAAATATTTTTCTGTGCGGACAGAGAAATCCTACTAAGATGGCATGAGTGGAAAGGAAAATACCTACTTTTTCTTTGTTTTCCACCTCTACATCTTCCCACTGAAACTGAACCTCTGATTCCACAAACATGATGTTTGTGAGGCCTGGACAGATGTTTTCTCTGGAACTAGCTGTGCCCTTAGGA
Source organism: Centrocercus urophasianus (assembly GCF_019232065.1). Lineage (NCBI taxonomy): Eukaryota > Metazoa > Chordata > Aves > Galliformes > Phasianidae > Centrocercus > Centrocercus urophasianus. Next base: position 6,313,462 of record NW_024884744.1, on the reverse strand, counting down.
GAGTAGTCTGCTACCATGTGCTTATCACTGCCTCCTTCCTGAGGCTATGCACACCACTGCTTTGCTGGAGGCCGTATTTATGCAAAATCTCATGTGCTTTGAACAGTGTGTGGAAACTGTTGAGTCATGGTCTGAACCACTGATTGAGCACCTGGGTCAGCCCTGGGAGCACAGGTGAAGGCAATTCATCTGTGTGATTGGAAGGGGTGGAGCCTGGCTGCACCTCTTAGACCTCATTTAAGGGCTGACTGCTGCTGGGGAAGGATCTCTTTTTGGAGATCCCTCTTTGGTGGTGCTTTTTCCTGGGTTCTAGAATCTTCTGATAGGGGTGAGTGATTTTTCTTCCTTTTCTTTATAGTGCCTTTTTATTGTGCTGGTCCTTCTGTTATCACATCTTTGTTGTAATGCCTTTCCCATTGTATTGGTCTGTCCAATTGCTACAGGAAATATCAGCTGGATCAGCTCAAACCAAATTCTGTTTGCTCAGTCTGTCTAGTTGGTTTCTTTGGAATTGGTTAGGAGCAATCTGTGTATTTCTTTGCTGGTATTAAATAAATCTTAGTCTTATGTTGTCCCTGATGTCAGTAGCTTGCCTTCCTAGCGCTGAATTTGTGAGAGGTATGGATATGGTAACTTTCTTCACCACCCAGTGCAAGAGGGTGGTTCTCTGTGTCTTCAGGATACCAGGCCTGGCCCCCATTTTTCTTTTTGTTTTTAAAAAAAAAAAAAAAAAAAAAAAAAAAAAAGGCCTTTTCCTGACTGTAAGGGAATAGGTTATAGTTTAGCATAGGATTTCTGTAGTGTTTCTGTCATGGTAAGGCAGAAGTGCATTTGTAGTTAAAAATGTATGACTCTTATTTCACGTTTGTTCTCTAATATATATCCACTGTACGTACACTTGCTCTCATATGCTTCTCTCAGTTTGCAAAGCACCAGTAAGAACTGCAGTATATATTTTCCAAGAGAAAATAAAATACGAAGCTGAGTTTTTTAGAAGTTTGGTTTTTTGCATTATCTTATACCCACAGCCTCTTGAAAATGGATGTGTGTACTCAGGCTTATCAAAAGGCAGTTAATGTCTTATGTCTAAAACACAAAATGCTGCTTTTAAGTGAAATAGATTAAAGAACTAATTGTAACCTTACTTGTTTCAGGAAATTGTTTGAAGATTAGGCTTAACGTGAGCATTTTGGAGCAAAGGGGGGCTGTCTGCATCTCTCAATGTATTCTGTATTTTCTGAGTGATGGTTTCTTTACCTGAGGTGCTGGCTTCTTGGCTGTTTCTTTCTTTTTATCTCTGTCTTGTTTTGCATTCACTGTGAGATGCTGTTATTGGGACAGTGATTAAATTGAGTTCTCTTTGCAGGGTAAAAACCACAGTAAGAAACTCCGAAATTACTATGCTGCCAATAGCTGCCCAGCACCGGCCAGGATGAGTAACTCGGTTGAGCCTGTGCCACCTCAGGTTGTTTCCCTTCCAGCTCAGGTAAGGCATGGGGAGGTGACAGAGATTGTGATGTTTGCTTGCAACCTAATCCTCGTTAAGAATAACTAGGTCTCATGCTTTGAGGGTTACTGCAAGAGTTTGGAAACAATTTTCCTTATGATGACGCAGGAAGGTGGATATAGACAGTTGTGAGCTGTTTGCTTTCTTTTGAAGGAGCAGATACCAATCTGCCGTTGCAGCAGAATTTTGAACTTGAAATAGTTTATTTCTGCGTGGCAAATACTTTGTTTCCCACATAAGTCTGATGTGCTGCTGATTAAGACTGTTTAAAGAAAACTTAAAAGAAAATAGCTATAGCTGGATTTAAGCACGAGGGTGTGGATCTGCTCTGCAAAATCATGCCTCCGTTGTATGAGTGAAGCTTATGTGGAAAAAAATGCTTAGATGCACCTGCACCCATGGTCCAGTGTTATTATGTAATTCTCCTTGTTCATTCTGCAGTGGTTATTCCTGGGTACAGGGTGAGTGGAGGGGTGGGTCACTGATTCAAACCTATTTGCTCTCAGGCATGTTAAAGGCAAAGGAGATAATGTTTACTTTGTTCTTCTAGTCTTTTGGTTGTCATGTGGCTTAGCAGCTAAACTGTATCTTGCGTGTGAAAGTGCAGAGTTATAGCTGAGCAGCAGGGATAGAAGTTATCCTGTCACCTCCAAAAGTTTTAAGCCTCTGTCAGTACAAAAGCAGAAAGCAGTTGCTCTAAGCTGGTTTTTACATGTGCTGTCAGAGCCACCAGAGGGAGACTTAGCCCTATGTAAAATGGCTTTGTGGCTCACAGAGCTGAATCAGAGTCTTAAGAGGGCACTGAGTCCTGTCCTTGGTAATGGCACATGGGTGCTGTACTTGCTGGGATGTCTGGTGCTATTTTTGATGGAGGGAATGGTCCAGAGCAGTAAAAAGGCCATTCTGGTGCCGTGTGAGGATTTACGTTATAATTCATGGGTCAGAATTGTATATAAGCCTGTAAGCTTGCAAGAGATGTAAAAGAAGCTGGACTTTACAAGTGCTGCAGTGACATGGCTGTATCAATCTCTTGCTGCTGCAGTTTACAGAGCACTCTTCTCTGGATGATGCACAAACACTGAGGAAACCTTGTTGCTGCCCCAGTCAGCGTGCCTGTCTGATGAGACAGGCAAGGTATTGTTTCAATGGCAGGAGCTCCTCATGTGGGGCTGGATCTTCCCTCTGGAGCTTTGGTTCAGGTGTCCCTGCAACTGAAGGGCAAGGCTAAGAAATTTGGTAGCTCTGTTATTGCTTTTATCTCTCAGTATCATCAGGATACTGTGGAGAGATTGGCTACGCTGGAAACACAAGCGGGGAGTGCTGTTACATTTCAATGAGTCTTCCTCAGTACGAAATGATTTGTTGGCTCCCAGGAGTCAGGAATAGAGGTATTAAATCACGGCTGTTAAGTAAACAAGCCTCTGTGGCTGTTGACGAAATACAGAGAGTTTATTCAGATTGTTCTCCATCTGAAGCATGGAATTTATACAGATCTCATGTGATGTGAATGTGGAATGTGAAGATGTTGTAGAAAGCTGAGGCAAAGAAAACTAAGTTGTCCTTGTAGAAGCAGTTGGGTAAGGGGCTGGAATGTCCTAAGCCAGTGTTTTAATTCTAGTGCTCTTGAAGGCGATAGTGGTCTCAGACACTGTGTTTCAAGTATTGCAACAGTTTAACTTTGTTTCACATTGTGTTTTTCCCTTTGCTGCTAGATGGGATCCAGTAAACCAGGTGGCCGAGTGATCTTGGCCACAGAGAATGATTATTGCAAGCTTTGTGATGCCTCATTTAGTTCTCCAGCTGTGGCACAGGCTCACTACCAGGGGAAAAATCATGCCAAACGGCTGCGTCTTGCAGAAGCACAGAATAACTCATTCTCGTAGGTATTGTTCAACTTCATGCTCAGGCTGAAAGCATGTGGCAGTATCTCTGGAAGTCTTTTTTGTTAGAAAACTCGGACTTGCAACTGTTTGTATTTGTTTAATCTTCAGGGATACATCAGAACTAGGCAAACGGAGGACAAGGAAAGAAGGGAATGAATATAAAATGATGCAGAACAGAAGAAATATGTACACAGTTCAAAACAACACAGGTAATCACGAGTTTGCACCTGCTCTATTGTATATTTAGAATAGTAATGAATGTTCAGTAGACTTGTTTTTCTTCTATTTCTGAGCTCTGTTCTAGCAGGGACAGGTTGTTAAAGGAGCTGGTTCCAGCTCTGTTGATTCTTCTTGTCTGTGTGTATTTTCCCAGCTGCTGTAGTTACTTTGTTTTGTCAGCCTGCTTGTTATTCTGCTTTCTTGGTTTGTAACTTAATTTACCATCTGCCCTACCCGTCTGTAGGGCTGCTCTAAGTGATGACAATTTTCCTGCTTTATTTTCTTGGCAAGTGACCAGATGCTTTGACTCCTACTGTAGCACAGCAACCTCTATGTGCTCTCCTCTGTCCAGAATGAGAAAGATAAGAAAGTGTGTTAGCCTCCCTGTAAGACCATCTGTTCCTAGAACCCCTTCTCAGGTGTTAGTTGTTATCTTTTCCTCTTTATTATTGAAGTGTTTTAGAGTGTCCAGCCCAGCATCTGCTTCTCTTTTTCATTTTCAGTTGTGTTATGTGCATGTATTGGCAGAAACCCTGCTTCCTGGTGAAGCTTGGTTTAATATCATTTCAGTCGTTATCCTTTGGAAAACATTTGTTTTAACATTCTATCAAATGTCGTTTCGGGATGACTTTAAACTGGGTTAGACAGCTTATTCTAATCAAAAGACTGCTCTAATTCTTGAGTTGAGTGATTAGGAAAAAAAAAAAATTGATTAATCACTTAAATGATCAATTAAAGATGCTAATCTGTGGCTTCCTTTCATGCGTTTGTTGGACTTGAAGTTGTCAGTGAGGTGCCTCAAGCTTTTTTAAATAGATAAATAGACTTTTCTGTTGTTTCCTCAGGTCCCTACTTCAATCCCCGCTCTCGTCAGAGGATTCCTCGGGATCTGGCAATGTGTGTCACCCCCAGTGGCCAGTTCTACTGCTCCATGTGCAACGCTGGGGCCAGTGAGGAGATGGAGTTCAGGCAGCACTTAGAAAGCAAACAGCATAAAAGCAAGGTGTCTGAACAGCGGTACAGAAATGAGATGGAGAACTTAGGCTACGTACAATGACGCACCACCCTTGGTAGTAGTCTGCAAATAGAGCAGCTTGTCTCTCGCCTGCTGTTTGCCACATGCCCTGCTTTGTGCTCCATTTGATAGGAGTATGCTCTTGAGCTATACATGTAACACCTGCAAACTCAGTGGTATGGTTAAATTTTTTTTCTATCATAGTTGGCAGGATGACACTGTGCAGGACATGAAGTGTTTTTGATGTTTGTTTGCTAGTTATCTAAGGCTCCTCATTGTGTTGAGTGACTGAGGGGACTTTGTTTTCTCCTCGGCCTTCTGCATGAATATGCAAAGCCCAAGAAGTGCTGGAAACTTCTGTGGTTCTACCGCATGGGTGAGACCACATGCAAAGCCTGTTCCCCTCTTTGCACGCCACAGAGTAGTGCTCCAGAATGTATTTCTCCAGCAGAGTCAATCTCTGAACAGCTTGTAAAAGAGGAGCAGGAATGGGACCTGTAAATGTGTGAGTTAGGGGTGTACTTGTCCACAAATTGCTAATTGTGGCTCTTCTTACAGCCTACAGTAAATTCTTTTCATGTGCCTGTAGAAAGGCTGTGCACACCTCTCTACCTTGGAGGGTCTTGCCTCTTACTCCTTTCTCTGTGATGCAGATTTCTCTCTGAACATCCAACGTTAGATATCAGCTGATAAGCCACATCCAGAAATATTCTTCTACCAAACAGTTATCAATGAAAAAGGGTTCTTGGTACTATTGACTGAGTACTTGAATGCACTGCGGGTAGCTCAACTCTCTGTGGCTTAATGAAGTGAATTGGAAAGCAAATCTGCTTGGGTGGGATGTGCTGTGCTCTGATTCCATGTTAGATAGGGTAGGGTTAAAGATAGCTGACAGCTCCTTCCAACCTGTAATTTCTTTGCATACTAATGTAGAAGAGAGCGTTGGTGCCTGCCTAGCCTGCAGCTTTGTTGCTCTGGGAGAGCAGGGCTTCCTTGGCCTTGGGAAGTAGATGTCAGTGTATCCCACCTCCACATAATTCCCTGGAAAAAGCCAAAGGGATGTTAAAGATAAGAGGTGAAATGCTACCCATATTAGATGAACTTTCTTCCCCCTCTTCCTTTTCTCATCTCAAACTGGGTTTTAATTCCATTTCTTGGTGTGAATTTCACCATTAGGGACCATAGAAATCTAAGGTTAGTTAGGGTGTGAATGTCAACAGTGATTGAGCAACAACTTTTTGGTGATGCAGAAGTATTCACAAAACTTTTCAAGCATCTTTTTAAATGTCAATGAAGAGTATGTGTCTGTTTTAATTTTCCTTAGCGAAAGTGGAAAGGGGATAAAGAGCAGAAGTAGGGCTGGCACTCTTCTACCCATTTAGGTAGATGTGAGGAGCTGTGATTGGAACTTGGCTCATGATGTTTCTGTCACGTTAGCTTCAGTGGCAAGTGCAGCATCTGGCTGAACCCTGTTGGACCTTCTTCACTACAGCACTGCTACAGCTGTAGGTTGGTGGCTGATGCAGAGACGGGGTAAAGGAGGGACCAGCCTTCTCTCTTACTCCTCCATGGGTAGCTTGAATTAAGTGCAGCTCCATCAGTTTCAGTAGCCTTTTACCAGGGATAAACTTTATCTGATGCATGATGGTGAAGGTAACCAATCCTGCCTTTTTTTTGCTATTCTAATCCCTGCCTCTTGCATTCCAGAAGGATTATCTGCTTGCCTTAAAAAATGAAAAATGACTAAACAAAAAATCTAGGTAGTTTTTATTAGTGTTTTTAATCCACTTCGGAAAGGCTTGTCTCACTTGGCTGCTCAAAAATGAATGCTTTTCTCAGAAACTTGAGTATTGTCTCTAGCTGAGCACCAGGTAGCCATGCAACCTTAGCACTGCTTTCCTATATCCTGGCAGGGTGAGCTCTTGCAAAGTAGCTGAAAGCAATCTACATCATTCCAGGCTGATCCTTACTGTGCAGATACAGGCAGGGCAGCAGACATCCTCTTGAGTGGGATTCCTTCTCCTCCTTTCTGCAAAGCCCTATTAAATACGCTTTGTGCACAGGAGTGTATTAGGAGGTAAAACAGGAGCCCAGACTGAAGAGCACTAACTAGACAGTTTTGACAGGCTGTTTGTTTTTCCTGTGCTGTCCAGCCCACGGTTCACCTTTGCAGCCCTGAAGAAGGTTCCCCTTGGAAAAATCTCCTGTCAACCTTCTCCCCTCATTTTTCGCTGTTGAAGGGCTGGTTTCCTCTTAGTGCTATCTTTTGTTTTCCTAGTCTGATGCCACTGTGCAGGGCCAGAAGGAGCTGGATCAGCTGTACCTTAAGTATTTCACCAGTATATTCATGCTTTGTAGTTAAACATCCCTCTTGCTGTAAATTAAGCATGGTATTTCCCACAGGCTGCAATTAATAGCAGAAAACCAACACTTTTTAAAGTAAGAGCTGTGGGTGCTGCAGGTACTTATAATGAGGACCAAGAAGGCTTTTTTGGTCTGCTTTCATATAGCTTAAAATCAACTGTTCACCTCTTTGCTTGGGTTACTGCTCCCAGCCCAACAGTCTGCTTCTCATTTGGCATTTCCAGTGACTGTTCACGTCCTGTGACTGAGTGGCTGCTGGAAGTGTCAAGACTCATTTTGCTCCATGTGCCTGGTACCTCCTGGTACAAATGTGCTACGTCCCACTCTCTTTAGCGCAGGAAACTGTTGATTACAAACACCTCACTATCATCATTAGGGTTCAAGCCAATCCAAACTCATGCTTTCCAGTGTGAGAAGCAGGATGGATTGTGTTTTATTTTTTTGGGAAAGCTGTTCTCCAGATCATTGTTCAGAACACGTGTTGTGGGATAAGAAGGATACCATACAGCTGCAATACTATTTTCCAGACCCAGCAAATTATATTCTCTAGTTAATCAAAGTATCAAAATCAAGAAGTAGAACTTTTGTGAAACTGCCACGTTGGCCAGTAGGTTAATGACCTTTGCTGCTAGAAATGGAATACAAATCAATGTCTTCATATTTATTTTACTGTGCTGACCACTAATTGACTTGTTAGTATTTAAGGCACTACGTAGGTTGTTTTTGTTTTAGTGAACTCTACATCGCATCGCACTTTGCTTTTGGATCAGAAATGATATTTAATATATTTGTGAAAATGTTTTGCCTCTCACAGATGTGTTGTTTTCTTTCCCTTGATGCAAAAAGCTCCACCCTCTCTCCCCCTTCCCCCCAAAAACACCACACACAAGAAAAAAAACAGCAGTGCAGCCAGTGGATATTCTTTGTTTATTTTCACGACAAGCAAAACTAGGATTTCCTTTCAGCTTAAATGTCCTTTTTAGGTGGTGGTTTTTGTTTTGTTTTTTTTGGTCTGGTTGTTTTGGTTTTTCCTTCCAATGATTCCTTTGGTAACTTGGTGATATCTGTGGGGAAATTTTAAGCATTTCTTTTAAGGTAAGGAAGCAAACTGTGGAATCCATGTACTTGTGAGAAGTATGGAAGTGGTAATGTTTTGCTTGCATTTAAGCATTAGTTGTTATTTTGTGTTCTGCACTGATGGTTAAATGCACTGTAATCTTGCCGAACATTGGTCTCCTTTTGATGTTTTGCTTTTTTGGTATTTCTCAAAAGGAACCCTGAAAACTTCTGTGGAGTTGCTTAAGATGTTCATTAGTGCAACAAAATGCGTTTTTTTCTATAAAGCTTATTGTCCTTTTTCCTTTCCTAGATGCTCATTACAGGGTATTAGAAGGGAAAGCTATTACCATAGCATGGATTTATATTTTGGCTTATTAATGCATGAGGTCCTTTTGCTTCATTATTTAAGTAATACTCTCACTGTAACAGATGGAAATCTTGGCCAAGTCTGGAGTAAATGAAGTACTCTAGCCAAATAACATTGTGTTGGCTAGGGCCAGGGGAATTCTATTGCTAAAACTTATGGTTTTTACTTCTACATTTGGGTTTCAACACTCTTCAGGTTATGAGGTGGTTTGTTTTTTTTCTTTTTGAGGAATGTGTCTCTTACTCTGTAAAGATTTGCTCCTGCTCCAGCTAAAATAGTTTGAAATCCATGGGCTTTGGGTAGGAGCAGGCCTTTGAAACCTTTCAGGAATTTCATGCTGCTGGTATTTTCTCATAGATACACTTTAAAAATTTTTAAATTTTATGACCTTGTATACAAGGATGCTCTGGATGAGAAAGACACCTATTGCCAATTATGGAAAAACAAGCACCAGGATTTCTAAGGGATTAACAGTGAATGAAAAAGTATTGATTTGCTCAACTTGATTTCTTTGAAGCTAGTAGCTGAGCTTCTATTTTTGTGAGCTGAGCCTTTTTCTTTACCATCTGCACGAAGTTGGAAGCGAAAATAAAATACACTTTCAAATAAATGTGGTCAAATAGTAGTTCTGGGAATTTCTTCTTTTTTAAAAAATATCCCAGTTAAAACATATATCTTTTTCTGAAATATCTACAGGTAAAGGCAAGACAGAACTTTTTTTTTCTTTTAATAAAATCAGTTTTTCAGTCTGGTTTTTCAACAGGAGAAGAATGATTTAATTTCCTTCTGCATCTGTCCAGCAAGATCATTTGCAAGTGCTATGAATGTGTTTCATCTAGAGCCTTCTTGTCAGGTTGGTTTTGTACATTTGTCCTTCTTTCCTTTATGTTCTACTGACCCCCCTGAGGGAATAGTTGATGAAAATGATTTTTTTCTTCAATCTATAATAAATCATCTTCCTCTTACCATTGTACAGCCTTAGTGTCTGGTTTTACTGCTGCTTGTGTTATGATGCCAGACAGTGCATAACTGAATTGATTTTAGCCTAGCGTTGAGCGGGGCTGTGTGAGTATTATGTTTTAATACAGTGATAAAGGGGTAAAGCCATTGTAGGATTTGTTACTGTGGGTGATCAGAGCTCTTCGAACTGTTACTGAAAGCCAGCAGGTGGCTGAGTTCTCCCTCTGAGCTGTATTGGCTTCAGGAGGAGTTAAGATGGGAACCTGAAGGTATGGGAAGAGCTTTTTTTTTTATTTTTTTTTTTTTTTTTTTTTTTTTTTTTTGCCAGTGTGCTCTTTTGCCCTTTTGTAACTTGAGAGCTCTAGAAGAGCATATGCTTATGCAGCAGAAATGACTTTCCAAACAGAAAGTACATCCTGAACTGGAGCATTAACACCAAGAAAATCTGAGGTTTGCCAGGTTGAATTCAGGTGAGAGAAAAACTTTGGTTATCCTTGGTGCTGAGAGCAGAACGAGCTGCTGATCTGAAGGGCAGTATCCTGGCACCTAAGGCACCTTGGGTTTTGTGACAACTCTTGTGGCACAGCTCTAATCTAGATGCAATTGTCTGAACAGGCTAAGTCACAGCCTGAACCAGTGACTGAGCACTTGGTGGGAAGGCAGGGCAACCCAGGGGAGCTTGGGTGCATGCAGTGTACCTGAGTGACCAGAAGGTGTGGAGCCAGGACCTTTCCCGTTTAAGGCTTGGCAGTGGTGGCAAGGCAATCTTGCTGGAGATCCCTACATAACAGGCCTTCCAAAGGTAAGCAGTTTTTTTCCTTTGTTTCTGTGGCTGCTGCATTTGGGCATGTTATCATTTGTTGTGCCCCTCTGCTATTATTGCTGTGCTTTCCATCATGCTGTAGCATTACAGCATGTATCCCTGCACTCCCATGCCCTCTGTGTTTCAGGGGATGGGGGCACTGCAGTGAGTAGTGACACCACGGTGGGATTATTTTGTGGGACTAGGAGCTGCCTAAGTACTTAGGTGCCTTCTCCTATTGTAAGAGTCATATGCAGGGTGTTTTATTGTATTCTTGTTTATAATTAATAGGTCATTAAAAAAAAAAAAAGTAGAGCTTTATTAAATTGGACCCCAGCCCCTCGCTGTCTTTTATTGGGCTGTGTTCCTTGCAGCTGTAGGAATGGAAACATGTATGGAGCAGCATCTTCCTGTCATGGGATGTTTGAGTACTGTCTGACATTATAAAATGCTTTTTAATACTTACAACTGATAATTGTATTCTGTGTTAATTCCATGGCAATTTAGTGCAGTTAAACCTTTGTGACACATAGAGATACCTGAGCAACCTAATTTGGGTTCACAGGTATTTGTTAAATTATGCAGCAAATAAAATAGTACAGAAGGAAAATCTTAGACTGTGTAATTCAAAAGCATAAATAGCCCTCCTTCTGTTTCTCCAATTAGCCTGGTGTGTGAAGAGCTTTTTTAGTTTTGTGACATTTTACAGCTGAGGAAGTGAAGGAAAAAATACGTGATTCATTCAGAAAGGCTGTGACTAAAAAGGAAGATTGAACTTGAGGCCTTTAAATACCAGGGTTCTGACCCTGCCCCTTTTCCATGAATCCTCCCTGCTCCCTGCCTGGCGAAAACTATGAAATTTTTAAAACAGTTTCCTTAATAGCTCTTAGATTTTCATTTTTATCTATGATGACTTTACCTTGTATGAGTAAATGGTCTTTAGCAAATGACTTAAAAAAATAAGTGATGAAGCTTGAAAGAGTTTTCCACAGAGATTTTTGTGGCAGAAGCAATACAAAGTGGTGAGAAAAGACCAACAGAAGAATTTTAGAAGAACTGTAGATGCTCTATGCTTGTGAAGTGCAGGTTTGGAATGCTCTTGTGTTCATTTATGTCCAGTTCATATAAATTCTCTCTATTCCAATTGCTAGTTCTCTCAAAGTGAATGGGATGCTGCTTATCCTTTTAGGAGTTCTAATGAACTGCTGTAACAGATAATACCTACAGTGTAGTTGGCCTAATCCCTCTCTGAATGATGCTTATTCTCTTGGCCTTATTCTGCTGGGCTTGCTTCACTTCTCTACCTGCATGAAACAAGAGCAGATACGCTTAAAGTGTTAGAATTACGCAGATGTAGAGAAAATGGAAGATTATCCACTGTATATTAGCTGAGAGTAGAGTTTGCTTTTGCTGGGTGTTTGCATTACACATAAAGGAAAAGTATGAATTTAAGCATCGTGTCTCGCTATCAAGGGCCGTCTTTTTTAACAAGGCGATACTATGAATAAAAGAGTAAGGAGTGTAGAATTGTAAGAAAAGGACATTGTTGCATATAGGGCTAAATATGCTGCATTCAGTGTGTCTGTAGCATTTTATGCATGAATGCAGCATTTACCTGAGGAGGCCTGGCTATGTACTTTGCTAAATGCAATGAGACCATGTGTGAAAAACAGCACCTTAGCTTGTCTATTGCCCTGAGTATTAAAAGATTAAATGTAGGTATGAAAAACCTGTGAAAAATCAAATGACAAAACTCCCATGCACCAGAAGATGAAGACATATGGGCTATCATCTGCTATTCTGGGGAGGCTATAAAGGGTATTTCAGACTTAAGAGACTTGCAAAAACAATAACATAATGACAAATCTTTTGATTGCAGCCAGCTAGAGAGTTTGGGAGCTAACTGCTGTCGTTTGTGGCAGTGGCTCATTGTTGCTCTATATGAACTTGTGCAGATGGGATTAATCCAGCAAAGACTGAAAGTTGTGTGAGGCAGGGCAGCATGAGCTCAGTAGCTATGGGACTCATCCTTCTCTGCTTTGACCTGCTGTGTATGTGCATGTGTGCACAAATGAAACAATTCTTGTAAGCACTCTTCCACCTTGGTATTATCCACTGTTCATGAGAGGAGAATGTAAATAAAAAATGTTTCAAGGTTGCAGTGACCCCGGGATGAATGCAACGACACACAAAACTGAGGAGGTAGAAATTCACCAATTTGTCTTCTGCCAATCCCACTGTCAGAAGGCACATGCTGGGTATTCAGCTCTTATATTTGCAGTTATACTCTTGAAATAATGTAATACTGCTGACCATATGAATTAGCTTCCCTTGAGGCTGATCAACTACTGTTCAGGGCAAAAACCAACATGTAGGAGGCTCGAGTGTCATAATGCTTGACTGAATGCACTGAGCCTTCCTCTGTACTCTTTTCCCACCAGGCAAAATGCAGCAGAGCTGGGCAGAGTGTTAGCCCAATATCAGCAAGCATGGAAGACATGACAACTGTTAAAACATAAGATGTAGCCACATACCTGAGGCTCTGAAGGTGGTATTGGAGGTTGTAGGTGAACAGAGTATGAAGAGGTATCAAAAGTTCTGGCTAGGTGCGGATGCTTGGAGTGTTAGCTCTGAACAGGTTTCTCAGTTTAGAGACAGTTATCAGCCTAGAGACCTTCTGTGCATAGCTTAGTATCTAGTTTCTGCTGAAAGGCAGAATTCTTCTGAAGGCACAAAGTTAATCTAGATTAGCATGGATCTCCATACAGCTTCTCACAGCTGCTGAGAAACTTAGGGATGGATCATACCACACCTAGAAGTATGTATGTGCTGGATGTATATTAGAAGATAATAAACTTCCAGGGGAGATATTTCTAATTTGGGTGCAGACTAAAAATGCTAATTATATGACAATGGTCTTGACAACAAGCATGCCCACTTTCAATTTGCATTTAACAAAGTTGGCATTGCTTTCTTCTCTCACTAACTTCAAAGGCATTGATGTAAGAAATGGTGTCCTACAGCCATTCTGTGAAAGTGAAGCTGTATTTCTGTAACTGTCAGCTTGCCCACATAACAAACTGCATGGTAAATGGATGAGCAGCCAAGCTCTCTGAAATGGTTTGTGAAAGCTTTGAAGTTACAGATGCTAGCTGATGTTTGTCACTGGTATATGACACCATATTCGCACAGTGAATACAGTGCAGGTCTTCCAAATGGAGCTAGATGTAATCACCAAAATATTAGGTCTGAAAGTTTTATATTGAGCCTGGATCATAGGCTGTAATACTTAGAAAAGAATGTAACATATGTCTCAGAGGTAAGTAATCAGAAGGAAAAAAACACAAATAGGAACATAAACAACTTCATAGGTTTTTTTTGTATCTGCAGTGTTCCTTCCAGCCATCAGACACAGATGGAAGTTTCACAGGACCTGCTGAGATTGCAAGTATTGTAAATTACTGTAGGATTTTGGTGAAACTGACTCTAAGTCTTGTGAAAACAAGGCTTAGAAACCAAACTGAGTTAGTCTTGGCAAAATCCAGCTCTACAAGGAGAGTTGCTAGCATGCAATTGTGCAAGTGCATTTGGGGGCAGCTGTAGACTAGAGATATCAGAATAATTCCCTGGGATTGCTGGAGCTGCCTACATGAAAATTAGAGACTGCATTGCCCTGTACCCATGAGGATGTGACACTGTTTACCAGTCTCAAGGTAGATGTTCCGTATAGAAGCCCATCATCTTAATGCTGCAGTACCTCAGTCAAATTAAAAATATCTGAGTGTTTTCATGGATACTGGTCAGGGTCACCCTGTGCTCACTGGACCTTCTGAAGATGAGCTTGGTTTATTCCAGAAGGAAATGGAGCTGTGTCACATCACGCAGGAGCATCACTTACGTTTGGTATTTGTGATAAAACAGTGTTCTACAATTAGAGCATCAGATGGCTGGCAGCAGTTTTGCCAGATGAATACTGCACATCTTTCCCAGAAGGATTCAATCTTTAGTATTGTTTTGATGCTGGAGGCTTTTTCAATTTCTGTTTATTAGAAATGATTTATTTTTGTTGGAAGTGCTGTCTTTAACCCAATATTCCTGGTGCCATCTACAGTGCTGTGGAAGAATTGTGGATGCAGTACTTTGCTTTCATGGAGGAGCTGTGTGACCAAAGCAGTGGTCATCTTAACAAAATGAAGCCTCTAAGGGCTGCTCAAGGCCAGGTTGGATGTGGCTTGGGTAACCTGATCTAGTGCTTGATCTAGTGGTCAGCAGCCCTGCCTGCAGCCAAAGGGTTGGAGCTGGATGACTTTTGAAATTCCTTGTAAGCCAACCTATGGTAAGAACTAAAAGGTATAGCCGTGAGGCAGGGACAAGCCACTACGTCCTGAGTGTTTTAGAGTCACCTGCAGATGTGCTCCAGTTTTGTCCTTTCATAAAAATATCTGTAAAGGCAATTTTTTGTTCACTGTTTGCTTAGTGAGAGGAACAGTGAATGCATACTGGGTCTGTACTCAGAAAGAATGGATTTTGCTGGTTGAAAAAGTTGTGATACTGTGTGAATTGAGTTTGCTGATGTAACACAGCCCTCAGCATTCCTTCCCAGAACATTTATCCTCATTGCTCCCTCTGTGTTGTTAATAAAGCCTGTGAAAGTCAGTTACTGATCAGGTGGAGCAGAGACTTGGAAATAGCTGCTTGCTCATTCTTAACCAATTCCAATCACTGTATTTTCGTTGATGTGACCTTGGGGAAGCTGTGACATTTCTCTGTTGCAAGGGAACCTTTCCTATCTCTCTGGAGAGAGTAAATGTGAGGTGAGGGGATTCATAGATATTTCATAAGAGTATAAATAATAGACAAGGTGTAATACACGAGAGAGAACTCTGGCTGTGCTGAATATTCATGGCAGTGCAGTGATGTGCTTGATCCTTCTTCTGAGGGCTTTCTCTGAGCAACTCAGGCATTTTCCTGACACACTGGAGGAGGAGGAAGAGGCAGGCAAACAACCGTGTGGTGAGATCAGAACTCACCCCCTAAGATGCTCTAACCGGCCCTTGATTCTTCTTCCCTGGAGCACTGGCTGTAGTAACTGAAGAGTCAAAAATAGCACAGAGCTGTGACCAGTTTTGGAGGAAATGGGTCACAGTAATTCATAACTCCAGAAGAAACCCTGTCACTTCCACAGGCTGTTTTCCACATTGATCCTGCAGGCGGTGTGCTGTTTAGTGAGCACCAGCCCCCCTCAGACTCACTGCAGGTACAGGAGGAGGTTTTCTGCTGGCTGACCAAAATCAAGGTGAACAGAGTATGATTTCCAGAAGTCCTGCAGCCTCTTGGAAAACTACATTTTATGTGCATCTTCTGGCTGCAGAAGTCCTATCTGCCAGGTTGAGGAGCCCTGGCACCATGGCCACGCTGGCTCTGATGGGTGCCTGGAGCAGTGCAACATGTGCAGCATGCCTGTCCCCATGTCTGTGCATCAGTGTCAGCCTGAGGCTCAGCTCTCACACACTGTGCTCACACCTCCTGATGGCAGTGCAGACTGTGCTTTTAGAAAGGACTGTTACCTCCTTACACCCGTGTTTCAGGTTTTTATTCAATGTTGCCCCATTTTCAGAGGTTTTTAGAGATGTGACAGTGTGTTATGGGTGCTGGCTCATTGTTTTGAAACAGGCAAGGGGGAAGGTATTTTATTTTGATTTCAACAGCTCACACAATAGGATTTTGGAAGTGGTAATATCCCATGGAAACAGAAGATGGAGCTGTTTTTGAGGAACGAAGGGCGCATTGAGGTTTTTGAGAATGAAATAGCAGCCACTCTGATCTCAGCAAAAGGGCTCTTTCTCATGAATGAATAAAAATAGTGCAGTATTCCAGGGCCTGTAGTAGTGTAATTAGTGTATGAAATAATGAGACCCCATCGCCTTCTGCTCAGTCCCTGGGCTTTGTCTGGCAAAATTAGATTCTTTGCAATATTATTGCAATGTAATTAAAATGTAACAAGGGAGTACAGAACTCAGTCTTCAGAGATGTTCATCATCAGCCAGAAAAGAATTACAATGAGAAGGATTCAGCAACTTGCTGGCTTTGCAGCTGATTTATTTGCTTACTGCTGAAACTGCTGAAGAAAATTTAAAAAACTGTGAAATGTATCTATTGAAAGCTATGGAAAAAAAAATCGGATTTAACAAAATGTTGTTCAAACCTTTAAATAGATATTTTTAATTGAAAGTTGTTTTAGATTTGTACTTGACAACAAATGGATGAATTCCAAAACAAAACAGCCTTCTTGTGTGGAATTTTTCTTCTAATCCAAATGAAGCATTTTGTGACTTCTTACTTTTCAAAGTTTTGATTTCCAGTGAAAATAATTATGTAAGTTCGATGTGAATTTGCCACTAGGTTCAGTTCATCTGAACCTGTATGCCCTGGGGCAGGGCTCGGTCCATTGTTATGCACCTGTTTATATGCTTAAAGCCACAACAGCCAACCAAGGGAGATGGTGCTGGAGCACTGAAGGTTGAATACCTGCGTGAGATTTCCACTCTCCATGCCTTTGTTGTTCTGTCCAGTAGGAAATTTGGAAAATTCATCAGAGATCCCTTCCAGTGCCCTCCTACTGTCTCTGTGCCTTTCTGGCTCTGAACACAAATGGGAGTTTTTGTATTTGGCTCCAATGAGAAATGCGTGGAAAGCGAGATGTCTTTCTTTTTAAATTGCTCTGAGGCAGAAACAATTAGAGACCCACGGTAATGAAACAGTTCTGACTGAAAAGGCTAACCCAGAAAGACTACTCTTCTGATGCAGAAAATAATGAGGACTACCCTAAACTTTTAATCAGGATCTCAACTTTTATTTGCAGCTCCTGACAAGGACTGCATCCCTTAATAACATTTCTGTCAGTTCCAAACTCCTGAAATTAATATGAGAGCAATGAGGATTTAGTGGAAGTGCTAATTACCGATGCTCGAATTATTCTGCTGCGATTCAAAACCTCTGGAGTGGAGAAACTCTTAGCACGGATGGGCTGCCATCTAATTTCTATGAAGTTGTGCTGTGGAAGGTGACCCTGGCTTTAGACACTTTCATTCTGCAAAACATGAGCATCCTTCTTTCCCATTGACTTCACACCTTGTGAAGAATTAGGATGCAAATAATAACCTCCTCTTGCTCTGGAAACTGTACTACTCATGCTCCTATTGCATGCCATTCCTTCTGTTTCCACGCTCATTATTTGTCCTAATGTCCTGGCCAAATGGATATCGATGGTCTGGGGCAGCTTCCCATTATTATTCATGCTCTGAGCCTGGTGCCGGCCCAACGAGGTGCTCTGGGTGCCTGGGAGAACCCTATCAGCGCCCCTCAAAGGGTTTTATCATTCTTGTAGAAACTGGGTACACAGCAGCAAGGCCACACTGCCCTCAATGCAAATCCTCAATATGCTTTGTCATTTGGTAGTTCAGCAATTAGGGAACCAAGAATTAAGCTTGAAGGGTTTAAGGCTTCTATTTCAAATTGCTAGTTAGGATCATAGAATGGCTTGTGTTGGAAGAGACCTCAAAGATGATCTAGTTCCAACCCCCTGCTGTGGGCTGGCTGCCCCACCAGCTCGGGCTGCCCAGGGCTCATCCAACCTGGTCTTTGCACTGCAGTGGAATTGCCAGGTCACAGCCAGAAAACCAATAGCTGAGTTCCAGGTAAGAAGGCATGGCCAATCTAGGGAGCTCAGGTGCAAGCAATGCTCCTAAGTGACCAGAAGAGGTGGAGCCTGGATGCACTCCTACTCATCCTCATTTAAGGGTTGGCAGCTGAAGATGCAGCATCTCTCTTTGGATAAAGATTGTGTTCCTCTGGAATTGTCCCTGGTTGTTGGACAGGGTAAGCTGATTTTCCTTCTTTATTATCTATTGTTGTTCTGTGTGCCTGTATCCCATTTGAAGGTCTTGCCATTTTTTGCCATACAGACATTCCTGGGATGGGGCACCTGCAGCTCTCTGGGCAGCTAGAGTGTCACGGACCTGGGCTCTGACTGTGGATCTTTCCTCAAAAGGCAACAATTTTTGTGTGATTCTTCTCCGCCTGTTTTGCAGCCAGCTCTGAAGCTTGAACCTTAATATTAATCCCATTCCAAGTGTTGAATAGCATTACATGATTCATCTCTTCTATTAACACAAAAAGTAATACTGCTTTCTGCTTTGTGCGTAATGCCTTTTGAGAAATAGATGAAGACATAAGGGACGTCAAAGAATTATTTAATCTAAGCCTTTTTCTCTAGCCCTGCATTTTTCTCCCTTTATTGAATGATTATGTGCTGGTCCCTTCCCTTGCCCCATTGTGCTGGAGATGATGCATGCTGACAGTGGCCATCTCTTGTGAGGGAGGGCTGTGATAAGAGTTGCACAAAGGCACAAATGCAATGGGTGGAACAGAATGAAGAAGGGGAAGAGACTAGCTATGTTTTCTGTGCTGTGTTAGTAAGCCAAAGCCACTATCGTCACTATCACAAAAATACCAGCCCAAACTTTGAAAGTCAAAGTGAAGCCTGAATGATTGGGCTGAAACCTCCTTCAGTGAAGAGGCAGTACGGAGATTTTCTGCACTGATCAGTGTCTGTGAAGTCATATATGTTCATAATCCCAGCAAACATTCTGGGGAGCCAGTGTGCTCCATGGCAATATAGATGGAGAAGTTTTTGTTGTTGGGATGATGGTTGATAAGTGAGGTGGGTTTTGCAGCTGGGAGGTGAGGGCCTGTTGTATTGATTTGGAGCTCTCATTACATGGTGAGGACCTGGACAGAGGGGATACTGCACACTCCTTCCCTTTCTCTCCCCTCTCTGCCGTTAAGAAAAGGGGAAATAGATCAAATAGGAAATGTTAGAAGTAAAAATGAGAGTCAAGAGGAATCTTATAGCATTAGGTTTTGGGGAAGGATACTTGTAAACCCAATACTCGGTTTCAAATAAAAATGTCCTGTCTCTTCCAGACAGGTTCTTGCTATCGTCAAAGGTAGCAGCTCTACCAAAACAAAACTGCATTTTTTCAGCACATCATTATTATGGTTATTTCCCCAGCACTGACAGCATCCTCACTGCTTTCTCACTGTTTAATAGATGTGTAAGAACCTGGTCCATTTCCCATTGCAGTCAATAATGATCTTTCTTAATGAGCACTCAAATCACTACCAGTCTCTTAATGTAGAGATGCAGCTCCTGCTCTGTTCTCGAAGCTATCCATGGCCAGACCCATGGCTTTAGATGGCACCCAGTGGCCATCAGAGGCTCTCTGACATGCTGCTGGAGGAAGAGGACTCCAAAATGGCAGACCCAGCAGCGGACCAAAGGATGTGGTGGCTGTGCCTGCAAAGGGGCAGCTTTGTTGCCCTGCTCCACTCCAGCAAATAGCCTGTGAGTGTCAGAACTGCAATTTTATTCACAGAAAAAGGAGCCTTTCCTCCTTTTCCCTCCGAGCTGGATCCCTGAGGGCTGCAGTGACCTTGGCGCTCCCACCAAGAGCTGGGCTGGGGCCCAGGAATTAAGACATGCAGGTTTCTAAGGCCAATTACAGCACCTGGGAGTGAATGATAACTGGCTCGAGCTCCGCAGCCTGGAAAGCTGCTGTGTACCAGTGCCAAGTTCACTGCAGTGGGCACAGTGCAATTGATGTAGATACTGAGGAGGTGCAAAGGGAGGTGGACCCATTCAGCAATGGGTGCTGAGACTGCAGCGTGTGTTTGCTGTGTGAGGTTCTTTATTCAGATTGTGATCTAAAGTGTTTGCAGTACTTCAGTCAAAAGGAGAAGGAAAAAAAAAAAAAAAGGCAAAAAAGAATGTGCTTTGATGAACTTAAAGAGTAGAGCAAACCTGGCTCCCTGCTGACTGTACCAACGTTTGCTGAAATTTAGCTTATCAGCACATGGTGATATTTGCTAGCAAAACAGACTAAATGATCTAAACCAAAGCAATTGGGGCCATTATAAACTTCCAGTGCCTTAGAATAGAAAATTGTCTTGTACGGGGGTTCTCAGGCTTCTCTCATATCATCCCTCCCAGAGGCATCTGGAGACATCCGTCCTCAGCTAGGATTGTGAGGGCTGCCATCTATTTTCTTCTCACTGCAAAGCCTATTTTACGTTTGCATTATTTACACTCTTGACTGCTGATTTTTCACAACTACTGGGTACAACTGAATTAATTCTGTATATGGGATACGAAAGCAGAAATACGTGCTTTGCCCTGGGTTCCATAGGAGATTAATGCCAGAGCTTTGACCACTTTTACTTAAATCCCAGACGCACATACTTTGCCCCCTCCTTCCTCTTTCTTTGAGTTGATAACAAGACCCTCCTGACAAGGACAGCAGCTGAAGTGACCTATTAATGTACGCTGCTGGCTTGGGTGCAGGGTACTTATTTATGAGTACACAGGTATTTATTTATCAGTAAATAAGTGCAAATATCAAGAAATACTGATGGGACTGGGATTTTTCTTGTGGGTTGGAGCACATCAACTAGTGATAGGACATGAGATAATGGCCTCAAGTTGTGCCAGGGGAAGTTCAGATTGGATATTAGGAAAAGAGCAGTGGTGCATTGGCACAAGCTGCCCAGAGAGCTGTGGAGTCAGCGCCCCTGGAGGTGTTCAGAACTGTGCAGATATGACACTGAGGGATGTGGCCAGTGGACATGATGGGCTTGGTTGATGGTTGGACTTTGTGATCTTAGAGGTCTTTTCTAACCTTAATGATTGATTCTATGACTAGCTGCAGCAGATTGGGTGCGTGGGGAGCAGGGCTCCTTGCTGGGGCACCACGGGCTGCCCCAGCTCCGACGAATTCTTTGTTCACTCGCATCTCACAGTGAGGATTCATTTATCTATATGTGCTAGCTCAACAAAACATCCATTTAACTGCTATGATAGTCTCACCTCTGCTGCCTTTTGAAAATAGAAAAATCTGTGCAGTAAAATGGAGTGTTTTGATGAGTATCTTCATGCTTTTTCAGCTCTTTCTTTGCTTCACATCATAGTAAACTTCAGAACCTCACTTTGGCACCTGCAAGGCTGCCTTCAATTTACATTAATTTCAGATGCCACAAAGTGAATCCCTAATAATTTCCTGAGCAATGTTAACACTCTTTTTTTTTTTTTTTTTTTTTAATAGAGAATGAAAAGAGTCTGAAAGAAATCCATATACCGCACATAGTAACAATTTGCTGCAAAGCAAATACCCTTAATGTTGTCCCAGTGAAAGCTCTTGCAATAAAATATGTACAGTTCTCTCTCTTTGGCTGTTGATTCCAATTTCATAATGTTATCCCAAGCCTTTCAATTTTTGGAACAAAAAGAAAATAAGATCTCAGTTCTTCATACTCAGGAGCAATACAGCCTCATGGCTGGGAGCTGAGATGATTCCTGGATTTGCCTGGGTACAGTGCTGAGAGGGAAATCCCCTTCCCCTCCCTCCTGATGCTTTTCCAGCCTGGAAGGAGAACTTTAAAGAGCAGTCATTTAAAATTATGATATACATTCCATCAAAAAGGGTTCTGGCTTATTCCTAAAGCACAGAAAACTGAAAAATGACTTTGTTTAAGCAATTTACTTATCTCCATTGGAATGTGAATGAAGATTAATCCTTGGTCGTGTTGGAAAAGACACAGGTCCAGTGATTTAAAATTAACATATACAGCAGAGTGAGTTCTTTTCCTCTGAGTTTGTCCATTATGGGCACTTTCTACCTCAATTTAATTGACTGCCATTTAATGTTAAGCAGTCATACATTTTTAAGTCTGGTATAGACACTTTCTCATCTTAACCTCCATGTTATCTGAGATACCTACCCCACCAACTCCAGAGACTGTTTTGTCTATTAGATATATGATATACAAGAACAATATATGATACGTGATGTTGAAAAGAATAACTGTATCTTCATTTAAGATAGCCAGGTTTTGCACCCTCCTACAGCCCTTCACAAGGAGCCAGGCTACGTAAGCTGGTACAGGCAGGAGAATGAGCAGCTTTCTATAAATGCCAGAAGTGTGCATCTCGTCTAATCTTGTTCTGAGAGCAAGTACAACCACCTGCCGATGGCTGCTAATGATGAGAGTGGGGCTGCATGCAGCCATGGCTGAGCTAAGCCGGTGTTTGAGAGGGAAAATTGCTGGCAGAACCATTTGCTTTCTGGTGGTGAGGACCTCATGTCCCAGAGTGCCAGTGACTCATTCTTAAATCTCAAACAACAAATGTGTTGCCCAGTGCTATCATGACAGATGCAGCAGAAACCATCAGGGACTCTTTTCTTTGCCTAATGAAAGCAAAGTATTTAATCAAGAGAGACCAAATGGATTATTAGAACTCCTTCTTCCAGGGCATGTGCTGAACAACTTTCATCACGACTTGCACCAGCACTTCAATGGCTGGGTCTGCTGAACCCACAAAGTCCCCAAACCACAGCAAATGCCTCAGAACTGGAGTGCTATGGGCAGCAATGCCACAGGCTGGGCTGGGCAGACTTCCTAATTCAACCATACCAAACACAGATTGGCCATACCAGGGGAGTACATCATGGGGAACTGGTGCCTTGATACAGGCAACAAGGACATTAATTCCCCCCCTCGCACACAAAGTGACAACAAAAAGCCATCACCTTTGCTTTCCAAGATGAACTTTGCCTTTGCAATTCAGCCTCAAGCAGATCTGTAGTTAACCCTATAGCCTGAGGAACAGGAGCTTCTGCAAATGCGGCTGAAGGAAGCCCCCATAAAAAACACTGAGTGGGTCTTAAGCAAGGTCAGTAACAGTGCCACAGTGAATTGAGCTTTAAGGAAGAAAATACCTTTTATTCTTAATTATTATTTAAAGAAAGGTGGATAGTTCCTATTGATTTTCTTTAGTCAGGATTTTTGGACTGATTCCATGAAGCAACTTTCACTGCAGTGTTCCTGAAAATAAATGGACCACATATTATGCTCATTCATTTAAACCCACCAGATCTATTTAAAAAGAATAGGAGCTGATTGTGTTAGCTTTCCGTAATTGAAAAGGAGCTGGCTGCACCACTTTTCTCACAGAGTAATTTGTCTGCTTGGGAGCTGGATCATCAGCTGCAGTTAAAAATCCTGCTGCTTTTAGGATTCTTGTTTTGTGTCTCACTCTGTTGGGTTTTTTTCCCAAGCTTTCCCAAAGCTTGGCTTTGTAACCTACAGAAAACATGGTGAATGAAACCAAAGCCTGTCTCCTTACTGACCTTTTTCCCCCCTGCCACTTGGATGGTGGTTCTCCTACTGCCTGACTGCTTCCCTTTGATGTCCTCCCTCTCACACAGAGGCTCACACAAAGAAAAAAAATCATCCCAAAGGAGCTTCTCTCCTTCCCACCCATGTTATTTTGGAAGCAAGGAAGCAGGAAAAGCTTGAGCTGTAGGATCCCACATTAGGATCTCATAGAAGAGTCGCTGCATAGGTGTGCTGCCAGGGCCTGACAGCTTTCCTCCTGATTTGTGACCCTGTGGGAGGAAAAGCAGTCAGAAATCAATGTTAGTGTATTTTAAATGAACTCCTAAATTATCTCACCTTCAGTCATAGTGGATTAACTCCAGAATGATTCCTAAAAATTATGGTGGTTTTAAATGCTTAGTGGGTACAGCATTATATATCCTACTACCAGTGGGAGGTGAAATAATAAAAGAAAATGCTAGAAAAAAAACAATAACATTTTTTCTGTTAGATTCCACTTAAAGACCTCTAGATATACCTCCAGAGAGCTACTGATGAAAATATCACAATGCAATAACATTCGTGGAGCAAGAACCCCTGCACTGCTGCTGCATGGGGCATAGAGACCATAAAGATAATATATATCAAATAAAGAGATTTTTAAAAGTATATGATTAGAGAGTCATTTGCAAGTTGTTTTTCTTACTGGCTTTGGAACCAGGTGTCAGTAGGTTTAATCAATGTACACTTATTTGTTAGTGTGATACTAGTGAGTCTTTATTATGGTAGAAGAGAAACACCTGTGACAGAAAAAAAAAAAGCACTGTAAGTACTTCATCATTTCAGCCACAGCTGCTCCGTGGCACTTGTGCTGAATTGTAAGAGATAGTAAAACCCATAATCATTTTCTTCTTCTGCAGCTTCTAGCCAAAACACAATTAGAGTGAAACGCTGGGCTTTGCAGAAAGGAAGAGGTGAAACCGTGACTCCCCGTGCCATCCCCAGGGTGGGATGGGGATGAGATTGAGGATGGCAGCCCCCTGAGTGAGGAATGTGGAGGACAACATCGGGCCCAGGAGCACACACACAGGTGGGAGGATGGAGCTCCAGCACAGCTGCTGGGGTCAGGGGGGTGGGGGCCACAGGTGGCTCTGATTGGGATGGTTAAGGCCAGTTTGGGCCTTCAGTCCTAGGCTTTAAAAGTGCTTAAAGCAGCAGTTGTAGGTTCTTTGGAAGGTTTTAGGTTTGCATGCAGCATGTTGGCTTGTTTCCTGGCTCCTAGCAGCGCTCCCCAGGTATGTATCATGCTATGGATGAATCTGTATGGGCTTGGAGACCTGAATATACTTATTGCTTTTGATGCTGTTATGCTGTAAGTGGGACTAGAACAGGTTATTGGTGGAAATAGTTTTCTAGGACTATAGCGCTTCAAGGAAAAGCAATACATTTCTTCACCAGCTGTAGTTCTAGGCTGTAAGCAAGGGGTGCAGCTCCTTCAGCAACTGGGTGTGTAGGCACATAGGTGTCAATGGGCGACCACACGGAGGAGCCCTTGGAGGAGTTCTATCACTTGTTTCCAAAATCTGGCTGTGAATTGTGCCCTTGGGTTAGTACTGCAAAGATGCGGTACCAGCAAATGCTGTTGTGAGCGTTGGGCTTCTGAGGGGACATCACTGGCCCCATCCTGACCTTGCCGCATGCTCAGCCCTTTGCGTTGCTCTCTGGCATTCTCTTCCCTTTCTGTGGAGCAGATGGCTTCCCCTACTGAACATCAGAAACTTTTGGTCATAAGAAGTCATACCCAAGTACTTTTTTCCTTAAGGTGTCCTAAGAAAAAAAAAAGAAGGGAGAGAGAAAGAAATCAAACTCTGTTTTGATTTCTGGTGCACACATTTTTATCTACTAACTAAAGGCTCTTATCACACCAAGCTCTACTTGAAAAATAGTTCATAGTTCTTCTACGGACTGTGGAGGAAAAAGATTTTCTTAAGCAACACGTGGTAGAGAAACTTGTGCACTTCCTGTTGCTTCTGCCTCTGGAGAGGCAAAGTTGGGAAGGGGAGAGGGAGATGCAGCAGTGAAATATATATCTCTTTCTTAAGTAAAAATAGCTTGAACTGTACTTACTTATCCTCTCAACTGGCTGGAGATGGAAAGGCCTCCAGTGCAGAAAGAAGCATAAGGAAAAGGAGATGATGTCCTGCTTGACTTGAAGCAATCCACTGTGGAGGGCCTGAAGGTTTGGTAGTGTCACCAGGGCTTGTTCCTTTCCTTCTGGAATTGGTAGTGGTTATTTCTGGAGCTCCTTGCTCCAGTGGCACCAGGAGAGCTACTAGTTTTCCTGTATACTGTAGGTAGGGTAGACGTGGCACTTAAGAACATGGTTGGTGATTATGGTGGAGGTGGGTTGATTGTTGGACTCAGTGATTTTAGTGGTCTTCCAAGAGTAATAATTCTATGATGTTTAGCTGAGAAAAGAACAGTTGATGTGCTGAATGAGGAAATGTAGGTGGGTTTTGGAACAAAAGAAACCTGCCTTCCGCCTTATCCTCTGCAAACCAGAGCATACTCTGAGGATTTTGTGAGTGTTGTCATTGTCAGCAGCTGAAAAATATCAACACTGGTGTGTGGAGCATCTGTAATGCTTCACTTAGAAACCCAATCCTAAAAGGTGACCGAAGAACAGAAATAGGGGTGTGTTATTCTCCTATCTCTTCAGCCTGATGTTGTGACAAGGACGAGGTGGCCCCACACTCTGGTGGTATTGGGGGGATGTGTGGCTGAGCAGTACCAGGCCTGCACTCAGCGTGGAGACCCCTCCTCTTTGCCACACACATCACATCACCCGATTTACATGCACAGCTGTTCCAGCACCAATTAGTCATGTGATATTTGAAACATCAAATATTCTTTCCCTGCTTATCAACACTGTAATTATGGCCTGTCAGGGCTTTACGCTCTTCTTAAAATAAACACCCAAATGCTGGTGTTAACCCTTCAGCACTGTGCCTTAGCCATCTTGTGACTTGATTTAAATCTCCAAGATAAACGGAGTTGTAATTTAATTATTTGCCTGCCAAAGTATGCGTGAAAGGGCTGCAGTTTGATGAGCCACCCATGGCACCCAGTCCAGGAGAGTGGTGGCCCTCTTGTGGGTGTTGCAGGACTTTGACCCAAATCAGGGATGCATTGAACTCGGCACAGTTTATTGCTCATTTTTTCAGCTGCATCCTGACTAAATGCAAACCTCTTCTGCTGGCCAGGCCTATATTTTGCTGACTTGAACCACTTCAGAGCTAAAAGTCCCCAGATTTGTGTGAGGACAGTGCATTCGCAGGTACCAACAGGTACAGTTAAGGGCTCTACTTCTGCAAGCAAACACAATGATTTGTGAGGCTGTTGCTGTGCCAGGACTTCTATCCAGAGGCCATCTGAATGCACAGATGTGGAGCTACAGCTCTGGAGCACTGCTTCGAGCTCTGCTGATTCCTGATCCTTGCGCTTGCTGCCTCCATGGAAGTGCAGTCAGAGGAGTGCTTTGTCTGAGTACTCACCCCTTTAGACTGGACGTAGCCCTGGAGACTGCAGAGGTCAGCATGGCAGATGCAGGAATATGGGGCTATTCCTTGCAGTACTTGCTCTTCTTGCAGCCTCAGTGCCTCTTGGGCCTGCAACAGTCCTGTAACCTGTGAACCTACTGTCAGAATCTGTGTTCTTGAGACATGCCAAACTAATGGGCAGTGAGGTTCAGGTCTGAACTGAAACTCATAGTTCTGAGGGCATGTCCAAGCTTTGAATGTCCGCACAGTCCTTGTCTCAGTGCATTGCCTTATTTACCAGGGAACCCTGTCATGCTGACTTCGCAGATGTAATTCTTTTTTTTTTTTTTTTCTGTTTATAATGCTTGATGTTTCACAATGTGCATGTGCTTATTTGTTTCCTGAGGAACAGGAGATACTACATGGTGCAAGTATGCTATCTATACATTGAGATTGTGTTAATTTTTTACATTTCCTATGCTGGAGATATCTGGGAGTCAGTGAGCATGAACTCTAACAGATTCAGACCAAAGGCTTAGTAATAATAATAAAAAAAGCTGGAGACATTATAACTAAACACGTGAGTGATATAGACTCTGACACAGTCTCTGCTGCCTGTGCAGCACTAGTCACCATGGGGAAAAACATTTAGAAAAAAAATCCAGGTAAATCAATTACTTTTACTTCATTTCCTCCTCATTTCTTTCACTGCCTTATCGTGTTTCACCACATTTTGCTGTGATGTGGCGATGTGCACCATGGCTGAGAACTGATTGCACATCATGGTGGGGACGGTCACGGCTTGTGGAGAGTCCTCAGTCTGTGTGCAGAGCTGATGGCTGCAGTTGGCCAGCTCCCATCTTTCCGTGCACGCAACCGCCCTCCTCTGTGACCTGTCCTATAGACAATGTCCAGATGAACTGGGGGAACATGGCCTCCAGTAGCTGTTGAGTCTGTGTTGGTAGATTTATATTTCACTTGAGGAATAGACAGACTTACGACTTTAGGGGAAGTCTGTGTGCTGGTCTCATTCTCTTTGATCTGCTCTGGCACTTCTTCCACTTGGTTTAGGGCCGGGTGTCCAGTGGAGAAGTGGTATATCACTGTATAGGTAAAGTCTGTATCATAATGCATATATACAAACAGTGCTGCATGAAAACTGTTCAGGCAGCTCTATTTCTGGCATTTTGAAACTTTAGAGTGCTTGCTTTTGCAACCTGAATAATGTTCTTTAAAGTGTATGGTTTGGGTTGGTTTTTTTTTTAGTATGTAATTATAATCTTGTTCTACATAATTTAACAGCATCAGAACAGGAGATTTTTATCCGAGGCTGGAAGTAATTGTTGCTCAAGCTTATTGCTCAGCTGAGGTGACATGAGGAAAGGTCTAAGTGCTACTGTCAGCCATACAACAGAGCATAGGATGAGCCCATCCTTGGCTGTGCAGGCACAGAAGGATGACTCTGGGCTTGGAGCAGTGATTAAATCTTTGCCAAGCTCTGGATCCTTGGGGTGGTGGGTCCGTAGTAAGCTGCTGGGGGGCAGTCAGCTCCCAAGACAAGAGAGCTGGTGACACCAAGGCTTCCTTGGGCAGGCATCTGGATTTTGATCAGTGCTGACTCCAGCGACATAGCACTCTGATGGGAAGCAGATGGCTCTTGGGCTCTGCTTCTCCTGCTGTTCTATGTGTGTAGATCAGCATGGCCACCTCGTCACAGGGAGAGAGGCCAGAAGGGGTGGGAGGGGACTCGGAAAGGATATGAGAGAGCAACACATTTCCCAGATCATTAATCTGCTATTTGTGGCCAGAATGATATTGGCTGAAGATGAAGGACTGCCAGAGATGGCAGCAGAAATCTGGGACTGCAGATGTTCTCCCTCCTTCAGGTGACTGCTCAGCAGCACGGAGCTAATGCAGGGACATCAGAAGCATCATGTGCCTTGTGAATTTCTGTTAGCTGACTGTACTGTTGTGCACAAGTGTAAAGCAAGGCATTGATGACTTAACTGTGGTTGAATTTCCTTAACTTCAGGAAGAACTGTGATGGAATAAAGGCCTCCCAGTTTTGACAGAAGAGTATCTGAATTCCTTTTAATGGCAGTTCTAATTCTGATACTCCTTAGCCTTTTGGTTAGCTCTGCCTGTGTGCCTAATAGGATGTGTCAGAGTTAAGAGTTAAGAAAAATGGAGTGTGATAGTGTTAGCAGAAAATCAGGCTTTGAGTGAGGTTGATCAAATTGCTCACTTGCAGCAAAGTCCATCGCAGCCCCAAACATGGCTCCTTCTTGCTGGATATATCCTGTGCTATGGAGCCTGGCAGCTCTTTCATTCTGCATCTGGTTTGGCAGTGCTTGTGTTCTTTCCTTGCTCGGCACCTACCTGGGAGCACCCAGCTCTGTGGCCATGCTGAGTGGGGGTCTGAGTGCTTCAGTGTTTGGCCCCCAGGGAGCGAAACATCTTGGGTTTAGCAAACTGAAGGCAAGCCTGGTGTCAGTTTACCTGGCAGCATTTCCAATTAAAGTGGACCTCTCTAGGCTGCTGGGGACATTGGCACTGGGAGCTGCCACCAGCTGCACCACTGCTACCCTGGTGATGGTTGGATAAATGTTACTTTTCTCCTTCCCCTCCTGGTGCTGTGGTGCTGTAGGCTCTGATGCTTTGCTTTACTCATGGCTGTGATCAGTGATGTCTCTGGGGTTTGTTAGGAGGGTTGCTGGTGGCTGTGTCCCCGTGACCGATCCCATGCTCCTCTGATGGTTGAGGAGAATGGAAGAGAAGAAACGTGTCACCAGTCAGCCTCTAAAAATAAATTCTTCAAAACATTCACTGAACCGAGCAATTGCCGATAGCTTTGTTTCGCACCAGAGGAACTATTATATTTATTTCTCAAGCATCCCTAGTAGGAAAGCTGCTCCTCTCCTGGATTTCAGCAGGCAGCGGTGGGTCAAACTGAGAAATGGAAACATTGTGTTTTCAAAACATTTCAAACTAAGTAGTTTATACTTTTTCCTCAGATAACCCAAACCACTCAGAAGAGTCTGTATGCAGTTGTGAAATGTTTGGGTACGTCACAAACAGCGATGTCCTCCTGGACTTCCTGCTGGGAAGTGACGAGCTCAGGTTGCTCAGTGAAGCAAGAAAGTGTTCTTTTCCCTGGGTCTATGATAGATGACAAGCAGTGCAGCAGCTAATGGAGAGCTGATGCTATCATGCTCAGGTTCTGAGACTTCAAGGTTGCATTACTGCAGAGATACTGGTTCAGTCCCCTTGGAAAGCTGAAGCTCTATTAGTATGGGCATTATTGGATGAGAAGGGGAATTAGCTGTCCAGTTCTTAAGGTGCGGTAAGTTGCAGTTTCCACTAGAGGTTTCACTGCATTGCTGTAGGGCTGCAGTTTCTGTAACACAGGTGCTGGAGCCTGCCTGACCAGGTCAACAGCAGGCACAGCTTTGAGTCATTTCACTGAGCTGCACTGTACCTTGTGTCATGCCAGCTGCCTCTGCTGGGCACCGCTTTTGGGATGCATGCTTCAATGTGAGCAAATGCTGCTGTGCTGCCCAAGTAGCCCGCTTTGCACACACAAGGCTTGCCTTTGGCTAGCAGTGCTCTCTTTGTGATGTGGCCATGATGAAGGACCAGACAGTCCCCAAGGTGGGGACAGTGGCCGTGTCCCCAGCCTGCCTTGGGACGTTGTGCCAGATCTACGACTGTGGCACTGTGTCTTCTCAAGGAGTGCAGCTCTCTCATTTCCCGAGCCCCCTTTCTGTATTTAGCTCCAGCTTGTACTGATTGTTTTCTGGGTATGTTTTGAGATAAAAGAGATGTCTGCTCAAACAGACGAGCTAAACCCAACCATGCTCTCTGTTGTCCTAGCTGGTGATATTTAGTAAGTCTGCAGGAAAGTGCCAAGTTTCAGAGAACTGCAGCAGGATTGGTCACACTTCTAGTTCACAGTTGTTCCAGAACAGAAATAAGACCTGAAGTAAATAATCTAATTAAGAAAATACCTATTAAAAGGCTGTATGAATGTGGCATCTGCAACATTACACATACCCTAAGTTTCATGAGCGGGCCCCAGTGTGTCCAGGCACTGTGCTGACATTTTCCTGTGACGCTTTTCCATTGGGAGTTTTGCAGCCCCAGTTGCTCCTTCCTGCCCCAGCTGGATGTGGTGTGAGATGGTTGTGCCAAGAAGCATATGCATTTAGTTGGCGTGGTGATTATGGGGTGTAGGTGATTTTAGTGACCTTTTCCAATGTGGTGGGTTTGTGTAAATACTCAAGTTCACCCTCAGAGCAGTATGTGGATAGGGGATGTTTCTCACTCACTTGTGCTGCCTACAAGAATATCAGTTTTACTCAAAATGATATTGAAATGGTGGCAGAGAAAAGGAGCAGCACATCTCCACCAAAGCACTTCTCTTTGAGGCAGCAGGAACTGTCAACATTGTGTTTGCAGTGCTAACGCTTCTGTGGGGGGTTAACTGTGCCAGGCAGTTAATTCCCTTTAAAATTACTGTTTTACCTCGCTCCATCCAATTACTCAAGTTATTTTGCTATCGCACGGATCTCTCTGTTAATGTCAACAAAATGATTACAGAAAGCAGCAGCATCACAGTGTGTCACCCACAGGGAGCACTGACAGCAAGTGCAGCGTGCAGTGTGTTTCAGGAGCTCCATCAGCACCAAACAGCACTGACATGGGCAGCCTGGTTGTCATGCACGGACCTGGGGTGATGTTGGATTTGTGAGCTGAGGTTGGCAGCGTGGCTCTCCCTTTGGCATGGGTGGTAGCAGGGGGGTGAATAGGGGACAGTTGTGCACCAGCACGGGGCAAGCCCCTCTGCTTGAAGGGAAAGCAGTGTTGTAAAGGAAGAAAACTGGGAGCCATGTGGCTATATTGGTCTTGAATTTGTCCCAAAAGGGTCAGCTTTGGCTGAGGACAGAGTATTTTTGCTCAACAAAGATTTTGCCACACCGGTCCTGCTGATGGTGGGAGCGCCCAGATCTGCTGTGATCCATGTGAATTGCACAAATTGATCCAGAAAATGTTCTACACAGAAACCTTCATCAATTCCTTGTTGCATCAGCACTCCTCATTTCTTAGCTGCAGGAGTTATAAAGGAAAGTCTAATGAAACAAGCCAAATCTGAATGCAGAAGATATTGAAATCTAGAAGATTTAATTTAATATTTTTATTACATATCTTTGGAACCCTGATTATCCCTCCCCCCGCCCTTCAGGCATTTATTTACCTAAGGAAAATTATACTACTGATTACAAGATTGCAGCTCCATTTTCACTGCTTAGAACTTTTTTTTTTTTTTTTTTTAACAGCTCGTGTTACACTTGCATGACTTGTAAAGTTTCATAATATCTTGAAATTGTTTATGCTATGTTGCAGAAAGGTACTTACATAGAGATGAAGGAGGCAGAAGATTTGCTTTGCAGTCTTTTTGAGGGGAAAAATGTTAGTTTCTTGGCTTGGATAGGCCTGTGAATGATTCCTTTGAATCACTGGGCAGTGAGTTCACGCCCTGCATTTGTCCTTCAGACTAAGTGCAAAGTGAGAAACTGTAAGAGGTACCTTTAAACACAGCATAAAAAGGAATGTTTTCTATGCGGGGAATAAAAATAAATTATGCAGAAACCATGACTATTGTGTGTGTGTGTGCGTGTGTATGAAATCAGACCTGCAATATTCCTGTGGTAAATAAATGACAGATAGGACAGCATATTAGAAAAAAACATGAATATTTCCAATAAATCCTTGCACCTGGGCATTTTAAATCAGAATTCACTTCAGCCAGAACTGCACGCTGAGTTGAGGTCAGGAGAGATTTCCAGAAGTATTATGATTATTACCTAACAATTCAGTTAATAAGAGCTGTGGAATTGGGTTAGATTTTTGTCATTTCGGATGTTACAACAGTAGGGACCTTTGCCTGACACAACATCATGAATATTGGATGGGATCCTGCGGTGCTGCTCCTCCACGTTATGATATGATCCAAGGCTGAAGGTTATGAATACATGAGTTACATTGTTCGCTTCTCAGTTGGTAAAAACAAAAAAGCCACCATCCCATAATCAAGTTCTGATACACAACTAGATATAATATAGCTTTTCTTTATATATATATATATATATATCTGTATATCTGTATATATATATCAAGTAAAAAAATCTAAAATAGTTGGAAGTAAAAAATGAAAAAATAGCTGATTGTGTTACTTTTTCTTTACAGTGATATGGTAGCAAATACATGACAAATGAGTAATAAACCTTTACATAAGGTGTTCTGGTCCCATCTCCATCAGCAGGGCTCACACTGAAGTACAAAATGGAACAAGGTGATTTTTGTTGGTTTTCTTGTTTGTTTTTTTTGTTGTTTTTTTTTTTGGCTACAGCTTCTGCAGATGACAAAGATGCTGTTGGTAAGACAGAAGGAAAATACAGCATAAAATAAATAAAACTCCAAAGTGTTTGCAAAAGACTGTACATACCACTGGGTAAAATTTACTTCTGAACTGGGAGAGCTAACACATAGCATCACCAAGTCCTACTTAGGCAGAAAACACTCATACTTATCCTGGCCTCGCAGTAGTCTGTGTGGTGCCACCTGCTCACAAAAAAAAACCTGTTTTGTTTCCCTACTTTTTTCCCCTGCAACCAATAACAACAAGGCAAAACCAGAAATCCATTGGCAGGGCTGAGCCAGAGGTGAGACCTCAGTGATGCACAAGTCATTTGCTGCCTTTTCTCCAGGCGTGAATTTCCCCAGAATCCTTTACACTGAGAAAGTCAATTGACTGAGTTTGGCAAATGGTCACATTGAGCCCAATTCTGGCTGTAGAAAGGAAAGAAGTACAGGTCTCAGCATCAAACGAGATCGTCAACACAAACAGTAATTTTTTCAGTTGTCTGCATAATAATAACATCATGTTTGCATATAGAACAGCTTTTGCATTATTGCTCTACTTATAAGAATATAGTAAGGAACTTACAACAGACTTGCACGTTACAAACTTAAGGTTCTTTGGTGAAGAATGAGAAAACAGTATTTTATCTGTAATTAACTCTTGGAGGAGTTTTCGTCCTTATCTGTTGATCCTTTGGATTCTCTCACAGAGGAGAGAAAGGTATTGAGTCAGCTTTACCATCGCAACGATGGCAACACCGCCGATCATCATGCATGTGGGCCAGAAGAGCGAGTGGAACAGCACGTTGGAGCTGTACAGTTTGGTCAATATCACATTCTTCTGAGTGCCCTCAGGATCATAGAAGCAGGAGAAGCGTTGATACTTTCGGAAGTTTTCCATCACAACGTTCACCATCGACATGGATTCCTCGTAGTTCTTGCCGCACTTGGGTATGTACGAACACTGGGGAGAAATCAGAGGGAGAAAAATGCAACTGCAAACCAGATACCGTGTCTGTTTTCAGGTGGCAAGCAGGAAAATCTCAAGATGATTATGCTTTTCATAATAACAGCGCAATATCATTAAGCTAATAATAAATTTATCTCAGACAAAACTCAATATTTTGTACATCTACAGAATTTCCCATTGGAGAGCCTGCAAGTGCTGTACAAATATTAATGCTTTAATTTGCACAGCAGCCTCGTGAGATAGGTGAATACATTATTATTGCTAATTTACACATGCAAAAATGAAGCTGATGAAGCACCTCTTCATCTAAAGTGGCATACATACCCTTGCAGCAAGGTGGGTAATTGACTTGCTGTAAATACATATCTGGCAGCTCAGATCTGGCTTGTATGGGATCAAAATGATCTCAGTAGTCACGGGTGTTCACTCACAGAAGGAAAGGCCAACAGGAAAACTTAATACAAATCTTCCATCAGGGACAGTGCCTCAATTAAGGACAGATAGAAAGTCAAAGAGAAAATGCAGATTTTCCTAGTGACTTCACCTCTTGCTGGAGCTCAGCCCTGGCTCTTGGGCCGTTGCTTAACTTGCTCTTCGGTCCTGCCATGCTCCCCTGCTTGCACTGCTGATCTTGCTTTTTGGGAGTGATACTTAAATTTATGTAACTTAACCATGGCAAGAGAGTTTTTCAAAGGAAAAGAGTCATCTTTATTAAATTAATGCAACCCATAGCTTTTTATTATTGTTGTCTTAAGTTATAAACTTTATAAATGTCCCTCTGTTCTTTCTCATGACTGCACTGTGACTTCTCATAACGTACTGAGACAAATCTCTAGTCCTAATAACAATTCAAGGATTAACCTCATAACAGGATTTGATTGATTCATTGGCAAGTTTATTAGCCCAGAATGTGATTTGAAGCACGGCAGGAAGATTGTCTGCAGTTAGCCGACTGCAGCATTAAGGGTAGAGCATGTCGGCCTGCCATAATGAATATTTCATAGAGCTCTAGAAATTAAAGATGGAAAATATCAGGTCAGTAATATCTCATCCATCTTCCTGCTGGTGCCGGGCTGCTCCCCCCAGGATATTCTCTTGCACTCTGCCCAGCTTTGTCTTAAATGTCCAAAGCTGCAAGCCCTCTTCCAGTGTCTGTGACTCCTTAATAGATCATAATCTACTCAGTATGGGAAAATTGTCAGTGAAGCTGTACCTAATTTTCTTTTACTGAATCATGCTATCATGTTCCTAACAGCAATATTTCCAGCTCTGATGCTTTGTTGTGTTTTTTATTGCAAGTTTGGAGTCAGATTTTTTTGTTCCTTGAAGCAGCTGCTACTGTCCTGAGAGAGGAGACTGAATGAGGACTTGGCTGCTGTTGCACAGTCCTGTCCTCTTGACAGAAAACAGCAGGCATGTAAAAGCCCCAGTGATGACAGGTTCCTGGAATCAGAGTCTACAGAATTGTCCCCAGAGTGCAGTGGGGAAGTTCTGCAGATCCTGGCTTCCTGCAGGCTTGAGTATTCTGCAAGCACTTTTGAAGCAGACCTGATGCAGAAGCAAAACTCGAGCTGTTGCCTCCTACACGGAGCCACCAGCCGTGTCGGGCTGGTTGGGCTGCCTGAGCCAACTGGGTTTGAAGTGATGAAGCCATGGAAGGCAGTCATGCAAGGGAGCTTGATATGCTTTGCATCACAACCAGGCTCCTTGTGCCAAAATCATGTCTTCTCATGCTTCAAGATAACGGGTGCCCTTCGCTCCATGTGCTAATGTCCTTGTTTCAGTTCTGAGCATTGTGTGGGTGATGGGCAGGCAGGCAGATGCTGATAATGGGATGTTTGCAGTGTTTTCTTTGGTTTGATTGCCATTTAGTTTTCTCAAATGCTTGGCAGGGAATTTTATATCTGCCATTCTTATGCTGTGTCTATAAATGTAAACTACTAAAGCTGCGCTGCTTTATTACAATTCTGCATTGCCAAACACCTGGAGGTCCGCAAGAATGGAAGTAAACTTTGTCTGGACCTCTGTCTCAAGTAAGAATTCTGTGATAAAACATGGGATAAGTGGCTCTTGTGTTACTAGCAATCTGATCACTAAGAGCACATGCTAGGTAGTTATAAAGAGAACTTGCTAGATTTCCAGCCCTACCTTTCTAATTTAAAGGACTGGGCAATCTGTACAGGCTATCTGCCTCTCAACTTGTCCAACCCAAAGCCCTGCTCAGTGAAGGGTCACTTGGCCAGTCAAGCTGTGAGGATCTCCATGGTTGGAGACTGCACAACAACTCTGGGCAAGCACGTAACTGGTTCTGATGATCAAATCTGCTTGCTTACCTCACTTACAAAGCATGGATATAAACCAGTGGTGACATGAAAGGAATCAAGATGACGTAGCACGGAATGGAATCGGGGCTTTTGGAACTGCTCTAAGCTGCTCAGTCCTTCCTTGGCATGGCAGACGTCTCTGGGTGCAGGCTACACTGCCCAATGTCGACTCTTGTAGTGTATGGCAACCAAGTAAGAAAAGTATAGCTGTGAAAGTATTTAAGCTGCCATGATTGTAGTATTGGCAAGGAGTTGGTCTTGTCTTAAGGCTAGAGATAAAGTGCAGACAGTCAGTGCAATGACAAGCCATGAAAAACTGTGGATGCTTTTCTGGGATAGGCTTGAGCAGCTCAGCTGGCATCCATTTACTTCCCATTGAGACTGGCAGCGGCACGCCGTATGTCTCAATATAAATGGCACCTGTTTCTCACCACGCCATGTGGGACAGCAGCTCCGTTAGGTAGCAAGTCTCCTAGATTAATCATTATTTAAAATCAAAGTGCATTCTGCTCATTTTGCTGCTGGCAAGAGGGGCAAAATGGGCTGCAGGTGCTGCTTGGCATGCGTGGCGGTGCTCAACGAGGCAGGGGGACCTCTTGGAGGTCGTGTGTGCTGGTGTATAACATGTCTGTGCATCTTCATCTCTGTCAGGGCTCAGTGAGCCAGGGCAGACTTCTCTCTGGCTTGCTTAGCAAGGAGGAAGATGGGGAATGCAAACCTGCAAGGCAGAGATGGGTAGAGGAAGAGGGGGAAATAATGCAAATGGTCCAATGGCTGCTTAGGGTGAAGAGTTTGCTGGGACATGGATGCAGGGGGTGAGGGTGGGTTTGCTGGGAAGGTGTGATGAAGCAGGAGGAAGGTGGTGAGTGCTGAGCATGGGTTGAGCAGATGTGGGGATTTTGGCATTTCCTCTGTCTTTTGGTAAAATACCTCACTTTCTAGTCTGTAGCCATGCGTTCTGCTGAAGCTGTGATAACCCTTGAGACTGAAATGGAACATCCTTTTCCTAATCCTCCAAGATCTGCAGTAGGAATTGTCCCAGTGCTTCTACCATGTAATGCAGATCTTAGAAAAGGTTTGGGAGGAGGTGGTCCCCACAGAAATGGGCTGCACTGGCCTGAAGCCTGGAGGCTCTGCTGATCCCAGCCAGTTATTTTACAGACATGGCGAGCGTCCATTAAAAACTGTGTTTGGATTCAGGTCACATAGCCAGCAGCACATGAGGAAAACCTAGGAATCCTCTTGAGAGTAGAGCTTAACCTGTAAAACAACCTTGGGCTGGAGGAGTATTAACTGTGCCCACATTAAATTAAGAGGTGGAGGTATTCAGGAGAATTTCAAAATCTGTTTTCATCAAACAAAAATCAGTAGCAGAATGTGGAGATTTATGCTAAACCTCCTGATTTACTTGAATCCAGTAGAGTGCAGAAACTGATCTGATCTGTTTTAATCGAATCACTGGATTTTACTTCTGTCTCAGCGGAGAGTCGGATCTGCCCTAGCTTGTAGGTGCTGGGAAATGGACTGCAGGTGCCTCTTTTCTGCACTGTTGGGGGTGGAATGGGGACACTGCTGTATTTCACACCTCAACTCCAAAGGACTTTGTTTCTCAGCCACAGGAGCTAATTATCCAGCAGAATAACCACCCTGTGCAACCACTCGGTGCTTTGACTCATTTTAATATCACTTCATCTTAATATACAGAAGTAATTTGGTCTCCTGAACTGCTGCCATAAATAGAAATACAATAGGTTAGGCTGTCAGCTGCTCGAACATGGGCTCTGCCATTGCGGACTGCAGCATGTCTGTAGTTTGGGGTTCAGTGACCTTGGATAACTAAGCATTTAAAGCCTCGTGACTGAGCTGCATCCCATCTTGCTGCAGCCTGTGGTCTTTGGCACCCAGTGCTGGAGATGTGCAGAAGGGGAGATGAGAGAGGCGCGTGTCAGAGCCCCATACGCAGCATCGCAGAGGCGGCTCGCAGCCACTTGTGAGCAGGCGCTGCTCGGAGCGGCGCTGCCTGCGTGCCGTCTGTGCGCCTGCTGCCTGCGTGCCCGCTGCCTGCATCGCAGCCTGCAGGCAGGAGCTGTCTGTGTCCCACCTGGACTGAGTCGTGCTGGGTGTCACACTTGCTGAAGCAGAGAGGAGTTCTTCTGTTAAAGATATTTCTGTTTTCAAAGTCTGGAATTGGGGAAATGGTGTGAGAAAATGGGCCAGCATCTTAGTCTGCCTTTTATTTTTTTATCTTTCGTCTTGACAGTCTCTTTTATGTAAACCTTCAGAATCTTTGCACCATCTGTGACCCCAGCACTGGGGGGAGGGGAGGGAGGGATGAGAGGAGGCTCCAGCCTCAGGTGTGGCACTCCAGAATGTGCTGTCTGCATGGGGTGGAGGAGAATGTTCCCCTTCAGAGATGGAAGCTCTGTCTGGGCACTGCTCTCTGCTCTGCGTTTAACAGGAAAGTAGGAGCTGCAAGCCTTATATCACGTTTAAACAGGGAATGGCTATAACACAGTGAGCAGCCCTCCAGAAATCCATTTAGGAAGAAATTTCGTTCCGTGCTCCTACCTCAGAATTGATTTTCATTGTTTCTTCGGTGTGGTAGAGCAGAAGCTTCTGGCCAGAAGAAGTGAGATTGACGTACACCTGCAGGCAGGGGTACTGAGAGATTTTCCAGCAGTCTGGGCCGCAGCTAAACGAGCAGTTGAAGGTTTCAGTGATGGATGCGTTGAGAAGCGAGCACTGAGCTTCTTCTGTCCAGACACTAAAGCAGAAAAAAGGAGATGTCAGAGCATGGCTAGAATGGGTGATAAGCACTGACTGCAGCTCAGAATTTCCATTGGGGATATATGAGGGGAATCTTGAAGGGCTTTGAGCCCTTAGAAAGGGCTGGACTTTCTTGTGTTATTCTGCAGCGCCTAATGTTTGGGAAGATATCTCTATTCACTAATTTATGTATGTAGATGAAAAGGGAACTGGGTCTCAGTCTGAAGAAGGTCTATAAAGATCAAAAGGAGTCAGCAGAGAAGGATACGGAGCAGCGTGCTCCAGGGAGAGCGCATAACAAGTGGGGCTGTGAAGGGATGCCATGAGCTGAGCCTCAACCATTAACCATGGCATCCAGCTCAGCTCAAGAAGGACAACCTCTCATTGCTGGCATATGGGCATTCACTAGCAGACACCTGCAGAAACCCTTCTTTTACTCACTTTTCCCTTTGACTGCTGTTTT
The DNA here is from genome assembly GCF_019232065.1 of Centrocercus urophasianus. Lineage (NCBI taxonomy): Eukaryota > Metazoa > Chordata > Aves > Galliformes > Phasianidae > Centrocercus > Centrocercus urophasianus. The sequence goes on along the minus strand of NW_024884744.1, from coordinate 6,273,592 downwards.
ATGCACAGGTGTGGGTAGTACTGTAACACCTATCCATGGGAGACTTGTGAAGTTGGAATATTTGATACTTCATAGGTGCTTCAGGCATTTTTTCACATAGTTTGTTATATAAATCAGCTTTCCACACGAGCAATTTTGACCTTAGCAGCCTCTGCAATTGACCCTGATACTGCTGAAAGGTCTGTGAGGACAGTTTGGAAATGCAAATGCTCTGAGATACTTAAAAGGCCTCGATCCCTGTCTCCAGAAATCTAAACTTTGCTTGGACTTAAGAAGGGGTAAATACTTTTACTGCACAAATAAGATGCTGGCTGGCATTCAGTTCATCCTCATGTGTAATGGTTCTTTTTCCTTATCATGGCAGGGTTGAGGAATGATTTTCAACTTTTGCAGTGATGTAATTGAGGATATTCATACCAGTTAACTTCAGGCACTTATTGTGAATATCTTAATACAGACTCTGTTGTTGATAAGCCAACGTGTGCCAAGTTTTGGGCTTGCAGACCGCCATTTTGATCCACAATTACATGTTTTTCATCCCCATAACTTTGCTGGTTGGAGTGGAAAAACCATTGTTGACACTCTTATTTCTGTATGGGATGGATTTTAAATAGGGCTGGTGCTTGAAATCTGCTTTCAAATACTGTTAATGAATCACAGGCCAAAATTTCTGCTCTGTTGCAGAGAAAGAAGCCAGAGAAGGCCTTGGAAAAATTAAGTACAGTGCAATAAAGATGAAAGACGATATTTCACTTTCACAAATTGCTGTGTTCTGGGAGGATTTCACTTGTTAAATGTGAAAGCAGTAACCCACATGGAAAACAACATGCTCTAAAGCAGCTGGATTTCTTTCCAAATTAATTCTCCATTTTTCATTTGAAAGTGCATTGTTTCTCAAGGCCGCTAAATACTTTTGCTCTCTCCGGATTTTGTCTGGGCTTTGTAGCAAAGCACTGGGGGTCTGACAGGTTTCAGCAGGCAGCAGAACAGCTGATGTGGATATTATGGTTGTGTTAAACTGCAGCAAGGCTAAAGCCTATGGATCAGATTTCGTCAAACAGGGATCTAAATTTTCCCTCACTTATGCCTGCACTGCTCAGCTTGCTCTCACTGTCGTTATGCCTAATTTATTTTACGGAAATGAAATGCAGAATATGATCTTTGTTGACCAAAAAGAGAAGTTATGCAACTTTAATAAAACCAGTCATGAGAACAAGCTGTGATAAGTCAGCTGGAGCAGGGTATGTGAGGTCAGGGTAACCACACCAAAATTACCTTTGCATGTAGGACCGCAGCAGGGTGATTCCCAGGAGGAAGTACATCATGATAGAGCACACCATCATGGCCAGCCCGAGGAGTATGGCCCGGTCTTCTCCAGCTTTTAGGGCTGTGACTGTTTTCCTTTTGTCCAGTAGATCATGATCCCTGATTTTTTGGTAAATATTTCTGAGGTTGAAAATAATATATTTTTATGTGAAGTTCATTTAGTCAATGAATCCTCTTTAGGGTGGGCAGTTCCACCTCCATACCCATCTTGTGGGAGAGAAAGGCTTAAGGGTCCTCAGGTGTCCTTATTCAGTGGATTCACTCTGACCTGGTGGAAATTAATTCATCTCCAAAACAAATTACAGCCATTTCTGAGAAGGTAAAAACCTCTTATTGCAAATATAAAGATTAGACACTTGTGCCAGCTCAGTAGGTCCTTCTTTGGTGCAGCTTCATTGGCTCAGAATATTTATGATATAAATGAATTTGATTTCTCAGTGCCAATTTAGGGTACTATAACACATTTGGGTATGTAAGGTGTCTTGTCTTCAGTCAAATATGGTAACAAGACTTATGTTCCTGTATGCAGGATATAACTTGCAGAAGTAGTCACTGACATTTTGTGAAGGGACAGCTTTCTTTTCTGATTCCCTACAGGTTAGTGGTTTGGGAAAAGTTCAGCCCTGATTGCAGCTCAAGGCTCATGAAACACTTTGGGGATTTTGCAGTTGATTTCTGTGGGTTTATTTGATTGAGAGCTTATTTGCTTTATTTAAAAAATATCTTTCAGGAAGCTCCGTTACTCATTACATTGAAAACTCTGGCAGAAAATTATTCACTAAAGCTATTTGTTCTGGGATTAAAAAAAAGCAGATACAACAGACCATTCCCCCTTCAGCAGAGTCCTTTCCATTTTCTAACCGTAAGTCCTCCTTTCATCTCTGAGCCTTTGATGATTCGATGGGTCATGAGGACACAATGGTGAAGAAGAAAATATTTGAGTACATTTCAAACACACTCAAACTTTGTGGGTTTAAAATGTACTTACAGACCTGAGGCTGGTCAAAATCTCCTGTGTTTTCTGTTACGGTTCTTTAGAATCATCCAGGCAGCACTCGAAGCGTGAGAACCGCACACCTCTGAGCCCTGGCACCACCATAACATGGACATGGTAGTACACGTGGAAGAGGTTCCTCTTCTACTGTCTGCAAAATGGCAGGTGAGCAACATCAACATCACTGCAAACCCTCCATTCCTTTAAACTGAACCACCAACTTTCACTCAACCTTGGAAAAAAGCACTGCGTGACGAAAGACCAACTGTATCATTTACATCCACCAAAAGGGACACAGTCGAGACAGATGGAAAATCATACAAAAGCATAGTAAAAACAAGAAAAAAAAACACGTTTAATCACAAACTCCTTAAAAGTGGAATTGAATTTGTGTTTAGGTGATGAGTCATAGTCATGCAAAGCACAGGAGGTGTGGGGTTTTACAGTAAGAATTGTACTTAGATGCTGCTGCCATCAATCCCCCATAACTAAGACCTCTTGAGGTTTCTTCATCCTCCTGTAATTTACTCCTTTGGCTGTCTGTGGTTTCTCTTCCAAACCGTCCTTTGAAGCTTGTCACTGTTTTTCTAGTTGGGAATGAAATGGTAATTCTGCCTGTCAAAATTTTCCCTGGTGCTGGGGAGAAAAATGTATTGTGAAGTGGTGGATGCCATTGCCTTCAAATAAGTGACGTAGAGTAATAATCTGATGCTACTTTTTTATGATTATTTGTCAATCTGTGTTTAACTCTGAGAGCTGCTATTACAATTTGCATTGCTTTCAAATGGAAGCAGGCAGGAAGGCAGAAATTGTCATGCAGTTCCAGAACATTACCCCATCACACAGCATAACTTATGTCAGCGCGTAGACATAAAACACAGAGCCATCGCTCACCAGTGTCACCAGAGCAGCTAGGACATAAAAGGGATACAAATGGACAATTTAAAAACAAATAGCTAATTGAGAATGGTTGCAAATGCTTCCTATGTGGCCTTGAGCCAAGAGCGTGAGTTAGGAAAAGATGGGCTAAAAGGTGAGTAGAATATTTTGCTGCAGCAGGGCAGCCTGAGCATCGCCTTAGCAGCTGTGTTACCCTGCCCGTGAGTTTGCTGCTGTGTGGAATGGGTTTTAAGCATGTGTGAACTTTTGGTACATATGAACTTTTGGCACTTATTGACTGGGAGAGCTGGAGGGGTGTTGTGCTTGGCCGGCTGATGCTGCACCCCAGGGCTGTCAGCACACGGATCACTGCTTATCTCGCAGACTCCATCTAATAATTGTGATTACCTGTGGCAACTCCCCAAATATGATAGTGGTGTGGAAGTGGGTGTATTTTGTTTTTAAAGATGTCACAGCTGTCAAAACACAAGGTCTCTCCGCCTCCTGTAAAGACATTTAATAGAAAGCAAACCTCCAAGGACAAAAGGTCTTTGCTCTCATCATCATTTTCAAGCTGAAATGTTCCCTTTGCCAAATTGCTCACAGGATATGGGCTGGCTACTCTCCCCTCTTCGACTGCCAGAGAGGAAACCTCAGCTGTGGCCTTGCCTGTGGGGGACACAGCAGAGCGGTCCCTCTGTGGATGTGGCAGCAAAGCAGGGATCCCACTGCAGGGTGGTCAGCAGCTCCTTATGAAGCCATCAGATGAAGGGAGAGGAGGGTGTGTGTTACGTTAGTCTGCCTGAATGCTACAACCAAGGAGAAATGCAGTGCCTAATCACCTTCATAAAGAAGTTCCCTATCTTCTGCAGAGCTGCTCCCATTTGCTGCAGCCAAGACTTTTCTCTGCCATCGTTGGGGACAGATATTTTAGTAGTAGGTAATGAGAAGGACAAGGCTTGTCGCTTGCTTCCCACCTGCTCTGTGGGCTGCGGGGCTGTTGAGATTCCTGTCTGCTGGGAATATTCAGAGTGACTTTGAACCTACGTTTTCTTCTCTGATATCACAGTTATTATGCAGAAGTCATACTTCTGATATCTACTGATAGCAGAAGTCCTTGAAGAAAAAGGTCAAAAACCTCTCATATATTAACCACTGAATTTCTACTGCTCAGGGGCTTTTCTACTCATAATCCAATGTATTTACATTTTTCCTTACTGGGGATGCTTTGTTGCATCAATTCTTATTATCTAAAGTACTGCAAGAGGATATGTCCCTGGAACTCGTACATGAACCTCTCTGGTGGTTCCTATCACTAAGAATGGACTTCACTCAATTCCCTACCTTGTCACCTCCAAAAGAGGCCAAACTGAATTGTGCTTTGGTTTTCCAAGCTTATAGCACTGTGGAAAAGATAATGAACAGCTGAGAAGTAATGAGGTCTTGGCTAGGTTTCCAAAGCCTAGGAAGTGGCAGTTGGGGAGCAGCAGATTTCTCAAACATAGCAATGAATGCACTTCTTGGCCTTGGCGCTACCAAAGCAGATGCCCGAGAGACACTCCCCACCCTGGAGGAGGCAATTATCCCCCAGCAAGTGACCCACTGCTGCAGCAGACTGTTGTTTGCTGGCATAAGTTTGCTGCTCCAGCTGACAGCCTTTCTGTCTGAAGCTTAATGAGCACAGGATTCCTAGGAAAGGGTCATTTAGGGGATGTTATCTGTCTGAAATGTACTGACTGTATGACGTGGTGCTGCTGCCAGTGACCTTACGCATGTTAAAATCGCCATCAGATAGCTACGGGTGAGTTCCTCCCGTCGTGAGCACTTGTTCCATGTTCACACCTCTCTTCTGCAGTCCTGAGGCTGCAGTCAGCACTCTCCTGTTCTCATTTTCTCTTCCTTCAATCCCTTCTGATGGCTTGAAAAGGTACCTGGAATTGCCACGGCTGGTACGTAGGGGGTAGAAGAACATAAGCCTGGGGAAAACTCAATTATAGAAGAGACTTGCAGAAGTACAGGAAGCAGTTAGATGTCCAGCTCCAACTGAATGTCCATGGAAACCTGCTGCTAAGCTCAAGTCCTCAAAATACCTATTTGGGATTGGATTATCCAAAGAGCTGAGCACCCTTGTGGAATTTGCAACAGAGTTCAGTGAATTAGCCAGTCCTCCAAAGAAACCCAACATCCCGCAGGCAGCTCTAGTACCTGGACTCAAAACCCATTTTCCTAGGCAGATACCAGCAGTAATGTCTCATTAGAATAACTAGCAAGTGTGTTTTGCTAATTGGCACTGTAGCTGCACTGACCTCTGGTTTTGTTTCACTTGAGTCTGATGTTTTGTGATTGCAGTTAATAGTGACTGCAAGGAGAGCTGAAGGAGAGGAGACAAGGGAGAAGGGGGAAAGAAAGGAAGGGGAAATGTGTTTGGTGGTGACAAGATGAGCTGCCCAGCAAATCTCACTACAAAGCAGAGAGATTTTGGAAGGATGAGCCTGAGCATTACTGACAATTGTTCTCTCAGAAATGATATTTAACTTCTCTCATTCCCAATTGAGTGCTGCCTTTGTAGACTTAAAACCTCTCCTTCCCTTTCCTTCTCGTCTGTGCAATTCCCTGTCTGTGTGAGACTCAGTATTCCCCTGTCCATCAGCCTATTTCCTGCAGCAGTACTGCTGAACTGGGCTGGACCAGAAGCCAGCAACTTTTCCAGCTGTTTGCCATCACCCAGCTGCTGTGCAGTGTCATGCACACATGCTTCCCACATGTGCATGCATAGAAACAGGAAGCATCTCTGGCAGCTGGATGCATCACGTAGATGTGTAAAAGGCATAGGTGACTGGAGGAGAGGCAGCTGGAAAAGAGGAGGCTGTGAGCTGTGCCTGGAGCAGGGCATGTGTGTGCTGTGGGCAGGGAGCAGGACACCTGTGAAAGGCTTGGAGCCGTGACTGCAAATCTGTGCTGGGGATAAGTGTGCTGTGTGCTGTGGTAACCTCGGAGCTGGCCTTCAGAGAGCAGCTGAGGGAACAAGGGGCTTTGTATCCCTCCTCCCTCCCCAAGTGCCACCGCTATAGAGCAGTGACAGGTCGTGGTCCTAGAGATTCCAAACCCATCAGAGAACAATCATTATTGATGCCATTTACCTTTTTTCATCGTGTCTGTAAGATGTAGAGCTCCGGCCACTGGTCCAAATAAACATTTTAGAGGGTTGCCCAGTGTTGGCTTTGCTTGCTGCAGTGGGGCGATGGAAGGACCTGGGGGAAGAGTGATAGTTTTTGTCACTGCCCACCCAGTGCAGCAGACCAAGTTACACCCAGATCTGCCGTGGCTGCGCCCAGAAGGGATTATTTGATAAGCTTGAGCTGAGATGTAAAGTAGTGAGAATGGCAAATTGGCAGAGGGAATGAAGGACAAATTTTGTTTGCCCCCCTGGTAAAATATGCTCCACAGTTTGCAGGCTTTGCACCATGAACAAGAAATCATTGGCAGTTTAAGAAAAGGTAATAGCTGCATCCAATGTTATGGCGGCATTTTGTTGGGAGAAAGTGGCTGTTTAAGCAAATGCATGCTTATTGCAATTTATTGGCTACACAATTGTCCTCAGTGAGATGAGGTTTTCAGGAAAGGTGTCTGAATGAGACAGAAGTATGAGACATAAATGCAGTGTTTTATGGAATTGTATCTGATGTGACAAAGATGTCTTTTCCCACAGAAAAATTACTGCCTCAAAACCATTTGGCCAGATCGGGTAGAGCTTTCTCTGAAGCTAAAGAAGTATGATTTGCTTGATATTTCAACCTGGGCTTCAGGGATTTTTCTTCCAATATCACTTTTCAAGAGATTTCTCTAACATCCCACAGAATAAGCTCCTGCCTGGGGCTTCTGTGTTTCACAGGGGCATCAGACAGGTGATGCCTTCTCCAGTCTCAGAGGTTTCATTTCAACTTTAACCCTTTACTGCAATTAGATCTCACAAATGTGAAATACAGCACCGAATGGACCTCAGGAAGTATTTCTCTTTTGTCTGGACCTGCAGAACTGCCCTGATTTAAGGCATATTTGCTATATCTAGTCCTAGAAGATTGTGGATACCCTGGATTAATTGAATATGAAAAACTATCCTTACGGATTGCAGTTAAATAATTGCATAAATAATATGGATATTGCCAGTGGAGCTTCCACTCCCCTCACAATTTCTCCAAATCTGCTCATCTGAGTGCAGTGAAGTTGGCTATAATCTCCATTTGTGGAGATTGGGCCATACAGATTCACTGTATTTCACGTTACTTCTTTGCTTAGCACTTTGTGCTTTCGGGCGTTTGTGAGAAAAGTTAAAGAAAAAAATGAAATATGCGGGATTTTGAATGCTTTAATGGAGGAGTTCATACACTGCAACTCACTGAAAAATACACCCAGCTGTTGAGAAGGCACTTGAACTCCTCAGTACTTCTTTCCTGGAAAAGTCTGTGATGCCACTATCTACGTAAACACGGTGATTTCAATATTTGCATAGTGATGAACCTGGGAGAATACTGAAATCCAGCTGAGGTGGCTGCAGGGAAAGACAGGCATGGCAGGGAGCCAGAATCCATGTGTACACAGATGGGCTGCTGAGTGACATGGCTGAGTACTATCTGGCATGGCTTTGTGCTGCATTCATGCACAGTAAACTGGACAAGACAGTGGTTCCAAAGAAGGGAGGCAATGGGAATGGACTCTTCTCTAGTCTTTTCCTCATGTATATTGTCATCGCTGCAGGTCTTTGTGCCAGTAAAACCTCTTTTCTTTCTTACAACCACAGTAGGTAAGTACTGGGGAATCAACAACAAGAAGTCCTTCTTTCCTGTAATAACTGTAGTTTAGAAGGTGAAATAGCATCTATCAGCCACCAGCTAAGAAGTGTTTTTATAGGGATCACAGACATAAATTTGTGTTGTAGATATTGGGTCTAATCCTACTCTGGTGTTTCTGCACTGAGCAGTTCAGGAGAGTGCAGAGCAGCTACCTGGAGGCCATGATGGTGTCTGGTCTGAGACCTCTGCCAGGCTCAGTGCCGGGGCTCCTTACTGCTGGAAAATAAAACGATGTTTGTATTTACCACTGCTGCCTTGAGGGTACAGGATGGAAAGCCTGGCTGGCTGGACTACTATGTCCTGATTGCTCCCAGAGATGGTGGTGAGTGCTATCAGAGTCTGTTCCTAATTAGGAAAACCCTGGGCACTCGTTAAAAGAGATCAGCAGCTTCTGCTGCCTGCTTGAGTCCTTGTCCTTCCTGGGCAAGGAGTAGACCCACAAGCTCCAGAGCACGTCACAAGAGAGCCAGAGGGTGAGGCTGGCAGTGAGGGGCTGCCCCACTGGGGTGATGCCAGAAGGGAAGAGAGGTGTCCTTCCTCCTCTAACGTCAGAGAGATTTCAGAGTCCCTCATGGCACCGGTGCCTAGAAGCAGACCATATGTGATGGTGTTAATGCTGCCTGCTTCATTAGCTGGGCAATCTGAGCTAACGGTCACTGTTTAACACGCAATTGCACACTTAATCTTGTGTAAAATCCTAACTCTGATGACATCATGGAAGCTACTCCAGAAGTCAGATGGAAGTCGCTAAATTTGTGTCTCCTTTAGGCAAAGGTTAGCTCTATGGTGCAACATCTGCTGTTTCCTACTCACAACTATGCAGTTAACTGCTAAGCTGAGATTCTCCTGTCTGCATCCAGAGATGACCTTGGGGAGTTTGCTGATCCTGGTATGGAAGTAATGTAAAAGCCAGAATCAGAACAAAAACAGAGCCTGAAACATCCAGCTCCCAGGTATGGCCCATTGCAATGTGAAGGGGTAGATGGAAGTGGGGTTGCACCAGGGAGAGGTTGAGGAAAAATCCGGTGGGGTTGTTAAAATTGAGCAGATCAGCACCAAACTGGCAATTCTCATGTTGTGACACTATTCATGGAGCAATGTTTCCTCAAAATACTTCTTTTCCCTGCAGGGCCCAGTGCCTGCTTGCCTGAATTCCACTTTATCTGTGGCCAGAGCAGAAGAACAGCCAGCATGGACTAAGAGGAAAAGCAATAAGTTAACTTACAAAAGAAATGCATTCACATTAGTGGAAGACAGTTACCACTTAGGGAACATTTAACGCCCTGCCAGCAGCAACACTAAATCGTGAAGCAGCAACAGCGATATCAAACGGTGTATTTCTGCCTCGTGACCAGACCTTGCTGTACTGTGAGCTAATGAGCACGGTGTGGGACAGAATGACATAAATAACTGCTCTTGTTGGAGTATCCCAGGAGCTCCGGCTGCACTCAGTGACTAATCCAGCCAGCAAACGACCTTGAATTTGGGGTTCCTCATTACAGCAAGGGAAAACTGGACAATGGGGAGCTGGTGCTAATATACTAATGAGTTCAGGAAGACTGATCGCTAATGATGCTGCATTAATGATTTCACCTCTATTTCTGGCCTTTCTCCTAAATCTCCCTTGAGCTGAGGGCTGAGCATCCCACTTGGTTTTTGAATTAAAGGAGGATCGTGCCTGGGACAGATCTCACTGCACTCCACTGGCACAAATGTGGCTAAGATGCTCCATGTCCCAAGGAGAAAGATGAGACTGCTAGATACGACTGAAGCCATCACATGTGGTGCAACTTAGCTATGTGCAGAATACAGGGGCTTATGGTTTGTTTTCGAAGACAAACTTCTTTTAACTTCAGGTCATCCCTTATAATTATTAAATCCTTCTGCCCAGTATTACACATTAGTCAAAGGGATGTTCAGAAAATTTGAGTCATACTTCTTTACTACATGATGACATCCAGTACGTATTCACTTCAAAATTAAATATTCCAAGGTAACCTCTAAATCATCCAGATTTGCATGTCATGATCTTTTTTTCTCCAGTACTGATTTTATGTTTTGTGGAAAAAATTTCAAGCCTTATTGTTCAATTTTTTCTTTAAGCCCTCAGGTTCTTTCCTACCTGGCTCCAAGAGCTACCTGCCTGTTATGAGTCTAGGTAGTCCACTACCTATAGAGCAGACTTTATAGTCTATACTTCTGCTTATCTTTTTGACTTCTCTTCCTTCTTTTTCCCCAGAGCCTCTTCCTATCCATTTCTATCTCCATGATAACTTGTTTCATCCCAGGTGACTTAGCTGATCAAAATGACCACCTTTTGAAGAAATTCTTGCATACACAGATCAGCTACAAGAGAGGGAGCTGCTGCTTGTTGCTGCAAATAAGAGTCACATCCTTTCTTCTTTGGTGACCTTCTGGGCCACCTCCAAGAGCCCTGAGAATGTGGCTCAGCTTCCTCATTCACCCAAAGGCTGTGCCAGTCCCCCTGCTCTACCTGGCAGAGGCCACCTTCAGCTGGCAGAGTGAAAAACCAGCCCCACTTCTCCCATGTTTTGGTGCTGCTGGGTTTGTAATCAAAGCACGAGGCAATGCCTCTCTTGGCACATTGCAGTTGCTGGGGATAATTGTCCCCTTTGCCTGTCAGGGCTCTGCAGACATTTTTAGCTTTCTGTGCTTTGTCAGTTGTAAATTGATTTGAATCTATGTAGAAAGTGACACGTTGGACAAGTACTGTATCATCTCTGTTGTTCCTGGTGTTCACTTGTAACATGGACTGGCTTTGGGAGGATGTGCAGCAAGGTCAAGTGCTGGGTCATAAACCCCACGTTGGAGAGCAGAGGCAGTGGCAGGTCCCATCAGCAGGGACGTCCCCTCCAGCTCCATGCAGCTGTGCCTCAGTGTCACACTCTTCCAGAAAAAAATCTGGTCTGAGAAGTGCATGGTTTTTAAACATCCCTGAAGAGATCTTTCAATTGAGGAAGGCAGCACTAAAACCCTGTTAAAACCCTCCCTGTGTGGGAACACAAAGAAGGGGTGACGGGGAGGGCAGCAGCTGCCACAAAGGAAGAGTGGGTTGGAGAGTGCTGTGGTTGGGAAGAGGGGTGAAAGCAGGGAGAGATGAATAACCATAAGGCAGCACCCCAAGGAAAAGCAGAAACAGCTGGAGCAGATAGGGTGAGAGTGGCTTTTCTCTCACCTAAATCCTTGAGTGGCTCAATCATTTTTATCTCCTTTGAGTCCAACCCTGTGCCATCGAGAGCACCACTCAGAACAAAGCGAAGGCAGAGGCAATGCTGAAAGGACAGCCCAGTGGGAGCTGAATGCTCTGTCACTATTTATTTTTGAGTCCACATTTGGATTAGCTGTAAAGAGCTGTGTGGATAAGCAAGCAGGCAATTACAGCTGGGACATGCTGCTCATGAATGGAAATGGCTCCAATCTGCTCGGGACATATTGAAATTCTAATTCAGTTAGATTCCTTTAGTTACAGCGTGCATCACAAGCACTAAAAGCGATCGGATTAAAAAATAAATACAAGTCGTATGCTGTCTTTGGTCTGTCTTCACTGTTCTCCTTTCTCCCCCTTCCCTCCCCTGTGTTAGCTGTTGTTTGACTTTATTTTCTGTGGCAAAATAGAGTGGTCTGCATTGAATAGCTTGTTAATTTTTATGAGAGTCTGGCAGTCTGCAGCTGGCTGAACGTGCTCACTGCTAACGGGTAGACAAATCCAGAGAATAACTGAGGTTTCACGTGTCGTGTCTTGCTAAAGGCCATTACTCAGCAGTGTTTGCATTACTGCAAAAGTGCAGGTGCAAAACCGAGGTACAGAGCAAGGAGACTGTCTGTACAACTAAGGAATGGCTTTGATGGGGAAAGGGAGATTTAATAATTCCAGGATACAGACACAACTGAGGCATGGAGCTGTGAAGTAAGCATCTCTATGGCAAAGCCAAACACCCAGTTCTGATCTCACAAGCAACCTTCCTAATTTTCTTAGTACAAGAGGGTAAATTTTTGCAGGATAAATACTCTGTTATTTCTCATCTTTTCAGAACACATACCTCACCACCCGTAGCCATTTGTTACTTGAATACAATCAGCTGTTGCAATCAGCTTCACCAAGTAGAATTTTGCATGCAAACACCATAGAAGGATACCGGAAATAATTTTTCATGCATTAATTTCATATAATTTCCACTTTATGTGTCTATATTCTATATTCCATAGAGGAATTCTATAGCTGCCTATTGACTTTGGAGCCTAAGTCATGGGCAATACAGCTTCATCTCCATAGACTGCTGAACTTCTTTTATGTTTGCTTTGCCCACTGGTAGGGGTCTCCAGGTCCCTTGATACAGACAGAAACCTCCTGTCTAAGTGGAAAAAACAAAGTAAAATCCTAATTTTTTGCAGGAAAGGTGCATGACCCAGAGAACAATTTCCAGAAGAAGAAGAGGGAAGCATTTCTGATGGATTCATTTTCACATACCAAATCCAGCCTGGGGAAAAAGACTGAGAGAAAGTTACACATGAAATGGGATACAATAAGACGGAAGATTAGAAAGACAGGGAATGTAACATGAGGTAAGAACAACGTGCTCACAAAAGAGAGAGTAGAAATGTCTACGTATTCCACAAAAGTAGTCACAAAACCTACTGAAGTAGTGGAATGAAATGAACAGGAAAGCTGGTGGAGTGAAGTGAGTCAAATGACTACTGAGATGAGGCTGATGAGCTGTGTTTGGTGCCGTAAAAATCACTGTAAGAACCAAATCACCTGCTTTGTGGGTGAGTTCAGAGCATGAATGCTGGATGGTACAAATGCAGACATAGCCTCCTTAAAAAACCAATAGATTGGGAGCTTATGAGTCTCTGTATAGATGTGTTCTTGTAATATACTTTTTAGCATAAAACCAATTTTTCTTGAGAGTCAGGAAAAAAAGATGATGAGAAAGAACAAAAGCAAAGTCTCTATAAGAGGGAACAATGTGCCTATGCCCTCTATGCAGTTTTGAAACGACAAAGAGAACAAAATCTCTGCAGTCCTCTGAGGCCAGCAGTGCTCTGAACAGTGAAAGGGCCACGTCCCCAAAACAAAAGCCCAATGTATTTTGGTCTAGAAGTGAAAACAATGGCAAGAACAGGCACAGATGCTTCTGTTCCTCATATGGCAATAATCTATATTAATTACAGCAAGCGTCCAGCTTCGAGCAATGTCACTGCAGTGCTATTAATGTTCGAGAGTATTGAGTTTCTAAGGAAATGAATGTCTTTTTCTCTCCCTAATCATGATTACTTGGTTTAGTACTTGAGCTAAGCTTTTATTTAACCAAGATAAATGGGTATTTCCAAAACTAGCCTGTTAACACTATGCATCACATTATTACTCTTCTCTAGAATTTCTTGCCTTGTTTGCTATTTTACATAGCTGCTAAACACAAATAACAATAAGGAGGAACCGTGCAGAATTCCTTAAGGATTAAAGATTAAAAAAAAAATTAATAAATCTGATTTTGACTCATTACTTCCATCTATAGTGATAATATCTCCCCTCAACCAGCCTAACACAATGTTTTCCCTTCTACCATTTCGCTCCCTTGAAACATGAGCGTTCACATCACTTTTCTGCAGACACCGCCAGCCTGGCTGACTAATATTTGTTGCTTTCTATTTGGAATCTCTCTGTCATTTAAGCTTATGTGCCAACACTGTAGGTTAACATTCAGAAGACCAGATGGGGAATTAGAGGCACAACTTCTGTCAGCAATAATGGGGCTTCTGTGCTTCATTTCCCTTAGGGCATGGGGAATGTTTCTCTTTTCAGTAGCTCTTAAGTGTGCATCCAAGGCATGTTAGAGGCCTGCCCAGAGTGCCACACAGCTGGCATAATTCCCCAGTTTTCTTTGGTGGGACCTCCATCGCTCAGCCAGGTCTCACCCAGCTTCTCCCACACACCTGAATGCCTCTGCTGAGCCCCTGCTGAAGGAAACAGCGCTGTGAACCGAGATGTGCTTTCCCTACTTTCTAGGGAAACTTCAAAATTGCCTCTTAATTTTCCCCCTTTTTGAAGATTTTATTAAATTTCCTGCCTTTGTCTCTCCTAAGAATCCCTGAAGCCCGGTAATCAAATGGATTGCATTCAAATAAAAACGAAAAAAAGCTATATTTTACATCACAGCAGCACAGCACCTTTTTTTTATTATTATTATTTCATTATTATTATTATTATTTTGAACTCATGACCAAGAATGCAACTAAGGTAGGTTTAATCCAAAATGTTTGTCATAAACGGGTTCTCATCAGATTCTGCTTGTTTCTAAAAGCTAGTATTTGAATTCCTCAAACTATGTAGGTCAGTTTAAGCAAAGATACCTGTGGGAAAGGTCACTAAGCCATTAGCTAGCACCCTGCAGCTGGCCCTGCTGCAACACTGGTGTGCCTCACTGTAATACAGCATAGGAAGTAAATAAAAGCTGATCATCTCCCTCCTAATGTGTTCAGAGGGCTTTTCTCCTGTATTAATTTGATAGTAGTAATCCAATTACAGCAAACGTCTTCAGAGGCTGTTGTAATGTGGACTGCAGTTTTACTTCATAAGATGTAACTCTCACTCCCAGCAGCTCCTCTCTCTTACATTGGAAATACTGTTGTGAATTTCCCATTTCAATGTTTTTATTCTTTGAAAGCTGGTGTAAAAACTTAATGAAGCCTATCAGTTCAGTTCAGTGCTCCTTGGTATGTACTTCAGAAGAGACTGGGTGCGTGATTCTCCTCCTACATCAGTGAGATCAGGAGCTGAATGCAGAAGGAATCAAGGAGTAGGGCAGTGGCACAGAACTTGTCAGCACCAAAGCAAACACATTTCTTCAATTTGTTTTGTTCTTTTGGGACCACAGCCTTGGTCCAATCCCCAGCTGGACTAACACTGGAAGTTTTTGTGGAATAACACCTTAAACTGGGAGGAGGTTCTAGAATCTAAATAGAATCCTTGCTGAAAGAATGCTCAAAAACTCAGTTTTGACCTTTATGCAAGCCAAAAAAGAGTGTCTGTAAGGATTCAAAAATCGATGTGGAATATTTTGTCCTGTAATAAGTTTGTGATTTCTTCATAGTGTTTGTATTTCTACCTTTTGCCACACTGGCAATTTGAGTCAAATGTTCAATCAAAGTTGAGCATTTTATCACCCTTCTACTCAAATATCTGCTTAAAAGGTAACAGCAGCAGCTCTATAAGTGGTAGATGTATTAAGACAAGGAAAATCAATCTTTTGCACTGTATATAAGGTAAGATTTTTAAATTATATATCTATTTTAATATCCTGGTGGAGCTATGTGCTATGAGAACACGTTACCATCAAAAATGGTCTGCCATCGACACCTCACAGCTGTAGGAAAACACGGCTACTTGAGTACTTTGGCTGCCATAGTGCTCCACAGTGAGATCTGTCTGCTGGTGGGAGGTTCGGAGCTCACAGCAGGAGCTTTGCTATCAAACCCATTTGCCAAGTGGGAACTGGCAATTCAGTTCCTCTCCCTTGGGTGCAGAGAACAGCAGTATCTATTTAATCTGGAGTTTAGAAAGCTGGAACAGAATTGGAGAGATCGTTGCCCAGAACCTTTCCATCTTCCATTTATACCTCGAGGAATGTTTTTCTTCACCATTGCATTCTAAGCTCTCACTTCACTCACTGCTGCTGCAGCAATGTGTTTTTGGTAGCCAGCTCCTTCTGGAGTTTTCAGGCTGGCCCTGCTGTGAAAATCAACAGAGTGTGGCAGAAACACTCACCCAAACCATTGCTACCATCGGCCCTACCCTAGGATACACCACCAGTGTTAAGATGCAGGAATACACCTGGTTCTGGTTCTGCAGGTTTTGATGCTCAGAATTAAATCCCTGAGGTATGCAAGCACTGAGCACTGGCCACTGAGCAATGATATCTATGTGCATGTTAGAATCACAGAATCACTAAGGTTGGAAAAGACCACTAACATTATCTAGTCCAACCACCCACCTACAACAATACTGCCCACTAACCATGCTCCGATGCACCACATCTCCATGGTTCTTGAACACCTCCAGGGCTGGTGTTTCCACCTCCTCCCTGGGCAGCCTGTTCTAGTGCCTGAGCACTCTTTTGGAGAACAAATTTTTCCTAACTGTTCTCACTCCACATCATTTGCAGTAAACGCAAAGCAGTCAACTGAGCTGGAACGTCAGGCTGGCTCCAGGACTGCCCTGTCCTTGGTCACCCCCCAAAGAGCATAATTCCAAACACTGCCCCACAGTAACAGCAGTTCAATAAATATCAGAGTATTTCCTGTGGCGTCTGCACTGCCACTTCCATGAAAAACACAGAGCTGATCTAGGAATAGTTAATTTGGGTGTTGTAATACAATCAAGGTGAAAAGCAGCACTGGAAGACTGCCTGTGGATTTCAGAGTCCCCATAGTTAAATTAAATGTCATCATACTACATGTGGCTGCTGATTTCAGGTTTGCTAATTTGTAAAACAATGTGAAAAACATGCTGCAATTGAGAGTGGAGCAGCTGAATTATAGGTACTTATACAGCACAGTAGGGATATGAATTCTCTTTATTGCACAAACCTGTCTCTAATTAATAGAAATAGTAACATTTTCTTGCTCTGCTTTCATTAATTCAGACCTATAGCTTTGGAAGACTGGATTGGGCTAGGAATTGTTTTGGGTTTTTTTTGGAAGAACAGGACAGAACCACAGGACTTCCTTGACTTTTCAGCATGAGTCCTGATCTCCTCCAATGTGCAAGGAGCAAAATTACTAGCAGAGCCCTGCTGTGTGCAACAAACCATCTGTCACCATAATTGTAGCTTTGTTTTTTTCCCCCATACTTCTGGGAGAAAAGACCTAAACTTCCCCAGCTGTCTGAACTGAGCATTATGAAATGTATTTTAGAACTTTGAGAAACAGCCACAGCACGTCCAAAGCCTGCTTAAACCCCAGCAGCTCTCCACTGGCGCTGGCACCTGCTGATAAAAACTGGCTTCGGGCTTTACCTAACAAGCTGCAAACGATCTGAACAGCCATGACTCCTTCAAAGGGAGTTTTATAGGCCTTTCCTCTTCTCTGAGGAGGAATTAACATATCAAGCCCTCAAATTATGCTTTATTTATCTCAGCGGAATGGCATGATATTGTTCCCACAGAAGCACTGGTAATACTTTACCAAAGCAGACCGGAGGGAATGGCACGAGGAGCTGAGGCATGAGTTGGTTTAGCCATTGGTGGTGAACACTGAAATATAGCGTTGGCTTCAGCCTGGGTGTATTTTATTATTTTGGGTGTTTCAAGGACTAAAAGCAAGGGCTCTCTAGAAGGGTGATGGAAAACTGTGAAAGCTGAATAGCTACATGAGGGGCAGAGGACTTCACTTTGCCTGGCAGAATGCTTTGCCCCAGTGGGGACAGCAGCCATGTCCCTCTCAGGGTCAGAGCCATGGAAATAGGTATGGCAGGCAGGAGTTTCTTCCCAATGGCTCATTGAAAAAATATTAATCTTCATAGCTTTCTTACATGAAGTACATACTGACCATTGAACTGCTCTAAGAAGAGCCTTTCATTGATATGACTCCTTAGCCAAGCGTAATGCAATTAAACGATTGGATTTCATTAAGCATATTGACAGGGTGTCAGTGACGATTTCCATTCCTCCCATTATTTCTATAAATAAAGTCATCTGCCATAATCAGAAAATATAACGTGCTAAGACCTCCATTAATTCTTCCCCATACTAATCTGAGAGCTGGGCAGATGTTTATTAATACCTTGTTACACTGCATTCATCAGCTGTTTCCAAAAATAGAAAGGCTGAGACCTGATCTCTTGCTGAAGGTTAAATGAGAACAGATCTGCCTAAATCTAGACTTCTGATTAACTTTTTGACAATATTTTTGTTATTTATCAAAATATTTCTTAAACTTTTACCCTTTCCCTCTTTTCAGTGTGCTTTGGACTACATGTGAAGCTCAACGGTGCTCCAATCCCTCCAGCATGGAATTCCTTTAGCAGAGGTCTTGAAGTTTCTTTGGATTTCCATGGAGCTGAATGACATCAGCCTGTGACCTTCCCAGGTATTTAAAGAGAAGAAGTGTCCAGATCCACTCCATTCAGTTCTGGACCCTTGCTGGAAACTGCCAGTGGGTTCTCGTGGATCGGTGTGAGAAACAGAAGGAAAGGGTGGATATGCACTGAGCTGTGAGGGTGCTGGGGCTTACCTGTGGGTTGCCATGCATCCCTCTGGGTTCCTAGAGGCAGGTTTTGGAGCTGATTAAACTTCAGCTCCAAGTCATTTCCCACTGTCACCTGTGCTGGCTCTTCTACTCCACAATTTACTTTGTGAAAGTACTTTTGTCCTGTTCTTTAGAATTTTGTGCTCAATAACCTTAGGTCACTTTCTGATCTTCCTCTCCTTTCCTATTTGTCTAGCTCTTTCTTTTTCTATCCCCACTCTATTTTCCTCAATATCACCTGGGGCCGATCCATTTACTGACAGGGTTGGTGCAAGCCAGTGCATTTCCACCCAAGTTATATCAGCAAAACAACTGTCCTGTGACCTCTGTGACCACTGCAGATGCTTATCTTTTGTGCACAGTGCCCATGGCTACAGGGTTGTATCAAGAGAGCTCTGAGGCTCAGGCTGAAGCCAACCCCCTGCTTGCTCACGCTCCCAGTGTGCTCAGGCTGCCTACAGAGATTGGAGGCACCTGATTTCTGGGCTGAGCCAAATCAGGTACAAACAATGCTGATTCACATCAGCTGTTCATAGAAACAGAACATAAGATATATGTCTGTCTGAACTTTGTGAACTTCTCCTGAAGGACCTAGCCTCTCAGGTTAAAATGGAGTTGCTTTTTTTTTTTTTCCCCCACTTAAATTGATAATTTTTTAAATTTTTTTTTTTTTTTTTTTTTTTTTTTTTGCATGCTCTTAATATTTTCAAGTACACTAATAAGTCTGAGATGAAACTGTGTATGTCTTATGACCTTTTCTTCTCTGAATACTGAGCAGTTTCACTTCCATATTTAAAGCCAGACAATGTGTGGCTCTTCTCATGACTCAGATTTACTTTCAAGGGTAAGATGTAATGCTCTGAAATGGGTTTGGTAGCTCTTGGTTGGAACCTGTTTTGGTGTGTTTTGGCCACCCTTGAAACAAAACTAGAGCGTGTTGAGAGTTGCTCAGGGTTGGGGCCGGCCTCTTCTTGCTGCTACATCCAGCAGCAACAGCTGGTGGGGCTCTTGGTCTTCATTAGGCCTTAAAGAATAATTTGAATAATAATAATTTCAAGAGAGGTCAGCACACTACAATGGTGGATAGGCATGACCCAAAGCCTAACAGGTGGCCATCAGTCCAAATCCTAGATTGTTGAACTGGCTGATGGGAATTTTGAAGTACAAGTGGTGTTGGCCAGCACAACCTATCGTGCCACTGCCTCACCCCTTGCCATCCCAGTGTCAGAGATAGCAAGACAGATGAAAAATGACTCATCAAACCAACAAACAGGGTCTGCATCAAAACTTTTCTGGATCTCAGGAAAAAGGAAGTGGGTGCAAAACTACACTGCTTGAACCTGCTGAACAGATGTAGGTGGCTATTCATGCTGCTGCTGTTCTCTCTCCTGACTTGATTTCAATAGTACTCAAACCTTTAATTTGACAAATTCATTTGAAAGTTCTGTAAGAAAAATCAAATAAAAAATCTTATTCTGCTTCCACTGCTTTCTAGCTCCTGCTCTCCTCCTTAGAGCTGGATGCTGCTTATCTTGTCTATCATCTCTAAAATTATCCACTTACTTTTAGCACTCTCTTCCCCTTTCCTGGTACTGCTTTTGCAGAAATGAACATAAGCACCTATTCTTTGGGTCAGCGTTTCAATTAGTTTTAAATTGCACATTTCTATTTCCTAGGTCCTTACTTGTTTATTATTATTTCTATTGAGTCTTTTTCTGAGTGTTTGCATTGATTCTGATAAATCAGTTGGATGCTTGTCTCTATAAACAGATCAATATCTTTTGGACTGCGCTTTCTGAAGCAGTAGATTGAGAGGCTTGCTTCTAACTTGAAAGCCTCTGTATGGAATTTATCAATATATCCATCCGTTACAAATTTAAGATTCGTAAAATAACTTCAACCCAGTTAAAAATAAGTGGATTTCTTCATGGACAGTCCTCTTTAGCAGTTGCCAGTCTTACACCTTTTTACTTTACAGACTCCCTCAGTCCATTAAGGGAACTGATACTACGTGTGTCGTGACAAAGTTCTTTCCAGAGCTGACGGGGTTGGGATAATTACTGGCCTTGTTAATTATGGGTCCCAGCAGACAAGGAGCATCGTAGGCACCTCCAAGGGATACAGCTAATCCCTTGGGATCTAAAAGAAGTAATTTGACTGGAACAGATCTCCCATCTCAAATGGTAAATGCTCCCTTCTCCTAAACTACAGGAGAAAAAACAACAACAAAACAACCCTACATCCTTTAAACTGATACTGAATTGAAACTGGGCACAAGCCAAGAGTTTCATTTTTTTCCCTAGCTTGTTCAAAAAAGACCTGTTTGCACTGTCTTTCTCTAAGCCTATTTTGGGCTAAATAAGAAAATGCAGTTCCACAAAATCTCTGTGTGAAGCCAGCAGAAACACCGTAAGATAATAGTGCTGCAAGATAAGGGGGATTAAGATTACCTCTGGGCTTTTTTAAGAAATAAAGGGTGAAAAAGTTAATGGAATGCTCAAATGGGAGATGTTGCTGGGATCTGCAAAAAGTGATAGACTGAGATAGTTTGGTGCACAGTAGGTGCTTTGTGTGGAAGACTGTTACTTGGCCAGCCTTTTCCATGTGGATTGAATTCCACACGGATTATGGCATGGTGCCTTTAGGAGCTATGGGTAATGAAGGTGATAATTTCCAGCTGATGTACACAGTAAAGTGGCTGAAGCACAATGATTTGGCCATTGGCATAATGAGAAATACAATGGCTGGCAATACAATGGCACAACCATTGCAAGGTGGGCAGTATGTCTCCTGTTGGCTAGAGGATCCCTTGGAGGTTGTGCTGTTTGTTACCACGGTGGAAGGCTCTGTCTATTGATTACACCTCATTTAGGAAAGTCTAATGGTTGCCTCCCATCCACTTATGATTTTTCTATGCCAATTTTTTTCTTGCTTAATGCAGGAAAAGGCTCTTGTGCAAACGCAACAGTGCCTCCTGCGTTCTGCTTTCTGTTGTGGAAATTAAAGTTGCCTTAATGACTGTGGTGAGTCTGAGTGGAATATTCTACAGAGACAGTAAAGGCCACTGACAATCCAAATGCAGTGGAAGCCTGGTCTGGCTGGAATTGAAGCTGAAGTAATATTTCTATTGTACTTAATGGACATCAGCCTCAGCCTCAGAAGAGCGCACTTCAGATTGAACTTCTCTGCTTTTGCAGAGATCCTATTAGATTTGCAGAGTTGATATTAGATTTGCTGTGTGCTATGAGAACATTATTATTCAGTTAAATTACTTTTTCATTTAATAATACATTCTTTTCTACAAGGATTTTTTTTTAAGTCCTTTCTACCTGTTTGCATTCAGCTGGTTAGGGAACTCATGCTGGCTTTCTGTCTTGAATTATTGCACAGTGTTGCTCTACAGAATTAAACAGCTCTCACCCACTTCTCAAATGAGTGTCTCTGTGCTAAACTTCTTGTCTCCTGGGCAGAGTGTCTCTGTTTTACTGCTGGGATCAAACCAGGAAGACCTTGAGTTACTGGGAAACTTAAATCAAAAGAAAGTCTTGAACCTAAGCGTTTCCTCATACCTGAGCCTTTTCTATTACAGCATGCAGGGAGGCTTTGTGGGCTCATTTCCAATGAAACAGATCTCTGAGCTCCAAACTCTATTATATTATTTGTCGTATTTACATTTGTAATGCTGGCAGTGTACTAAGGGCTTTGTAGAGAAACTGGAAGACAAAGTCCCTGTGCAAAGAGCTTAATATTCATATTTTATTCAAAATGAAAAGTATTCCTACTTTGAGTCTGTAAGACACCGGATTAAAAAGGCTTTTCTCTGTATGCCTGTATATAGAAATACAGCCCCAAGGGGAGCAAAGGAGGCAGCTGTGAAGGGAAGGGGAGCCAGCACTGCAGTGCACAAAGCAACCAGGAGATGTGCTCCCAGGCTGGGATCCTCATGGAACCTTTGTCCCTGTGAGCCCATCTGGGATCAGAAATAAGAATATAATGCACAGTTCCCTAGCCCTGACTGCACAGACCGCACTATTCCTGATATTTTGTCACATCATTATTACTTGCTATTTCTATGTAAGCACGATAGTGATGAAATTATTTCTAAAAATCCATTAATTCATTAATAATAGCATTTGAAGAAATCCTTGAGAAAAGCTATGTTCCTCCATGAGGTATACTTGAAGTTCAGTGGAAGAATCATAGAATCATTAAGGCTGGAAAAGACTACTAAGATCACCAAGTCCAACCCCAAACACACCCCATCAGTCCCACTGATCACGTCCCTCATTGCCACATGTCCATGCTTCTTGAACACCTCCAGAGATGGTGACCCCACCACCTTCCTGGGCAACCTGTTCCAATGAAGTGAAACTAGGCTAACTTTGCCATAACAAACAACAAGGAGAGTGAAGTGGAACACAATGTTCAGGAAGGGAACAGGTAGTACATCTAATACATATCTGAGCAGAATGCAAATCTACCACTACACACAGGGAGAAGCAGAGCCAAGAGTTTTGGAGCCCTAAGTTCTCCAGCTAGCTGCAGAAGTTCAGTGTGTTTCCATGAGTTATATTTGTAAAAACAAGATTGGGATTAGCAAACGAGTAAATTAAACTGGGTTTGAGCAAAGAGATTTGAAAGTAGATTTAAGCATTCCAGTCATTGCTGGCTTTGCCTCCAACAATTTTTTTCCTTTTTAAACAGTCCATGAATTCTTATTGGATCTGAAGTTGTTTCCACTATATGCATTAGAAAGTTTGCAGGGAAATCTGCTGGTGTTATGGAACAGCAGCAAGAACAACCTCTGAAGAGGCATTATGGTTCTGACTTAATGATCTCCCTTTTGTGAAGCACTCATTACAGATACAATTTTTGGGCTTTGCTCCTGGCCACAACACGAGGACCAACACACTCAATGCAAACCTTGCTGAAAATGTCTGTAACAGCCTAAACCCCAATCTGTCCTTCCAGAGTTAATTACTTCCAAAACCTAAGCGAGACACAAAGAAAACTGCAGGTACCAGCAGGACGAGTGACTCTGGCTATTGGCTGCACAACAGGAACGTCACCCCATGGCAGCAGGCAGGGAACAACTGTGGGGGACCCTGACGTGCACAACATGCCCAACACCTGCGCTGAGCTCCCTGCCAAATATACTAAGCTAAATCCACCCCCAAACAATGTTATGTTGGTTAATGCAGGAGCTGGGATGCTGACACCAACACGAGCCAGAAAGCTCAAAAATGGAGAAAGCAATTAGCATTGGTAAAAGGAAACAGCACATTGTGATGATTTTGTCAGTGTTCTGTCTGTTCCAGAAAGACCCAGACCTGACATTTTATTGTACTGGGTCTCAAGGAACACTGCAAGGGTGTTAGAGATAGGAAAACAGGTACAGAGCAGTGTGACTACTCACCGTGATCGTACCTACTGAGTCACAGTTAGATCCAAGGCTTCCCTCTCCAATTTCTGAGGTTAGATCACGTTGATTTCATCAACAAGGTCATTTTAGCACCCACACTTAATCCAAAATCTAGGTTGATACTTGTTTAGGTGATTTGTGTAATCTCTTTAAGACAATTAACAAGTGTTGATGTCCTAAGGAGCAATCTCTCCGCCCTCTGTCTGGAGCATGAGGATTTGAGGTCAGAGTTAGGTGAAGGGTCTTTTCAAAGCACTCTGGAAACAAATCAAGTTCTCTTTAGAGACAGAGCACTTACAGAGAGGAGATCGCAAGTAATTTTGTGTCGCTTTTTGGGTTCAGCCATTTGGCTGCTTTGGAGGCAATCAGAACAGGTGGCACTGGTGCTGGAGCTCTGGTAAGTCAGGAGCTTTTGCTCCGGTGAGTTTTCCTGTTCTCACAGTCACCTGCAGTCCCTGACCAAGCAGCACGTGAATGCTCTGATGCCCTTCCAACATTGCCACATGCTGCCTCTTGTCCTGTCAGAGCACTGGCACTGGGGCCACGTGATGGGACCTAATTTCTAGTTAAGGGAGAGGATGGGAAAATTCACTCAGACACTGATGCTCAAATGCCAAGCTGCTAATCTTCAGTAAGTCCTAATTCAGAAATCAGTCTTCTTTTATTGGAAATACTTACAAAGATAATCTGTGGATAAAAGGTCAAATGTTCATTTCAGGCTTTCAGGTTAAATTTTAAGAGGGGTTTTGAGGAAGACTCTTTGAATCCTTGCAGCCAAAGCTCCTCTGTATATTGTGGGTGTTGGATGGATCTGGAATAAACCATTTCTACATGCTTTTGGCTGAGAATATGTGGCTGACATCTCCTAAGATTAACCCACATCTTGCTGATTGGTCCAAGAAAAATAACAAATCCCACAACAGTGGTGATTCCATGAGGTTGCTATCAAGTCATCCAGAATTGCCATTGTGCAGCTCATGGCACTGTTGTGCTATTAACACCTACAGTCTTCTTCTCCCTTAAAAAGATTGATGAAATTTTATCTGGTTACAGAAACTAACAGGGCATAAAGTCCCACAGGGGTGGGTGCTGCGGATGCTCATCTCAGGCACCCTGCTGCCTCACAGCTTGCTGCAACACATAAATGTACCCATGCTCTGAGCCAAGGCTCACCAGATGGAATTGCATCCCATGTAGCCTCATGAGCAGAGGTCGCTCAAGTATCAACTTAGCTTATAAGCTTTGGACTGCGAGAGAGTTCAGAGCATAACTGGGGATCCTGAGGCCAAATATCCCAAATCTGGGCGCACATTGTGCAGCTGCTACCCCTGGAAGTGGTACTACAGCTCACCTAGTGAGGTTTTACAGAGATGCTTGCCATCCAAGCCTTTGGAAGCTTGTTGCTTTGTCTGGCTGACAAATTGCAACAGTGATGATTTTACTCTAAAAACAAACAAACCTCCTATTAGATCAGTGAGAAAGCAATATTAAATCTCATTCTTCTACATTCAGGAGACATTTATATAGGGTCCCAGGAATATTTTGATATTGGAAAAATGGCAGCTTATATCAGAAAATGGAAGCACTTAACATACATATCGCAATCTTCTTGGCATGGTGTACTATACTGAAGGCAAAAGGTATATGGCAGACATTGACTGAAATAAAACAATATTTACACACAAGACAGCCAGGGAATACGGTAAATGAAAGAATAATTGTTGATGAATTCTACACATTCTTGGCAGGCCATTCAGACCAAGCTGGAGTAGGGAGGACCCTTGTTTTGAAGTTGTCTGCTGCATATTTTGCAAGCCACTGTTAAATCACATCCCTGTGTCCTGCTGTAGAGCTGGGCAGAGCACACGGCAAGACTTCTCAGCCCAGGGACCTGCCTGTAACACGGGTCCCAATCCTTATGCACTTTCTTTTTTTAATGCCAGACTGAAAATCTTAAAATCTGAAAGCATAATGAAAAGACACTGAAGTCATGCAGATTTACACAAGTCATTTGGTGCTCATTTCCCAATCTATCATTTTTTTCAGCCGAAACTTTATCAGTTCCATGGGATCCATTCCAGGTTTATTCTAGGGCAACACTGAACTAAGGATCCTGTGAAGCTGCTAAAGGAAAATACCAAGGTCAGTAATAGCATCTGCTACAGCCCAGCTCCAAAGCCTGAATGGAATTTCGAGGAGCAGATCTGGTCCGCATTCAGAGTCCCGATTGCCAAGTCTGTTCACAATCAGTCAAAAGCCTTTCTGTAGACTTCTGTGTTCAAAATGTTGGTAGCCTAAAAACACCTGGTCCTATATCAAACTCATCAATATTTTCTGAAATAAAATCGACGTTCAAAAGACCTGTAACAAACTTTAAGAGCTGGAACAAGAGCTATTTCTTTGGTAACTTCTCAGAGGCAAGGTGCATGAGGATGTAGAGGATATACGTAATTGCTGAATAGGTATCACACTCAAGTGCTGTTACCTTTCTGCCTGTAAGACACATAGCTGCCCTGGTGGAGGCCAACAGCCATTATCTCCTTCTTTTTCAACCACCCTGGCTTCAGACCAAAGCCTGCTGTTACCAGTTCAGCTGTGTTACCAGCACAGCTCTCCCAAGCTGCTCTTTCTGGTGGCAGAGTTGGGGTGGTCTGGTAGCTCAGGGTGCAGCTGTATCATCAGAGGAAGCACTGATGTTGACTGTTGTGTCATCATGCCATTTTTAACATTGTATATCCTAATGTTGATACCCAACATTACTAGGAGCGGTCAGAGCAAACTTTTAATTTTTGCTATGTTAATTTCAACGGGTGGAAACAGTTCTTAACACACAGCTGAAGTTACTGAGAGCATGGCAAGTGAGAGCAATCAGCCCTGGAGCTGCTGGTGGATGCTGGCTCCAGGTGCCCACAATCAAGGTCAGATTGGGAGTAGATAAATAGCTCACCCAGGAGTTTTGCTGGCTCATTTGTGGAGTTTTCTGCTGAGGTGTTTTGAAGAAGGCAGCTCTGGGAGGCATTGTCTAGCAGAATGAGGAGCAGTTTGACATGAAGAAAGAAGCGTGCATCCAAGGTACAGTATCAAAAGCACCAAGATATTCTCTTTCTGTCTGTATGTTGTTTCTTTGTGCCCTTAGTGATTGTAGCCTTCTGGGTAGAAAACCATATGCTTTGTTGTGCCAAGGTCCTGATTTTTGTGTGTTTACTTTAAAGCTTAGCAAAACTCAGTGTGTGTGCTTTCCTCTGTGTAGGAATGTGGCTATGGAAGTGGAGTGTAGAAAAGCATCTATTGATTTATATTTCTTGGTGCTTGACAGGAGCAGGTTCAGTTCAGCTGTTGGAATGTACTAAATGCAGCCTGGTTCTGCCACTATTATGTGCAAGTTACCTTTGATGCAGCCAAGTTGCTTTGAAAGTATTGTGAAAGGTGAAACAAAGCCAGCTTTATAGGCAATAAAAGCAGAATGGTATTATTTAGTTTTTAGTTATTATTTAGAGTCAATATTTGGAAAATTCCACTGTTAGCAATGAGACCTTGCCTGAGGGAGGCTGATTGGTGCTGCCTGCAGTGAACCTGCACCAGATGGGAGAGCAGCACAGCAGCATGAGGCAGAGCAGCAGTGATCCTGTAGCTGCAGGGAGGCAGTGCTGGGGTGCAGCTTGAGGGTGTGAGGGCTTGACCAGGAGAAAGGGTGGTCTGGAACATGGAGAAGCACAGCTTTAGCTGCATGGTGATACAGGATGAGTGGTGGGGGCCCTATGCCTGGTGGAAAGGGATGTGAGCCTAGTTACTGAAGCGTAGGGTGAGCAAAATGTAGCCTCAGGTTTTAATGGGTGAAGGAAAAATCCAGCTTGGGTAAGGTGTGAAATAGGGATGTGAACTACCTGGAAGCTTGTCCCTGGTTGTGTTTGAAGCTGACTGTCTTATGCTGATGCTTGTCCTACAAAACCAACACCAATAATGAATGATAGCCTGTACTTCTTGTAGCCTCAGCACACCTAACAAAGTGCCATTGACACCAATTTCGAGGGCTGGATTGCAGCCAGGTTTTTAAAGTGGCACTAGCTTGGCTGTGGCCCTGCAGTGGGGAGTGCTACTGTGTACTGCTTGCGATCTGCGTGGGATGTGGCGCTTGCTTTTCTCTTCAATACTTCCCTCCCCATACAAAAAAATCTTCCTTACACCAATGCTGTGTGTCCAGGATTGTCTAGAAAGCATTAAGAATGTCACCTGCTCAACCTGAGCACCTAGGTAGTCTCAGTGGAAGATTCAAATTAGAGAGCTACCTCCTCTATTTACACAAGTGTGTGTGTTAATCAGCTTTCTCAAATTGGAGCAGGTGTCTGTGGTACCAGACAGCAGGTAAAATGATGTTGCTGGGTGAGTTCTGGGACAAACTATTGCAGTAAATTATTTAATACAACTCCAATGGAGCCAGTTTTGTTTGTTTTGGAGAGGTACAAACCTGTGAGAAACAAATAAACCTTCTTTCTATCACTGGTCCATTGTGCAGGTCAGAACTTTTCTAGTTTTCTGGTTTTTAGAAGGCTGAATCTGTTATTACCATTGTTTTCTGAGTTGTGAATGGAAATCTCAACCTTCAGGCTTGTGGTCTTTCTCCATGAAAGGAGAAAGGAGCTGCAAAGCATCCTTTGCATGCAGAGGATGCTGATATGGTTGAGGTATGAATAACATTAAAGACTCCTTCAAATTTTGGAGTGTGGGTCTGCATAAACCATCTCATGCAGAGTGCAGCTTGCACAAGCTGTGTTCTTATGCAATTAGGGAGAAGTTCATGGGGCTTGAGAACTTGATGGTGACAGAGGTGACTGCCTGATCTCTGGTTACATACTTAACCCTTGAGTGGGAGGAAGCTGGCACTTGTTCTGCATGGAGGAGTGGTGGGTCTGTGCTGGGCTGTAACTGCAGGCTCAGAGCTGAGCAGTGATTGCTGTATCAACAGCACCTGTGCTTGTTTGCCGGGCTTAGTGCTTATTTTCATGCATCAGGAGGTTGCAATCAATTCCAGAAATATCAAGAGTGCAGTTTTAGCCCATTAGTCAGATCAGGAGTGGATGCATACTTTGAAGAAATTGCTTAAGGGGTAGAAAAGTATTTAGAAGTATCGATCCTATGATCACTGTGAAGAATTGACATCAGCAAGGCTTTTCCTGCTCAGTGAAACAAAATGAGTCAAAATTTCCAGACTTCTGGCTTTCCCACTGATGTCTGAAAGCAAACAACAACCTTCTTGTGGGCACAAAGATAGAGCTGCGCTGAGAGCAGAGGTGTCCTGTGACTTCAAGACTGGGCAGCAATGGAGAGCTTTGGTGGATGCTACTTCAGAGATATGGAATGATTAATGCAGGCATCTGAGAACACTTAACTTAGCTTTTGGTGTTGTATCTGTTATTTCACTTATGGAGCTGTTAATATCTCATCAGGCCATATCTCAATGATTAAGAAGAGTCTGTTTTATCAGTAACTAGGGAGAAATGCAATTATCTTTAAGTGGTGGAACTCCTGTACTAACTGGATGTATTAGATGGCTTTAATATCTCAGCTGGAGGCTGGCTGGGAGGTGCTGAAGCTCTGGAGCCTGGTGTAGGGTTAATACAGGACCAATGTGGTGAGGGCAGAGAGATGGGGGGTGGCAGAGCTATGAGACACAGCAGTATAGGCATGAGTGGGAGAGACAGGCTGCAGATGAGGAAAGAAAAAATCTGGTCCTCCCACACTAAGCCCCTGAGCTGATAGCAGATTCTGTCCAGGAGCAACCAGTGTCATCTCCTGTGGGCCTGCAAATAGTAGAGTGCTGCAGGCCTGCAGCAGTGGGATGGGTGCTCCTTTCCTCTCCCTGCAGCTGAAACTTCCAGTGTTTGTCAGCACCACACACTGTTGCTCAGAATGAATTAAGTTGCTTGCATAGACAGACTTCAGTTTTAAGCAGAATAAACCCAGCCATGCCCTACCCTCGTGTTCATGACTGGATTTATTCTATTTGAGATCTTTATTCATTCTTCCATCATACAAGGCATTTTCTCTCCCTATCAGCACTTCTACACCAGCAGTAGAGCTGAGAATTAGAAGCAGAGTGGAGTGGGGAAAAAAAGACAGTTGTTAAAGCTTGCTACATCTCCAGTGGGGAGGGCTGCTGTTTAATTCAAACAAGCATAGTAAGGAAGCTAATTGCTGAGAACAGTGGGATCTTCCAAAGCTCTAATTAGAGGTGATTTTAGATCTCTGCAAGAGCAGGAAACCTCTGTTGCTCACATACCAGTGAGCAAGACCACCTTACAGCTGCGAGTGCAGCTGGCCTCTTCTAGCAATGGGCATGGCTTTGCTGAGCAAATGAGGAGTTCAATGGACAGGAACTGGGTAAAAACTTGGCTGTGATTCCTCCTGCACCCCTGCAGTGTGGCTGGGATATTTCTGAGCGTGAAGTGGCACAAAGCTTGAGCACAGTGCTGGATAAAGTCAGCAGGATTGAAACCCAGCCCAGAACATCGGTGTGTGCTTGAAGCACAGGGTTACAGTCTGGCTGCATTGGGGAATATTGGTAGTTCAGTATCCAGAATAAGCTTTATCTGAACAACTTAGTTTTTAACTCTGTGCTTTCTATCTTGCTTCATTTCTGGTGAGATGCCTACTGAAAGCAGCCAAACACTACACCTAGCACCATTTGCCTGCGAGTGGGCACAAACAAATGAGTCTGTGGCCATGTGGGAGCCAGAGGGAGTTCTGCCACAGAGTTTAACTGGCACTAAAAGAATCCCTGTAGAATTGCATTTCTGCTATTGCACTGTAATCTCTCTGCTGTAGACCTCTAGTTTAAATGCACATTAAAGACAGGGGTCAGGCCACCTGGCAGTGAGTTAATGGGCTGTGGAGTGGCTGCTGCTGTGCTGCCTCCCCTCCATTAAGAGGCAATGTTGCTGAAAGTGGTTGGTGTGCCCCAATTAATGGGGCTTATGGCTTGCCCCTGCACAAGGGAGGATGCTTGTTGCATTTCAACAAGATATTAACCCAAGAGGCACTGCAGAGCTTCTATATCCAAAAAGGAGACTGAATTGGAATGGGAAATCCTGGTGTGCCCTTATGGATTGCTTTGGGGAATTATGGACCCCTGTCCCATTTCTGCATGGGACACTGCTCCTGCCTTACCCCAGAGAGTATTACAGACATTAGTACACACATCTGTAACCTCTGGAGGAACA
The DNA here is from genome assembly GCF_019232065.1 of Centrocercus urophasianus. Taxonomy (NCBI): domain Eukaryota; kingdom Metazoa; phylum Chordata; class Aves; order Galliformes; family Phasianidae; genus Centrocercus; species Centrocercus urophasianus. Next base: position 6,242,638 of record NW_024884744.1, on the reverse strand, counting down.
TGTAAAACCCAGGAAGCTCCTTTTTACCAACACCCTTATGCTGGCAAAGCATGCACCATCTGGTTGCTGGTATAACTATATACCAAACAATTCTTAATACAAAGAAGAAAAATGTTGAGTCTCTGAACACATGCATTACTCCAGCCTGCTTAGTTACTTCCAGCTTTTGTAGCAGCCTGCAAGGCTCAGTGCTATCCAGCACCCTGATGCTTGGCATGCAAAGAGGCACAGAGAGAGTGATTTCTCTGGCTCACTGAAAAGAGTAAAAAAGATGGAAATTAGAGACATTTACCAGCTGTAGTAGTGGGAAGGGTGCTGAGGCCTTCTGCTTTCCTTTCCCATCATTGTGCTGCTTTTCTCTCTGGGGCCCCATGTTGCAAATCCTACACTCCCATCTGGAGAGCACTAGCTGCAAGCTCCCTCCGGAGCCCGTTGACGCAATCTGGGTCATTCGGGGAAGGTTGTTGGAAAGGATCCTCCTCATCCCTGTGGTGCTGGTGCTGGGATTTGCCTTCCATGATGTGTGAGGAGCCGGGCTGGTCCCATCCCAAACCCAGCTCTCTCAGCCTGCTGCAGCTCTGGACTCCCACAGTGCCCGCTGGGAGGCCAGCTGAGAAGTGGAAGTGATGACCCACTCCAGGGACATAGGAGGTACCTTGTGGGATCCACCTAAGTGCTTTTTTTTTTTTTTTTTTTTTTTTTAATGGAGAGAAGTCAATGGCTGAAGCTACTGCAGTAGCACTGGAGGAGCGGAGCCTGGTGCCCCTGTTCGGGAGCTGCCAGTGAATAAGGGGATTTCTAAAAGGCAGTGACTCCCTCCTAGGGAAAGCAGGATTTCTTGAGGTGGGACTGAGTGGATTACTATTACTGCTAGGAGCTAATCTGTACGGTTGCTTTGTGGGATTCCCTAGTGCCTGCATTTGGTACTTGGCAACAGAGGATAAATGTGCAGAGAATTTCTGATTTCAGAAAGGCTATGCAAAAGCTTGTGCATGCAGAGGTGCACAGCAAGAGACATCAGCTTGTCTTCTAGCTGTGTGTGCAACAACCTCTTGCATTCCAACCACTGGTTTAGCACTGAGGGACCAAACAAGCACCATAGCTCAGTGGTACCTTGCTGTGTTTTTACACATTAAGTTAGTGTACCCAATATTGTTTGCAATGTACTGCTTGCAACAGATCTAACTCCAGAGCTGTTGCTGAGATGCTTGTCAGCCTCCTGCTCACCACCCACATTCCCATGCAGAGGCAGCTGCTCCTCCATCCCCACGCAGTCCCCAGCCCACATTCAGTCCCCATTCTCTGAGCAGCTTGAGGGCCACCATTGCTGGTGCTGCTCCACTATCCTGTGTGCTGCTTACAGCCTCAGTGCATTCAGGAGTATTTTGCTCATTATGTGAGAGGCCCAGAGCGTTTTCTAGCAATGATGTTACAACATGCATTGCTAAAATACTACCATAAACCTTTAACTACATCATGAATGCTAACAGCTGCAGCTTCCTCAGCTGAACAAGTGCAACTTGCATCTTTTAGCAGCTCTTGAGCTAGTTTGCATATAAACATCCTTCAGACCCTCGACCACCCAGCTCGTGCCTCTGCCTGGCAGGCAAAAGTGCTCCAGGAAATCCTTTTGGGAGGCTCACTTAACAACCAAGCCTGAGTTCACTCTAGCTTTAACTACCCCCATGTGGCTCTGCCCAGTATCCTGCCTGCCTGCCTGGTCCCCACCTCTGATACCCCACAGCAGTCACTTGGCTGTGCCCACCTTTACCTTGCCAGCAGCAGTGCCTAAAATGCAGATCTCAATGTGGTTGGAAGACTTTCCCCATCATCTATGTGCTCCTGTGATTTCCACCCCTTCCACGGAGCACTTGGTGTGTATCCAGTTACTTCTCCCTGCTCTTGCTGTTCCTGGATTGTTTGAAATGCTTTGTATTTCAGAAGAAGTAACACCAGTGTTCAGTGATTTCTCAGCATCAATCCATCAGAAGGAAGCAGGTGAGCAGACTGTCTGGATGAACCCAGCCTTGAGAAGCAGTTTCTTCTGCCGATGCTCCTTGGTACTCCTATGCTTACAGGTGTTCCTCTTTCCACCTGCTCTGCTTGGGCTCCTTGTATGCCCCCAGGGCATGGTGCTCACTGCAGGCAATGCCTTTGCTCTCACTTCTTTCTTGAAAGAAAACTGCAGGAATTGGGCAGAAAATCCAATTTGCAGCAGCGTCTGGTGGTGGGGCAGCCCTGTTCCTGCCCTGATATCTTCTTGTGGTTCCACTTTTTCTCTCAGAAATGCCAGGGCTGTGATGGAGCTGCTGTGTGGCTTCCACTCCCGTGCTTGCTCAACCCTATGTATTCTTCCCTGTGTGACACTGGGGGCTTTCCAGCCCTCCCCTCTGTCACCTCCATCCAGACTGCTCTGCCTTTGGATGGTGTTTGCTTTTCTGAGCCAGGTGAGCGCCAGAGCAGCTCACTCACCTCACGCTGCTCTCCCTCTCGATGCACTTGCTGTTTGCTCCTGCAACAGGAATGGAAGCTGCTTTTCTTGGCAGAAGGAATGCACGATCTGCAGTTGAGATAGAATCTTTTTCCCTCTGTTTGTTACACGAGGTCTCATGAATTAAGAAGCTCCAGCCCGTCTAGACCTCATACCAGTCAGTCTGATTCATCAGCGAATCTCCTTGGAAACTCGCTGTTCCTCTCTGATTTGTTACAAACATCTCTCCCAATTTAAAGATGAAATACAGTAAAAGCAGAAAGAGGAGCTATACCATGTAGATACCTCATACAGAACCACATGCCTTGTGCACAGCTGCACTGATGTATGAGGGAAGCAGCCTCTCCATGCTGTGGCACAGGTGGGAAGGGACTGCCCTGTCCTTGTTGGGAATCTTTCTCTCAGGACAGGGTGACTGTGCAGGAAGATGGTCCTAAATGAGTGCCACCAGCCTGCCTCCAGTCCCTTTTACAGGGTAAATCAGGACTCAAAACAAACTCCTTTTGTTTCTGTGAGACAGATCTGTGGCATCTCTCATGTCTGGGGAGAAGTGCCCCAGGATCATACCCTCTGTTCCAGCCATGCTCAGATTTGTCTGAAGTCTTGGCTATGAATGCACTGCCCCTGTGAGCCCTGTCTCAAGTACTCAAAGCTTGATTTGCTGAGTAATCTGGGCTGCAGTGAGCAGCTGCTGATAAATGAGGGTTCGGGCAATCAAGCTCATTTCCAATGCAATTAATCCATGTCAGGAACATGACCTCTTTCTGGCTAATTGAAGTTTTTGCAGATAGTCTAAGTGATGGTAATAAAGGGCTGACTCCCAGAATGGGGGAGCCCTTGGGCGGGGGGTGACACCTATTTGCCCTGCTCCCATGAGGCTGAAATGATACAGGAGGCTGGGCATCACACTGTGTCCCTGGTTTGTCACCTAGCCCAAAGTGAAATACAGGGGGAAGCCTTTCCTCCACCTCCTTTCCACCTTTTCACTTTCCATGTGGAGCTTAAAGGAAAGAGCAAAGCTGTGATGCTGTCAGATCTCAGTGCTGGTGTCTGTTGGCAGGAGGGAGGAGAAACGGAAGGGGCAGCATCAGCAGGGTGTGCTGTGGTAGAAGGAACCAGCATGGGAACTGTGCTCTGTTCTGCACAGCCTCAGCAACTAATTTTTATGAATTAGACCTTTTGAGATAAAAGCAGAATTTTTGGCTTTGTTACTGCCAAACAATGAGCTCTCCACACTCTCAGTACTACCAACTGGCTTCATTTGTACTGGGAAGATACAGGCTTACTGCTTTTAGTCTGTTTCTGTAGCACCAGAAATTATTAATGTGATAATCAGTGTAAATGAGAGTACAGAGACTTGCAGTGCTCTCAACAGGTGATGGTGACAGCTGTAATGCTGCTGGAGGTCTGTGGGCTGTGCACAGGTAATAAGAAGGTGTAGGAGTGACACCTGCAGCCCTGGCCCAGCCCTTCCTTGTGCATTTCTCTGTGCCCAACGCTGCTCTGTCACATTAGCAGAGGGCTTCTCCCTCTTGCAGCCTCTCACAAGTTGCTATCAAGCAGTTTGGCTATTAAATGAAGTTGCTTTAACATATGCAATCTGCACAACCTCCATTTGTGTGCTGCAATCAAGGGTTTCTGTGCCTGGGGAGGGGGCTGGAGGCAGGGCTGTGGTGATGTGTGCTCTGTGGTGTTCACGCATCAGGAAATTGCTTACATTACAAAGCAATTATCATGGTTTAAAATTCCAATAGTGTTCTGAAGGTGTTTGTGCCATGGGGCTTCCATTTGCGGAGAGGTTTTTATTGCACTAACTTGCCTAGTGACTTCACTGTTTGAACCAGATTGAGGTGTTTTAGAAGCCAGTTTGTGATCTTTGTTGGAAAAACGCTTCATTGCAGGCTGCTATACTGAAGTCCCTTTATGCTCTGTGCAGGTTTAATTGGGTAGAGCCCCATACATCGTTTTCTACTCCCCTTCTTCATTGTTGGCAGCATGGCACTCAGAGCACAGCACATCACTGCTCTGACCAAGCCCAGCAGCCTCTCCAGGAGCAGCAGTCACTTCTGCAGGACATTTTCTCCCACTGGCTTGAGTGGAGGGGTGAATGATGTCCATAAGCTGCTCCTGCTGTTGGATGTGCTGATGGAGATGCTAGTGTCTGGGGGTACTGTGCAAGGTGAAGGCACTGCTGCTCCCTAGGACCCATTGGCAGTGCTGAGAGTGGGTCCCAGTAACTGTCCCAGCCCCAGTGTAGCCCAGGAGGGCTGAGAAGTGAATTGTGAGGGGGTGGTTCAGACATCATTCAGTAAGGCGGGAAATTCCTATGGAGAGCAATCATAGAATCATTAAGGCTGGAAAAGACCACTAAGATAATCTAGTCCAATGGCCAACCCACCCTCACCATGCCTCCTAACTGTGTCACTCAGGGCCGCATTTCCACAGTTCATGAGCACCTCCAGACCCGGCGGTGCAATGCTTTATAGGACAGCTATAGTTCCCTTAAACAAGATCATGAGATTTATCATGACACAATTTACTGTGTACAGAACACATATCAAAGTGCCCATAATTACCATAGTAACCATGATCACAGCTTTCCTATGTAGGATTTCTACTGTTGGATTATCACATCAGCGATAGTATCCCATCCATGCACGTCCTAGCATAAAGCCCACACTCTTCTGGCAGTCAGTTTTGTTTCTAGGTGTCACTTCTTGACATATGAACACTCACCAAACCTTGATTAATCTTGTAACATATTCTTCACTATACATATGATTCTGTGATGTCGTTAAGGTCATGTGGAATTCTGTTTGCAATCCCTTTTATAAATAATAATACAAAACACTTGCTGCTAAATCTAGCTGTCAGAAAACAAATGCCAAGGAGCAAAATGATTATTACTGTTATTTGCTCTATTCCAAAATCCATTAATTTGCTTGTTGTGATGTCAAGTAATGAGCATTTCTGCAGCAAGGTCACCATTCTATTTACATCACCACTATCTCATCTCTTGTCCAGTAATCAGAGCCTATTTCTTGCACAGGGCAATATATTTTATCAAAATTTTCCTTTGCTTTCTTACAGATTGTCTGTATGACTGTAAAGATTGCCTGTGTGACATCTCTTTTTAAATTCAGTGCATAATTATAAAATAAAAAACGGAAAATCATATATTGCTACCTTTAATACACCTCATTTTCTTTGGACAGAAGGACATGCTGCTGTTATTTACATGACAACACAGGCTTATCTGAGCTTTGTGGAATTTTGCAGTCTCTGACACGGATACAGGCAGTGCAACAATGGAAATAATGTGAAAGAAAATGATTTGGTTCAAGTCAAAAAGACTAATGCAAGTAGTAAAACCAAGAAGAGATGAAAGCAAGAATTACTGAAATATCTGAGATGGAACCTGCAGGAAAGGTTCACTGCAGCTGCAGGTGTGCCTTGCTGAGTGTCAGCTGGGTTAATTTGCAAGGTAGTAGGCGTCTTAAGAACAAGTGATGCTGAGAGAAAGATCTCGTGTCCTTGGGCTGGGTCTGCTTATGGAGCTGAGCCCACCCAGGTACCCTCGGAGCATTCCTGATTTAGTGCAGCAGTGATTTTGGCATCTGTGTTCAGGGGTTGTTACACAAACCTGGCCCCCCAGCTAGTAGCACAAGTGCAGCTTGGACTGAATGGCTGCGCAGTGCTTCGTCTGCTTGAGCAGCTCTGGCCTCACCACTGGCACTTCCTCTGGGCCACATTCTCCCCATGTTGGCTGTCCCCACCTTTCTTGGTGGGCTTCTCAGCCCTCCTGCCCAGGGGCCAGGAGGTGAGCGCTGCTCTTCCATGCAGATAGAAAACCTGGGTGATGCAAAGTGCTTGGCTCAAGGTCATTATGTGCAGCTTTGAAATCACTTGATAAACACTTCATTCCAGCAAATAACATGCTTTGGGCTGTGATCTTATCCTGTAAATAAATCTGAGATATGTTCCTACTCTTTCATTCTAGTCTGGTAGTGTATTTTGCCCACACTAAATAAGTAGAAAATCATTAACTTTCCCTTCTGATATATGTTTTTAATTTCTTCATTCATAATGAGTTCATTGCTGCAGCAGCAAGGGTGAAATATGTTGTACTACTGGAATTCCTTTGCAATTCAGCGTTAATTAATATCCACTTCTAATACAGTGTTAACAGTAATGAGTCTAATCTTTCAGAGACCCCTGTGAGAAATTCTGCCTTTTTTTTTTTTTTTTTTTCAGTTGTCAGAAATACAGTGAAAATTGTGTCTTAGCCTTTCTTTAAAGCTTCTTAAGGATTTTGAAAGGCTGCAGGATAGTTAAGCACAGTGGCCTTGTTCTCTGACCCTATGCTGTGTAATGAGATTCTGGTCTATCTTGCCAGAATTAGCTCCATCCTGGTACACGATACTACTGAACTTGTGTGCAACCTCAGTTTTGGAGGTTTTCTTGGACTGCTGGACAAGCTGCTGTGGGAGCCCAGTGGAAACAGCAGTATGTGCTGTATTGCAGGGGACTGAGCCAGTCTTATGGTTTCAGGGGAGGGCTGTGCATCGATCCTGTTTCACTGACCTTCCATCAGTAAAGTTTCTTGCTTTTGTTTCTGTATCCAACTTGGAATATGTGTAGAAATTTCACTCAGTTAAAACATGAACAATGGAAAAATAGGAATTACTGCACCCTTGGGGCAATGATGTAACCTTCCGTATATGGGATTGAACTTGCTAGGACTGAGAAGGACTAAGTGCAAACTCAATGGGCAGCACAGGTGCCATGACATTGAGTTAATAGCACACCATAGCACTTCAAAATGGACTTTGTGGAAAACTTGAAACCTCTTTGCTATACTCACAGACAAATGTAGCCCTCTTCAATGATTTTTTTTTTTCACCAAAGCTCCCATTGCATCTGTCTGTGCTGAATTAATATGCAGAAGTTTATATGAAATGATTTGCTTAGAGGCCTTAATGAATTTGGTTATCAGAGAGGCCTTTCTAATAAAGATAATAGACGTCAGCAGAGCTGGCAGCATTTTTACTGAGGCAATTTTTCATTGAGTCTGGAGTAAATGTTCTCTGATAAATCTTGTCAGTGCTGTCGCTCTCAGTCTAATGGCAGAAATAGCCTTTTAGCTCACACAACAGCAGAGCTATTCAATGGCTTGTGGGTTCTGGCACATTTGTGTGTTCTCCAGCCTTTCCTGTCTTGCTAATCCCTACTGCTACTAATTCATCAACTTACTTAGAACATAAGAGAGTTTTAAGTAAGGGAGTCTCAGCCTCTGCTGTTCAGACTTCTATGACAGATGCTGCCAGCTTTCCATGTAGAATGTGGTGGGCATGCTGTACCTCACCTGGCTGCCTTGTCATAGAAGCATAGGCAGAATTCATGCTCTGTTCTTAAAGCACCTGAACAGTTTGTTTTCTGTCTTTCTTTCCTCTTCAAAAAACTTTTGAGTCAGATTTCTTCTGGCCTTCACAGGCAGGTGTAGTCCTGAATCTAAGTGAGGTCTAAAAGAGAAACCGTGCTTTGTATTTCTTGCAAATAGCTTCATAGAGCAGGCTCATTCATCATCAGGGATGCTGAGCTGTCAGCCAGCTGTGTATCTCTTGAGCATTGCAGTCTGTCTCACTGAGGCACCCACAGCCTGGGGCTGAGTCCACAGCTGTGATGGCTGTGTGCTATCATGATGACAATGACCTTGTTTTCTCAGCTAGGTGTGAAGCTGCCACTGTCTAGTGTAGGATGTGTACCTTGCATGCTGGGACAAGAGAGGAGTTTGGAAAAAGCCTTTGCCTGGTGCCGGGAGTGCCATATTAAGTGTAGGATCCAAGTCCACTATGTGAGCCCTCTGACAGGTGGTGGGAGGTTTGTTTGCTTTAAAATTCTTTTAAACTCTTGCTGCTGATCTTACAAGCCACCAAACTCCAACGTTTGTAGCAGAGAAGATATAATCATGGAATCATTAAGGTTGGAAAGGTTAGAAAAGACCTCTCAGATCATCTTGTCCAACTGTTTGCATACCACCAATATTGCCAATTGACCACATCCCTCAGTGCCATGTCTCCACAGTTTTGGAACACCTCCATGGATGGTGACTCCATCACTCCCTGAGCAGCCTGTGGCAGTGTATTACTGCTACTTCAGGGGGGAATTTTTTCCTAATGCCTAAAATGGAACCTCTCAATGAGTTGGTTAGCATTTGTGAAGTTCTGAAAGAAAGAAACTGAAAACTGAATAAATGTTGTGCAGCTGAGAGAGAGCTCTGTATCAACCAGATCTAACCGTGACTTTGGAGAAGTCCTTGGATGATGTGAGCTGGCTCTTACTGCGAGTGGAGAAAATAAAGCTGAAGCAGTTTATACCAGCTGAATACCTGGTCATTATATCTAATGTTGTAAAAGCTGCTGTGGAAGCACAGGCTAAAATGGCTATTCATCTTTGATCCTTCAGCAGTACAGGAATCTCAAGTAATCTCTAAGAGCAGGGTTAGAGTGAGCTCAATTTTATCTACAGTCCCTAACCACAGTTTGCAAAATGCTTCAGCTCAAAGGGGACAGAATGGCATGGGGAGCCATGCACGGAAGTGTCCTTTGTGCAGACACCAGGGCCCCTCTGCTTCCCTGACTGCTAGGAGAAAAAGCAAAATGGTGAATGCTGTGGTTTGCCTACCAAAGCCTTGCTCTTTGGGGGTCCACTCTGATTCTGATCTCGTGTATAATATTGGAAAAGGATGGATTCAGAGGAGGTTGGGGTGCTTTTATGGTGGATGGAAAGCCATTTTCTTCCTTCTCAACTCATAGTAATACTTACATGTATTTTCAGAAGTCCTGTAGAAAAACTATTTGCTTCCCTCCCAACTACTTAGTGCGCTGGTTATCTCGGAGACTGCAGGAAATGTTTGCTCTGTCTTGCTTGTCCTTTTCCCAACAATGCACACGCACAAAAGCCAATTTGGAAACGTTTATGCATTTTGATTGACAATAGAAATTTTTGCTTTGAATTTTGGCAAAGAGTTTATACTCCCCAGAATGCTTTTCAGTTAACTCATTTCATTTGCATGACTAAACAGTGGTTCTGCACTGCTTCATTACAAAAGATTTGCAGAGCTCCAAATGTGTTTCAATGCTGGGGGAAAAAATACCAGCAAATCAAACTGCAGTGAATGGTTAAATTGCTCCAAAATAAAAAAAAAAATTCAATAGCAACAGTTCTTCTTATCCCTTCAAATTTAGCCCTGGGTGATATGAAATGAGGAAGCTTCAAGGCCCTGAAGAATCTGGGTGTGGATGGTGGAAACGAGAGATGTTGTCTTTTAAGAAATAATCCTGGCTTCTGCCAGCACAATAATGCAAAATGCTGATGATTCACTGCTGGGATTCACTACCACATCAAATGTATTGCCATGAATTATTTAGCAAATCTAATTGAATGTTAATTTTGCTATTGGAGATAAGTAGCCATTGAGTTTAGAGTGAAAAATCAATTTATATGTGTCATAGTTCTGATATCCCTTGAACTTGGGCATATCCACAGTGCTGCCTCTTTGTGCTGCAGCTCTATGCACCACGGCATTGGTTTGGCTGGGGAAGTCCAGCAGCCCTAAGCCTCTGAAATTCTACATCCAGGAAGTCTCTGGCCTTGCAGGCTGGGGAATATCTCCACTATTTTTTGTCCTTTTTAGAGCACTCAAGTGCCTTTGAGTAGTGTGTCAGGTCCCTGGTTCAGGAGGGTTGGGGTTTGCTGCTGAGCTGTGGCATAAAGGAGCCAGAGCACCCTGGGGCTGGAAATGCTCTGCAAATGTGCTTGGAAACAGCATAAAGAGGCTGTGCAGGCTAGATTTGGGCTATCAAGGTCAGCATTGCCCACTGGAGGATTAGGTAGGATCAAGTAATTAAGGAAAAGGATAATTTATACCAGATTTCCCTGCAGGCAGAGTAGATGACAGTTTTCTGTTGCCAATACTTCCATGCCTGTTTTTTTGTGCGGAAGCACAGAAAAGGGAAGAACAGGTAACAGGTTGCTCAAGCACAGTGCTGCTGTGTCATGGGGATGATGATGATGTTGCTGACCCACCATGCTGCTGAATTTATTTGTGACAATCTAAGCCTCCTCTGCTTGAGTTGAATAACTTACAAGCAGCAGAACAAGTGGCATCCTTAGGGATGTTCAAGCTCGAGTCTCAGCTCTGTGGTCTGACCTAATTGACTCCATAGCTCATGTAACCCAAGTGTTTGTGTGGCTGGAGCTGCAGGATGTGGTGGGTCCTGCTGCTCTGTGGGAAGAGCTGAATCATAGAATCACTCAGGTTGAACAAAACCTCTAAGATCATATTGTCCAATTGTCCACCTACCAGCAATACTGCTGGTGTTCCCTGTTCTGTTTGCTCTTGAGAGCCAGAATGTGTCTTTCCCTTGGAATATACATCTGGATGACAAATAATTGCAGCCAAAGGTAAATTGACCAATCAAGGATTATTTGCTACAAAATTATCCACTTGGTCCATGAACAAATGGATCTGTGAATCATTTTGGCTGGAGAAAGGAGGAGGAAGGCTTCTGTCAGGGAAGCTGACATCCCATTCCTCTGTTTTGAAGTGAACAAAGTGCTGTTTCAGTTCTTTTAAAATTAAACTCTTGGACTGCTCTGAAATGGTTTTCTTATTCAAAAATGTGCCTAACTTTTAAAAAGCTAGATTTTAATACTCTAAAACGATTTGAAATAAAGTGCTGGTTTCATCATTTACACGAAAATTGTCCTTTTCAGATCAACCTCAAATATATATTTTTTCTCTCTGGTCTTTTCCAGCCATCAGACTGGAAATGTCAGTGTTTGCCAGTCTCCATAAGAGATGCTAGATGCTCAACAAATGGAAACATTGGTCTCCTAAAATAAATGTGGCTGCTGCTGGAACAGTTTGCACCAGGGAACCTTGCTGGGCTTTGGGGTACAGAGTGTTGTATTTGAACGCACAACCACATTGCTCTTCCTGACACAGCAGCTCTGATGCCAAAGAAGCAGAGCCTGAGTGCACTGATGCTTGTGGTTGCAATATAGATATCAAAGGATGATTCCCTCATTGTTCTTGCTTTTATTGCTGACACTGCAAGTTGCTCAACTGCAGCATCTGGAGTCCTTTAGCTGTGTGCAAGAGAAGATTTGTGGGTGTATACTAAAGGGTTGTGTGTTGGTGCACTTTCCTCGCTGTTCCCGTGCTCATTTTGCACAGCATGGATGCTTGCCGTCTCCCCTGCTGTATAAGCATTGTCTCTTAAAATTTTTTCTGTAGGTTCAAATTTGCCTTTCCCTCTTTTGGAAAGGCAGGATGCACCCTCACAACCTTTGAAATCTGCACCTGAAAGACAGAAGCAGCTTATCCGATTGCATTTGATTTGGTCTCCACTAAGCAGCTCGTTGTCCCTCTGCTGTGGCATGTTGCTCAGAAATAATGTTATCAGATTAGCATAATCAAAGTGGGAATGGCTCCTAAAGCCCTGGTGGAGATAAAGCAGTGTAATCAGATGCAGCATGCCTGTCTTCTGGCACATGGGATGGGCTGTGATAGATGGTCACCCCAGAACAGGCAGATAAGAAACGCTTGAGGTAAGGGGAAGAAAATAGGAAGATATGTCCCACTGCCTGTTTGTAGTAGTTTGTATAGTGCTGCAAATTAAACTCTATATTATTTTTTTAGCCTGTGTTGTGGCCAGCCATATCATTCAAAAGCAGTTATGACTTAGCACTGTTTTTATGCACTCCCTTTCTTGTTTTTCATGCCACTTTACAGCTGTATGAGTCTTTGAGATTGCAGCTGAGTGAGGAAAATGCCAGCGGGACTGTGATGGGTGTGGGAAATGCCATGGCATCTCTTCCATCCTAGCTGGATTTCCATTTTGAATGTTTCTTGCAAACATATGCATGGACAGAAAACAGGCCAACTTGCACCGTCACTGCTCAGTACTGGCTGCATGTCTGTTCTTCTGCTCTGAAGTTTGTCCTGGAACCCCTGTTTGGAGAAAGTGTGCCCTCTGTTATGATAAATAACAGATGGCTGAGGTTTTGAATGTACCTTGGGCATGCTGGAATAAACTGGTCTGTGTACACATGTTCCATGTGCAGAAATGACCCCAAGAGACAATCTGATCCCAGCACTGGGGATTACAGCTGTGTATCCATGCAGTGCCACACAGACTACTGCTGCACTTCATGGTGAGGAACCTTCTGTAACGATCAATGGGGCAGCCAGAGGCACGCTGGCTGTGCTCTTGTTAATTTTACATAGCAAAGAACTGACACAGGGAATGTGGTAAAGCTGATCTTGAGGTGACAGTAGTAGCACTATAGAGCAGGTCAGAAGCTTTGGGAGCTGCATACAGGCATCCAAAAGCAGAATCAAATAGTATTGCCAGCTGGCATAGAACATGACATGGGTTAGATCAGCAAAATGCTGCTAGGAAGAAGGCCAAGTACAGCTGGGTTGTGTGCCATCAGCCAGTGGCCACAGCACCTTCTGCCATCCTTAGGTGGAAGGGTTTCCTCCTGCCCACCCAGGAGGAGAGCACTGCTTTGTGTTGTTGCTTTCCCTGTGCTGTACTCTCTCCCACTAGCATGAGTGCTGGAGGCAAACTTCAACTGTACAAAAGCATAATAGCTATTGAGCAGTACATAGTGTACATAGTGTCTTTGCAACCATTAATGGCAATGTTGATGTAACACTGCTTAGCTCTCCTGTGATTACAGCAGATTCAGCGAGACAATGATGTTCTGACCGGCAAAGCAGCCTTTTTGAGATGTGGTTCAAAAGGTTATCAGTGGAAGGAGAGGGAATGCATGTATAAATGAGGGTGCAGTTCTTTCCACTGCCTGGTGTGGCATGGTGAAGCAGAAATGCTAAATTGAGTGGGGAAGTATTTTTCTGCATGTCTGGAATGTGAGATCCTCTGGAGAGGACCAAGGAGAGCAGAACTGGAAAAGGAGAGTCAAAAAACTGCAAGCAGAACCTGGTTCCCAGGTCTTGTAGATCCAGGTGATCAGAGTTGAGCTGGAGCTCCAGGAAATCAGTCCACGGGAGTTTGTGTATTGATCTGTTTGGAAGCATTAACCTGAGGAATTTCTACATCTACACTTGTTTTCATTTGGATGCATGTTCACAGGGATTGATTTTCTTAAGATCTGAGCCTTGAATTAGATGTTTTTTCTGGATGTACTGTTTCAAAGTCTGCTTTTGTAAGAAGGCATCAGCCAGGATTTCACCTAATTTGACTTCATTATTGAGATTCTCAGGCAGTAAGCAGGTGGTTTGTGACAGCACTTTTCCCTGTAGCCCTTGAAAGAGCAGAGAGCTCCACTATCTGTAAGGCTTAATCATGTTCTCACCCCTGTGCAATGGGAAAAGGATGGGGGGGAAATTTAGATAACGCTGTGCAGTAGTAGGGTCGTCTGACTCAACATGGGGTGAATTCCTGCCACAGTGAAATATGGTGACTTCTTAACAGGCGAAGACAGTCAAGACTCATCTTTCCTTAAGAAAAGTCACATGCATAGATAAGAGAAGTATCTGTGTGTGTATATGCATACATGTCATACCCAGACCGTGTTTCTGTCGTTTGGCTGTGGAGAATGGAGCCTTAAATAAAAGGGAAACTAAGGGGCACTGTATTGTGCCATTTGGGTTGGGGGAAAAAAAAAACATTTTCTGGGGGAGAGAAGGAAGTCAAGGGCTATAGCAGAGGACTGCAGGAAGGCTTCCCTATTGTGACTGCTCAGTGATGATGCAGCCCATTTCCCAGCTGGCCCTGTCTGGGTGCAGCTCTGCCTGCCTCTTGCTGTGCCAAAAGCCCCTGGAATGAACAGAATGGGCACTCATAAAGCAGGTATTAATAGTGTTTTGCTTCTCTGCTGGTCTGAGTTCAGGCACAGTGTGTCACCAAAAGCTGATAATAAATAGATGTGCAACACCTTTGAAATGCTAACTTCCCCTGAAAAGTCTGTTTCGTGACTATTTCTAAGCAACACAAAGAACCTTCCTAGACAGTCTGCTCCCTTCTCTCTTTTTTAATAAGCAAGAAGCATAGCATATGGCTGGAAAGAATGTGACAAATACCTTCATAACCACACAGCTTAGGAAAGCAGGGACATGGCAGAACTTCAAGGAAGCTCAATTTCTAAGTACAGAGATGCTCAGAGAAGGGAAAGTTGGGAGCAGCTGGGTCTCAGGCAGGGGACTGCCTCTCCCTCCTGCTCCCATCTTTTCCCCATGGGCTGGAATTGGCTGTGCCTTTCCAGGGGATGTTTTATTTCTAAAATGGTTGTGAGAGCAGCTGAAAGCCCAGGTTTCTGCTGTGCCAAGCTCTGTTTAACACAATGTGCACTTGCTTTCCCCAGCTGCATTTTCCCTGTGCTCTTCTGAAGTTGGGTTTGCTGCTGAACTCCTTGTGTGGGTACACTGTGACCCATTTCAGTTCAAATGAACTAGGTTAGCTAAAGCGATGCAAAATGTAGGTCCTTGGCTGTTTTGCTTTGCTTTGAGTGAAATCCATTGGCCACAGATCCCTCGGCTGATGCAAGTCAGTGCACCCCCTTTGATTTTGGAGGTTTGTGCCTTCATTCCAGCTGCAGATCTTGCATGGCATCTGCTATGATTTATCCTGCGTGGTGTTTATTTTAATAGTCTGATAAAACTGTTATCCTCGAGGGGAAATGGAGGCTGGTAGCTGTATGCTTAGCACAAATCTGCACCCGTGTAGATTCCATAAGTATTTGCTTCGAAGATGTAAACACCACATTACCCAATTAAAGGAGTGTCCTTAATAATTTATCAAGCAATTAAAGTATTCATTGCCCTTTATCCCAGGGAGCTCCACCAGTGATATACAATCTGAACTTGAGTTAAAATGTGATAATAAATGAACAACTATGCAGCGTATCAACCATAATGAGAACATTAAGGTAATGAAGGGTGGTTTGTAAAAAATAAAAGTAAAAATAACATAACATAACACAGCGGAGCTAACAATTTCTAGAAATACCACTCGTCTTGGATTGGGGCACGGAGGGAGATGGTTGTGGAAATCTCAGAAAAACATTCTAGGGAAAATTTGCTCGTTGTGAAGTCAGAGATGGAAAAGGTCTGTCTGCCTAGTTGTTATTAATAAGCCTCTTGAGCCCGGGATGAGGAAGGGAAATGAGCTGCTGAAGGAGGGATCATAGCAGGAGCTGTGATTCAGCTGAGCTCTGGCTGCTCGTCATAGCACGGTATTGCTTTGTCCTTCTGTAATGAAAAACATGAAAGCAAAGGGGAAAGGAAAAGAAAAAAAAGCAAATGCTTTTGTGACTAATTCTGGCCTAAACTGTTTGAAAATGACTCAAGAGGTTAGAAGTCCAACTCGAAGAGTTCTAATCAGATACAGACACTTCACTGCTCTTCTGGAAAACCTAATCACTGCTATAAAAATGCCAGGACTGCCCCAAGGCTCTTGTTGGTGCTGTTAGTCCTGCTGCTAGTGGTACTTGGGGCTGTGAATGTACACCCAAAGGTGAAATTCATGCACAGTTGAGAAGTGTTGAACTGGGTGTGAAGAAGGGATGATATCTTCATCTTCCGTGTTTAAATCATATCTTCAGGTGGGTGAGGTGACTCAGGGCCCTCGCTACTACTTTTGAAGGATAGTTCTTGTGCTGTCCAATTCTAGGTATGAAGAAGGATGAGATGGAAATGAATGCAGATCAGAATATATTGATTTCTCAGTTAGGCAGCCAAAGCAATTTGCTTAAATGGAAAAACCCAAACAAGACTTGTGTTCCAAATTCAGATGGACTTCACAGATGCAATTATTTTGACTGTATGCATGAATGTGGCATGCTTTGGAAATGGGTCCTACAATATCTCTTTCAGTGGGTGAATTCATGATTATTTTATGGTGACACAAATTGTTTCCTGGTTAAGAAAGAACTACAGTATTTCAAGCAATGCTACATGCTTTCTGATTTATTTGTTGTCCTTCATAGATCTGTTTAATACCTGTGGAAACTTCAGTCATTAATACTGAAGATTTAGCATAGCCCATTATCTGAAATCATGTATCTTACATCAAAAGAAGTCAAATGACCAAAGGTATGTTTCAGAGACATTTGCAAGGGCAAGAAGTACGTGGGCTCTATTCCTGCACTGTTACCAAACTGCTGTGCGACACTGGACACTTCATGCTATTATTATTTTTCCTTTGCTCATTTGGTTTCTTGTGAACTCTTTGGAGAATGAACAGCTGCTTGCAGCGAGATTGTGCAGTGCTTAGCACTATATGGCAGCTCGTAACAATAGTAGAGTGATTGGATAGTATTATATTAACTAATTTGGAGTGGATTATATTGACTAGAACAGTGTACTTGAATGCAAGGCTCATTTTCTCCCCACTACTTGCAGTACATTAGCTCTGTTTATTTATATTGCTATGCTTTCCCCTTCACGTAATGTGAAGGAGAGTTAGAGTCCTGCTATGAACTCACCAAAGGTTTTGGAGTGAGGATCTGCGCTCTACCAGATATGAGAAAGCTTTTGTAGTTATTGACATCCTCTGGAAGAAGTTTCTTCAGACCTGCGTGCGGCTCTGCCACTTTCCCAGTAGCATTGGTGCCTGTGTGCTGCACTCCCTTTCTTGATGGAGCAGACCGGGGAGCTGTGCACTTCTTCACAAACTCTTGTCCTAGTCTACAGAGTAAGCACTCCTATAGGGGTAAAATATCTTGGTTTGCCAGGTCACTTCAGAATCAAATTTTTCACTGAATGAATTTAAGGACAAAAGAATACACTTTAGATAAGAGCACGAGCCATAAAAAATAAAAGCAAAGTATGCCTTTAATGTGAAACTTAAAGATTTTTGTTGTTGTTGGTTTAACTCAGCCAGCTTTTTAAGTTATTTGTTCTAAGCTAAAGCAGGCATCTCCCTCTTCTATCTTAAGAAAGGCACAGAGAATATCCTTATTTCTTTCATTTGTGTAGCCTGCATGTCCTTGCCTTTCCCTCTTACCTTCTGCACTTGTTCCTTTTCTTTCACAACTGAGCACTTGGATGCTATTCCGCCCACTGGGGGACTACAGCTGTTCTTTCGCTCTTCATCATTCTGGTCATTTGGCTGACATTTCAATTGCATACTTAAACTTCCTCATTCCTGGATTCAGTCTGATTTCTTTGCAACCTTTTGTAGACAGAGCAGTACAACCTTTTGTATCATTATGAGACAAAAGCAAATGTCTGTGCTTCTTAGAACAGTCGTAACTACTTTTTCTTGACCTATTAAGATAGTTAAATGAGAAAAAGCTTGTGTGGTTTTCTGATGCCCTGCTGCTGTAAAGGTTATGGGAGCTGCTGAAGGTCCCTCTGCAGCTATATACTGCCACTGTTTTCTTTATATGAATGCTATTGCTTGGCATAAAATTTAGAAGAAGACCTGAAACAAAGCCAAAGACCCAATCTCCCATCCTCAGCAACTTAAGAGAAATGTGCAGTTCTAAACGTACTGTGAAAATACTTGATTTGTGACTAATTTCTAGGAAAAAATTTACTGCCTTGCAAGAATTGCAAGAATTTCAGTATCGTAGAAGATGCATTGCTTTGGGTAACCATTTGAATCCTTCTTGTGTCATATAATTTATGTTAATTAAATGCTGATAGTATCTGAAGAAGCATATTGATGGAAGATGTATTTGAGATACTATTATTAATTCATCACTCAGTAGCTAGTGCATGAAATAATATGTTCTGAGACTTTGATTTAAGACATTTCACTTTTGATATTACTGAGCTGTCTCTTTCCAACAGAAATAACCCTTTGCCATTTTTCTGGAAAACAAAACAAAATCAAAGATTTCCTTGAAATCAGCTGAGTTGAATAATAATTGTGCACTTCCAGGCCTATCATGCATGCTGATCACAGTTGTCCAGGCAGATGGACAATAAATTGTTGATTTTAAAATAACACCATTTGGGTGTGGAAGAGAACTTTTTAAACTGAACAGCATGTGCCATATTGCAGCCCTAGCTGAAGTTTCAGCAAGTGTAAGGACATGACAGTCTTCCTGGAAGTTTAACAAAACTAAGCTTTGTGCCTAAATCCTCACCAGGCCTCAGGTGACAAGAGAGCCTGTAGGTGGTCTTGGACAGTGGAAAATACTTGGGAAACCACAGGGGATGGTTTCCCACAATTTCATGATGTTTAGCAGTGTTGGAGTCGGTTTCATTCACTGGACACTTACAGATGACCTATACTTTATTAGTGCATGTGGGGATGTGGGGAACCAGCAGTGCCCCAAAACTTAGCTGTTTCCAATATGCTGAACTTCATTGGCAGAGGGGAGAGAGTGTGATATCCACAACTTGCTGTTTTTCATTAAAGGTTTTCCCTGCCACTTGCAGCTGTAACCATTAGGTTTGCTGTCACCAAGAGGAAGGGCTGACTCCTTGATAATTCCTCAGCTGTGGAACAGGGGAGGTTGAATATCAGATGTGGGAAGAAGATGATGAAAGGCTCTAATGTGCAGTTCTCACTGACTCTGTAATTCCTCTAAAAGAGATTTGTCGTTCTCCTGGGAATATGTAACATTAGGTCCTGAATAGCCTGTGCAGGTTTAAAGGTGCTCACCCAAGGCTTACAGCTTCCACTGCTCTGTAAGAGCATCATTGATTCAGGAGCTGGGAAACACTGCTGTTGACAAACCCAGTGTTAATGCATGGGGACTTCCATGCGTTCCCCTTCACTGCCTGGAGCCCTAGGCATGAGTTAGAAACAATGGAGAAACCTAATGATGAGCTTCTCTCTGGCAATTACAAATGTAATGGGGAAGGGAGTGGAGTAAGCAATGAAAATAGAGGTGAAATTCATGACTGACTGAAGCTGAGCCAGCTGTGGGAATTTGCTGAAGCTGCCCCATCCTCTATTCCCAGATGCGTGGGTTTTGTTCCACAAGTACCACCACATGGGTGACAAGCTGAATTGTTCATAGGGTTATGGGGTTAGTTTTCAGGTGCAGCAGTGAGCTGAAGTTAGAAGGAGATGCTTTTGCTGAAGATGAAGAAAAACTGTATCATTGCCAAACTGAGCTGTACAATTGAAGGTATAATGCGACATGACAGAATATGTGTGCACAGGTGCCAGCTCCAGCATGCCTCTTTGACAGGACTGATTCAAGCCCTGATGGATCACTTGTGATTTTCTTTCATCTGTTCAGATGTTTCAACAGATTGGTTAAAAATTGCTTCTGTTTGACCCATTAATGGAAAATCAAGTACAGGGATCAGCTCTGTGCCAATGCTATTGAATTCTGTGAATTGAAAATAGAGAAATGCCCTAGGAGCCAAACTGGACTTTCAGCTTAGACTTGTTTCCTAATCTCCAGATCTGCATAGAACAGGCCTGCTCTGATTGTTACCGAAGAAGATTGTTTTTAGCTCAGAGATGTGCAGTGCTTCTTGGTGTTGCCAGCCTTTAAGTTACAGCAGTGTCCTACTGCTCTTGTTCCCTTAAGGAATGTGGAAAGTCTATAGGAAGATGCTCAGTCTCAACAGCAGGATAGCTTCAGAAGAACTAATTGGCTCCCCGTGTGTGCAGACTGTTGAGATGAAAGCACTCAGATTCTGTTTTTTTCTTTTTGTTCCTCCCATCCTTGTCAATCTTCTGCTAATTTTCGAAAGATGAAAAAGGTAAGAAGTCAAACCAGTGCAGTGCTGAACCAAAGGAGGCAGCAGGGATGTACCAGCAGGGCAAGGGGATGTGGTCACTTGTTGCTCCAGTTCCTCATGACTTGTCATGCTGTAGGTTGGGAACATAGACTAATGTGACCGCTAGGCTGCACTGGAGAATTGTTGGCTTTGCAGTGCTCATAAGCAGCTGGAAGAATTGAGTATTTGGTCTTAGCCTCTGGGGACACTTATACTGCACCATTAAGAGAAATTAAGATCTGGGAAATGGTTTCTTAAAGCATCTGCATGGAAAGGATGGAGATGTTCCAGATTGCAAACAGTCACTTTGCTCACCAAGACTAAACTCCAGAGTCATTCTGAGTTTGTTCATAAGTATTCAGGCTGCTGGATTCTTTATTTAAATGTAATTCCTGCAGCTTCTTTGGATTCCTCACATCCCTAGGCTTTCAGAGCATGGTGCAATATCAGGAGGTGTGGGGTCTGCGGTACAAAGCATAAGAAACTTCTGGCTTCTGCATCACATGTACATAAACCGACAGAAATGCAAGAACAGAGGATGTACGACCACCAGCCTGGGGACTTATCTTGTTTGTTATCTATCGTTTTTATTATTATTTGTGAAGGTGCCAAAGACACTGGGGCATTGAGACAACTGCATTATTCATTAATTATTCATTACTGCTAACAACTTGCTAGTAGAGAGCTGCACTGAGTGAATCCTTCTTCATGGTAGCAAGGTAGCAGCGTTATTTGCCAGACTTTCCTCGGTTGATGGTAAGATTGCTAAAAGAACTGGGGGAGGGTTTTCATGTTAGTGATAACTTGTTCTGATGTGAATCTCTAAAACCTGACTCTAAAATCAGCAGAAGGAATCTAGGTTCCCTAACCTACCTTTGCACGCTACAACCGATGGCTGACTTGTATCCACAGAGCTAGAGAGGGTTTTCCAAGGTGGGTAAGAGGGCTTTCATTGCCCTCACTCCCACTCAGGAGATGTATCCTCCTTTCGTAGATTCACTCAGGTGTGAAACTCTGGGTTACCTCTGAAGTTCAGTGCAAAACCATGATGATCTTCATTGCATTTAATTTTAAACACAATTGTTAAAAATAGAAATATCCCAGAGCTGAAATAATTTTCACTTCCTAGCTGACTGCCTCGCTCACCAGGGTTCACTTACATTTTGCCTGCAATTGTCAGACTGGAGCTCCCCACTGCTAATCCCAGTGGTGGTTTTCTCACAGAGATACTTGGTCTTAATTTGCCAAGGACTTTTATTAATTTTTCATTCCTCTGCAATCTGATTTCCACCATTCCCTGTACTATTATAAAAGTAGTGTAATTATAGATGTCATTACTCCAGTTTTTGAGGCAAAAGAAGCATACTCCTGGCTCAAATTCAGTGCTACTTTCAACCTGCCTTGCTTTGTAACACTGCAATTCGTGTTGCTTGGTACTAGGGGATATATATGGTTGCAAAAGAGGCTTTTAGTGTAGGTAGAGGTCCGAGTGCTGGTCCCAAATGGAGCATGCATGGCTATGGTTAAGCCAGGTGCTACCATGTATGGCTCCCCAGTGTCACTGCTGCTGGGTTACACCTTGCTTCTGAGCTGGCTAGTGCGCAACTCTGATGAGCTTTAGCTTTAAACAAGGTTCTTTGAAACTTCAGGGAAGGTTTAACAGGCTGTGTGAGATTTATTTTTGGGGGTTAGTTCAAAATAACTAATAATAGCTTAACAGCTGATGTTTGGCTTGAGAGGAAAAGACCTTAATTAGTTGGTAATGAGTTAGGTTGAAACTCCTCAAGTGGATTCATCAGATCAGATTTTCCTAGGGATAGCAGAACAGGATTGGAGGCAGAGTTGTGCATTATCTACATATTTTGTCCTCTTGAAAGAACTTTTTAGAGACAGCTTCAGCCTGCATTGCTGTGTGCCCTTCTGGAAATAAAGTCAATGCAGGCTGGTGGGCACTGTCACAGTGAGCAGATCCCATGAGACTGTCAGGAGAATTTCTTAGTGTGTTGAGGGTGCTTCTGGGAGCTCTGAGACTGAGAGAAAAACTTCTCTGGATTCATGGGCTTATAAAAAATCCTCCTGGGATTCTCTGGTCACTGTGACTGCCTGCTCAAGAGATTTCTGCATCTGCTTGATTAGCATATTGGATTGCTTTGGTAATCAAGGAAATTAAGTCTTTAGTGCTATGGACAGATTTTCTGACAGTTGTAGAGAGTGTTGGGAGAGAACTTGGGTGAAAACTCCTGGCGCTGGAAGGGTAAATGTAGAGCTTGGCATGTCATTATCTGTTTCATGGAAGACAGCTCAATCACTGGCGCGATCGATCCCTATAGATTGAGCTCATGGCTATTATCAACTTTTCCTACGCCCTTCCTGCTTGTAATTTTAACTCCAACTGTCAATTACTTTAAGTGAAAAGCACAGCACTGATGCAGAGAAAGAAAACATAGTGCTTCCCCACCACGTTTTGTTGTGTGCACCTTTCTCTGCATGAAGCTTAACGTCTGCCCATTGCCTGTGTGGGCTGTGCCATGGTTCAGCCCGCTCAGCGCTCTGTGGCTGTTGTTGAGCAGTCACAGTGCGATGCAGACGGATGTGCCTGTCTCTGTCCCTTGACAGTTACGCACTCCTGTTGTAAACACTTTAAAGAAAAGGCTCTCAGGAGAGCGCAGCCCATTACACGCAGTTGTGAGAGTCTCTAGCAGAGATGCATATATTAAATGGTTAGTGTCCTATGTTTTGCAAGGCAGTTTTCCCTCTATTGCTCTCTCCAGCTCTCCTACTGCTCTTGGACTCAAATATTTTCACAGTCTCTTGCTGATCTGCCTGAAGACGTTTAGAAGACGAGGTGGGAAAACGCTGGAGAAGTGACTGTCAGTAATGCTGCACTCACCAGCAGCCTCAGGGCTGTGCTTCCATCTGCTACCTCCGTTTCAGAGGGCCCCACAACCCAACACTGAGAGCACCCCAGTGCTTGGCTGAATGCTGCTGGCCCTATTTGGCAATGAGATGGCCTGGAGCTGGTTTGAGGAGCAGCAGGAAAAGCCTTCTAATGTGAGCTCCCAATTTGGCTGCAGGCGCACAGAGTAATTTTAGCTCTCGCTCACTGCTCAATAGCAAGGCGTTAATTTTGCGGCACCCCGATCTGTTTGCCTACAACTGTCTGTCTCACACAGACTGCTTCACGTTGAGCCTGGGCATGAAGCCAATGGCTAGAGGCATTGGATATGGCAGCAACAGGAACATCTCATGCCAAAACCTCCTCCTAGGCCTAGGCTAATAGAAAACAGCTCAGATGATTACTCCATTTGAAAAAAGAAATGTCAACACGTCCTGGCTACCAAAGGCCTTCACGTGTAATTGTATAGAGACAAAAACTGCAGAAAGGGATGAACTCTGATAATGTCTCATCACCTACAGGAGTGAATACCCCATATATTTTCATCTGATAGCATATGAATTATTGCCTTCTCTATACCTACAATCCCCCATAAAACTACTCCTGGTTGTGTGAGGAGCAGTGAGGATCCTAGCATTTCTCACTGAGCCTCATACAACAGCAGTGTGCCATCATCCTGACAGCTGCCCTGCTTGGTGCCCCACTGCCTGGAGCACATCTGAAGCCATCCCTGCACCTGCAAGGAGAGCAGAGCCCATCTGACACCGCATCTGCCTGCTCTGTCCCAGGCTCCTCCAGAACACAGGGATGGCTCAGGCTGACCTCTGTAGGAGCCTTGGTTCACCAGCCTTGCTGCCACAGAGATTTCAATTCTTGATCAAAGGAGAGAGCAACAGAAGTGAGGAAAACTTTGTTTTTGCTATGACAACTTCTGTGCCAAGAGTGTGGCAAGGTAGAAGTTGGTCCTTAAAGCAAGTACATTGATTATAAGAAAAAACTAATACAGAGGAGATCTCCCAATCTTTTCTGTCTTTGTCTAGAAGGTGTATATGCCTATGTGCTCAATGCCAGAGCTATCATCAGAAAGACATCATCAATGAATGAAGAATTCTGCTGTTGGAAAGCTGCAGGTATCACTCATAAAGAAACCCTTTTGCCGCCTGTTATAATCTTCTAATGAGCAGAAAAAGGTACAGAAAGCCAACAGCTTCCTGCCAGCAGGTCATCTTCAAATATGTAATTAATATCACGTTGTGATGTTACCAAAGCTAGCAAAAATTGTAACTGATGATGAGAAAGCAGCATTTTCTGGAAGTTTTTCTCCCTGGTTAAGTTAATTTAGCTGACCAAGTCCTACAGCAGCTCTCCTGCTCCCGGAGTGCCTGCAGCTACCCTCCACAGTCCCCTCCTATCACTGCCTGGGAGCTGCTTTCATCCCAGATATATTCTTGGGCACAGGGGCACATGGGTATGGGAAGAGAGATGCAGAGATGCTGTGTGGAAGGTCTTGGGAATCCTTTCAACAGAAAAACAAAGCAGGGTGTATCCTCAGGTCTCTTTCGTGTATGAAGGCAGTTTTTGTTGAGTCTGTTTGCCTCAAGAGGGACTGTGATAACTGGTCTGTGGAGATGGTGCTTTGCTTGCAGTAATTACAAGATCCAGGATGATCTTTCCTTCCATTCTCCCAGTGATCACCTCATTTCCAGGTTCCCCAATTTCACTTCCTTTTGCCTTGAGAGATCTCAGAGGAGGTGAAGGGGAGATGCTGTGATTTGACCTACGTCTGCTGAACTGAATGCACCTTTTCTCATTCCTCCACAAATACACAGGAAATTTCTGATTGAAAGTAATACATTTTTTTTATGCTAAGAAAAATATTACCCAACAGTATCTGGGGATATTTAAATGGCAGAGATGAAATGTGCTTGTCCACCCCTCCCTGCCCTCTGTCAGTCACCTCACGGTTGCACAACTTGATAGTGGGCTGTTATCTGAGGAAATGAAATTTAGCAAAAAAAAAAAAAAAATTATATATATTTTTTTATAAAGGCAATCTGCTTCCTGGGAGAGGCAGGGGGAACATTACAGCTGCAGTATTTAATATAATTTAAAAGCTGATTACCCTGCATGTGAAATAACTACTCCTCATAAGGCTTTCAACTATGTATTGTACACGCCCTAATTCATATTAACAGCTCCTTAGGAGCCATCCTAGTTTATCAAGAAAGTAATATGCATTTTAAAAGCACTCAAATAGAGATTTACATGATAAACCTTAATGACTCCAGAATGCCTTATTAGCTATCCCTACACTCCCAGCACCAGTCACTCACTTTGGGCAAATTAGATAATTCAAGAAGCCCGTGGAAAACTTCAGCCCAGAGCGAAGCCATTGCTCGCCCACTAGCTAGGATTTATTTCCTGCGTGAAGGAATGCTTTTACCTCTGCCTTTGTATGGAAAGTGCTGATTTTTGTGGACAGGAGCATTGCTATGATATCTCCTAAAGAAAACACCCCGTTAAATGTTAAGGCTCATTATTTTTCTTATAATGGCCTTATATCTCTGGCAATATTTCCCTGCAATTGTCCTGTCAGCCAGATGCTAAGTTCGATATCAGTATAAACTGGTTTCACAATATCTGTGAAATATTGCAGGAAGATAACAACATTACTGAGATGATGTTTTTAAATCATGCCAAGAGCAAGCCACTAAATTAAGCGATAGCTTCTGTAAAGCCAATGGAAAAATTATTACCGTGAAGAAGTGGGGTTAGCAACTGCATTTCCCCCAGCAAGATGAGATCAAAGCAACTGTGAAAAAGAAAGCTCAGTGACTCTTAATTGTGCTGGAGACTGGGACCCCCATAATACAAAGACTTGCATGGAACGAGGGAAACTGCATCCTAAGGAATAACGTGCTTCAAGTGAAAGGATTCACTGACCTTCCTGTGCTCTTGTCCACACAGTTTCACTTTAAATGTCCCTCTTAGTAAGACTAAGACTAGTCACGCCATTACAGATGAATGGTGATTTTTTTTCCAGTTTTTTTCCACTGACTTCTGAGCTGATACTTTCATGCTGTCATTTCTTTATTTTTCAGCTATTCTGTATTTGCAATTATTGTTATGGGAAAATACCAGTGCAGAAAAGCCTGCTGGCATAACTGCCCTGTGTCTACCTCCACATGGGTAAGGAAGTGTCAATGGCTTTGGCAGGAAGTGCTCACTTTGTGCTGTGTCCAACCTTGTGCTCTATTTAGCATGAGATGCTTCATGGCCAAAAGGGAAAAGGGCTCCAATGGCCCCAGCTCCTCAAGTGCTGCCCAACTCTGCCTCACTGCTCCTAGAAAAAATGGGTCCCTAGCTACATTAAAAATAATAAATATTTTAAAAAAAGAAAAGGTTATTAAAAATATCATTTTCCTTCCATGTTGTTCTTAGAATATCTGTGAGAATACTGATTTATTGATTCGCTTTGTAAAGTAAGAAAAAGCAACTTTGTGGTCTTGTGTGTGTCCCTCCTGCCCAGGCTGCTTTCAGGCTATGCATGAGTTAGTTGCAATGAGAGCCCTGCTGTGCAGGAGGAAGGATCCTGGCTTACCCCCAGCTGACCTAAGTTCATTACCTGTTTATAAAAAGGCTCAATGTCCATGAATGCTGTGCAAATCTGGAAAACTGGGCTGCCTCCAAATGAGCTCTGCCTGTGTGAATGGCACACAGCTTAGTCTTGTGTTGGGGCTGGAAAGGAGGAGGTTTAGGAAGAGTTGTGCTGTCTGAAATCTGGGTAGTGTGGCTGGGAGCCAAGCTTGCCTTCCCTTAGATGGGGCAGTTCTGAGAGAGCAGTATGCTTCCCCTGTTCTCACCTAATGAGACAGTTTCAGATCCTGCTGGTCTGATAACTACTTCACACATATGCATTTTCAAATGTTATTTTCCCATATACTTATTTTGCTGTATCTCCTTCAGCTGCCTGATGCTGCTGATCCCACCTTGAGCACTATGTGATTTTCTGGCAGTGGGAAAATGAGCCTTGAGAAGAAGCTTTGTTTCTGTAGGAACACAATGAAGTTTTCCTTTCCTCCTACCATGAATGCTCGTCTTTGCTTTTCGGGCTTGAATTGTGGGTATGTTAGGTATCTATTTATACAAAATGGAGAGTTTAGTTGTGAGAGGATAGAAGCAAATCTGGCTTTATTGATTCTCTTCCCTGTTTAAGTGATCACAGAAGCAGCAGCTGTAGCACAAATGCTTGGACACGCTCATTTCTCCTTTGACATTTCCTCTTGGTAGCCTAAGTCCGACTTTGAAATGAATTTTCTGCAAATTTGTTTCTACGTATGAAGTTTGGCACAAGGCAGATTTGAAACTTGGCACAGCAACACTGAAAGGAAAACTGTTCTGAAACACAGGGAAACAATCCTGGCAGCACTTCAGCGCTATTTACCTTCCTCTGGAAACCTTCCTTGTAAACACTGGAGCCTGCTAAAGGTGCTCTGTGCTCCCCTCCTCCTTTGCAACCTGCATGCTCCCATTAACAGCCAGGTCTATTGGCTGGTGTGATCCCCTAGGCTGTCACAAAAGACTGTGCTAATTAAATAGGTAAGTGGCCATCTCAGCGTGGGAGTGTGGCTCCTCAGTGGACATTTGTGTGGGTAATGCAAGAGCTTTGTGTAATGGCATTTAACGTTAATAAATGAGATTTTGGAGCAGCAATAAGAATCTATGCTTCAGGGCTCAGTCTCCGTCATGATAAGACCATCGCTGGCATAGATGATCCTGCATTTATCAATGAAAGATTGCTTGGTTTCTGACCAGGTTGTCCCCAGGCAGAGGTGGCAGCTCTTAGATGAGGGGATAAGACAAAAATAGCAGTACCCTTAAAAATTATGAGGGTAGAAAATATGGGAATTAACCAGCATGCTGGGATCTGGGAAACTGCTGACTTTGATTTAGCCTTTCTCCGTGTTTTTGGACAATGCACGTAATTTTTCTGTGGCTTTGCTCATCTGCTTTAAAATAAGAAAATAGCATTTTCCCCCATCTTTGCAGTCAAAACACCAGCCTGTGGCTGGGTAGGAATCAGCTCTTGCTGTGGGCTTGTACAGTAAGTGCCGGCACCGTGCAATCATGGAGCCTTGATTGAATTTGAGGATTTTGATTTTTAGCTGTGATGCTGCCACTCCCGACGATAAGCATGACAGCTGCAGCTCTGCATTTTCTGAAGTTTATTGGTTTCAGCATTTGTTTTTATGTTTCATTTTCTTGAGGTAAAAGCTGCTTTTCACACATAACAGCCTGCTTATTCGATTTTTAAATTGTGTGGATGGATAGTAAAGGCAGTCAGGAGTTAGCAGAAGGTGAAGTAATTCCACAGCATTACCAGAATCTGAATGAAGAAATCAGGCTTAATTTATGATATAAAATGATGTCTTTACAACATATGTTTTGTCCTATTCATCCAGATTTAGCAAAGAAAGATAGTATGGAGCAAGGCACGTCTGAAATCTCGAGCTGGGAGATGCTGCCATGTATAATTTGTTACCGTTTTCTCATGTCTCAGTATAAAATACTATAGGTGAAAAAGATGAGTTAGGGATGCAAGGGAACTCTCTTTGGATAAACAATGTTCCCTAGTTATGTTCAGGTGAAAGCCAGAAATATCACATGTGGTATTATGTGTGAGAAGGAATGGAAAAAATGCTGTTCTGCGCGATTTGTATCTGAGAATCTGAATGGCGAATACCGCTTTAGAGGGGGAAGGCTTGTTTTCGTGGTTACTATGAATCCTCATGAATGAAAAATGTCACTTTTCTGGATTTATGATATAATACAATGCAATTTAATGGCTGGCTATGAGCTCTCTGAGGGGAGAGTGGATGGCCCAGTTATAGAGATGCTGCAAATACAGCCTTTTCCATCCAAAAAATGGCCATACACAAAGAATGGGAAGAGATTACAGTCTCTGTCTGCCCCTCCATCTTCCTCTTCCCCAGCCCAGGACTGTTCTGCTCCCGCACGCCCAGGATCTCAGCTGTTGTGCAGCCTCAGAGAGCTACAAAATGAGCCTTCTGTACTCGTACTGTGGCACTGCATTTGCAGCTGCTGCTATCCCAATCTTTCATCACTCTCTGCTGCCCACACTAAACAGTTCAGAAATATGAATGAGGTTCTTCAGGAAAGGAAAGCTGGGATCCTTCCTCATCCTTCCTGAGAAATGCAAAGCAGGCTCCTTGCTCAGCACTCTCCTGGGTTATAGGTAGCACTGCGTGACCGGCAGCTACAGGATGACCAATAGCCTGCCAGAGCAAGGGCCCCATGTGAAGTGGCCAGAGGTTGTTGCTTTGGTACCTGCATGCTATATTTTGTTCAGAGCCTGTGTGGATTCACATGTGGCGTACTGCTGGTTCTGCACAGTCAGTATTGTGCTTTTGGGGAGCACAGAGCAGCCAGCAGAATGATGCCAATGGCATGTCGAACACAGACAGCTAATTACTGCCCTGCTCCACACTGTGCCCCTCTGAGACATTGCAAAGAAACTTACATTCAGGTGCAAAATTTATATAGCAAATGCGCATCCACTTGGGTTTTCATTTATTTTTTACAAGCTATACCCAGGGCTGTCCAACTACTGCAATCTTGTTTCAGGGAGTAGGAAAAAGGGCAGAGAGAGGCTGGGGGCGAGGACACCAAGCTCTGGGTGCATCAGGGATGGCTCTGGCTGTATCAGAGATGTCAGCGCTGCTGAAATGCTCACAGGCTCAGCCCTGCAGGGTTTGTTTCCCAGCAGTTCCCCTCGGTGATCCCCAAAGCAACCTGTGTGCTCACGTGGGTGGCAACAGTGGGCTGTTTCCTCCCACTGTGGGGAATCCCAATGGTATCCAATGCCTTATACAAGCATTGTGTTTGTGTGCCTCCTTTAACACATTTAATTTATCTTTATGGCCATGTGTTTGTCTACCACCTGGCACAGCCTGAATCTTTCAGCAGCCTCCACGTCAGACACATTAATAATAAATATGCCAATTAGGTATAATCAGTCTGATAACTACTTTGTGTTTTGCATCATGCATGAAGGTGCACAAAAATTGCCATACGTTCGGTGTGCTGTCTCACAAACCAAACACATGGGTACTCATCCAAATCCCATAGCAGAGACTCGCTCCTGTGCCTCAGCTTGAAGCAGTAACAGTAATCCTGTGCTTCATCACAAAAAAATATACATATAGAGAGAGACTTTCAGTGTTAGGTGATGCTATTGCAAACTGTTTCTAACCTGTAGGAAAGATATGATGGCTGTGAGTTGTTTCATAGGGGCACACTGAAAATGGAAGACAAATGGCCTTGTTGTCCATTTTCTAGGGAAGTCTGGAGGAACTCGTCATGCCAAGGGCTTTTGAAAAGCTATTCTTTAATTTTGACAGGACTCTTTAAAGAAAAGTGTTGTTATTGCTGGTGTTTTCAGCTTTTGGCAGATCCCAAATTTGTGATACTGTATTTCCATCTCTGACCAGCCGGCGTAAGGCAGTGCACAGCCACACTGTAATGAATAGAAGAAGGACAAGTGGCTTTGTCAGACCTCTGATGAAGTGTTCGCATTTGATTTTCTCAACTTTAAGACAAGAATCAGGCTGATTTTTTTTGTCCAAGACTGTTTGTTCATTTTTAGTTGTCAAACAGTAGTAGAATAGGTTTCTGGTTATCCCTGGCACTGTGCTGAATAATGCCTTCTATTGGGTTATCAAGTGCCATCATCAGCCCTCCATCAGGATCTTTTGCTGACATCTCTGAAGGACACTTCCATATTCTGATCCCTCCAGGATAAAGCAGTTTCACACCTAATACAGTTCTCAAGGCAGAATGTGTTACGAAGGTGCGATTCTGCAATAGCATTTATTCTGTGATTGCATTTATAAACTCCCAGTGCATCTTAGCATTTTTATATTTCTGACATATGCACAAGAGACGAAAGTTATCAGTGTGAAGAAATGCAAAAATCATTAAGGATACTGTCACAGGTGACTGTGATATTTATTCATGCACATCTGGGGGACTTCTAAGGCTTCTGGTATAGCCCAATAGAAATTACAGGGTTGATGGGTTTTTTAGCATTAATAGTTGTTAAATATGTCAAAGCTGCTGACGGCAGAGGAGCTTCACATAGAAAAATGTATGAGCAGCATGACAGTTGGTGAAACTCACTGATGAATGCTAGTAAGATTGGTTGGAAAGAGTTATCTCAACTTCTCATATGTTGGGGGGGTTTAAATTAATTATGTTTTAACCAAATTCTTGGAGCCCAAGTGGGCATAGCTGTTTGGCAAGCAGGAGAGGAATAGAAAGGTAATCAACATTTTAGCTGTGTACGAAATGAAAAAGAAAGAAACCACAGAAAATATTATTATAATGCCATTAACATAAATCAATTGCATGCTCTCCCCTCAGAATCCTTTTTTATTTCTAGTCATCCTATCTCATAAATTCTCTAATAGATGTAAAAAGAGTGCAGAGGCTGATAGTGAAAATGATTAGAGATATGTGGAGATTTGTGCACCGGTGGAGGCAGTGAACTGGGACCACTTAGAGAAGCTTTAGTTTTCATTTGGGGTGTACCTGAAAGCCAAACACTATCTAGCTTTCTCCTTGGCTAAAAGGAGAGAAAAAAAGAAGTATTTCTGAGTGAGATGTAAATAATGTTCAATGACCAGGTCTTGGGTTGTAAAGGAGCATGTGCACATAATTTTGGTGGTTGATTTTAAGCCGAATCCAGCTGGCTTCACTGAGGCAATTAGCCTGATTATTGCCAGAGGGATTCTCACACAATTAAGGTGAGCAACGTTTGATCCTTCTTACAGAAACAACTTGTCTGCACAGAACTGGCTGATAGAGGAGTGGTGTTAGGGCAGAACAATGATGGGTGCTGACAGAAACCTTCAAACCCTGATGAAAGCATGGCTTCTTCCAAAGAAATTGGGCAGGCTTATGAACTGTCTGGGGAAGCTAAAATCTAACAGCAAGAGGTGCATTTTCACATGGAACTGAACTGTTGCTGCTTCCAGAGCTTCCCTAAAGGAAGAAACATTTAATAAGCTCTACCACTGCTATTTATCTAAAAGAGCATCTGAAGTCTTCCAATGTTTTTTGGTTTTTTTTCCCCTCTCCCTGCTATTTCTAAGGCACCTTTCAACGTGGTATATAAGTACCATCTGGATATCTGGCTATTGACCAGCAGGCTATGATATGGGAGGCTTTTTAAGTACAGGCAAGCAGAACAGGGAGTAGAAAGAGTAGACAAACAGTGAACAGTTTAATGAAGACTGAAGAGGATATTGATGAAATCATTGAGAAAGAGGGTACAGAAATCCATTTGTTGTTCAACATTTGCTGCTCAAAGAACAGGCTAAGCACTTTTGTGAACCTCCACAGCATATTTAAGATTCCTGGAAAGCGTACTTTGCAGGATAGAATCAAAATAATTAAGGTTGGAGAAGACCGCTAAGATCATCTCATCCAACTGTTGATCCATCATCACCGTGCTCACTAAACCATGTCTACTGCACTGACTCCAGAAAAGAAGGGAAGGCACAGCGCTCAGCACAGATATGCTGGATTTCTATTAAGGAAGGGAACAGCCTGGAGATCAAGCCAGACCTTCTCCCTCACCCTAAATTCAAGAAATTTCGTTTTTATCTGGTTCATAAGAAATGAAGAAATGTTACAAAATGTGAATGTCTTTTTTAATTGACCTTAAGAGTTTCTGAATACACTACTGCAGGGTTTTAGTGTAAACAAACTGATGTTTACTTATTCAAGCTCACTCAGGCCAGTGGACTTCACTGCATATGGTAGTACTGTTTCCCATGTGGGTGTCCATGTGTGTGCAGATGATGATGTTGCAGCCTGGTGGAGTAACACTGCTAAAAAAAAGCTCCTGTTGTCAATTGCTGGGAGTTTTCTTTCAACTCTGATGATTGTGGAGGTGAATTATGACTTGTGGAGTAGCAACAGTATCTTACAAGTTCTGTGATGGCTTTTGACAGCCCGGTCCCAGCAGGAAAAGACTCCTTGCTCGAAATCTATCAAACTCTTCATCACACAGGAGAAATGAAAAAGAACCTGCCTAGAAGCTCAAACCAAGTTTGAAAGGGGATCCTCTCCAACTGAGCTGAGTCACTGCAGACATCTTTACATGACAAGCATATTCATTTGGGGAACCGTCTAAGGGCAGGTGCACCTAACAAAGACATCTTGTTCATGCTTAATGCACCAGATAAATTGTCTTAAATGTGGAGTTATTTTATGAGTTCTTGAATAAGTGCTCTCACATATGCATCTCTGAAGAGATTTTTAATTAATTGCTTTCAGTCTTTTTCTTTTTGAAAGATTAGAACAATGAAGGAATAGACTGGCTGTGGAGTTTGGCTGAGGAAAGATTGTACTAATCCACTTAAAATATGACTAAAACAGCAAGCAAGAAGAGATAAAAGCTTTTTTTTCAAAACTCGTTTACCTGTGACAAAATCCCTCCATATCAGCTGCATACAAATTGTTGGATTGTCTTAATTAAGCTCTACTAAAAAAAGATTTTGCTGCGGACTTCTTGGACTTTACAACCAGAAAATCCTGTGATGATCTTTGCAAGGTGGGAAAATGCACGTTTCATGCAATTAATAGGAGAGCAGAAGAGCTTTCAAAGAACAGAGTTGTCAGTGAGATCAGCGTCTTATATGGAAGTAAATGAAGACAGAGAAGTTTTCAGAAGTTTATGCTATGTGCCAGTGCTTCATTAAAATGGGTTTTCAAAAGACAGGACACTCATCTTCCACAAGATCCTCTGGTTAATAAAATGCTATGGTTCCAAATGAACTTCCTTTGTTCCCTGCCTGGATTAGTGCTCCTTGAAGTATATGTGCTTTGTTGGAGGGTTTGAAAGATGGCCTAGTTGCATTGATGTTTTCCACTCAGGCTCTCTACCTGAAATGTGCATTTCCTGGATCAGTAAACTTGGCCAAATTACAACAGACATCCTTACATCGGCTCCACAAGGGCTGTTTTTCACAGCCATTGATTCTTGCCCTATCACCACAACAGTAGCTCTGGAATTCAACATATGAGCTCAAAAACTACTTGTCAATAGATAGAAGGGCCTCAGCAATCAAAGAATGCAGGCAAATTCTCGGGTCTTTTTGCTCTTCAGTTCTTTCATAACTCTTAGGCTCTGCAATATGTTGCTATGGTCAAGATGTGGTTATCTGAAGCCTGTTTCTGCAGCAGGCTCATTGAGTCCTTAGGGCGTAGGAGTTTGGGGGTGTTTAGCTAGAAAATGTACTGTGCTGATGCTGCTCCCCACATCTCACTCCTGACTCTGCTTTCCTCCTGCTTTTATTGCACCAGCTCTGATGCTTGCTGAGTCCCAGCTGGCATCCCAAAACCAAAGCATATTTTCCTGGATCATTTGTGACCTGATTTTGTTTGCCAGGAGGAGTAGAGGGATGGAAGGGGGAGGCAGCAGGAGAACAGGGAGTAATACAAGGGCAGCCTGGCTACTGAGTCTCTGGGGCTGTGCTCCCAAACCCATGGCTTCTGAGGTCAGCGCCAGTCTGTCTGGCAGCAGCTCTGAAGAGTGTGCCTGCTCCCATGGATGGAAACAGGCATAGGTCTCCAATGGATTTTATGTTCCTTTGTTTCCTCTGACTTTGATTTAACCAGACTGTGATGCTTTAAGTACCAGATATTAATTAGAAGTGGTAGGGAGTGTGTCCCAGAGGGACCATACTAGTAGACTTCTCACCATTCTGAGTTTGACTTATTTCAAGTTATTGCTCTGAAATATTATTTATTCTCTCAGGAGCCTGACGTTTATAGGGCCCATCTAAATTTGCAAATAACTAATGGCTGTCAGAAAGGAGTACCACTCTGCTGAGGTGGAAAATAGGCTGTCTGCAAGTACAGCCAAATATACTGAATGTTTTCTGCAACACTTCTTTAAGGCAGCGATGTTATCCCAGCCCTCCTCTGGTACTGGGCCTTGGAGGGGCTAAAGTCTAAAGGCTGTGCCATGCAGGGGCTCCTGCTGGGACAGTGACATTGGGAGGTGGACCATGTTGGGCTTACACATAAACTTCAGTTTCACTCTGATCTCTGATCCAGACAGGGAAGTGGGGAAATGGGACAAATAGTCTTTTGTCTCCTCTGGTCTTCAAAATACTTGTGGTGCTTGATTTAGGGCAACTCAGTGGCGTGCTAGCAAAAGGAACACTGAATGTTCCTGAACAACAAAATGACCAGGTACTTGGGGGTGGCTGGGGCTGGTCCTAGCTGTCACATGCTCATCGCATCCACTGCCTGGGGATCTAGTCATAACCCTCATTAGTGTTTTAAGGTCATCTAACATCTCCAGCTGTTTTCCTCCTTTCTCCTGAAGGATACCTTCTCTGTTGCTTTTGTATCTCTCAGTTTCTTGGGGAGTTTGCGGGCAGCCCAGTGCCAAGGGGCCAGAAGGCAAGACTGAAGGTTTTAGTGAGGTTTTGGCCAAGCTGTGATGCAAATGGTTACCTAAAGAACTTGTGTGTTTACTGCAGTAGTTTGAAAGACTATTGAGTGCCTCAGAGCTGACAAGTTACTCCTGCAGAGCTGCAGAAATGGATGATAAACAGTGGGGAACTTCTGTTCACTAACAGCCATGTTGCTGCCTCTACCCTTTCCGAGATCTTGGCAGAAGGTGCTACAGCTCCAGGATTGTTGCTGGGTGTCCCTGCAGAACTTGCCATGGGAACAGATGATGCAAACATGGTACCCAGCAATGAGGGCAGAACAAGGTGGCATTTATCTGTTTTCTCTTTAAAAATGAACTACTGTTTTATAAATGGTCTACAGAAAATTATCCTGCCTGGAACAAGCACAGATATGGGCTAACCGTGGCCAATAGGTCAGCTTTATACTAAGAAAGCAAAAGCAGTATTTGAAGAAAGAGATATAGAAAGAGTTTTAGCACTATCCAAGGGGAGTTTTAAGTTGAGATTTCACCCCAGACATGAAATCAATTTTTTTGTAGCAAAGATCCTCTTTGTTTTCTTTGTTTTTGGCTTCCCTAGTTCTTCTAGTTCTATTACTCTCCCCAAGCAGCACTAATCTGGCACTGTGTGTGTGCCCTGACAACATAACTGCACAGGTACTGCCCACAGTGACTGTTGGTGCATGGCTTGTTTGCTGTGTGCTGTTCAGGCTTGTTTCTACTTTTAGAACAAATAAGGATATTAGGATCATTGAGGTTCAAAATCACTGAAAGGGTGGAAAGAGCCAACAAAATAGGGCATCACACTGCTGGTCAGCTCAGTGCTGGCACAGCAGTCCCAACCATTCAGTAGGCACCTGGCTTGTTCTACATACAGTGGGGAAGTAGTTGAACTATACAAACACTCAATAAGAGACCTGAGGTTTCCTATTTTACAAGAGTACAAAATCAGTTCAAAAGGCTAACACATCTCTGTTCTATAACCTTCTCCTCCTCATTTGTTTCTGAGTCAAAAGAGCTTGATGTTTTGACAGCTGCTTTTTTTTCTGTCTGAGAAAAACCACTTGACTGAAACTCTTCGCCCAACTGCTTTTCCCTGCTTTTCAGCCATACACCAGATGTTAGTTTCCTTTCTGTCTGCTGCTTCGCAGCTCCTCCACATCTCCCTGGCATGCCGTCAGCGACCTGCATGACAACACCGAGCCACGTCACCCCTGTCCCCGCAGTCAGCACCCGCAGGGGGGACAGCTCCGGGTCCCGCCCTCGCCCGCGCTCGCTGCGATCGCGAACCTGGGGGCAGCGACCTCCGCCCAGCAGCTTCATCGCTACGCATCGTCAGGGCACGTTCACTTGTCCATGCTGTGCCAGACTCTGTCTCATAATGTTCACGCTCCGCAAGCGCTGCGAGAGAGTGGCCCATGCCGTGCGCACTGGATGATGCTGACTGTTCCTTTTAGCAAAGCTGCGAGAATTCAAACATTTGCCATGAATATTCATATGAATCTGGAAGCTGTTAACCCGGCTCTCATATCTGCCTGGTGGGAGCCCTTCAGCACTTATGTGTTGCTCCTATGACTCCTCGCAAGACAGGAACTTGAAACCTGACTGCTCAGATAGTGATGGGAATCCAAGATGAAATTGTTCGCTTGCTTGTAAAATCTGCTATTCACTTGGTTAGTTACACAAATCATCCACCCGAGGAACACCACCTGACTAAAATGGGCAACACAGTATGAATTTGCAAGCATTTGCCGTTCCCAAAAGATCTGCCAGCCAAGTGTTACTCACTGATGAAATTCCCAAATAATATCAAATAAATAAATTAGAAAATTGCATGAGCCCCACAGGCGATTCATAAAGCAGAAGGACAAGTGAGATTCAAAGCATAAAGTTCTCATTCAGCTTTTGAAGAAAGCAGCGAAATTGTTTCTCAGCACAGTGAATCAATCTGATGCGGGTTACTTCATTATCTGCTGCGCATTGGTGGAGCATAGGGAGCACGAAGAGATTTGGAGTCGCTTCTGACAGGCTCTCAGGCAAATGGATATTTGCTACTGGCAGGCATTTTTGTAAGTGGCAAATTCGTCTGGAATAGTTCTGAAAGCAGATTTAGTTTTCAGTCATGGGATTTGCAATATGTCTTATTTACAGCCGAAAACACCTGAAATATGAACCTACTCCTGCAACAAAAGTTTGCTTTGCACATTTTCCCTTTTCTTGAACTCTACGTGCAGCCTTGTTCCCTAAGCACCACCAGCTACATGTTCACTGGTACACTGTCCCACAGTCTAGAACAACTGCCCATGGTGCAGTGAGGCTGGGGATTGCCCAAGGCCCTGCAGGATGGAAAGTAAAAAAAAGTAAAATTGCCAAAGCCTCTGGATAAAAGGCAGATGGAGAAGAAAAGATGGGTGCTTGATTTCTGCTTGCTCATTTCTGACACAGGTTTAATATCTCTGCATAACATCTCTTTAAGCCATATTGCAAACTCCTGGGAACATTTTCTTGAGAGAAATTCTCCCCTATTATCATTTTGTCCTACATAGTAGTGTAGATAGCATGGGTTGAAATGATTTTTTCCCCAGTCTGCAATGCAAAGCAATGTGCTTGACTGAAAAGTTATTGCTCAGATGCTGAGTATTTGTAAGTTGTGTTTCTTAGGGGGAATTCTCGCTGTTTCCAAGCCAATATTGCTTCCCTTTGGCACAAGCTGTATTTGCTGTGACTGTAGGCATGTGGCACTTTTGTTGTTAAATTGTCATCAGTATATCGTTTTCAAATGACTGACACCATGACCCACGTGAAGTTTGCTTGCTATAATCATTGAAATTCTCCTTAAACGGAACTTTTGTTAGGATGAGTAAATTCAGATTCCTCTGTGAGTCCCTACTACACTGGAAATCTTTTTTTTTTAATGAAGCTGTAATGAAAACACTCAATCTACCAGAATTCTCTAAGTTATGAGCATTTAACAACAGCATTGTAAAGTATGCCTGTAGACACCCGCACTGAAGTAGGTTTAAAATGATATCACAGCCTTCATTTTTATACTTAGCAGAGTGAGCAGTACTGTATCCCTTGCTGCAAGACATGACTCGCAGCTCCTTTGAGTGCATTTTTAATAGCTCCTGTGAGAAGCATTTCTGCAAGCAGAGCATTTTATTGTTGCTAAATACCTCTCACTCTGAAGTCTCTCTGTTGTTTGGGAATTTGAAACTTTAATGCGCAAGCAGAAACAATTCATCAGCCCAGGGAAAGTCACACTCACATCACACACCCCAAATAATACTGATGCTGCATGTGCACCTATATAAGGTTTTTGTTCATTAAGTTCCTGCTACTTATCCTGGTGATGCACACAAATGCAAATACATAAACTTGCAGCCCAGCACTGAGGAGGGCCACACACAGACCTGTTCTGCTGTACAGACCTGACTCTGGGGTTTGGACATTTTTTGGTCTAGCAAAGCCAAACGGGCACATTGCTAAAAAGTCCACGAGGCTCCCAACTTTGCATATCTCCTCCAGGACTTTGGTTGAGATGAAACCAACCTTGTCCAGAGGCTGTTCCTGTAACACTGCTGAGCATTTCTCCAGTCCCAGCCCTGGCTGCAGCCCTTTGGGTACCCAGCAGAGCACTGAACACCTCTCTCCCCACACTGCTGTTTGTGGAAGGGGGGTGGCAGGGATTGGCAGAAGCACAGCAGGGAGCCCTCCCTCCTTCTGTCTGAAACTACAGTTCTCATCCAGCAAAACAATGTCAACAGTGCAGAGGAAGCTTTGATTACGCAAAATGGTTGGACACGCTATATTTTGTGGTTTCTTTTTTTGCAGTAAGTTATAGCCCAAGGAGTTCCTCCACCGGAAAATCCAGCCCCTTTTCATTTTCCCCTTTCCAAATGACAGCAGTAGCACACCAGACACATTTTCCATGTTAACAGCAGTCTCCTCCAGCTGACAGGTCTGTCGCTTTCCCCTTCCCCTTTCATTTTAGGGCACCCTCCCCTCTCCACCCCAGAAGCAGCTCGGTAGGTGAGGGGCGAAGTGTTTCCCGCATGACCTCTATGCATTCCGCTCACGGGAGCGCACACGCAGCGGGAACGACTCCGGAGCCGCTTTGTCCCCGAGACATTTCTGCCAGAAACCCCAGCGCTGGCGGCAGCGCTCCCCGCAGCCCGGCCCTCCCGGCCCCCACCTGGCTGCACAACCCGGAGCACCCAGCAGCAACAGCTCCCTTTGTCTCGCATGCAAATCCTACCTCCGACAGCTGTCACATCTTCCTCCGAGGCGAAGCCTAATTGTTAATAAACAGAGCTCCAGCCGTATCCTCCAAAGTGCCACCAGTTGTTAAGCGCTGTCATCGTCCCCTCCCGGTGCTCCAACCCCTTTGGACCATCGGTGTCACAACCCCTACTAACTCATAGCTGGGTGCTCCCCGCTCAAAATGTCTGAGATAGTTTGGAAGGACAATGGGAATGACAGGCACACTAGACAGCCATGCTTGAAATTAGTTATCTCCGGCGCACTTAAGGCTGCTTGCAGCTCTTTAAGGCATTGCTTTCGGGAGGGTTTGTTCACCCAGGCTGGGCACGCTGCTCCTGCCGCGATTCAGTGCTGGGAGAGGGCGGCTGCTGGAAACGCAGCGATCGCTCTCACCCCACGCATCCCCCCGCGGCTTTTAAACCTCCCCGGGAGAGGAAATAGCTTCAGTCATCCTTAAACTCACTGAGGCTCCTGTGCCTGCAGAACTGGGCTTCACACATTGTTTGGAAACTAAGAGGAAAGCCGCTCCGGGGAAGGGAAGGAAAGGACTGGAGCTCCTGAAACCGATGCGAGCAGCAAAATGAGGGCAGCAGCACCTTAGTGGGGCTGAGCTGGGAGGTGGGGAGCTGAGAGCTCTTGGAGCTCCGTGGGGCAGGTGAGGCAGGAGGGGAGAAAGAGGTTGGAGGGACTGTGCCAATGGCTGGAATTACATGGGACAAAAGCAGGCTGCGCTTCCCAAAAGGTAAAATCCCGTTTGCAGAGAGGGTCTTGCAACCTAAATTTGCAAGTTGACATGATGCAGGATAGTGATGAACGGAAGAAACACAAACAATGTGTTATTTGTGGTGTGTGGAAGAGGGGTTGTAACAGGATGCTACCACACTGCTGTCTTCAGTACATCTGCGTGCATCCCTAGATCCCAGGTCAGAAATATTACTGCCCTGCTGAACTCTTTGCTCCTTGGCTGCTACTTCATAACCAGCCTGGTGAGGACAAATCAAAACTCGTTGGATAACATCTGCCGTCAGTCCGGAGTTGCTGGTCCCAGTGTGGTCCCTAGTGGACAAAAGGAAAAGCCACCGGTGCAGCTGCACCTCCAGCAGCAGTGGCCAGAGGCTGGAGGCAGCCTGAGGCATTTGGCACTCTGCTTCCCAGCAGCACCTGCCTGAATTTTTGGTACCATTCAGTTCATGTCCCTAAGATTAAAACAAACGTACTGTGCACGGTGACAATTCCTGCTTTGTGATCATTTAAAGAAATCTTCCTCTACCGCCTATTCAGCATCTTCCTAAGTGCTAAACTTGCCCTTAAGGGAGAAGAAAAAGGGAAGGAAAGAAAAGTTCTCCTTGTCCTGAGCAATGCACACCTGTCTCACTGTGGGGCTCACTGTGCCATTGGTCTGTGAGTGGGATGGCGCAGCAGTTCAAGAGGCATCAGACATTCCTGCTGGGATTGCACAGACCTGGGGGTTCTGACTTTGTTGGTGACCCTTTGAGAGCTTTCAGTGCTAAAGTGGAGACAATTTCATTTACTGGCAGGCTGTAGCACAGGATCATTGCCATCTATTTGCACTGTTTCTAACCTGTGTAATGCAAGGTGGCTCATAAAGAATGGATGGCTCTCAGCTCCCCTCACATGGTCAATAAAGAATCCCTGGACTTCCCTGCTACAGTGATTCCAAAGGAGACCCTTTGTGATAATTTAAAGTCACTCTGACAACAGGTGCAACTGTCAGAGGGAGCTGCATATCAACGGCCATGGTCTGCAGCAAACCCTCTCTGGGAAAGCTTGCAAAGGAATTGCAACAATTTAAAAATGCTTTTGTCTACTCGACCAATATGTGAGTAGGAAACAATCAACGAGGGGTGGAGAGGAAGAATTCAGGAGATTTGGATTTTGCATGCTGATTTTAAGTCAAACAATATAACAAATGGAACAAATAATGCATAATTTCATTATGAGTCATCCCAATTATATCAAGAATTTGATAGAAACGTAACTAGGAAGTGTAACTCTCTGTTACACATTTCTAATTGCGCAAGGGAAGTACACAATATAATTAGAGCTGCAGGTTACACATACAATAATCTTTTCTTCTCCTGTGGTGATAAATTCTCTAGGAACATTACAAATTTGTTTTGAAATTGCATACCTATCAGACAGCACTCTTTCTACTCGCTGCGTGCTTTTCAAAACATGTCTGCATTTGAAACAGCAGCAGGGAGACTCGTTAATCCATAGGCACTTGGTGTGAGCCACGTGCTGAAGACATTGGAGCAGTGATGATGGCTCTTCCATGCTGGGTCAGCACAGCTTTAGACTGGCAGGCTGCAGATGCGACATGCACAGCAGGTAACACTGTGCATTAAAAATGTATAATTATAGCATAAATGAATCATAGAATCATTAAGATTGGAAAAGACCTCTAAGATCATCTAGTCCAATGGTTCATCTATCACCAGTACCGCCCACTGACCATGTACCTCAGCGCTACGTCTCCATGTTTCTTAATCACCTCCAGGGATGGTGACTCCACCGCTCCCTGGGCAGCCTATGCCAAAACCTCACCACTCTTTCAGAGAGTAAATTTTTCCTAATATCCAGCTGAACTTTCTCTAGCGCAACTTAAGGCCATTACCCCTCATCCTATCACTAGTTACCTGGGAAAAGAGGTTAACCTCCAACTTGCTATAACCTCCTTTCAGGGAGTTTTGGAGAGTAAAGATAGTTTTAGCCAGAATAATCCTTTAAAAGAGGCCAAGTTCTGTCATGCACATCCAGATATTCTTGGGCTTCGTGGAGCCTGAAGTCAGAACTGAGCTTTGCTGATGGCAGATATTCCGAAGAAAGGGTGAGTCCAGCATGGGGAAAGATAAAATCCCCATGTTGATCTTGGCTACACATTTTAATCCCACCCATGGCTTTTTGATGAAAGAATTACTAAGAAAGTCAGTTGATGTCAGTGCCTTCATTTACAGCTCTAGCTGCTCTCCATTCTCTTTCCTATGGTACAATTGTCAACACCTGTGTCTGCTGCAGCTTTAGAGGGCACACACAGCCAGGCTGCCGGGTGACTGGTCATAATGTAGAGCACTAGTGCAAAGCCAGAAATGGTTTGTTTCCTGATGGCGAATTGCAGCCCTGTGTTTGGCCCCAGTCCTGCAGTCTCTGTTGTGCTGAGCACCACAGACAGCCAGGTGTCCTGCAGCTCTGTCTATTAACTGAGTTACCTTTCACAGAGTGGTTAATCACTTCCACATGCTGCTTGATTGTCCCCTTGCCATGCCGACTGGCTCTTTCTCACATTGCTCTTTTTGAGCCTCTTGCCTCAGAGAAAATGACTACATCTGGAGCACTGTTAAATGACCCAGAAGTCTCTGCCTTGCAGGCTGACACTATTTGATGCAAATAGATGGCTTCTTGCTGTGAAAATCTCCTCAGTTGACAATCCATTGGGTACTTCTGATGGTAGTTATCTGAGGAGTTAAAGCAAGGGCTCCTCTCTCTGCATATTGACGCTCTCACCCTCACCCAACTGCAGGTATTAAATCCTTCCCACGTAGTTTCGGAGGAGGCCTTCCTCCTCCCCGTTTGTTCGACAGCTGCTGGTGCACGTTGCTGCTTCTCCTTGCCTTCAGCTTTTGCCATCTGCCATCATTAAGTTGCCCAGGTGTCGGAAATCTTCTTGCTCTTCTCTTGTAAACATTATTCTGCCTTCTCCTTCAGTAACTCAGCCTTCATTTATGTAAAGGCTGATAGATCAGGCTAGCTGTTCACAAACATCTGCTACATTTTGTACTTTACGGGGGTGGATGGGGAACAGAGAATGTATACTTGCTGGCAAAAATAAAGGCAGCTTAACCCTTCCATTACTTTCTGTCTCCCAGAGCTTGCTGCCTTCCTGTGCTTCCAGATTAATATTTGCCAGTTGCATGTTACACTAATCAAATATACCATAAAGCACAGCTAATTTTCAGAAACATCAAAGCATCCATGTGTTGTAATAATGTCTATAGCCTCAATGGTACTGAGGAACAGCAGAGATGGGAAATGTCCGAGACAGCTATCAGCAAAGACATCGGAATAATCCTTTTCCCCTCTCCTGCTGGTGCAAACAGGGGCTTTGCTATTTTTTCTGCTCAGATACAAGTCAGGCATCCTTTTATGATTACCCGGAGGGGACATTCACACTCGAACAGCATCTTTCACAATGGCGGGTAGTGTAAACTATTGAATTCCTTGGGCAGAGATGATGAAATAAAATGATTTCTGGTGTGCCCAATCCTCCTCAGTAAATCACTGAAGATTGACTGTGAGTTTGAGCAGCAACAAAACAGAATCCAACAAAACAGACTGCTTGCACAATGCTGCTTGCTGGGCCCAGTGGATGTTTACTGCTTAAAGGGCAGTAAAATATGTATCTGAGGAAGCACACCCAGTTGCTGGGGCCAGTCTCCAAGGTGCGTGGAGAGTAATTCCAGAATTTCATGCTCCGGTGATTTTACTCTGCTCTGTTTGGGGCTCAGCAGCAGTGCTCTCAGAGCCTGATTTTGTATGCAGCCATTGGGCAGGGATACTTTCCTGCTCTGAACAGTTCTGCTGAGCAGCAATTGCTGCCTGCTGCTTTCCCATTTGTTAAGCAATGGATTACTGCTCAAACATTTACAGCACATGTTGGCCTAAGCTCTGCGTGCAGTTCTCCCAATTTACTCCTCTCCTGGAATGCCGTGATCAGAGGGGTCTCTTCTTTGTTCAGCTATTTCCAGAAGCAGTGTCCCAATCATCTCTGCTGCAATTTCCATGCTTTGTGATGGGTAATTCGTTGTGTTATTCACCTTCCACTGAAAAAAACAAATAGGCCACTTAGATGCTC
The DNA here is from genome assembly GCF_019232065.1 of Centrocercus urophasianus. NCBI lineage: Eukaryota > Metazoa > Chordata > Aves > Galliformes > Phasianidae > Centrocercus > Centrocercus urophasianus. The sequence continues at coordinate 6,197,879 of NW_024884744.1, read as the reverse complement.
TCTGATTTTGTATATAGCATCTAGCTGTTTCTTTACCACCTCGTGCTGGCTTTCTCTATCCACATTATCCTATTGCTACAGCAATTTTACTTCTCCAGCAACTTCATCAAGATGTTACTTGAGAATTGATCCCTCACCCTTTTTTTCCATCCCCTGCAAATCATTTGCTATGCAATGCTCTCCTTTCTTCGGGACTCAAGTATCTCCTTTAATCTCTTCTTGCTTTTATTCTTTATTCAACTGCTGCTTTGCTTTGGTGGAATAGTCACTTCTCTGATGAAGCTCATGCTTCTGTTTTCATTCTCTCTCTTTTTGAAAGGTCTTTTGCATCAGCGAAATATTTCTGTTTTAGTGCCTTTGATGAGTTGGTGCTGTGTGCTCAGCTCTGCACTCCAGGTACTAAGAATCAAGTCATGGAGAGAAGATGCAATGCAGGAGGGAAAGTGACTGTTTTGTTGAATGAGGCCATTTCCATTGAAGCAATGATGTGGTACGGGGGCAGAGGAATAAATGCCCTGGGAACTGGGAGCTGGGAGCTGTACTGTGGAGGAGCTGTTCTGTAGTGCTGTGCCTCAGCTTCCCCACCTATAAGGCTGAAATAATGGCACTGCTCTGCTTTACAAAGTGCTTTTTGAGCTTTGGCTAAAAACTAAAACATATGTGGATATGTAGTTATCAAAAATTCTCTGAGGGTCCAAAATTCTCAGTGGTCCTCTATAAATCAGGAGTGACTAGTGGGATTTCACTGTGCTTACTGCAGTAGAGTCATTAGAGATTTATACCACTGTGGTCAGTGTTCAGTTTGAAATGTACATCTCCAAAGATATATGGGCTGTATATGAATTTATCTCCCATATGTGAAAAATTTACTGCACCTGCACCTGCACAAAGCTGCCTCATATTCCCTGCCATCACAACTGCTGACATGGGACGAACTTATGGATAAAGGACTTGGTCAAAAAAAAAAAAAAGGTTGGGAACCAAACTGATGCTTTCTAAGAGAAAATATAGAATGATAAAGCTTTGCCTTTATCACAGGCCAGAGGGGTACTCCTTTAGCATAAACACACTTTTTCCATTGATAAAAGAAATCTGTGCTTTTCATCCTCACTGATAGGTTTTTCAATCCTGCGTATAAAATATTAATGTATCATCAAAGGCTGCAGTGAACAGGACTCCAGAGGAATTTAGCCAGTGAGTTATCTCAGTTTTTAATTACCTAACACTATTTGTTTACATCTGCTTGAAATTATTTTGCACTCATTATGCCTATTGAGGTAATGTTTCATTGTTTCTCTACTTAGGTGATATTAAAAACAGAACAAAGTAAAAGGAACAACTTGTCCATCAATTCACCTGTAACCTGACCTTTCCTCTGCTCTGGGAAGTTTTGAGATTCTCTAAATTCTTGTGTCTGTACTTGCTCTATTTTGGGACTCTTACAAATAACCTTGGTAGGCAAAGAAGACACTCTGCAAGCTGTGGAACACGTCCCTACTGTTGTGAGGGGCTAAATGCCTAAAATATACATTGCCTATGGATTCGTCCAACAGGACCCAAGTCCTGTGCTTCTATTGCAGGGCTCCCAGCCTTAGCCCATAGCCAATGCCTACGTCTTAGTGGAGGGACAATAGAAACAATCTGAAAAACAGTCCCAGAAAGTCTTTACTCCCTCAAATAATGCTCACTGGCAGTGAGAGCAGCCAGATCTTATAGGATTTCCTTTAGTTAGCTTTCATGCTTATATTTCTAATAACCCTTGGAGCAGCAAACCAATGTGAAAACAGAATGTGGCCATGCCTAACCTGGGATAATGTGAGGATCATTGATCTGGTGCCAATAGGTGCTACTGAACTGGAGTAGGTGATGCTTTTCCCACACACCAAGGTGAGGAACACAGCTTTGAGTCCCAGCACTGAAGATGTGCTTATTCTTTCCTCTCTCACAAATAAATCAACCACAGGTATTAATTGTTCTGGACAGCTCAGTCCTTGCAGGATTTCCTGCCAGGCACTGCACTGTTGTGTCAGGAGCCATGCAATCACTGAACAAAAAGACACTGCCCACAATTACTGGTGCACTTTATTTCAGTGGCCCCTTGGTATTTTAGCTATTGGAACATTCCTTGGCCCTTATGAAAATTTGAGATACTCTGTCGATATTTCATGCCATTAATTTTAATATAGCCATCTTTAATGAAATAAAGGAACAAGATTCTACATCTAAATATTTGGTATGAAATATATGTGGTATATTCTCTACTCTGCTCTAGTTCCCGACTCTAGATGGACAAATGTTTTACTCATAAAAACTTAAAACCCAAAGTGGGATTTTGCTCCAGAGATATTTCATTCATCGAATGACCCTTGAGCACGATGAGAGAGCCACCTAAATGTATGTCTCAGCTCCGTTGCTGAGTTTTACGAAGGAATTCTTTAACTTTCCTGAAGCCCTTCTGATTTCAGTGGGCTGACAGGAATATAAACGAGAAGGAAATTTCCCCCTTTGCTGGCATCTGATTTCTAAATTGGATTAATTATGACAAGAGCTTCTTTTTATCCAGCAAAATCAGATTTGCTAAAATTTCCTTTCTAGATTCATAAAAATGTTTTGTGAAACATTTAAAATTAAGTGTGGTTTTTCTCTGCAGTTGGGTTCAAATTTACCTGAACTTTCAGCTGGACTCTGGTATTCTTTCAGGGTCTGTCTTTGTTAATAACCATACTTCAGTTTCATTACTTTCTCTAATTCCAGCCACTGACCATTCATTTCATTTTTGTAATAGGAGCAGGAGATTAATTGTCCATGCAAGGCTGTTTGAAACAATCCTAGTGCAGCTCGAGTGAAATGCCCTCATTTTTCTTAATTTTCATTAACTCGTCAACTTTACTGTTTGCATGTAGCACAAACAAGTAGTAAAATGCCATATTGCATTCCTGTATGACACGGCTTGGAGGTCTGCCTCATGAGTGATTGAAATGGCCTGAGTGCCCCTGCATCCTGCCCTGGGTGCTGAAAATGACGATTTGAATAACTTGCTGACATAAAGTCAGCACACAGGCACCTATCAGGTCCACAGATCTATGTCCTTTTCCAGGAGCGGCCAAAGGAAATAGAGCTGCTTAAGAATTAGATCCCCAGCCAGAAGGCTGTGGATACCTAACAGCCTGTTAGCTGCACCATCCAGAAGCCTTTGGAGCAAACCCAAGTAAAACGCATGTAATATTCTCAATTCTCTGATATGTTTTAGGGAACAGATTCCCTAATTGCCATGGGAAGGTATATTGTATTTTGTTTCCACTGGTCTTGTGGAAATACAAGTCTTACATCGGTTTTCTAGAACTTTGTCTGTTTCCTACACCCTGATTCTGTACTTTGGCACTGCAAAAGCCTGACTGTAAACTGCTTTTGAAGTAACAAATGTAGAACAGTCCAAACGTTTAAAAAAAGAAAGCCACCAGCAAAGTAGGTAATAGAGGTTAGCTGCTTTTTTGATTTGTCTTTGCTGGAGTCAACATGTAGGGAATCTATCTCCAGACAGGGCTTGGATCCCACTACCATTCTGTGTAATACCTGCTTTGCATATTATGAGAGGAATGTATGATCAATATGACTAAAAGCTTGTTTGTCTGACCTCAATGTTATAAAAACCTTTACGAAAGAAATTGACTGCTTTTTGATGGAAGGAATGCAACATTGTTTTAGCAAAGGCATATTGGGTCACATGAATTTGATTCTTTTGTTTGATAATTTATTTTCTTGATAAAAGAGTGCAGTAGATTTAATCTCTCTGGACTTCTATCTAATCTCTCTGGACTTCAGTACCTGACATAGTGAAAAGCTTGGTCAAACTGGAGGGATCAGAGATTAGTGGAATTGTGCTGAAAGTCACTGATGGCTCAGGGAAAATATAGAATGGACTGGGGAAAGTTTGGGATGCAGTGGCTGCCCCTGGACTCCTTTTAGGATTGCTGTGAGAGGTTGATGGCATTTATGATTCTCACAGGAGTTTATATTCCTCATGGGAATCACGTCATGCATTACTGATGTGAAATCCAGCACTGAGCGTCGCTGAACCAGGGCTGAAGAGGCCCCACCTGGAGTAGCAGGCAGTCCTGGGCACAACCCATTCAGAGAAGGTGTGCTGAAGTAGGATCAGCTGCAGAGAAATGCAGCAGGCGCAGCCTTTGTCTGGCATGGAGTGATGTGACTGCTGTCTATAAATGTAAAGTTAACACTGGAGAACGAGGAGAGAGATTTAAACTCAAGGCCAGCTTTGGCACAGGAACAAATAGGTATAAATGGGTCATGGATATACTTAGGAGATGGAAATTCTGAGGTTTCCAGCCATCAGAAGAATCAGGCACCAGATTGGTCCTTTTGAAAAAGAAGTGGAGGTAAAAACAAACTAGCTTCAAGACAGCTTCACTGCTGGTTGAAAGAGATCTTGTGACATGGTGACTTGTGACTGGGCTCAGTGACGCAGAACCCCCTCCCAGTCTGCTGCTTTTCTCATCCTGCCATGAGGGCTTCTGATTCGCAGCAATTGTGTGAAACCCTGCAGGGCAGGAGCTGAGGAGGACTTGAAGGAGGGCTCAGAGGAGAAACTTTGTGCCAGTCTGGTGCAAAATTACCAACTGAAGGCCAGCTCTGCGAGTCCATGTGAGAATATCCCCAGTGTGCATGTTTGTGAGTGTCAGCATCTTTCTGTCCCCGAGGCTTGCTCGATTCAGGGTACTCCAGCCAGGCAGCTTGGCTGCACTCCTGCTCCTGCCCCACAGGATAAAAAGGAGTCAGGCTTCCTTGCAGCTGAAAGATTCATGACCTGTGTCCAGAATTTTTATCTAAATCCTGAAAATAGAACTGGTCTGAGCTTCAACTCCCAGGCAAACAGCAACAGCAGAAGGTGGAGCAGTGGTAGTCCTTCCCCCTCCTTGTTCCTTGGGCTTTTGCTAAGTGACCTCCAGCTGCTGCTGCTTCTGCTGCTCTGGTTTGGGAGCAGCCCTGAACCAGGCAGCATCATGGAGCTGTGGCACCTGCAGAAGATACACACACTGCTGCAGATGGCTGCTGCTCTGCTGCAGTGCTGCTTGCAGGCCACTGCTCTCAGGGTATGTAGGCACAGCCTCCTGTGCACCCAACCCTGCATGGCTATGGCTTGTGTGGTTGTAGCCTCCTGCTGATCACAGCACCATGGCACAAGGATGCAAAGCACACTCAGGGCAGCGCTGATGCTCTGCACATCTCGGGGCTTTGCACTTCAACCAAGCTTGCTCATGTCTGCTGGTAAAGGTCTTAGCTCCATGTCACGGCGATGCATCCCAAAGGGCAGCAGGGCTACAGCAGAGTAACAGAAGCCTTATGGAGCACAGTGAAAAGTTCTCCTTCTGCTGGCACAAAGTAGATGCCTCCTTAGCTCATGTAAGGAAGGCGAGCTGAGCAACAGCATGGTTGAGATGCCATGTACTCATAGAAGTACCTCTTGACACACTTTCTTAAGAGTGACTGAAGAAACAAGGATGCCCCTCAAATACTTGTTCTTATCCAAGCAAGCGTGTTTTCAACTCATGCCCCAGCAGGTCCTGTCTTCATGGCATAAAGGTACTCACAGAGTCCATCAAATTGCTGTCATGATTAAGTCAGGAAGGAAAGGGGACTGACTGTTCCTGGAAGTGTCTGTATGCTTTCTTTTAACAAGGCCATGCAGTGTACTGTGCAGTATCCAGACAGTGTTGTCTGAAATGGAAATAAAAGTGGGTAAGTTAGAGTCCAGGTACTATCAGCGCTTGAGAAGTACTGGCACTTCAGGAGAGAAAGCACTTGAATTTGGGAAGCTTCTGTGTGTGGTAGGTTAAAGATGGGAAAATAAGCCTAGTTTTGTGATCACTGCAGAAAATACAGTTTCTGAGAGGTGAAGAGCTTGTGTCAAGTATCCCTTCCTTAGGTGCTGGGTGACACCTACCAGCGCTTCTCCAGCACAGAGAGCATCACAGAATTGCTTCTATGGTCCTTTGTCAGTGACAGTGCAGCTTCTCTTTTGCAGAGGAACTGAAAAAACTGTGTCAAAGAGAGGGCATAAATCTTGCCTTTTCACAAAAATAGCAGATAGAAGAATTAAAAAGACAGAAGACAGAAACTGGGTACTTAAAAGTTGGAAAAAAAGACCCAGGCCCATTTTCCAGCGTGAATAATTTTGGGCTTATATTTTCAAGCACTTTCTACATGAGATCCAAGAGCTCAGGTGCAACACTGGGTCTGCAGTCTTGGGGTGATCCTGCACCCCTAGGTTATGGAAGGAAGGAACCTGTTCTCCTGACCCTACTGTAGGCTTTCTTCCAAGAAAGAGATGCTCTAGAGATAGAAAACACTTCAGAAATTGATCACTAAGCATTCACGGATATTGGGAACACCACTTGGGATTACTCTGGTGATGGAGGATTCATTGCCATCTTTTGTCACTGTGTAATATATGTGAATGTGGACACTGACACTTTTGCTTGGCTTGGCCTCAAGGAGACTGTAGGAATTGGCAGTCACTGTTTCTGCAGTCACCGATCATTCTGTTGACTTACTGAGCAAAACTTTTTTTCTACTGTTTCAGTTTGCTTATTTGTATAGCAAATATTTTTCTGTTGCTGAAGATATTTGTAAAGCCAAGTCTGTGGAGTGCTTTGAGATCCCCAGCAGTCCAGAATTACCCTACTCCACTGGAGTGGGCAGGGGGTGCTGCTCAAACCCAAGGTCATGCTGACCTTGGCTGCTGGACGTGACTGAGCTGCCTTTTTTGTTGCTGTTAAAAGTAGATGCAATGAAAACAGTTCACTCTCTTTTGCTGTTTTGGCAGATTCTCTTTGTGAGAGCTTGCTTCAAGTCAAATGGTCAAATTGTAAAAGGTTTCTGTCCATCTGGTAGATGCCTCAGAATGAGAGGAAGCCAGCAAAGATGACACCACAGCATATATCAGCTGCCTGAACTCAGCTATTACAGAAGACTTTTCCCATCACCTCATCTGAGTACTAAATAGCTGAGGAGTAATTATGTCTAATATTTCCTGATCTCTTCCCTCTTTGCACATGGTAGGCTGTTCTGTTTCTGAAACACTGGCCTCATGTTCATGGCATTTGGCCTGCAGCAGTGAGGTTGACTCCAGCCCCAGAACGTCTAAAACATTTTCTTCTAATAGATTGCTCACCGTAAGCTAGAAATGCGTCACACACCAGCCAGTTATTTCCACATCATAAACTCCTAATGCTTCTTCAGACTGATGGGGTTTCATATTTGCTAAGACCTGGAAATATGCCAAATATTCTTCCATGCATGATCCTTCTTTTATTTTAGCCACTGCTGAGCTAATTGTTGGGTATTTCTGGTGCTTGAAAGCTCCTCCATTTGTTTCTGAGAATTAGCTTATAGCACCATCCACTCTCAGCTTAGCAGCACCCAGCATAGCAGGGACAGGAAACAGTTGTGCTGCGATGTCACATCTCAGCAAGGCCAGCAGGTTTGCATTGTGGACATTCTCAGGGCTTCAGGGAATTCCTGGGGCTGTGAGCTGAGCTGTCCTCACGTCCAGGATCCCGCTTGGTGTACTTCCAAACATTTTCTTGGAGCTCTGTGTGCTGCTGTTTCTCTTCTTCCACGTCTCTTCCTTTTTTCCTCCTCTGCTTGCCTTCCCCACCTAAAACCGAGTTAAGCAGCCTGGCTGGGAATTTTGAATTATCAGTGTTTGCTGGAAGGTGCTTGAGAGGGCGGTTAGAAAGTGTGGGCACTGAGTACAGATTTTTTTCAGTGGTGGCTTGATTTCTGCCCTCAGATCTCCAGTGTTCCTGCTGGGATGCAATTGATTTCTGGTCCCAAGAACAAAAATTCAACTCTAGTTCATTAATCGCTTTGCAACCTGGTTTCTTATGGTCTTACCAGCATGTTTTACCTTCCACAAGCTGTCCCACCTTTGAAGGGCTTCCTCTGCTCACTTCTCCTTTTAATATACTCCATTTATGGCAACACTTCAGTACCTGTTAGCTGAATTTGCCATTTTCCCCACCTACTCCAAGCCTGATGTGCTTCCCAGAGTCTCCTGCTAATCAACAGTGGTTAAGACTGTGCCAACTTGCCAGCAACAAACCCTTCTTTATTTTTTTTCGTGTGTGTACAAAGCTTCAAGCATAACAATCTGCCTCAGTCCTGAAGCTTGGCAGACAGCATCTCAGGCTGAGCAAGTATCTTTGGCAGCTTAGAAACAAAGATCATACATTTGGCCATTTATCAGTAATGAAAGGTAATCATTGGTGTGATGCAAGAGTTTATGGTTTATTTAACTAAAAATGAGTTTGATTTTGCACAAGAATTTTGCAAGGGACTCACAACTCAGCATAGCTTTATTGCAGTATTTTAAATCCCTCCTCTTTCCTTTTTTAAGGTTAATGCAGTTGCATTCACACAAAGGTAAGAATGCATGTATTCTGCTACAGTGTACTTTGTTCTCCAGAAGCTAGGTGTTAATTACATTCACAGACTTGCTTGCATATGCACATGCATGCAAATACACACCGGCGCATGCACGCCTGGTTTATTTTCTCTTTTGCCCTTTCTAAAAGCTCTGACCTTGTATCAACTCTTCTCCTGGTGCTACAGGAACGGCTCCTTCCAGCTCTGCAGAGCTGTTCTCCACAAACAAAAGATTTCTCTCCTTAGTGCACGGCAGGAAGTACCTGCAAGCCTCCACTCCTACATCCTGGCTGCCCTGGCTGACAACAGTCCTCACTGTAGACAGAGAACCCTTCAAATATCAGCTCCCCTAGGGAATACATATCAAAGGACGGCAATAACAGTAACACATTCCACTTCTACCACACTTCTCATCACAGGACAGAAAAGCACTAGATCAGTGCTAGGTTCTGACTACATGCTTGGAAAATAACTGCAGAAGAAGGGTTTGCTGGTATCTTAAAGCCTAAAAGAAAATATCTTGACTGCAAACATCACCCTAATGCATGCTGTGGCCATGGCCAGAGGCAGGATGGGAGATCTGGACATGGCAGGCAGGCAGGCATGAGAGCGTAGAAGGAAGGAAGGAGGGAAAGAAGGAAGGAAGAAGGAGCAAGGCAGCTGCAGTGATGAGATCCTGCTTTTACTGCGTTCTGACTGTGTGAGTCAAACTGGTTCAGCCGAAAGCATCTGTAACTCACAGCAAGCTGTGTAAATCACTGTAAACAAAAGCCAGCAAATCCCCTCCCCTCTACCTGTGTACCTGCTGATGTATATTCTTACAGCATCCCTACTTACACAGCAGTGTAAAGATGGGCCAAATCTCACGCCGTAAGATAGATGAAACCTCTAAACATTTTATGACGTTTAGAAAATAGATTAAACAATGCAGTAAGTTTACCGTGACTCATAATGCACAACAATTAATAACAGGAGCACAGTTACTGCCCAAATCCCTATAAGCACAAAACAAAAGCCTTCCTGTAATAAACACAGCGTCGTGCTATACTGCTTAATTCCACCCCAAAACAATTCAAATCCCCTCTGCCACCGGAGGGCTTTGCAGTTATCAGAAATCCAATAGATGAAACCGAAAAGGCATGGCAGAACCGACTGTCCAAATTAAATCCCAAGTTTCTCTGTAAATCCATAAACAGAACATAAATCATTAATTTATCTCCTGTCTTCACATTCTCCTGACAACTTGGTATCCTAATGTATTACTGGTGGCTTTTCCCAGCAGCTGGTGACAGTCAGAAGAAAATCAGGAAAGAAAGGGCTTGTGGCTACCAGCACAGACCTGGGCATCATGCATCCTATACACTCATGGTCAAAATACTTAACCTTTTAATGCCCCATCTCCCTCTCTGTCCTGGATAACAACTGCTGATTTACTTCACAGGGCTTTTGTGAAGCTCCATTTGTCAGTGCCTGTGATGTATTATTTATTGTCAAAGCCATAAACAGTTGCATCCTGAAGATGCTGAGCACATCAGCTGCATTTTGATTTCTGCCAAAACCTGTCTCATTAAGGACAAATCCTTTCTTCTCCTTCACTACTGTAATAGTATTTTATTAAATGATGATCAAATTTAATAAACTAATCTGCATGTTTGGAGCCGCAAAATCAGCTCCCAATTAAAGACCTGCTCTAATAGGGGAAGTTCCAGGGAAAGCCTTTGGATCTGTGATGCAGTAGTGGCAAAAAGCTTTCCCAGTTTGCAGGACTCTTTGGAAAATGCTTGCAATGGGTGTCCTGCAGGGTGTCTCCAGCAAGGTGGTACCTGTGTCTGAAGGACAGCTTCTAGGGTATGTCCTGCATAGATGCTTACAGAGCAGCAGGATAAACATGTGAGGAAGGAGCTGAGCAGAGCCCAAAAGAAGCATGTATCTCTCAGTTAATTCTACAAAGGGTAAATGTGTAGAAAATACGAAAGTACATTTTCTATGAATCTTGGTGGAAAATATTAAATTAATTATTTACATTTATTAATTATTTATATTTAATAATTATTAAAACCAGGCTTGGTTTTAATAATTATTTCTTTCTTCTGGAGATTCTGGTCTATCAGACTCCCTTGTTCCTTTTACAAAACCCGATGACAAACTAGGCAGCAGCTAGATTTAACATCCTGACTGACCTTATCTAACTGACCTTGCACCAAAGCAGCACAGCGTGCTGCCAAATTTCCCAATTCTCTTCAGTATCTGAAGTCTCAGGGGCAACATTTCCTAAACAATTTTGCATCTGCTGACCTTATCACATCGGCCAGAAACAAAGTTGCTGGGCATTCAGGGGGCATACGAGCACACTGCAAAGAGGGAGGTCTGGGTGCAAAGCTTTCCTCTAGTTGTGCCAAAGCACGGGCCAGTCTGGCTGATACAAAGGGCTGAGGGCAGCAAGGGCTCTTGCTGTCATTAATCTGGCCTCCAAATTTCCAGGGAGGTGATGGAGTCACCATCTCTGGAGGTTTTCAAGTAAAAGTTAGATATGGCACTGAGGGACATGGTCAGTGGGCATGGGGAGGGGGAAGGGGGAGGATTTACAGTTGGACTGGGTGATCTTAGAGGTCATTTCCAACCTTAATGATTCTATGATTCTATGAAATTCATCCGAATATCAGTATTCGACCCAAATCCTGTCACACTGTGGATGTCTGAAGATGGTTTCAGTGATACAAAGTACTGTGTTTCCAAAGAGTTCCAGTTTAAGGCAGAGCTCTATCCAACAGTTACAATTAAAAAGAAAAAGAGAATGTCAGAAACCTCTGTCATGGCTCTTCAGAAGAGTTTTATCTTGTCGCTTGTTATGCGAGCAAAAAGTGGGCTTAATGCAAAATGCCACTGGCTTTTCAATCATTAATGACACAATCAACTAAAACACATAATCTGTTGCAGTGAGTACAGTGTTTGTAAACACGTGCAATTAAAGTGGAATAAGATTCAATTATAATGGGTTATGTGTGCATAATAATGCAGATCATGCAATTCTTATTAGTCGGGCTGTAGTCTGAGCTCAGTTTGGGAGGAAATTATATTGAAATGTACTATAATGAAGAAGAAATTTTAATGAGAAGACAAGGTTGAAAAAATATTACTCAAAGCAAGAGAAATGAAAGCATCTGGAGGCAGAATGCAAATGACTGCACAGAGCCATCTGACTACATTGCTGGTGCTGTGCCAACATCACAAATGTACACTTAGCCACTGCCAGGACCTGGGCAGAAGCAGGCACTACACAGGAGCAGGGTCCATGCTCCCTCCTGCTGCCTTTTTCTGGTCAACTGCTTTTCAGGTGGGGGCAAACAGTACTCCCAAAGATGTTTAACTTCATTTTTTTCCATGTTTTCTTCAGATAAGCGCATGGTTAAAGTCCAAGGTAGATGTTATACGTTTCCTTTCCCTTTGTTTTATCACCCACAGGAGTTGATTTACTCCACATGAATTGCTTTAATTAACTGTCGTACGGAGGGGAGCAGGACCAGACTACTCAAAAAAAGCACAGAAAATCACTGGTAAGCAGCACGTAGCTGGTACTGAGCACAGGAGAGCTGATCTCAGCTGAAACATGCAGACCTTGTCTAATTCTGGAACAGACAGCTCACCAACTACTTGATAAAAACCAGTTATAATGGGTACACATGTATAACAATGCAAACAGTGCTGCTCTGATTAGAACAAGGCGTTGAATTGACTTAATCAATATCTGAGAAGTGAAAGCAGTACAGCATATGAAGTTAAAATAGATGAGAACAACAAGGTGCTGTGTTGCATTAGTTACACAGTTCTTAGGAAATTGAAATCCTGAGGAATTACTGGTATCAGCTAGGCAGGGCATTAAGGATATCTGCCCTGAACTTGTTGCTGTCAGCTCAAGCAGCTTCACTGAAGAACATAGAGAGGAATTTCTGCGGAGTAGCAACAAGTGACTGCAAGTGTGGGAAATTAAATGGGAAATACAGATGCAAACCAGAGGAAACCTATGTGCATGCATCTTGCTCCCAGTGTACTGTGAACCGTAAATGCACTCAGACAATCAAGAAAAAAAACATTCCAGGGACCAGAATCCCAACTCTTCATCCTGAGCAAAAGCTCACAAGAGGAAATTTGAAATTCTGGGAAGGAAATGATGCTGTCACTACAGCTCGCAGTGAGCGGAAGCCTCACACAGACGAGGCTATGTGGCCTCCCTTGTCAGGAAATGCTTATGGCTCGTCAGTCTGTATTTCCTTTTTCTCACTTTGGACTCCCCATACTTCTTTATACACCCTTCCATGCTGCTGAATTTTCCCCTGTTTGGTGTTTCTGCACTAGGCTATAATGTCTCTCCACAGCCATTTCTCTGAATGGCAGTGTATTACAAATTCAGCTCTTCCAGTACTGATTTAGCTCCTTTAATCTTATAAATGAGTCTCTCCATCCCCTTGATAATTTTTGTTGCTCTTCTCTGAACTCAGTACAATTTTTCAATATCTCCTTTCTAATAAGTTCCCCAGAATTGAACACAGTGTTCCAGGTGCAGAAGCAGCAGAGCAGCATCCAGGTGGGCAGGAGCCGGGCTGCCCCAAATGCGCTGCCCTCCCCAATGCCCTGTCTCATTCCCAACTTATTCCCACAGGTTTTGAATCTCCTTTCCTCCTGACAATGAAAACTGATTGGTTTCTTCTCTTCCAGTGCAGGAAAATCTGGTTAAATTCTCCTGTGCTGTACCCAACCCTGAATGCATTTTGAAATGCCCTTATCCAGCTGCTTCTGCCTATGGATCTTTTGTGGAGGTTTTTAGTTCCTCCTAATGTCATCTCATCTTATCAACATGTCACTTTCTCCCCTATTTCTATATAAACAGGCAAGACCTTAAATAAAACTTCTAAAACTTTGTGGTTCTTCTAAGGATTCCTCATCTTCTACTCTCTGCTTTGTTGCGCTCTGTTAACCCCTTTTTATAGCTTTCTAGCCTGTTTTCAATCAAGAAGGGAATGTTCATCTCCAATCTGATTTAAATTAATTTTTCTAGAAAGATTTCATGAGGCACAGTATCAAACACTCTACTCAGATGCAAATATATTACAGCTCCAGCGTTCCCTTCATCTCTTAATTTTCTGTTCCTATCAAAAAAGCAATCAGGTTTGTCTGGTGAGATTTATTTCCACTAGACCAATGCAGTCTGGGGCTTTGTGCTGCTGAAGCTGCTGAACTCTCATGGCCAGAATTGCCTCCATGGCAGCTGGATGTGTAGGCACCTCCAAAAATCAGTGTTGGGGTCATCGTTATGTTCATCCTACACTGGAGTTCTGCTAATTGAGAGTTCTGTCTTAATTGTAATTACTGCCAAGACTTTGATGGGGTGCAGCATCCCTGTAGGGCCTCCCAGGGTTGTGGTCCCTCCACCTGCTAAGAGCACAGCCCTTGTCCTGCAGCAAGGTCACCCCACACAGCTCAGGAAGCCCTGCAGCAGCACGCCTCACTTAACACCATCTGCAAAGCACCCGCTTCCCTGCCAGGGCTCTCAGCAGTGGCATGGTGCCTGGCCAGGACGGGGACCTCCTGCCTGCAGTCTCTTGTCAGATTGAGGAGCAGTGAGCTCCAGGCAGTGGTGGCCTTTGTCATGAGGGACTGCAGCCACCCGGGGATAAGTGTGGGACCTCTGGATGGACCAGGTTTCACCTGGCTGCATTCCAAAGCAATACGGATTTATTTCAGAAAGGTAGAGTTTTCAGCAAGACGTGTTTTGGGATCATTTATTTCTCCTTCTAAGTGTCTGTACGCGCTTTTCTTTAGTCGCCTCTCAGTCTCCTGTTTACAGTTCAGGAGGGCACAGTACGATACAGGCAGTATGATATTTTTGCCACTTCTCCCCGTATCCTGGGCTCATCTATATCAGCTGATTTGCATGTACAATTATTTTCCCTCAAGTATTTTCTCACATGTTGACTAGGAAGAGATATTTTATTGGCTTTTCCTCATTTCTAAATTGTTCACATTTCTTTCATCTGTCTCATTAAAGATAGATTCTAGCAATCATTAGCTTCATACCCACCCTAATTTACTAATTAATGGACATTCTCTCTCATTCCCCTGACACTCATGTAATAAGTGTCTTCTGTATTCCCTTTAAATTCTTTGGCAGCATTAATTCACTCTGAATTTTTTTGCTGTCCTCATCCATCCCCTGCTGAGCATTAAATGAATCTGTATTCTTGTTTGATTTCTTCCTCACCATTTCCTATTTTCAGTACAGGTTTTTTTAACCTCCCATCTCTGAGCGTTCCTCATGCAGTCTCTGTAATTGCAGCACATAGCAATTTTTTCATGCACAAGTATTAGTCATGCAGATTTGTGGACATTCGGCTGCCATAGAAATTGGATGGGGTAAATGTGGAAATGGCCCTTTGTGAAGAGTGGGTGTGGGACTGGTCAGCATGGGGACCACTGCCATTGGTCCTCTAAAGCTGAGTGCCTTCCCTTGTGCCTTCTTGCTCAGAAAGAGCAATAAACATCTTTCCCTCAGTAATGAGTTCCTTCAATAATTAGTTAATATTTGTATAGTGCTTTGAAGATGCTAAGTGCTCAGTAAGTGCACATATTATTTTTGGCATTTCAGAGTCTTTTCAGACTGTACTGGCAGCACCTAGTTCTCAGCATTAATGAGTTACATGACATTGCTTAGGGGGAGATGTGTTTAGCAGGATGAGTTGCTATCTCTCTGCTATTTTGTAGGAGAAGGAATACCTAGCTCCACTGACCCCAGGGCAGCTGAGAGCTTTATCCTGCTGCAAAGGGTTTCTTCTGGGTGGGAAACACAGCCTGACCTTGCCCAAGGCTGCTCCCAACACAGTCCAGTTGCAAGCCCTTTCTCATATGGGGATCTGGTGGGATGAGGGGAAAAAGGTAAATCCTCTCCTTCTGGACCAGCTAAATTGTTGGGTTTTTTGATTTCAGCATGGACATTGGTGACGTTATGCTTAGTGCTGAGCTATGTAGTTATTTGATAGGATATATCAAAAGCAAATGGAAGTGTTGGCGTTATGGGTTATATTGTTCTTATAAACATACTTAAAGCTCCTAGATAAGTCATTATTCCGGGAACCTAATGCAAGGCAGCAGGTGCTACAGTTCCCCCGCCGAGTCTATTTTCAATATTAATTATCTTGCTGTGCATTAAGTAGTTTTTGTTTTTGCATTAAAAGATTTATGAAGATTAGATGATTAAAGTGACAAAAACTAATTTTCTCAAGCATAGCCCCTTGGCAGCAGCCAATTGCAAAGAAAAAAATACAGGCATTTAGTTGGTGTAGAAGGGTAGTATGATGAGTAAGTTATTGTATGGAGAAGAAGGACCAGTGGGAAATGCTGTTCTATCACCAACGTAGCTGCTGTCCTGCTGGCCATACACTTGTGCTGTGTTGATGTGGCAGCCATTCATTTTAATTCCCAATAAAGCAGATTTTTGTCTGAGAAATCAATTTCTCCATATGAAAACCAGTGACAGGAATGGCTATCACTTGCAGACATGACATCTGCTGCAAAGCTAAGCTCAGTGTGACAGCAGGATATGCCTTGCTTGCTCTTTGAGGAGGAGGGGAGCTCTGCGGCCGGGTCTGGTTTCATGGCACTAAGCTGGGCTGCCAGGTGAGCGCCTCTCACAGGGGCAGCTGTCACTGGAAGGAGATCTTATGGCTGAAGGAATCCCTTGTGTAATAGCAGGGTTTGTACCTCAGCTCCCTTGCTGCCAGCTGATGAGGAAATTCTGAAGGAGAAGTCGCAGCTCTGCCTTCTGGAGTCTGTACAGAGTAGGCTTTTCCTTTTCTTTCCCCTGGTTATAAACACAGTGACGTATAGGCAGCATAAGTTGTTTTGCTGTAACAATCTTTCCTTCCTGTCAGGTAGATGAACATACATAGTACTTGCTAATGCTAAAGCCATAGGCATTAAAATCACTGCTGCCATTAGCATGGTCATCCCCCATTGCACAAATGAAAGTGAAAAAGCAAAAGGTGCTCTGTGGAGTACAGAGCCAAGAAGCTGAGGACATGTAGGAGAATTGTACTGATTATTTTGTGTATTGCATGGATCACTTTATGCAGTCTTTATGATTTCTGTATTTTGGAACACTTCCCTTCATTGACTAGCACTCTGAATAGATGATTTTTGAATGAGTTTGCTGTCATTAGCGTCACGAATTCTTTTTTGTTAGTATCACGAAGTCTTTTCAGTGCCTTAGAATTTATTACAGGTTTTAGAAATGCCTACATTTATCCATTTTACACCTTCATTATCTGATCTAGCCTCATCATTGCACCAAATACATACAATGGGATTATCACTGCTGTCTCATTTCATTATATTTCCCATTTCTTAGAAATAAAAGCACTAAAAAATTTATAAGAAGAAATGCCTGAGCATAATCAGCCCCAATATTATTTACATCTGAATCTTGGGTATTGACAGAATACGTCCGTGACTCAGGAGTGACACAGTGTGTATTTTAGGCCAATGCTGGTAGACTGGGCCCAAGAGAATGACAATGCAGGATCCCAAAAAGCCTCTGAAAAGCCTGAAATACCCACAGTGAGCCTTCTGCTTTCTCAACATCCACAGTGAAGGTTCCTCACAGTGCTAAGTATAATATCTGTCCTCAGAAGATGAATTCATCTTACTAATAATGTCTGATGTGATCATTTTCCCTAGTTCTTCTAAACTGAACATTATGCTTTGTGAGGCTCCAGAGCCAGCTGCAAGGAGTGGAAAGAAGGGAGAAGGTACAGGGGAAAGGAAGGTGCAACTGTCTTGAAGATGGGCATTAACATCACCCTCTGATGGTGGCAACTGTTGTTCAATTCTTATGTTGAGAGGGATTTTTAAGGATCAACTAAATAGAAAGTAAATCCAAGATCAGAGGAAAGAGGACAGAAAGACAGCTTCAAAGTGCATGACATGAGGTGACTCTTGATTAAGAAAACAGCCTGTCCACAACGGGAAGAGAAAGTGCACTTGGAGACTAGGACAGCTCAATGAATATCCCTCCTGAGAGAAAGCATTGTAAAAGCTGACCTGAATCCATTTTTAGCAGTGACTGTTCTTCCAGCTGGAAGTGTTTTCCAGCTACACTAAACTCACAGTTCATAATCAGGATTTGCTATGCTGGACTCTGCAGTGCTGGTTCTCAGCCACCGATACTTGGAGGAGGACAGCCTCGTCCTCTGGCAGCATGATGTAGCTCATGCCACTCTTTGACCACAAGCAGTATGGAGTTACAGGAAGTCTTGCAAACTGCTGCAATAAAAGCAGATAATTATCTCTGTATTTTAGGGAAGCTTACAACAAGTCTTTGTTAGTAGTCCCAAACACAGTGCATCAGCCATGTTAAAGGCTGAAGGGAAAAGCTCCAGTTTCTCAGTTTGCAATGTAGTGTTAATAAATCAACCTACAGAGAAAATATTGGAAGTATTTTGGAACAAATGATGTGATAGAAAAGGCACATTTCATCCAACAAGTCAATTACTACACCCACTGATATTTGTTAAGATTCAATTTGGTGAAAAAAGAAATGTGTGTTTCTGCTACAAACTCTGGCCCACTTCCCACAGATACTAATCCTCAGTTTTTAGCCAAAATTTGCTGATGCATTGTCTGACACAGAAAAGGGCCTCCGAGCTCTGACATAAAACCTAATTACAGGAGGTATAGTAAAAAAGGGCAAGAGATGATGAGGGGGAATGGTTTTAAGCTCAAGGAGGGAAGGTTTAGTTTGGATGTCAGGGGGAAGTTCTTCACAGAGAGAGTGATGAGGTGCTGGAATAGGGTGCCCAGAGAGGATGTGGATGCCCCATTCCTGGAGTTGCTCAAGGCCAGACTGGATGGGGCCGTGGGCAGCCTGGTCCAGTATTAAATAGAGAGGTTGGTGGCAGGGGATTGGAACCTTGTGATCCTTGAGGTGTCTTCCAACCCAAGCCATTCTTGTAGTGCTGAAGACATGCATGGTGCTTGCTCTTTTCCAGCAGCAGAATACCCAGTACCAGTATCACTACATTAGATGCAGAACATGCACGCAGACACATGCATATGCCTGTACTAAAAAGCATAAACTGCCTCCTCTTTGCTCAAAGTCCAACTGCCTGCAGCAATATCAACAAATGCCATAGAGATGAGCAATAACTCTCCAATTCCCAGTGCAAGAAAGCTGTGGCGTGTGCATGTCCACAGAAGAGAAACGTGAGGATTTGGCTAATAGGTAAGAAGTCAAAATTGATTCCACACAAAAACATCTTATGAAAGCTTGTCTATTCATTGGGACCTGCCTTGTGTCTGGGCAATGGTGGCAGCTGGGTGAGTCCCCAAGATATGCTGGGGCTTGCATCTCTGTGGGCACCAGTGCCTCCAGCATCAGGATGGATTCCCTAGGTGCCTTTCTGTTCTTAGCACTTGGGAAGCTGCACTTTGCTGACACGTTTGCCTAGAGGCTGTGTATCCACACAGACAGGAAGAGTTTGCTCTACGAAGCAGCAGAGGAATGAAAGTGGCTGGCAAAAGGCAGGTTTACAGCATGATAACAGCATTTTCCAGCTGCTCTCATTGCTACACCCCACCATTGCTCTTCTCTGCCATCCTTCTCATTCTCACCACATATCTGAGACCTTGTTCTGAGCAGCACACTGTAATCCTAACACATCAGCATGCCAGGCAGCAGCTGCCAGAGCTCACGTATAGGCCTCAAATGCATTTGTTGAGAGCAGGGTTCCCAGATGGGCACAATTAAACAGTCATTCTCTGAGATGTGCCTGATCATGCACCATTCCTTTGCTAAATGAGGATTAACATTTCAAAGGATGCACAGTCTCTATGGCCACTTCCTTCAAGCAACAGCCTCGTGTGTTTCTGCTCTCCTTCCCAGGGACAAATCATAGAATCACAGAGTCAGGAAGGCTTGAAAAGAGCACTAAGATCATCTAGTCCAAACACTGACCCATCCCCACCATGCCTACTAAAACACGTCTCTTGGTGCCCATCTACACATTCCTGGAACAACTCCAGGGACAGTTAAACCACCTGTGCACGTTCTTGACCTAATGGGGTTAACTCCTATCATAATGATAGCAGGAGCTCAGTTTAACTCCTTCTTTTTCCCTTAGTAGCACAAAAAACTAAACTATAGCTACAGATAAAACATGCTGGAGATCGTGATCTCGGGTCTTCCCTCTGCAGTCCCCGCAGAAAGCAGCACAGCCGGCTGCACTGCTGGTGCACACGACGGCGACCGAGATGCTTCCGAAAAGCACTCAGTGGGGGTGCGGAGCTCTGCGGCATCCCCCCGCCGCGCCTCCCCGCCGCTCCCAGCCCATTGCTGGGGGAAGAGCAGCACCTAGAGGCCCCGGGCGGCCCTACCCCGGGCTCCGCAGGCACAGGAGTCCCCAGGGCTCCGGGACTTGGGAGCAATTTGCACTTCTGGCGGCTGGGAGATTTAGAGATGAAACCAGAACCAGCCCAACCTCTCTGAATCCCAGACCCGCTCCTTTAGCGTTCAGCCCTGCCAGCCTCTGCGTGGAGGTCTGGCAGAGAGAAAGAGTCCTCCAATGCTTCAATTAAAGGTTGGAGGTTGGGGTGCGATGGCCGTGTGCCACCTATCTGTGCTGAGCCGTTCGTGGTGCTCTGCCTGTTGGACCGGACCCACGTGGTCAGTGTTCTGTGAGAAGCTGCTGCAGACCAAATAATGGCTTTCATATGGCCCTCCTCTGATCCCCAGCTTCTGCTTTAGAAATGTCACTGCAGTAATGGGTTTCTGTAGGATTACTGTAATTCAAAAGGTCGCGTGGGCAGTAATTATCCCATGCGTTTAGCTTAAGGATCTCAGAAATACAATGTTAATTCTAATTCTGTCATCCCAGATGGAATGATTAATTTCTGCTTGCAGGTGACTATAAACACCGGGCCCAATTTTTGGGAGAGATTTCACCAAAAATGTAGATCTATGCCTTCAATGTATACTAAGATTACTTCAGATGTTGAATACATTTTTAGCAATGCAAAGTTAATAGGATTATGTTTAAAATCTCTGAATAAGTGTTTCACAAGCAGCAAGAGCGTAGGATAAACAGTAATTTGCTCTTCATTAAAGAGTCCAAAGGGCAAATTTTGAAACCACCCCCTTGACTTTAGAAACCTGAAAATTAATAAAGATGAACTTTGCCCAGTGTTTGGATAGAGGAGCCCAGAAGTCACACTGACCTCATTTTGTGCTCAGCTTTTGAGCTGTGTCCATCTATGCATTTTGTCTAATTAAAATCTTTTATACCTATAGGCTTGAAATGATGGTATGACTGCATCCTTCATGCTGGAGTCTGTTTTGAATTGACATGATCCAAAGATCTGCATCCTTTGCTATCAGCGTTTAGCCACATTAAATGCACTGTCAGGAGTTTGGTGGTGAAACCTGAAGCTCTAATTCTCACCTACACACAGCTGAGTTAAATCTTTATTTCAGCTCCTAAACTTTAGGTGAGAAGGCAAGCTGTAAATGTCCACTGATTCCTGGGCCCTTCTGGTACCCAGGTTGTGGGATAGCAGTCTGTTCCCCTCCTTCACTCAACATGGCTTCTGCAGCACTGAGAGCACAACTGTTGGGTTGAAGAAATGTCATGTTCAAATGTTATAGTCAGAGAAATGTGGGTTTCTTTCAGCAGATCTTTTTTGGTTCAAGTTAATCCAGGTAAAATCTTTAAATGAGGGCTGAGGATGGAACCCTGCAGTGGAGGACAAAAATGAATACTAAAACAACATTGTCCTTTTTTAAACAGACCAGGGTAAGAGTATAAGGAAGAAACAGTCCATTTAGTGGGAGAGCTGATGAGTACATGGAGACTTCACCTTGCCTTTGCCTATCTCTGCTTGGGCCGGTGGTGGATTCATCCTAATCCTGTGGGCTGAGCTATTCCTGAGCTGTACAGCCCCTGCAGTTGCTGACAATGATGGCTATGACAAAAGCTGAGCTCATGGAAAGGCTGCACACAGGACAGATGAGCAATACAAATGTAGACCAATACAAATTGGAGCAGAAGAGCATTCTGTGTGAAGATGTGCTATTCCAGCCCTTCCCATTGATCTTAATTTAAGGTAGGCCCAATCCTAGCATAGACAGAACAACACTAGGGACAGAAAAATCCCTTACGACATGGCCTCAGTTCTGTATTAAAGCCTTTTAATACATGATCTGTATTAGCCTTTACACAAGAACTTTGACAAACATATAAATATATATTAGAAGACAGTCCTGGAAAAAAAAATGGGCAAACAGTGGATAGAGACATAACCAGAGAAAAAGGAGAAGGGAAATTACTTTCACAAGACAGGCAAGTCCCTTTGCCAGAGACACTTTGCTCTTTATACACTCTTTAGAGCCAAACAGTTTATTTAATCTTGTTTTGCTTCCCTTCATTTCTCATTAACCTTCAACTTATGCAAGCTGTGGTTATATTCTATTCAAAAGCTTTTATGCAAGACAGGTGTTGTGGTAACTTAGTGCTTTCACCATGCCCTGCTAACCATCAAGCTAGCAAGATAACTCATCACTGCTCTCCCCGTGCCTGGCAAGCTAGAAGGCAGTGCCCTTGGATGTTGGTGCTTGCAATGGTATCTGCATTTTCATTTGTGGGGTTTATAATATGCTGGTCACCACTTCCAGCTAAGTAGTAATGGTCTATAGAGAGTCCAGACCTGGGAGTAACTGTACATTTAGTAATAAATCAGTATCACTGTGTGTGTTGGAATTGCTGAGACATGGCCTGATTGAGCACATGGGGAAAGGACACAGCCCTGGGAGCACAGGTGAAGGCAATTCATGTGTGTGACCAGAAGGGGTGGAGGCTGGCTGCACCTCCCTTAGACCTCATTTAAGGGCTGACTGCCACTGGGTTTTTTTTTGTTTGTTTGTTTTGTTTTTTGAGATCTTTCCTTTGTAGAGCTTCCTCTGCAAGCCTGGAATCTCAGAGATGGGCGAGAGATCCTTTCCCTTCTTTTGTAACATCTTCTCATTGCTATGATCCTTT
The DNA here is from genome assembly GCF_019232065.1 of Centrocercus urophasianus. Taxonomy (NCBI): domain Eukaryota; kingdom Metazoa; phylum Chordata; class Aves; order Galliformes; family Phasianidae; genus Centrocercus; species Centrocercus urophasianus. The sequence continues at coordinate 6,175,353 of NW_024884744.1, read as the reverse complement.
TGCCCTTTATACTTTGTAACACCTTCCCATTGTGCTGGCCTTTCTGTCAGTATACTGTGCATAAGATCAAAACCTGTGAAAATCACTAAGGCACAAGAGCCGGTTGGTGTATGTCAGTGTAACTGCAGGATTTCTTTACGCTGGTTGGTCAGACACCAGCTCTAGGCTGCTGGAGCGTTTCCTTAGAAAACATGGAAAGCAGCAGAACAGCATTTGGAGCAGGATTTTGCAGGCACACCAGGGCAGCTGTAGGGCAGGGCAGTGTGAGGCAGCAGAACAGGCTGCCTGCATGCATCTCTTGGCATTAATTACAATTGTTGGACTTCCGTGTGTTCCTTCACAACCTGTGTTTCAGGTGCAGCTAAATCAGGCATAGCATTATAAATGTTTTGAACTGTGGCAGTGATGCTGGTCTGGAAACTATGCTAACAGTAAAATCTACAAAGCACCTGAGGTTGTTGTCCAGACTGTAAGTAACCTTGCTTGATTTTATAGTAGTTATTAGGCCTGATGGTGTTCTGTTTATTTGAGTGAAAGGGGCAAAAGTAATTGCTGTCTTACTCTATGTTGTGAACAACTGAAGTCAGTGAGGTCAGTATTGGCTATAAGGCCCATTTCTCTTGTTGAATTAATTTTGGTGTACAAGATTACATCAGGTAACAAGAAAGCACTCATTGACTGAGTACTGCAAAGCTTTTCATAGTTATTCCTTTCTGTCCTTTATTAATAAACTGAATCTGTACTAGAACTGTGTATGTAATAATGTATTTAAAGACAGAAATAAGTTCCTTTTCAATCTCAAAAACAAGAATTATCCAGCTTCCTGATAGGGAAAGGTTGAGTTTCCCACAGTAGAAAAGGAAATTTGAAGCCCAGACGTTGGCTAGGATCTCTCATTACCTGTAAAAGAGCCAGGAAATGAAGTTGGACCTCTCATACTTCAGCTGCTCTGTAACTAGGGCTATTCTCCAGTCCCTTTTTTGTGCAAGTCATCAGACTATAAACATGATAATTAGACTGGTAGAAAAGTGCTTAACATTGAATATTTTTAGGATGTAATCATTCCAGCCGCAACTAGTAGTAAAAGCATTGCTCTTAATGTCAAAGACAGGGAAACTGGGCCACAACACTTCAAGCTTGTGTGACTGTTGGAATCAGAGTCCACCAGCTCCAGACTGTGACCCTGGGTGAGTCCTATGAACTATGTTGACTGTCAGTGCTAGGGACTGCCAGTAAATTAAATAATTGCTTAGTGGAAGGAGAAAATGAAGCAGTACTGACAAGGGAGATATGCTTTTCAATGACACCTGAAAATTGAGACAGAGTTGATTAGGCTCATATCACTGTGCAGTCTGGAGATACTAAGCAACCAGCTCCCTGCATTTACATCAGTGGGAATATTGACCAGGTGGAAATTTCAGGCTCCTCCTGAAATGCAGAAACCTCTCAGTGCTCTATGGGGGAGGAAGGAGAGCTATTTTGGAATGGGAGAAATAAAACCTTTCTCTGACTCTCTCAGAGAAACCTGCATATGGCAGCAAGGTACCTAAATCCTTCTGGAGTTTATTTTGCAAAGATAGTGTCAGAGAACAATCTGCTGGAAGAGTGACAGTCTGTAGGTAACTATCGTGCTATTACCAGTACAATGAGTACATCTAGTCAGTGAGGTCACATCTATGCTGGGATGGGATGAACAGCAGGAAAGTGATGTCTGAGTATGCTGAGCTCCAGGATGAGTGCCCCTGTTCCTGGCACAGGTTTTGCCTTGGCAACAGTTCAGTTGTATTGGATGATGGACAGACCAGTAGGTGAAGCAAATGCCCTGCACTGCCTTATCAGGCCTTATAGATGAACGAAGCTAGGACAGATATTGGAGTGGGAGAGATTAGGGACTATTTACAACCTAAGGTTTTGTAAAGCTTTTCAGTGAGTTTTTTTTGGTTGCAGAAATGTCTCTCTCAAAACACTCTGCCTTTTTGGTGGACTGCTCTGCCCTTAGTGCTATTGTAAACTTATTTGCCTCTTGATGATGGATCCGTGGGCTGCAGAAGAGTTCCCTGATCTGCCTGCTGGCTGCCAGAGATGCTCCTGCTGACTGAGGGAGAAATGTGCTCTAGGGCTCCTGGCAATAGTTCTGCTTGAGACCTTGCATGGCCAAGGGGGATGTAGCATGTGCTATTGGAGGCAGTCAGGGTACCCAAGGCTTTCTGGAAAATGAGCAGTATTTCTGGCTGACTGGGCCCAGTGGTGAATTTACAGAGCTCTTTTGCCTCAAAAAGGAGCAGCAGAGGTGAGGAGGGATGGATCAGCATTGATTAAGCTGCCAGTTCTGCTAATGTCACTGTGGACACAGTCACTTTTCTTTGCCAGCAGCAACTTAAATAATAAGATGCAGAGAGAAAAGGAGGGAGTGTCAGCACTGAACTACTCACAGTGCTGTTGGCAGTATTTAGATGAGAAACTGGTGGTGTGATGGATGGCCATGATGCAAAGATACACGGTGATCAGCTCTTGAAACAGGCAGTCTAAGGACTGCACCTGACTAGTCTGAAGGTGACTTCACCAAGAGCTGGTACTAGACACTACTCAGTTTTGTCCCACACAAATATTATTTGTACTGAACTCAGCAGTAGGTTCAACAATTCATGCAAATATGTTGGCAAGGGCTGCTTTCACATGTTGGTCTAGGTCTGCACACCATGCTGCTTGCAGCTGGTCTGGCCCTAGGGTTCACAAGCAGAAATGAGCTTGTTTGGTCCTGAGCAGAGCTGTGAGGGGTGGTGCAGCATTTCTGTCTCCATTCCTCTGGCCCTGCTCCCTGTGTCCCTGCTGATCAGCGACTGTGTGTGCTCTCTGAACAGGCAATCACACCACAGTATGAAGGTGAGTTCACTTCTCAAACCTTACAGAAATATTTTTCCAAATTCAAACTTCCTTCTGGCAGGCAGAGATTCTCTATACATCTCTATTTAAGCACCCCTAGCTTCATGACCTAGAACGAAGTAGATTTCATATTTCACACACTGGCTTTTTATGTTGTACTGCTGGACTTAAAGTAGGCCTCTTGCCTTTCATTTTCATGACCATGGTATCCCATGGTCAGATATAATGAAATTTGTTTTGTGATATTTTTTTTAAGCTTGACATGCAATATATATAACAAACCCTGATAAGCATCTCTGAGAAGAACCTACTGCATAAATACCCAGACATTGGTGTTCGGGTCCAGATTTTGCTGGTCATTGTGAAAAGGTGATTTTTTTACGTCTTTCCAAACAGTACATCAAGCCATTTTGAAGGAGATTTCTCCTTAGAAATGAGTATAATGCTTTAGTTCTAATTTCGTAGGAGTTAAATTGAATGTTAATAACATCTCCAACATTTGACTTAATGTATGGAACATTAGGAGTACTATCTAGTGTTTCCAATTAACCAGGGATGCTGCCTTTCCTATCTGTTTCATCCAAGGACAAAAGTAATTTGTTTGGATAGCAAATTCCATTCCTGCACATTAGCATTATAGTATCACTGCAAAAATAATCCACGCTATCTGGATTATGGCATTGAAATTGCTACAAGTGAAGGCTGTTTTCTGGACTAATATTTGGAGAAGATGAGAGAGAAAGAGAGACATGAGGGGCATCATTAATTATTTTTTGGTATTTCTTGTTTTGAAAGGTTTCTACTGAAAAGGAGAGTACATCTATCTTGCAGGGGGTTTCCTCAGAGGGTTTAAATGAAGACTGAAGCTTTAAGAACAAAGTGAAAATGGAAGAAGAAATATACTGCCATCAGTAGCTCAGAAATGAGGCACTGGGGGTTTCACAGAGTTTTCATTAATCCTCTCCTGCTCTGAGGGTGTTCCTGTGTGACCATCAAAATGACACACGTGCAGCTGTCTGGTGCTTTGCCACATCTCTAGGTCTGATGTACTTTGCTCTGGGGATGGTTAAACCTCCAGCTGTTCAGAATGACAGTTTGTTTCCTTCAACAAACATGCTTGGATGTTTATCTGAACTATTTAAGTCCACAGAATTAGATTATAAATTGTTTCAAATGGTTTTTCAACACATTTTCCTTGCCAGATCCTTGTAATCAACACCTGAAAACCTGTCTTCCTTGAGCACTGCTTTACTGTTACTTCAGGAGCTGGACTGGTGGCTGTGCCTGGGGTGTCCTAGCAAGAGCCACTTTGCTAATACAGCGGGGAGGAAACCAAGCAAGTCTACCTGACTTGGTGATAGGACTGCAAAGCTCGTATGTACATCCAACATATCAAAAAGCAGTCTCTAGGTGCTTCCTTGTGGCAGTACATCTCGTGCAGTTGCATGGCAGCATATATTTGGGCAAAAGGAGGCACTGGGTGAGTCAGACACATTTGGTGGAGGAGCACCAGCTGGGGAAGAAGGCAAGCAAGCGAGGACTCCTGGGAAGGCACAGTGCTTCTGCACACCTGGCTAAGCCAGCAGTGGTGAAGTGATTTGGTTCTGATCACCTCATCAGCTTGGGCATTCTAGAGATTTAGAGCATTGAGAACCAGTTTAATAATAACTGACAAGATATTAGCATTGATTTTTAACATGCTGTAAGGGTATGATAAAAGAGTAGGTACGTGATGGATGACAACTATATGAACTACTTGTTTGGCTCAGCTCAGTTGGTGCTGACAGAAAAAGATGAGAGAGGAAAAAAAAGATCTTCTCAGCCTGCCATGAATCTTAGCAAAGGAAGGTTCAGACCACCAAGGTTATAACAAATTTCAGAGCTTCTCTTAACATCCTATGTAACAATGTACTGATACAGAGATTGTTTCAGAGACAACATCTGATGCCTAGAGACAAAATGTTTATTTGCTTATATTAAAAAAAAAAAAAGCAGGAAGTATGGCTCAGGAGTGTGAACTGGGGAAGAGGACAGATATTTCCAAAGCTGCTGCCAATCCCCTTACATGGACACGATGAGACTATTGCACTGTACTGGAAAAGGATTCATGACTCAACACGTGAATCTGCACTGAACTGCATTCACAGGTTTAAATTTATTATGAGGCTTAAGGTCCAAATATAGGAGCTTTTCAAATAATGTGTTTTAGAAAGATTTTAGAGGGTGATTAAAAATAATACCATTAAACCTCACCTCTGAAATAATGGGAGCGGTTATACATACTTCTTGGCACTGAAAGAACTAAAATCCAGGCATTTTCTGACTCAGATAAATCTTAAGTTTCCCATGTGTGCATTTGCAATTGTAAATTTGAGAAGGACTACTGCAGTAAGATGAAAAGTGCTCTTGCCACAGGAGGACCTGGCCCTTCTTGCTCAAATGACGATGTTTCCAAGATAATTCAGTTTGTGATATATAGGGAGTACTAAATTCAGATCTTTCAATCTCTTACCTGAATATTCCTGAAAATATTAAATTCATGTATAATATGCAGGATTCAGGGAAACTAACACCAGTTGTTTGGCCTCCTAACACACAGATGAGGTGCATTTCCCCACTTAAAAATCAGAACAACTGTATCAGTACAGTGGAGGAATATGTCACTCAGATGGTATTGCAGGCTGATATAGGCAACTAGGTATGTTCTACATAGCTGTCTAAGGGCAGTGTCTGCATGCACAGCCTTTTTGTTCCTGGGAAGGGATTTAGCTTTTCAGGTGTCTGACAACACAAAGACCAGCTGTGTGCATAACCTGTTAGCTCCCCTCCAGAGCAGGACTGTGCTCTTAAAGCAAAAGCAAATACATCAAGCTGGCTTCATCTAAACCATCCTGCATCGCTTCTGTTACTTGTCTACTAATGCAGGCCAGCTGTTTAGTCAGTGAAACAGAAGCATCAAATTACAGAAATAATAGAAAATGGAGAGTGAGAGGCCCCTTAAAGGACATCTGGTCTGTCTGCTCCCTTGGGCGTGTTCAGATTTACCTACACCACTACTCCATGAACTGGTCTGTTGAACTGGTTTTCAGAAGTCATCAGTGACGGAGATTCCAGATTTACCCACAAACAAACAAAAAGTAAAAGCCATGTTAACAGCTGAACAGCTGATTGGGTTCTGTCCGTTGGTCTTACAAAGAAAACATCCGCTGCTGAGATATCTGTGTGCTTTACTAATGCTTCAAGGAAACATGCTAATCCTTTGGAGACGTGCAGACCTTAGCACTGGAAAATGGGAAATGCGTGCTGATTGTGCCTGTAAGATGGTGAGCAGTAATCTGCATGGATGCCTTTTGGCAAGATGGGATTTTAGGACTATTGTATTTATGTGTGATTGCCTTTTAGACTATAATTGTAACAAACGTGATTAGTCTACAGTTCTCCAAGAGTGGCTGCACTGTGACAGGGTTGGGAGGGTTTGCTTTCAACCAACGCAGGCCAGGCAGCACTTATTCCAAGGATGAGCTGCATTTTTGTTTTTTTTTAAGACAATGCTGAATTGCTGGCCTAGAGCTGGCTATTTTTTCTTCCTGTGACCATTCTCCTGTTTGGTAATAGTTATTGTTTGAGTGGATTTGGTTGAGTGCATCTTTTGTCTTGTTTTGTTGTTACATTTTTTTAATATATGTCTTTAGAATGAGGCCCCCAGAGGAAGAGGCAGGGAAGCAGAAAGCAAGAACAGAACTTTCTAGGGCAGAGAAGTTGATGTAAAGCCCCAATTTTTCAGATGCTTTTTAATGTTTGCAGATGTATCCAGGGGAATAAAATATATATTGGAGAGTTAATTTTGTAAATAGTTCTCATTAACTCACTAGAAGTTTTGGATGTGTAATTAGATATTCCTTCCATTTCCTTAAACACAGAGGCACAATAAGGAGTAAACAGGTAACTGTTGGTTGCAACCTAGCTTCTTACTGCCCAGGACATTCAGTGTCAGAAAAATATTTTATGTAAAAGCAGGAATTTCATTAAGAAACAACAGCTGAAACACTGTCTTTGTTAATTTGCAGTTCAAACTCGCTTGCTTTTCAAAATCTCTGCTTTGATTTCTGTCAGATGCAGAGGCACGGTACACGACATGGCATACATCAATTAACTCTCTGCATAAAAAGGTGTGATGTTTTTTTCTCTAGCTGAGGGGATGGGAAGGCAAGTTTTTTTTTTTTTAATGATCTTGTGAAATGATTTTAAATGGCTGTCAAACATCTGGCGTCGATTAGTAGCCAAGTCAACTGACTGGAAGGTTTTCATTTTCTGTAATTGCCTGTTCCCAGTGCTTTGTTTCTAAGAGTATTTTACTTTCTGATGTTTCTGTTGTTACTTATAGAATGCTTTCCTCCATTTTTAAGATGCATTCAAATTTGCCTGATGACTTCAGTATGCCATTCTGATAATTTCCTTTGGGATCAGTCAGTTCTTTTCCTATGGTATATTCCATGTGAGAGGTTTTTTGATCTTCACGTGACTATCAAGTATTGTCCGTAAGCTTGTTTGGTTTTGCTTTTGTTTCCTCCTTCTTGTTGGCTACTCCAGTGCATTTCACTCTTATGTCCCTACTGACTCCCAGCATGTTATTTAACAGGTGAACATTGTTCTGTGTACTTTGCACATTATTTTTCTCAGACTCCATATTCAACAGTTGGCAAGATTGCATCTTTTTAGTTTAGAAACTCATTTTGGGGCAAAATGTGAGGAACAGAGAACTTCTATCTCTGAACTGCTCACAGCAGAAAGCCAAGCTCTGTGCTCCAGATTAGAGCTCAGGAGAGAAGGGGTGGCTGGTCACACCTCACCCTGCCTTCTCAGGACACCATTCTGATAGTTTGGAAATGTGGCTGTCACTGTTTCTGTCTCAGTGCCACTTCTGAAAAGCAAACATCTGCAGCAGGAAGCCTATTGGAGGTCTTAGTGGAGGAGGATGTAGTCTGAAAAAGCAAATGTTCCAATGAGCCATAGCTGCTGCTTTGGGCGGTGTGACTCAGCTCTCTGGGCATGGTTTTGCCAACATAAATGCAGTTTAACTCAGTGTTTCCCTGAAACTGATGAGTAAACTTAATTTGGGGTCTGGTTCTGCCACGTCAAACTTCCATCAACTTTTTGCTATGCGAAGGGATGAATTACGTCAGCACGTTCTAGTTATTACCTGTGCTATACAACCACGAGGCAGACACTCAGAAGCAGCGCATGAACACCCAATAAATGAAAGTCCCTCCCCCAAGGAATTTGTGTCTGCCTGGGAGAGAGATTGGGCAGGAAGTGAACAGGAGCGGCCAGAGGTGATGTGGCTGACAGAAAGATGATTCAGATGCTGCAAAATATTTCGGGGAAGCGTTCATTCTTTTTCATATATGAGCCAACTTTGTGCTGTCTGACCTGCACTTTTTTCTGTCAAAAGTCCTAAGCAGACAAAAGACTGAATGAACAGAAAGCAGAAAATAACAGTGAATTATTGGATTCTTTTTTCTTCTTCTTTTTTTTTTTTTTTTTTTTTCCTGGGAACTAAAAAGTCATGAGAATGCAATTGGAAACAAACAAAAACATACCATAGGTGTGCATGTAAAACTTAATGTGACTTGAGGTTTGATACTAGAAACAGCCTGCAGAAAGAAGAAATGATTTTTTTTTTTTCAGAATTATTTGAAGAGAAGCAGGGAAAAAAAACTGCATCTCAGTAAGTTTCAAGATCATTTAGAAGATGGAAAGAAGAGCTGTCTAGAAGTTTTACATTGTTATTGGCTGCTCTTGACACACATGAGCAGTGTTGTTTGGATAGGTAGCCCTTCCTCCTCACAAACCTTGTCCATGTTTCTACAGCACAATATACCAGACTATTTTCATCTACCCGAGTGCCAGTATGACACCCTGTGGGTAGGAGATCTGCATGTCATCAAATCCTGTACTGAATGCTTTTCCTTTAGAGACACCATTTTCAATTTATCTCAAAGTCCAGCTTAGCTCAGAGTATCTCTTTTATGCTGGTACCACCGAACTGTATCAACATTACAGGATTATGAAGTGGGATCACTTACCCTGTCAGCTCTATGCTAGCATTGTGGCTTCACATTGATACTTCCAGCAGAGCAAGTGCTATATTTTATTAGTTACAGAGATTCATTGTGCAACCAGAAACTGTCCTCTGCACCCTGCTTTTATAACAGGATTCAGAACAGCTGAGCAAATACAACCTCTGTAATATATATGAAATACAAGAAGATAATAGCAGGGCAAACTCTCTGATTTGCTATATGGTGTGCACAGTGAATTGGGAATACAGAGATACTTTGCAAGATGAAGGGGAAATACGTTTAAGGTCTGCCATGAAGGCCTAGCAAAACCCACTTAAAAGATTCCTATCCTAACCAACTCTCCATAATTTCTAACAAAGGCCTGAATGCAATTATTTCTACACCATATTTCCAAGCCAGGCTTTAGTTACCTTATCAAAATTGCAGTCAAACTGCAGGAGAAAACAAACCCGAATAAATACAATGTACTAGTTGTTATCAGCCTCCAAATAATGAGCTGAAAGCTCAATATTATCATCCCTATCCCAAACAGCTCGAGCCATTTGTTTCTACTTACCTCCATTTGTCTCTCGGATATTTAAAGCAAAGACTCATTTTGTCCTGCAGATTCGGTGCTGCCGCTCAGTATTATCTTGCCTGATTGTAAAAAGGCTCCTGACCAAAAGGAACAGGAAAGCAGTAAGTAAAACAAACACAGAAGCCCAAGAGGAAAGCTACACCCTAAAGACCGGCACTAATAGCAACTGAGAGACAGGGAAAGAGAGAACACTCCCAGTTACTAACTTTTTCCATTGATACATCTGTTACAAAACAATTTTGCTGCAAACTTCTCTTCCTTCTTGCAGGCAATGCTTTGCTGTATGTGTAGACCTCAGATAAACCACACAGTGAGTGTGGGATTGGGCTTTTTTCTTTTTCTTTTTCTTTTTTTTCTGTACCAAGTAATCAAATTAGTGAAATATAAGCGAGGAGCTCAGTTGACTACTCTAAAAGCATAGTTCTGGGCAGCAGTTATCACAAGGTGCATTTGTCCATACTTGAGTTGTTGTTATAATCCAAAATTCTTCAGTAGAAAGAGGGTGATATTTGAAACAGCCATCTATGGGGCTTTCTGGCCAGAGAGCCTTGGTGCAGCAGAAGCGAATGTTTAGATGATTAATAACTTAATTTTCTAAGGGCTTGATGGGCAGGCAGAGAAAATATGCCAGACTGCCATTGCCACAAAGGGGTTTTTCAGTGCCAAAAAAAAAAAAAGATATTAAGAATGAGAGTTAATGATTTCACCTCTATACATTTTAGGATGAGGGGAATGTGCAGGGGGCAAAGTGGGATTTACTGCAACAGCAGAAGGCACGGGGCTCAGTGTGTTCACACTGTCCCTCAGTGGGTTTTGGCTTCTCCAGGGCTGTTCTTTAGTGCAGGTCAAAGAGTAGCAATGCGTGCCCACAACGGCTGCACGGAAACTTTTCTCACTGACATTTAATATGTGGCTTGGAACAAATAACAAACAGTTTGGTTTGAATTAAAAAGTTTTGACAGTTCCATTTTGCCAAGCATTAGTCAGAAAGGAAAAGTGATGGATGTGCCATGTTTGAAAATTCCCAGGGTGTAGTAAACTCATTTGTTTTAAAAAAGTTAGGAGCAGATTCTCCCCTCGTTACAGAACAAATCTGGCCCTATTTCAGGGAGGCTGATCAAGCTGTGGTGACAGAAATTAAGGTCATGTCATTTACTAGGGTAAGTGAAACCTGCTTTGAGCCCACAGCTGGGAAATGCTGCATACAGCATCGGAGGTGGGAAAGAAGCACTGCAGACAGTAAAGCTGACACTGGGCCTATGCAGTCAGCATCTCCTTTGAGTCTTGTTTTCTGAAGGAGTGTGTGTGATGGGGAGCCAAGCACAGCTGGGGGTGCTCAGAAGGGTCAGGGCACCGACAGCCCCTGCTCTGCAGTCTGCTCCTGGTGTGCTGGCAGTATGGGTTCGTTTTCACGCCTGCTGGGCCTTGCTGCAGGGCAGTTTGGTGTAGCTGAGGACAGCTCTCAGCCAGCAGTGCTCCAGTCAAGCTTTAATTCTTCAAGACAAGGTCATTACCGATTTGCTGCGCTTGCCTCGCTGACATGTTTTGCTGATCAACTTATTCACTGAGTGTGGCCCTCTGCACAGCAGGGAGCTGCTACAGTGGGAAAGAGGGTTCTCTGTGAAGCTTTAAATAAGATTTGTTTTCCTTTTTTTGTGTGCATCTGGAAGAAGCTCTGTGCTGACTTGTCAACATGATTTTCTTCCATCTGTATATGTTTATCCTTGAATTAGAGTATTTCAGAAGCTGAAGAAGGAAATCATTTTAGTCCATCTAATTTGTCTAGGAGGTCAGATATACAATTGGCTGCTATTACAGATTTTCCAGAGGTAATATTCCAGTTGATATGTTGCTTCTATTACTTTGCATAGAGGAATTTTTTATCTCAGTAGATCTTTCTCTCTAAAGGTTTGCAGTGGCCTTTGTCTCACCACCCTCCTGGTAGCTGCAGTGCCACTGTGCCACCCTCATTCATCTCTGCATTTATGGATGCTTTGGGACACAGCTTTGAAGCTGAAAATGCCATAGGTTTGGCTGTTCAGTATGACTCTGCAATCCCCATATGTGCCTCTGTGGAGCACGAGTGGTTTGCAGACTGCAGTTTGATGGCTGATCTCTGTTTCTGTGCCACGCTTTTGTCAAGCTTAAAGCATTAAGCACTTTTCTCTCTGACAAGTGTTGGAAGGCGTTTCCACAACGGTGGTGTTTGATGGCTAAGTCTCATTATCACCTCTCCTGGTGGTGCAGGAGGTACAAGGCAGGATTTCCAGTTCATAAGACAGGGCAATTCAACCTTAATGGACAGATTTTCAAAAGAGCCCAACATTGTGAGCATTTGCACATCTTTGGCATGAAGCAAATGGCTTGGAGTCATTAATGAAGATGCCTTGCTGTTAGACAGAACCTGCAAACTTGAAGAGAGTGTACACAGAATCACAGAGTGCAGGGATTGGAAGGGACTTCTAGAGATTGAGTTCAACCCTCTGCTAAAGCAGGTTCCGTACAGCAGTTACACAGGTGGGCATCCAGACAGGTCTTGAATATCTCTAGGGAAAGAGACTCCATAGCTCTCTGGACAGCCTGTTCCAGTGCTCCATCACTCTGACAGTGACAAAGTTCTGCTTCACTCTGCAATTCAGTGCTATAGATTTCAGTGTTACAAACTTGGTTTTCTGCAGAGTTCAGGCTACAGGTGATGTGACAGCGGAGGAGGCACTTTCCAAGGTCCGATTTCCAAATTTATGCACTCAGACTTTGTCTTTCAGCTCTCAAAGCACTTCACAGACACTGTACATACTGATCTGGTCAGTTGCTTTATGTAACATAAACGCACGCCGGGCGAGATGCCCACTGCAGTGAGGCACTAATGAACTCTGCGGGGCAGGGGAGCCGACTGCAGTCAGCTTTGTTTGGGAGCTGAGATCGATGCAAATTAAGTTTGTTCTCCAAGAGCAGCTGGAGCGCTGGGAAAGCGGAGGAGCTGGAAAAGGGCATTTTGTGAAAGATGTTAAAAAGTGATTTACAGGACATTGAAGGGAGATGTAAAATACTGGCAATCAGAAAAAGCCTGGAGGCTGCTCTGTAATTCTTTGAAGCGGGAAAATCTAGTCCTGGGAAACAAAAGAGGAATACGGAAGCAGAAGAATCAACCTGTACTCGGAGTACAGACTGTAAATTCACAGCAGTGGGTTGCAAGGCATCTCAGCGGTGCAGCAACGGTGATTTGGGTCCGTGCTGCCCCTTTCTGGCTGCACTATTGACCTTTCAGAGGCAACCCGTGCCAGCACTCGATCTCTCGGGGCTCCCGTTGCACGAGGAGCTGCTCGGGGCGGCTCGCGGCTCAGCGCACCGAACGGGGCCTCAGAGCCTTCGGGCGGCGCGGCCACGCGCCGGGGCTGGCGGCGGATTCCCGCCCAAGGGCCCGCCTGCGGAGCCGCTGTGTCGCCACAAGATGGCGCTGTCGTCACGGCAAAAAGCGCTCCTGCAACGGTACCGGCGCTTTTGGAGGCCTTCCGAGACGGTGTGCTAAATACACCTCGGAAACAAACAAACATAAATACATTAATTTCGTGGGCAGCAACGCGGCAAAGAGTGTAGGAGGAAAAAAAAGGGCTTTGGAAGAATAATCTGTAATCTCCGAATTTGCACATCGGCCCCAAGCATGGAAAGCAAACGTACATGTGGAGATGACCTGGGTGCAACTGCAGCTCTGAAGAAAAGCAGGTATGTTTGTAGGGCTGACAGAATGCCCACATCTGACGTGTAGGGCTGTACAGAGGGCCTTTCCAGTGCAGGACCACGCTCACGTCCTGCTTCCAGCAAAGAACCCTGAGGGAAGAAGTTCCACCTTTCATAATGCTCATTTCTTCAAGGTTACTGCTCCTCCTTCATTCTATTCCCCTATTAAATGCACCTGGATATTCTTATTGGCAGAAACAACTGCATCTTCTTTAATTCCTGCTATTTTGGCATCAGAGCAATTCTCAGCACACACTCCATGAGCTGATTACACATTCTGGGAAACAAGATTTCCCATCTCTTCTACTGGCCGGTGCCATTTGCTGGCATAGTGGCACCTCTTGTCAGTGTAACACAAGGCACTGTGAGCCTTCACAGGCCCCTGCTGACAGGAGCTCCACAAGGCTGATGGCAATTTTCGTTTGAGGAGCCCTGAGAACTCCGAGTGCCTTGGAAAACCTTCCCTGTAGGAAAAACTTCTCAGGATGGCTCTACCTGTTTGGCTTTATAAACTTAAGAAAGATCTGATCAGAGTCTTAAGTAACCTTATGGATACAGTCTGAATTGAGAATGTGATCTTCAGTCTGCTGAAATAAGTGCAAGCAGATAGCTGAGGGTAGTCAAATGCAGATGTGGAATAAGCTGCAAAATCCTAACAGGATAATTTGCTGTCAGAACAACTCTTTGGAGGCTTTGGTGGATATCCATCCCTAGGAGTTTTAATGTGATTTACCTAAAAATCCTGTAATTTAACATAGCTCTGCTACAACATTTCCTGAGCCTCTTTGGTAACAAAAGGAACCAGAGCCAGAACTCTAAAGCCATGCTTTATTTCTGTAAGACCAGCGAAAGCAGCCAGACAAGGAGTTTCAAGTAATACTGCAAGAAAAGGAATGGTCTTTCACATGGAAATTATTTTTAGAACAGCTGAGATTAAAGAGGCGATTCTGACCCAGAGGCTATTCCGAGATATTGGATGATTCCTTTTGCAGCCAAATTCCCTGGGAGGTTGTAAGCAGTGTTTGGTGGGCAGAAGGTGCAGTATCATTTCCTCTGGATATAAACCTCGCTAAGATCCTTTCAGGTTACAGGTGTGCATGCTGGCAATGAAAAGCGAAGGCTTATTTGCAGTCCCAATCACTACTTTGCTGCAATTCCCTATGATGATACAAACTCACTCTGCAATTTTATGTTCAAATGTGGATAACTGAACAAGCATCTGTGCCCTTTCCCTCCCAGCCCTATCTCGTTGTTCCAGTCATGTAAGTTGGCCTCAGGCAAAAAATCTCAGCCTCTCCTATGTCTGAGTGCCAGACCAGAGTACAAGCTCTGGTAATGAGCTCATACACATGATGTTTCTGAGATGAAAAGTGGAAGTATCCTGATGGCTTGTACTCACCTTGTTCATGCAACTGTCTGGGAGTGCCTATCTGTGTAAGTTTTACACTTTGTCTTGCAAAATTTTGATTTTTCTTGCTGGGCAAAGGTCTCTCTCCTTGCAGTTGTCACCCAAGAAGGGCTGCATCATTAGGGCAGAACAGGGTTGAAGATTCTTTTCTTGCTACTAGCATAGGAAAACCTGAACAGACTTGACCTAAATCCTTTTGAAATAACTATACATTATTTTCCAATTCTTTGTGGTTCCTCAGCATAGATGCAACTGAGTAGGTGGTGGTTGCCAATGTAACAGTTTGGAGAGGAAATAAAAGACCCATTAATCCCTTGAAAAATCCACGTGTACTTTGCCTTGGGGTTCTACACTCAGCGTGACCTGAGTTTGCTGTGTTACTCACACAGAAATTTGCTTGTCTTTAGTCCTGTTGCCAAAAGTTCCTTTCTTTGCTGGGCTCTGCTGTGAGCATTCAGCTAGCTCTTGCCAAGAGTGCTTTCATTCACTGTGCCTTACTTTGGCATGCTGTCTTGGGAACTACGGATTTGCAGCTTACTGAGGAGTAGACATGTCTTCTACAATGCATTTTTTTCTTCCTATTTCTCTTAACTTTGTGTTGACTCAAAGCTTGATTAGTTTGATTCCATTCCCCACTTTGAATGTGATGCTCACCTTGTGTTTTTCTGCCAAGCAGTATTGCTGTTTAACGATCCGAGCTTCTGTTTTCAGTTTTATTTTGCTCTGTCCCATTGCATCTTGCAATTCTCTAATGTTTGTTTAGTCCTGAAGTATTATTTCCAGTGAGCCTGCTGCCTCTAAGCCTTGTTCTCACCGATGCTGCTCATTTGCTCCAAGGAAATCTTTTGCAAAAGCTCTGTCCACGGCATCTGTGCAGTGCATGGATGTGAGGTGGGTCGTGGAGGGCATCCGCATGGCTGCAGTCAGGGGGGGAGCATCAATAAAATTCACACTTGCAGTTCCTGCAGCCTTGGCCACTGCAATGGCTCCTGTTGAGAATGTCAGAATTGACCTTTTCTGGGACAGAAAATGATGGTGAGAGATTTCATCGTAGCTCCCATAAATGCCATGAAAGCTTTAATGTAACTAACACACTGAAAAGTCACAAATGTCTGATACGTCCAAGACGTGGGCACTTAGCCAAAATAGTAATTCTGTCAGTGCACTTTCTTTTTTGGAGGGGTGATAATGAGGGATTTCCTTTAATATCTATAAAGGACACCTGGGCCTGCAATGTTCTTTTTAGAAAGGTTATTCCAGCAATAGGTAGATATTTTCTTGTCATTATACATGGTACAGTGTCTGCTCCCAGAGTCAGTGCTTTACTACAGAGCCATTTTATTGAAGTATTACTCACTGATAATGGTCATATTCGTGCCATGTGTTGCCAAATGAATGTAATAATAAACGAGCAAATATTACTGCTTGTGCACATCTGAGAACTTACAGCCATTGAGGATTACCAGTGCAGACAAACCATAAAATAGCCAGACGAGGGCTTAATCCTGCAAAGTGCCCCTCTTGCTGCAAGGAGTCCTTATCTGTGATGGTCCCAGCACATGTTGTCCATGGTCAGCTTTCAGCCTCCAAGCCCGGTGCTATGTATAGAAATCTCAGACTTGTTTTGTAAATAGCTGTGCTTGCAGTTAGGAGACACGTAAAGTACATTGTTTGTTTGTCAGAGCAGCCCAAGAGATTGTTATAGACAATTATCATTTTTAATCTGTTAAACACAAATTGTATGGTAAAACGCTTTGCCAAAAACATAGCGCTGCTTTGGCTTGTCCTCTGTGAACAGGCCACTTGGGTTGAAAAGCTACATGAACCCTGCTTGTACTGCCATGCGAGGATCTGGACGCAGAAGTCTCAGCTGGTGCCAAGCAAGAGATTCCTCAGGAAATGTGAACCCTGGAGGAATTCAGTTTGCTTTAATGACCTCGATCAGTTATGAGATGAATAAACTTTATGTGCAATTGGACTTCATGTCCAGTGTGCCACCTAGTCAGCTATGCTGGCTCTGTGACTAGGGAGCCTTCCTGCTGCTATCACAAGTATGGATTCTCAATTCGTTTCAAATTTTATTCATTTCAATGAGTCTGACTAATCTCTAAGTAAAGGTTGTCCCCTAGTGACTCTCACACTGGATGTGAGCAGGGTCATCGGGTATTTAAGAAGGGTCATCAGCTTTTTGGACTCGTGTTCTGCTGCCCTTGCCAAGATTTGCTGCTGGTATTACTGATTCTGTGGTTGAAAGAGGTTCTGGAGGGCTCTGCTGAGCCCAGTCCTGGGGCTGCCCAGATCAATTGTGAAAGACAGATCCTGCTCAGAGGAGGCAGGATCACGTGTGGGCATTGATCAGGTTATAGATCTTCTATGCTTCAAATTACTGGGGCATACAAAAACATATTCTTCTTCAGCAGTATTTTCTCTCTCTCATAAGTGTCTCCCAAGAGAAGTATAATGTATCATTAATTCTGAAAAAGGGAATATTGGAAAGATCAAAGCCTTACAAACGGCAACATATTTTTCCCCTCAAGAAAGCATTAAAAACAACAAAAGTAGATTAGGAAAATGTTATTAGTCTCCCACCTTAGGAAAAAAACCTGTAATTATTTTGGCAATTACTTATTTCCAAAAGATTAGAAGGTATCAAAAACTAGCCTGTTCCATTTTGTAATTTAAAGCAATTAGAAAAGCCTGATTTTGCAAAATTCTGAGCTCTGGTAAAGGACTTTGATATTAAGGGTCCCTCTGGGTTGTACCCATTCTGGTGAGTTCCCTTCAGCAAAGCAGCAGGTTTGTGTTCACAGCTTAGCTTCTCTTCTGCTATTGTCTTTCAGTCTGCCATGTGGGTGGCTTTGGGGTGTTCCCATTGCCTTTTTAGATGTTGGTTCAGATACTCAAGGAACTTGTGCACTGACATGAGCTTTTTTTTTTCTTTTTCTTTTTCTTTTTTTCCCCTCAGCTTTCTGCTGACTGAAGAGGAAGAAGGAAAACAAGAGCCTTGCAACAACCCCCTATCACTGTTGTGCAATCCAGATTCAAGCCTTTGGCGGCTCTGGGAAAGTGGCAGGAGCTCTGCTTGACACCATTAACCTTGACCGTCAGGGTAAGCCTGTGGGAGGAAGAGGCTCTACACCTTATTGCTTTGACCCTATAACATACCAGCTTAGTCCTAGTTTAATTCCAGTAAATTCAGTAAGGTTCCATCAGGGATCAATTTGTTCTGAAGTTTTTATCAGTGCTTTCAAGCGTAGAAGTGTCAGGTATTATTAGCAACAGAAGTCTATCTTGTGAGATAGTTTTGAGAACCTGATACAAGTGTGATTTTGTTTCATACTGGCAGAGAATATAGGAAATGCTGTTTGACTCCCTTCACAGCATGGATTAGCAAAATTAGACTTGTCTCCTTTGCACTAACAAGCCCCAGAACAGACTGTGAGCTGTTAAATAAAGGAAACTCCTTTCAGACACACACACGTACACACAAAAGCTGTGGGAAAATAAATCACATAGGCTTCTAGGTAGATTATTAGAGAGTTCATATCTGTAGGGCATCTCCTCTGCAGGATTTTTCTGTGCACAGTGATATGACTTTATGGTTTTATTTACATTTTCTTAACGGTTCACATGACTTGTTTCTGTGGGGAATGCTGCAGTTGCCCAGAATACCCTTTTATATTTACATCACACACACACACAGTTCTGCCTACACACTGACCTGGTGCCGTGTGACTAATCAGCAAGTAACTATGATGGACCTGTTAATTTAACAGTTCAAGTTGAGTTTTAATCTCATAAGAGTATTGCTAGATCTTCATTTTATTTTACTATTTGCTTATTTTTCCTTTCTTTGATTTTTTCATGAGTAATACTTTTGGAAGCCAGTCAAATCTGGAAGTGGGTAAATCCTGTTCTCTGAAGCTGCATGTAATATTACTTGCCCTAGGCAAGATTTGCAGAGAAGCTCATTTCTATTAAAACATCCAAAAAATTGACTGGAATCTACCTTGACCTTCAGGAACGGTCAGAGCCTGGATGCCAGTTATGTCCTAGTCAGGAGCTTGAGATTTGGGGTAACATTGCCCTGAACAGGCATTGTGAGCACTTGAAATTTTCTCTGAATCTTTTGAAAATCTGCCCTTGAGGTTAAGCCCTGAGCTGATTTTGTGGAACAGGGCGACTTCATTCATTTGGTCCTGTGGGCCTTCAATCTGGCTCCAGCTAGTTTCGCTTACAAATAAAGCTCAGCTTTCAGCTGAGGTTCAGTGAGGACAATAAGTGTGAGTTAAAATAAACATAATCTGTGTTTGCCTTTCCAAAGCATTTCTCTGTGGAAGTTTTATAGACTCTGCTCACACAATAATGTTTCAAAGTATTCCTGGAAATTTTCTCCCGTTTCTGTCACCTTAAGTGCATACCATCCTCTGTTTGGTTTTGCAGAGGATTTTGTTAGGAAAGTCTTGGATTCAGAGCTCACACCTCAGGCAAAAAAAGCCTCAGTGTGTGATGAGAAAATTGCAGTTTCTTCCTCAATAGATTCTTCTGAGCAGCAAAGAAGCATGCCTTTCATGACATTTCCCCCTCTTCATTGCCTTTGCCCTCAGCCCCTTAGAATATCAGAACTCCTTTAAACTCTTCAAAGTACCAGACTGCCACGTGTCAGACAGGAGCATAACACCACAAAATGTTAGAGCTTCATAAGGTATCGGAGAGCCAGTCAAATGCCACAAAAACATTGCTCATGTTGAAATGACATTATTTTGGTTCTGAATGACTGTGCCTTCTGTCCACAACCACTTTCCTCCTTATTAATTAATATCATTTGTTCACACTAGGCTACTTTTGCTCACGTGCATGTTAAAGGAATGACTGTATTTTCAGAGGATTTGAATAATTGGATATTTGTTTCAGTATAGATCATTAAGTACGTGCCACATATTAGCTGTTATTTCATTAATTA
This sequence comes from Centrocercus urophasianus, assembly GCF_019232065.1. Taxonomy (NCBI): domain Eukaryota; kingdom Metazoa; phylum Chordata; class Aves; order Galliformes; family Phasianidae; genus Centrocercus; species Centrocercus urophasianus. The sequence goes on along the minus strand of NW_024884744.1, from coordinate 6,155,701 downwards.
TTTGTCACTTACAATTTTAATTTAAGAAGTTCTAGTTATCCAGTCATCCAAGAGTGCTGTCATGCAACTTGTGACGTAATTTCATAATCATTTTATGCTACAAAAATCTGTCACTGCTTCTGGAAGATGGTGTCACCTGCCCATTTTTCCCCCTCGTTCTACACGGTCCCATTTTTCAGCACAAGAATTCACTTGGACTTTCAGAGAAAGAGGCCAAGAACCTGACCTGGGTTAAAACTAACAGCACAAAGGGCAGACAAGCACTTGTACTGGTGCACAAAGGAACTGGCAGGAGTTTCTGGAGGAGAATTCATTGCCTGTGTAAACTGGAATTGATTGAGAAAGAAGATTGTAAGATGACTGTTACCCTTGCCTGAGGAAGAAACGGAACACAGCCAAAGCAACAAGCTTCTGACTGCCCTAGATGGCAAATGTGTTTTAAGTTCTCCTAGATGTGGGTGCCTCCTCTTGCAAGGGTGAAGAAACCTCCTAGGTGCCCTTGGGAGGCCCGTGGTACCAGTAGTCTCCACAGCACCATTGCTAAACATGCAGGTAGAAGTGACAGCACGGTCTCATATAAAGGCACCAGGCAGTGGTTCTCTATCCCCACTGGAAAAGTTGGCCTAACTTTATCAAAAGAAAAAGATTTAAACCAAATGGCCACTTTGTATTATGCTAAGCTTTCTGTTCAGTTTAAGAAATTTCTGCCTGTATCCCCAATGCTGTCACCATGCTGCATTTCCTTGTGTGTTTACAACCCAGTCTAATTGCTTGGACCAGTAGCCTATCTGTGCCACTGCAGGGAGAGGAAGACGAGTGTTTTAAAATGCTGGTTACTGGCTAAAGATCAGCATGGTATAGTTGCAAACCCGGCACACTTCGGAGCTCTTACATGTAACAAAACTGAAATGCAATGTCCAATTCATTACCCTTTCTGTCTGAAAGAGTGCTTCTGCTGCTCAGCCATGGTGTTCTTGAAACAGATAACATGCATCTGTGCTTTTCACAGGATAGTAAAAATGAAGATTAACCCTTGACCAGTGTATTTGTCCTGTGCAGGAATTTTCCTTCAACTCTGCCCCAGACTGGCTCATTTTACAGGTGGAGCTCAGCTGCTGGAAGAGCTGGGCTCCTGCTCTTGGCATAACTTATCCTTCCACTTTCCCTTTTGCTTTTCATAGTGTCTTATGGATTGTTGACTCTTGGTTAATATACTTCTCCCCTGGCCCTGAATAACGTGTCTTTTCTTCTGTTTCTCTTGACTTTGGAATTGAGAAACAAAGCAGCATATCTCAGCGATGCACGTTGTTTTTTGACCTTGATAAATTGTTTTTGAGTTTGATTTTTCCCTTTCCTCCTTCAGTGTCTCCAGTAACCTCGAGTCTCTTGAGCTCTCATCTTCTCTCCACAGTCTCTTCCTACTGCGTGTTTCCAGAACTGTTTGTCATGCAGATAAAGAGAAGCATCAATTTACTAGAAAGGGAGTTGTACCTTTAAACATCATCACTCTGACACATATTGACTTTTATTTTAAGAGGTAACATGTAAAACAAATAAAATGCAAGTTTCTGGGACTTTCTGCTTGGTCAGGCTGCAGCCCCTCCATCACTGATGCCTAATAACAGACTGTGCAACCCATCTCCATACACTGACCCACCTGCAGACTTTCTCTGAGGATTTAATTTGTGCTGGATTATTTACATTACAGCCCTGTGTATTTGCACTTCTTTAACTCCGCTTTAGCCCTCTATTCTGCTTTGCGTCTGAGTCAGACCCTTTTCAGTGGTTTCATGGAAAGCATATCATGTCACTGCTTAAGCTACCTTTGAGCCCGCGAGCTGAAGGTGACCCCGCGCTCCAAGCACAGCTGCCATACTCAGTTTGTTATCCTGTACCACAGCTGCTCATCAGATACCAGCCTGAAACGTGCCATAGCTTGGCTTGGAAATGGGAGACTGAAGCACCCATGTGTGGAAACACCCTGGCATTGCTGAGCGGTTCATACAGTGTTACAAAATGAGTGTTAAAGTAGACTCTAAGAAGGCTCAAAGACAGCCCCCTGCTTCAGGGGTATGCATTGCTTCAGCTACTGGGCCCCTTAGGGAAACAATAGGAAGTTTAAGGCCTTTCAGGTGGAGATACGCCACAGCTGTAGGGCTGATGACCCATTTACTTCCACTAGAAAGTCATTAGGATTAATCCAAAGCACCTGCAACCCGCAAAGCAGGTTAGAAAGACGTTTGCAGCATCTCAGAGCTCAGTTTTCTCTGTAGCATAAGGGCAGAAATACGTCTAGTGGCCCAGTGAGATCTGTAAGGGACTAAGGATTTGTAGTTCTGAACATATTCTTAATGATGAGCATTTGGTGGGTGTGAAGGATCACAGTCCTCTGACTGATCTGTCCTGCTTCTGAGGATAACCAAGCTGCAAGCAGCACTGCACGGGGAGGTAAGCATTTGTGTGTGCCTTCTCTAGGAGCCATTGCAGTTGTGTGCTTGCTCAGCCCTGTGTTTCTATCTTTGTCCATGTCTCTACCCAGTGTAGGAGGGTCTCAGTTGGAACTTACTGAGCACTTTCCTGACTTTTTGCTGTCTGCCACGCACTTCCATCCATAAGTTTGTTATGTTGGCTGCTCTGGGTAAAGTAGCCCTTTTTGCAGAAGTCTGCTGTATCTTTCCTTGTGTTAACTTTGTGCCCTGAGTTTTAATGCCATGTTGTTTGTGTTCCCTGCCATTTCACTTGCCATTTGTGCTCAAAAAACTGGCCTGTATTTATTGATGATTGAGCATTTCATGGATTGGTGAAGGAGCATGTGTTGCTTTTGACCATGGAGGGAATTAATGCAGGAAACCACTACAGGTTGCTGACCTTTTGACATCTTAAGCATGAAGCTTTCTTTTTATTTGAGATTTTATTGGAGGTTATTGTCAAAACACAGGCAAGCTTTTCATAGTGCAATGTACAACTCAAAAAGGTTTTTTAAGCATCCATGTAATTTTTAAAGAGGACAGGATGTGTACCAGAAAAAGCTTTAACACAGTGTTTAAATTTACTGTAAGCTGTGCTAAAGTTAGACAGAAAACCAAACAAATGAATTACTGTCTCCCAGCCAGCTGAAGTTCACAGGTTTTACCTGTGACCATATCTGTTGTTACAGATTGGTTTGGTTTTCCCTGAGGGTAAGTGATAGCAGGAATAGCTGATGTACTTAAGAAGAAAAGAACCTCATTGAATGTGATGAACTACCATGTGGTGTTAAAGACAATTGAAATGTAAAGCACAAAGCCATCTTTGATTGCAAGACAGCTTTAAGGGCCCGAAAAACTTTGTGCTTAATGTGCAAAATGAAAATGTATAGTACTTAGCTGGCAATGTAATGTAGCTTGCTAATTCTGTTGGTAGCTCATGGAACTGACAGGTGTTGTCCGTGTTGCTCTTACAGGCTGGCTGGGTTCTGAGTGGGAGGATGCATCTCCTAGTGGATCTGATACTTAGTAAGACATTGTGTATTTTTATTTCTTGACTGTATACTGGCAGTCCAGTCAACATGGTGTAAAGCACTTTTCTTATGCTGTCATTCTAAGAGTGAGGCTGTATTTTGGTAATTTACTGGTAAGAGGCTGTAATTGAGAAATCTAGGTGACACTATAAGACTTTTTTCTTGAGCTGAGTCTTCTGGTGATGTGCTTTTGAAACCTGGAAGTTCTCATAAAAATCACACTTGTTTTTAGGAAGTATTTTAACTAATGTTTTAAGTGCTTAGACAAAGAAAAAACAGATAAAGGAAATTGATAGTATTAAAGAAAACTATGAATGTAAGTTGCAAGCATTCAAGTAAACAGTACGAAATGGAGGATATATAACTGAGATCTTACACTTCTGCAGCCTCCAGGTTACTTTGAAAAGTGAAAATGAGAGCAAATACTAGATTTTTTTTTTTATAAGGAGCACTGTCAATCTGCATGAGCAACAGCATGCACCTTAAATTTTCTGTTCTCCACAATGTGAATTGAACACTAAGGTACGAAGTGTTGCATGGTGGTGGTGTGAGACTCTTGGAGCTGCTCATGGAGACCATGGCATGGCCAGACCTTCGTTGCATTCTATCGGTGGCCGAGGTCCAGCCCAGCCTTGAGGGCTCTGTGCTGCCCCAGAGCCTTCTTCCCAGCACAGTCCCTGAGTGCAGGCAGCTCATTGTAGTCATAGCCCGATTTTTTTTTTTTGCTTCTCTCGCTCATTCAATTTATCAGGAGTGCAGCACTTCTTACTCTAGAGGTCAGTATAATGTTAAGAATGGAAGTGGTGCGAACTCGATTCTCGTTCCCTGATGAGATGTTCCAGAGTGAACTCTAAATTACACTCTTTCCAATTTAAGATGGAAGAGAAATTTCATACTAGGGAAATGTACTTGTAAAAGCACAACAGCCAATATGGGAAGCTCAGAGGGCGTTAAAGAAAACAATCATTGAGCCTCTTTGTTGAATGGAAGTTATGAATACGCTAGTAGTAATTTTCTGAAGCCATAGACAATAACATAATGTGAGTGGGTGATGGAAGAAATTACATAGGGTGAAATTTAGAGAGCTGACAGCAGCCTATGCATCGCTTAAGACCTATTTCTGAGGGCTTAATTGCAGCTTAAATAGCACACAGGACTTGTGCTCATCTTCTGAGCACTGAAACAAATTCCACTGAGAAAGAGCACCGTGAGCAGAACGTGGAAATCGTAATCTGATCAGCTGTAAAACTCCTGCTTTGGGGAAAGGGTGTTCTGTACTGAGAACAGATGTTGGCAGTGTAGATTTATATTGTAGTACGTACGTTATAAATGTCTAATGCTGTGTTTCACCATAGGATGCAATGATCTTAGTCCAAAGAGATGCCAAGAGAATATCAATCTTTAAACAAATGGTAAAATCAAGTAATGAGCAACACTGCAGGACGTTGTGATTATCTGCTTCATTCGTGAGCTATGTGGCCGATAACACTGAAAGCAGTCTCACGAGTGCTTTTGAGGCATTTATGTTACTTTTGGGCTGACAGTCCACAAATACTTGTTCTTAGTGGTCTGAAGGCTTATAAAAAATAAATTTTCAGTTTTGTTGTATGGCTGTGCAAGAGAAATCAGAACTGGAGAGTCGTGTATTTGCTACAAAATGGTTGCAAGCTACTTCAGTAGAAGAAGAGCCAGAGAAATATCGAGGTGGAAAACCACTTTGCATAGTGAATATTAAATGCTTAGGTTTTCAGTCAGTTCCCAGAATGTTTAGAAAAAGGTACGGTGGTAAAGCCAAACCCACTGAACTTGTCCTTATCTTTACATGCTTGGATTTCTTGTAATATTTAACTTTTTCTTTGCATTTCCTGGACTTAGTATTCTTAGTTCTATGACAATCAATATTCCCTTGTAATGTATTTTGACGTATGTTCCCGATAAGCATTTACCACTTTAAGTCCTAACAAAGGTTATTTTGGTCAGAAAAGAAAAAGTAAATGGAAATAGTCTCCCACTGGCTCTTTTGAAAGCAGAAAGAGACAAAATATTAGGATTACACTAACGGCACTTTTCAAAGTACGAAGCTCTGTGGGTTTAACTGCTTTATTTTTAATTGAGAAGCAACCTGCAAATCATTGCTGTTCTCTGAAGAGATCTGTTATTCAGATGTCTGTTAAATAGTTTGCATGCATTCTATTCTGGTTCAGGGTTTGTTCACAAACCGTTCACAAATTGTCTACTTTTATGATTCACAGTGTGTGATTGGGCATGTGGTATATTTTCTGCTCTCTGATTTAATGACTGAAACATTTTGACAGGGAATAACAAATGGTGAATGGCAACTAGTAAACAACATACAACTTGGGGCATTTGCAAGCACTTTCAAGAATATTAGCAATAGGAAGAACGTTACTGAAGTCTGGGTAGCCTGACCCCTGTGAATGACAATGATTCATATCTCAGCCATCTAGCTACAGTTGTATTTAAATTGTTTACCACTGTTTACCAAGATCTACAAAGCCTGCATGGAGAATCACTTACCATGAATGAAGCATTTTTTTCTCAATTCAGCCCTTACGCAACTGGTAAGTAGTCTAATTGTGAAACTTGCTCACAAAGGAGCAAATTCTCTGTTAAATACATGTATAATTAATGAAAAAACACAGTGTCCTCTAGAAGGACTGTTGACATGGGTAAGTGCCATATGCTTGTATGAGGTCTAAGAACGGTGCTACAGCTAGTGTATCTGGCTTTGGAAATGCTGCACCTCTGAGATAGAAAACGAACATGTTCATTTAAAGATACCCTGTTACTTTTCCCCAGGTATAAAAATCAGCCCAGCTTTAGTTGATAAACTTAAGTCTCAGTTTCCACACACATCTCCACTTCTTTAGCTTGGCAATTGAAAAATGACCCCATTCCAATCCAGAAGGCTTTGAGATGGTGTATGATGTGATTCTCACATGGAATATTTTTAACCTTTTCTTTTTTTTTTTGCTATGTCCTAAGATCCTTGAACTGTATAAATGATTAAGGTTTCATAACACTGCAGGCAAAATTCTTTCCCTTGATCTGAGCTGCAGATATCCTTTGCATTTTCTGCACACATGGTACTTTCATTTCCATCAATGGGAATTCCACGTGCTGAATAAGGAAGAAATATTTGCATTCTGGATAAGTGCCTTATTTGGACACTTTTTCTTGCTTGCTTGTGCAAAATTCCTACTGACTTTGATCTTGTTGGCGAGCTGCCTGTTGGATGAGAATGCCTGGTTTGAGGAGTTGGTAAATGGCATTTTAATGACAAGGGTCATTGATGATTGCTGTGCCATTTTTCTTGCTTTCCCCACCACAAACCTATCATCTGAAGTAAGGCACTGCAGTTCTTTTCAGAAGATTAATAGTTCTCTGCTAGTAACAGATTTTCCACTAGCCAGAAAGCAGTACACCCACTGATGAGTTTATCATTTGAACTTTGAATCCAGTCGGGAAGTTGAGATGTAAACTCTTCTGTGATGGTGATTTGTGGTATATTTCCAGTTTTCAGGGTCAGGTTATTAACCAGTGTAACAGTGATATAAGCACATGTCGTTGAGAACATGAATCAGAGGAAGCATCTGACAAAGACCTCACTGTGCAGGCAGCTTTCCTTGGAGGCTGTGCAAGTCTGATGTGTGTCACGAGGCTCCAGGTGTCAGGCTTGAATATACCACAAGTATTAACAACCTGTGTGTGTATATAAAACTGTTCTTGGCTGCATTTTTTGGTGCTCAGGATTTTATGCAGTGCCCTAAGGAAGGACTGTCATTTTGCTCAAAGTTCTTAGTTTTTCGTTGCTTTTCTCTATTGATATTGGATAGTCTTTAACTTTTTATGTAGAATGAATACTTGTAAATGGATTACTTGTATTTGGTAATCTGGTTATGTGTTCCTGTTAAAATGAAGGTACTGAAAGAGTATAATCATCTCCAAATTTTGAATGTGTCTCCTGTCATCCTGGAAGTTCTAAAATGTATTAAGAAAACTGGGGGAAAAACTGGTGGTGTAACAAGAAGTATTTGAGCTGTACAAAAGTGAAACTATGACCTGTAGAAAACTTTGATTTTTCTGACAAGTTTCTGTTCTCAGCTGGAATAAAAATTGAAAATCCTTGTGAACAACAAGTTCTTAGAACAGTACCGTGTAGAAACACTTAGCCTTTTGTTTCGAACCAGTATAATGTGAAACGTCTTGGGAACATGTTATGAGAATTGCAGGTTAGGTGTCCCTTGCCTCCATTTGACTGCAGGGATTAGATGGTCTGCCCCATGACACACTCCATTTTATGGCTCTCACAAAATACTAAACGGAGAAGAAATCAGAAAGTACTTCCTGTCTTCAATCTTACAAAATCTGGTTTTGGTGTATTATTTTTTCCTCCATTACAAATTGCTTTGAGGGAAACCTCCCAACTAGCTCTGAATAATGAGTTCAGCTTCTTATTTAATAGATATACTCAGTTATGCTATGGCAACTTTTCTGAACTGGTTGGTCTGAACAAATCTTTGGAGCACAGATAGAAAAAGCCTGTCCTTTCACAGCACTTGAAATAACGTTGCATCCTTCTTCTGTACTGACTCCTACTCAAGGAGCTGCAGACTTGGGTGTGATTTAAACGCAATGAAGTCACACAAATTTTGTGGTCTAGGTAAATAGCATGTGAGATTTAGTAGTACGTGGGCTGGACTGGAGAGAAGAAACATTTCTGTTCCATTGCAGTGGCCCGGAGTTGAAGCCTGTTACTTGCAGCTCTGCCAATGACTTGTATCTCTGCTTCTGCATAGGGATTCCTCTGCTTTCCCTGGGGAGAGAACGTAGTTTCTATTCAGCAGCTGTTGTCATATATTTACATATCACTGACATGCAAACACTAGTTCTCTAAGTAAAATATGCATAATAAAAATTCTGCATATTGCATGCACTTAATTCTGCACGTTGAAAATGTGGGAGGCTGAAATGCCAGCAGAAGGAGCCCCTCCTTACAGTGTCCTGCCTCCTGTGAACACTTTGCTGTTGCCGTGAGGTGGTGCAGCAGGCTCTGCTTGGGTCACATGAAGTCCTGCTGCCTTTGTGGATGGAGAAGCTCAAAGGCTGGCATGTAAATTAAGAATGAGTAATTGGAGAAGGTCCCCACTTCTCTAGAAGCAATCCACAGACTAGATAATAGGCCTTGGAAAACTAACGAGATGATAGGGTTTCTAACTTTGCATTTTCTAATTGCTTCAAATGAAACCCTATTAGAAACAGCTGGTCTGATTCTCAACTGATATAAATTGTCATGTATTTTTCAGATTTAAATAGCACTCCGCTGGCCTCACCCAGATGTAAACTCTGGCCTAGATTATGCGATAGCTATTGGCTTTGAATGGAAACTTTAGTGCTACTTTTATAGGCAGATTTATTTTGATGTGTTATCAGGAAAATCTAGCACACTTCCAGGTATCATGTGTCTGAAAAAGTAATCACCAATGCCAGTCTGCTAAGAAGGCAGAATAAAAGCAATGCATGTGTATCCAAGTTGTTGCTGCTTGGAGCAGCAAGCTGAAACAGAAATCCATGCTGTGTGCTGGGGACTGGTAAGGTAGGGCTGGGTGCACTGAGCCAAGGTTGTCCTCAGCTTCCTGGCTCCAACAAAAGAGAAAGGCATTGCACTTCAGGGGTGCCAAGATCCTTGTAGAATTGCCAGGACATTAAGATAAATGAAAGTAGCTTTCTAGCAAGAGTAAAATGATTGATTTAAACAGATCTATCTGATGTGATGCTGTGTTCTTCTCTAAAGGGAAACAAGCAAATGTTTTCTTTTTCATTCTGGGATAGATTCTCACTTATTTAACGTTCAGGAGAAATCACAAATCTGGCCCTTACTTAGTTGGGATTTGGATTAGTGTTGGTCTTCATTGCTATGGCCTTTTTCACCAGTGTTCTACGGATATTTTTTTTTCTGACCCATGCTGAGGGAATTCTACTCATGGATCTAAAGCCCAAGGGAGTTGGGTTGTGGCATCTGAAGTTGGCAGTGATGTAAAATTACAAGAAGGCTGTAGGAGTCCAATTAGCTTCCTTCTCCTTTTCCATAGTGCATTTATTTCATAAAGTGTGTGGGGGGGGTAGGGGAGAGAATTAGGACCAGATTGAAGTGGGAGAAACTGTAGAATTTTTTTCCCAATAACCATAAGCTAACTACTTACCTGTAAAAGACCTATTGCCTATAAAAATGATTTCTATTTCTGACCTAATTTAAACTAATTTCAGAGCAGTCGATGCCACTATACATTGCTTTAGAAGAAAAATTTCGAATGAGCTCACTCAAGGAATGAAACATCACAGAAGTTTGTAGATATTTGCAGCTGTGGGACTCATTTTAGGGAATAAATTGTCTGAAAGAATTGGATTCCAAATTACTTCGTAAATTAATGACAGTTTTCCTGCATGCTTCTAGTTTTACACAGTTCCATAATCAAGCAATATGGAGTCACGTGAGTAATTAAGGTTGTAAACCCAAAGCCCTGTAGTACAGGCATCAATATAAATATACTCAGCAATAACGGATTGTTATGTTTATGTGTGTATTGATCAGTTACAAAATTATTAAAAGGCCTCTGTTGAAAAGCACAAGGTTTATAATAGGACATCAGTTGAAATTCTTACATCACAGACAGCAAATCTTTTCTCTGATAAAACAGCAAGTTAACAAAATGAAGCGGATTAAAAAACTACAATGAACTTGTTCTTTTCATTTTTCCCAATGCAGAAGATGTAAATAACTATTTGTGTTCTTACTACTTACATATTATTCCAAATCATGTTTCATGTTAGCCTTGTGACAGTTGATCACAGCTGATCCCAGTTGGGGTTAAAGGATATCAGATAAATTTAAAGTTGATCTTAGAATTTTAAAGGACTTGTTCTACCAAAATGGCAGTTTGAAAATGTATTTTATTTGACGATACCATTCTGAAAAAATGGACTCAGTACACTGGGGATAAAGCCTAAGTAGAAAAATACAAACTGCATGACTGGCTTAAAAGCAGTATGAATTAATAGGCCTCTGTGAGTATTAGACTCTATATTTCAGTATCTTAATTATCTTCAATATCTCATGCTTTTCTGTCCAGTCTTAATGACTAAAATTTACCAGAGGGTTCTGCCCTCCTTCCTCTGATCTTTTTTTTCACCTGCAGCTTATGTTGTTCTGTTTGTTGATGGCCACATTTCTCAATGTGGATACATCTAAATATTCAGAAATAATCTATCACGTTCACCTTTCTTCCCTATGATCTCTTCCTCCATTTTTTTTCCTCTTATGCCAATGAGCACTGCTGCTTTTAGAAGTCTCATCAGATGAGTGCTGCTATAGGTAAAATGTTTCTTCATGTGCCAAAAAGCTGATGCTCATGTTCGTTGGATTAGAACACTTCAGCTGATAGAAACTGATCCTCACTGGGCTGAAAGCATAAGGTGTTCTGCTGATACACACCAGAGTTTGTGGGGCTGGAGATCCTCTAGATAGACAGCAGTGTTTTTTTATGTGAAAGCAGGGAATGAGTAGAGGAAGGACAAGCAAATACAGTGCAAAACATCATTCCCTTCTTCACATTTTGTTTCCTTCTGCTGTTCTCAGTAGGCTGTCATCTTCCCTGTCACGGATGAGAAAGACAAGCACTGTTTGCACCAGAATCTGGCAGTAAATCTTCTGCTTGCTTACATGGTTGCTCCCATCTCTCTTTCTGGATAAATTTGCAGAGTAGCTGCCAGTGCCATTTATCAGTGAGTAGGTCTGAAGAGGGAGTGTTTGAATGAGACACCTGCTTAGAGGCAAGCATGGAACCTCTTAAATCACAGACCTTGTGCTGCTCTTTATTTTAGGACTAAAAGAGAAATATGCATCTCAGTTTTTACTGCCTTTTTATTAGGAGAGGCTGCTTGCCGTTGCTTACAGATTTTACTGATTTTAATAAGGCTACATCTTAATCATCTGGGCTGAAATTAGGAAATACGCTTAAGATCTTATCCACTGAAGGAAAATGAAAAGACTGGATTTGCTCCTTAGCTAGCTGTGAGCATCAAGCTGACAGAGACTTGCACGAATAAGCAATCCAAGTGACAGTGCAAAGACAACATGGCTTGACTTGTCTTCCCAACCAGAAGAAGGGTTTCTCATTTTGGGAACACCAAATGTCTGTGCCTGAGTCCTTCACTCATCTCTCTCTCTACGTCCTTTGTGCTGAGTGAAGACCATGGGACACCTCTTGAGGATGTTTTCCCAGTCTGCCTGGTACCTGAAGTGAGAACGTGCCAGGACTTCCCACATGCGTTTAAACCCACTTGTGGAGGTTGGTCCCTTCCCCTATGCATCTGGTGTTCAGCCTTGCTGATGGGTTGGAGGTTTTGGAAGGACTTGAGCTTCCAGAGTTGAAGGTTGTTAAGATGCTGGGACTTCTGCCACTAGGCACCAAAAAACTCAGCTTTAAAGGCCCTGTCACAATTTTATGTGTGGAAAGTAATAATCTTAAAAATGTGGAGGAACAAAGGGATTTTTTTTCCCCTTTTAATCCCCTTACATCTCAGTTTTGCATCTGTGAAAAGAGAACAATATAGCTTCACTTTTATGAGCAGCAGTGTGTGTTGTATTCCTCATGAATCATGCAAATGCTGTGTGATGTCCCATATTCTTGTAAAGTGTACAAGGAAACAAATAATGCTATTGTCAGAGCACAGCAGCAACAGAGGTGGGAGGGAAAAGGCTGAGAGATTTTTTCCAAGCGAGGAAATGCAAGTAAAGCACCAAGTAGTTGCTCTTCCTGTAAATGTCTTCCCCTATTTTTGCTGAATGAAGCAGAGGTTCCTGAAGGAAGGTGATGTGAGACATACAAAATTTAAGTTTCTGTGTATAGCAGGATGGAATTAAGCAGTGACAATGCTGATGTTTCTGTGCTTTCAGTACCAAATTAGATCTTTTCAGCTGATGGCAAGCCTTGATGAAACAGTACAGTGGAATAAGTGTTAGCAGTGTTTGGGGATCCCCTGACTAATGGACCTGATTTATCATAAAATTGCCTTTTCTGATGGCCCACTTGTGGCAGGGCCTGCGCTTGCAGGCTGTTCACTTGGGCTCCTGGTCCTGGCTAGTGATGGAGGACAGCACTTCTCTGTAACTGTTTTACCCTTCCATTGAGCTCAATGACACTTCACAGTGCAAGAAGCATCCCTCTGGCTGTTCATATTGGTCCTATGCTCTCCTACACTTCCACATCACATAATCAGTTTCATAAATGTTCATAAATCCAGAGTGCTCAGTAGGTGAGTTGCCAGACACATTGCTTGTCTGATGCTGAAATATTTTAATTCCATCTCCCTCTTGAATATTTTCACACATAATGGAACATTCTGGCAGTGTAGATATCTGTGAGCCTGCTCAAGTGTGGATGTTCCCGTTCTGCTGCTATGAAGGCCGCAGATGAGAAGAGGTGGTATGACTCAGTCTTATTAGAAGGTATTAAACTACTTCATCTTTTATCCCTACAAGCAAAACCTGAGAAAGGCTGTGGGTGGCTATAATGTCAGTGTCTCAATTTTTTTTTCTTTGTGTTTCTGTTGCTCAATAAACATTAATGCACTGTAGGAGAGTTAGAGATTTTATTTAGCTGGAGCTGTAAAAGTGCTTGTTCCTCTCTAATTTCATCTCATTTTTTCCCTTTTACCGCTGATGACTGGCATCATCTGTTTGTCTCCTGGAGGGTTTTGAACTCAATTATGATGATTGTCTCTTGCTACCCTTGTTTTCTGTGCACAACTATATTCCCATTGTCTTAGATTAAATTTGCCTATATCCAATCCCTATCCTTAGGAAATTTAAGCCTCAGTATGGGAAAGAATGATCCTAATTTTTAATATGGGAATTCTTGCTGAATTGGGAACACTGTGAGCTTTCAAAAGCAACGATGTTGTTTTCCTTAAAACCTCTATAGACGTTCTAGTGCTTTCTGCTGTTCTCGTAGCCTCCTCAGCCCAGGACACATAGCTTATGGTTTGGCACCTTGGTTTCACGGTTCATTAAAAAATTGCCTCGTCCCTGGAGTTTTCACTCATGAAAATTCTGTTTAATTTAAATACACTCTTAAATTAGGACCAGGTCTTAAAACATTGGGTTCTTATGACTGCATAACAGAGCTGCTTTTGCCAAAGTATGGAGCTCCTTTCCACACAACCCTCCAAAATTAATATTGTGTAAAATTAAACTTCAGTCCAAAATGCAGGAGGGGAGGATATTTTTAATGAAGATTTGCTGTTAGGATATCTTATGCCAAGTGTAAATGAAATAATTTTTAAACAAATCAGAAATATCAGACTTGTCTCAAGCTACAAGATTACAATATGTACAGAGGTTTTTTTTTTTTTTTTTTTTTAAGCTTGTGTTCCCTTCTTTTATTAAACCTCTGAGGCAATTCAATGATTTGATCTGGATTTACAAATAATTGCAGCTGAGAAAGATCATCCTCAGAGGAAAATTTTATTCACAAAAAAACTTGTTTGGCTCTAGCCAAGTAGCATATGGGACTGTATAATTCCTCTCTGCAGGACGTGTTTAACCCCAGGTGATGAGCATACTGTCAGTGCTTAATAATTCTCAGTGGAGAATGTGTCAGAAATCATGTTGTTCCTAGGACCTCAGCTTATTTTATGCTTACCTGTAATGGATCCTTACCTGAGGATGCTGGGCTGCCTTCCACCAGTTCCTTTTTGTGCTCTACAGTTGATGGCACGTGAAACACCTGCCAAGAAGAACCATGCAGCAGAAATGATCTTCAAACCTCAGGCTACCATAAACTGAGCAATAACTATGTTCTTTGTTGCTGAACCAGGCTGCTTCTTAAAATTCCTTACTGCCTTATTGCTTACTACAGTCCCATAGAAATCAAGGGTAGGGGGATGATATAATGTTTGGTAGTAAATTGGAGAAATTATGACCACGGGGTTCCACGCTCCTTAAGAACATTTCTGCTGTGCTGTGGTGGAAGAAACCTTAAACCATAGGTCCACTCTTACTTCAGAGTACACTAATATATTCATTTAAATGACGGGAGAAATGAAGAATACTTGGATAACTGAAGTTCTGATATAATATATAAGACTGAATGAAAAATAAATTGATTTAAAATGGTTTGCGGACTTACAAAAGGTTTATTCACTGCATGTAACATGCTCAGTAAAATAATATCCTTTAATGTGCTGAACTCTCCATGCTTTTCATGAAGCTGCATCTAATTGTACTGCTCAGAGTTGACTAATTCTGCTACTGCTTTCCCTTTAGAGAAATTGAGCATTTCAAGACGTGACTAACACTCTAAGTAGTCATTAATTCTTAATTCAGAATGAAAATGAAACTTTTATACTATATATATCAAACTGAATACCATACAGATACATACAGCCAGTTCATTAATTTTGACGTTAATGTTGGTTAATATTAAATGTTAAGGGGAAGATGAAAAAATACCCTTAAAAATAATAGCAACAGCCAAACAATTTACCAATATAAATATTGGTTTTATTGACATCCACATGTTAATGTATTATAACAAGGCTTTGTTTGTACTGCGTCATAAACCCCACTGTCTGGGAATATTTTACATTTTGAACATTAAGAATGAGCTTACAATCATACCAGTGTGAGTGATCCACTACTACTTATATAAATGTCAAGAATATTGAATCTGACAGTCCTTAGTTTTGGTTTGCCTCAGTAAAAGAAGGTAGAGGTGTCTGTATGTCATTCTCCAAATAGACTTTTCTCTTGACAGTTCCTGGTAGGAATCCTATTTTATGGGTCTTGTGGGCTCCGCAAGAGAGAGCCCATCAGACACACTGGCACTATAGTTGTGTTTTGTTACTTCTGTGGTTATGGACGGTGCCATAATAACATAGGTTAGCAGTGATCTATTTAGAACAGGTCAGCTTGACATGGTGTGCTCCTGACACAGCTGGATGCAGCTTGATCAGGGATGTGGTGGATGAGTACATTTCATAGTCCTAAGGAGAAGAGATTCACTAAATTGTGCTTCTGTGTGTTATCCCTGGGTCCACTTGATTGGTAAAAGTATTTGTCTGGATTTAGTATGATTTTTCTGCAGCAACAATGTGCCTATGGTCATGAAGAGGCACTTAAACACAATACATGCATACAGGTACCTTCCTCCAATGAATGTACTGACTCAGAATCTTATCTGTATTTTATTCAGAATAATGGCTATAAAGAGCAGGTATATCAAGAATACATGGTGAATATGAATAGGAATACATGTATAATTGTAATTAGATATATATGTGAAAGTTTGTGCCAGAACCAACGATGGGACATCCTGATGATTGCTTGTAAAGAAAATTTAAGTTTAGCATCCCTTCATGCCTTTGATCTTTGCATTAGAACTGATAAGTAATAAATTCTGGAAGAGGCTCTCTGGGCATTTTATGTGCAGCAGATTATAAAAGGAAGAAGCGTCTTTGAAGGAAGGCATGAGTTCACTACAAATTGTTTATTAACATAGGGAGGGGGTAAATTAGTTTAATTCATTTGATATGTAATATAGTGAGAAATGTCATGAAAACCCAATGGAAGTGATGAAGACAAATCATCCTGATTGATGGTGGGGATTGTGCCAGGAGAGGTGGAGCATGGGGTCTTCAGGCTTGCTTATGTAGAAGATGAAAATAAAGAAATCATTTAGAGAACAGGCTAATGAAAATTCAAAGGCCCTCTGAAGACATGCTCAAAAATATTCCTTCTGAAGATCTGGAAATGAACCCAAAGACTACTGGTATATTTTAATGTGTGGGAGATGGTATTCATCTTAAAAACCATCCCTTTGCAGCCCCTGAGCATTGGACTGAGCAGCCTTTTTTTTTTTTTTTTTTTTTTTTTTTTCTTTTCTTTTAGTCCTCTTTTTGCAGGACCTGGCATTATATACCTCTTGGGCAGCAGTCATTGGCAATAGGCTTACCTGATCCCTTGTGATAAGTGGAGATGAGCAGCGTCCTAAAATTAAACCTTCTAATGAAGAGCTCAGGATGGGAATTTTGCCTGTTCAAAGGCCTTTCCACCTTTCTATTTCTTAGAAACAGTGCTGCACAGAAACCACCAGCTGTCTGACTGCCAGCCTGGTGACAATACAATTCTTTCCAAGCTCCTGACCAATTTTTTTTTTTCCTCATCCCTGCCTTTTGCATTCAGTCTGTTAGAATAAAGGTAATGAACTTC
This sequence comes from Centrocercus urophasianus, assembly GCF_019232065.1. Classification (NCBI taxonomy): domain Eukaryota; kingdom Metazoa; phylum Chordata; class Aves; order Galliformes; family Phasianidae; genus Centrocercus; species Centrocercus urophasianus. The sequence continues at coordinate 6,138,911 of NW_024884744.1, read as the reverse complement.
AAACAATAATTTCAGTGCAGCTCTAGCTTCTGTGCTGGTAATCAAGACACAATGTACTGCTGAGGATGCGCTCTGTATTATGCAACTCATTCACCCTGTAATTATCCTTGATTTCCCCCCCTCCTTCCCCCCCCCCCCGTGTTGTAGCTGAACAGCTACAGATGCTGACGTGACCATTCTGTGTGGCTCCTGCTGTTTGTTAACTGCTGAGATTACAGCCAAATTGGTGGTGGTGAGCTGGGAGTCAGGGCTGCAGAGATTTTATAAATTCAAGTTCATTTGTTGTCAGGGTTCTTGTGAGGATGTCCAATAGCTGAAGCTTACAGCTCAGATGCAGGATTTGTATGGTCAGGATCTTATAATATTTCCTGGCTGAAGTGCTAAAACACTTCAAACCTGCCCCTTCCTCTTGGTTCTTCAGCAGAAGCTGGCCTGGGAGGTTGCTTGAAACATTAAGTGATTCCAATACTGCTTCAATTTAGAGTTTTTCAGAGACCGAGTGATGGATTAAAGGAGAGAAAAAAAAAATCTATCTGAAGCTGCCCACAAGAAGTGTGGAAAAGGAAGTGCAGCAGGTATAGCCAGAACAACTTAATTGACTTAGAAGAGAAGATCCCATGCAGAGATCATCACTTCAGCCTGTCCATGGCTCTCGCCCTGATGGCTGTGCCCTCTCTCTGCCCTGCTGTCTGCCAGCAGCTTGCTCCAGCAGTGTACCATGCTCTGATACTGTTTGTGCAGCTGTTGGCACAACCAGCTGGGGTCAAACAATCAGAGATGCTAGGCTGTGACCTCCTTTGTTCTTCTTCCTGTACCCTGCACTTCTTCCTGTACACCCTTCTTCCTGTACACTTGCCCTGCTCTCTGATGTCCTACTGTATTCCATGCTGTAAATGTGCCAAATTCATCAGTCTATTTCTTTGGAAATAATGCTTCCTTTCAAACCTACTGTGGGTGCTGGTGTCAGTGGAAGCCTTGTCTTCCTTGAGGGACTTTGGATCAGTTCGCTGATGTTGGATGTTAAGCGTGGGCTTCCTGGAATGATTAAATAAGTGAAATTGGTACAGACTTCCAGAGGAGAATGGGGAAAAAAGTACTGATATGGATAAATGCACCCCTGTGTAATGCAGTCTCTATCAAATTCAGCTTTTTTTTCAGGATTCTGAAATATTCACCGTTATTGATTTCCATTTCTCCTGCTGGACTTCCAAATTGTAAAACAGAAGCCATTGCCAAATTCTGCCGCTTCAGTCAGTGCTACTGTAAGGTTTTGTTCTTGTGTTTTTGCTGGGCAACGTTGCCCCTCCTCAGATTGCTGTTCTCCAGGCAGCGGCGCCTTCTCCCATGAGCCAGGAGGTCAGCTTTAGACCTGGAGATGTTTGCTCACCGACATCGTATGGCAATATTCTTCAGTACATATCCTCACCAGGGCAGTGGTGAGCTGGGCAAGTGCACAGGTGATCAACAAGCCGTAGCTCCCCAATATTTCTAGCTTTTTTTTTCTTTTCTGGATGAACTAAACAAAATATAAGGCAACATGGGCATTTGAAGCATGATCTCTTCTTATGGATCACAAAACTTGTAACCTTGAGTTAGATTCTTTCTTGTGTATTTGTTTAAATTTTGTGTAATAACAGTCGCTATAGTGATAGCAGTTGCCAGCTAATTCCCTGCTGAATGCAATTGGAGTTACATGAGCCAGGATGCTCTCAATGAGCCTTTTACTTTTTTTTTTTTTATATATACTTACTCAAGCATTTTTGCATTGTGAATGTCAGGAACACTGGCTGGCACTGTGATATTATGAGTAAATGAAACATGAAATAATTCTTACCTTAATTTGTGTTTTTGAAAAAGACCTGAAGCACAGCTCTATTAGACAGTTGAGCTTAGTGAGAGAATTACAACTTAAAACTTTCATACGTTTACTCTGCTTCTTTTAACTAAACATGTCAAGGCTAGAAGGGAGAAAACAAATGTAACAAGAATTTTGCTGTACAGTAAAGCTTCATTGAAACACAAATGTAATTAACAGAAGTTGTTAGCCAGAATGTATCTGTTTCAATGGAGAAATAATTATTTTCAGGTAACAAAGTAAGTTAAGCAAACAACTGTAACATTAAATCATGACAAATGCCAATAATGTACGGCTTTAAAATTAAATGACAGGAGGAAACAACAACGTGAAATAGTTGAAGTATACTTGTCTGTTCCAGAAATAGCTGTATTTTGGGATCAAGATTTGGGCAGAATTGCTGGTCTTGGAAAACGAGAAAAAAATCATTTATCTCCTTTTGTTTCTCGGATGCAATCCATGCCTTTGGCTTTATGGGATTAACTTTATGTGCAAACACAACCTTATCCAAAATTTCACAAATTCACTGAAATGTTTTCATTGATTTCCAAGAAATTCTTGACTTGAATTTAATTAAAGCGTAGTTGTTGAACTGTAGCCAGTGATTTGATTGCTGATGGGAAAGGTGAGTTTCCCCCTTCATCATTCCAAACTTGAGTCTCCGTGAGATTATTATCAAGGTGTGCTGTTAGAGGGATTTCTAAAATAACTGAGACAAAAGCTGACAACCTGGACTTGGCTGCATTGCTTTGAAAATGTACAATGTCAAAAAGGGTGAAGTAAGTCTGAATGACAGAAGCATTGCTGTGCTTAAAAAAAAAAAAAAAAGCCCCATAGAAACCCAAGTTACAAGGAGTGTATACCTATGAGCCCTGTGGGGCTCCCATTCATGCTCTCCTCCTGTGGGTGTAATTACGGTATTTGACTTTTAAATCTCGGCATGTGCCAGCACGGTGATGAATGAGATAATAATAATTGACAAGTTTGATGTTACCTAGCAATGATGCAGTTTATGCTTTAACACTGTGTTTTAATGCTGTGCTTCGTAAAAGACGACAAGACTTGCTTTAAGTCTTAATCTGTCACTAACACTATAATCTAGTCAGGTGAGCTGTACTTTCCTTCTTGCACATAGCAAGATAGCATAAAAAGTGGATAATTCCGAGAAACTCGGAAGTAAAGTTCAGGGAACAATTTCACTTGCTTTTGTCCTTTATACCTGGCCTAGCTCCAAAAATGCTTCTTCACTGAGGAATTTCAGGCTGTCGAAATTCGATTTTTGTTTGAAGAGGGAAGTTGCCTTTTCCTCTCTGTGCTGAGAGGGAAGCTCATGCTGGAGACCAGCTGTGGCTTCCATTGACATATTTGATCTCTGTGTGGGCATACTGGCAGGGATGAGATGCAGGATGTGCTGCTTTATCCCCATTCCTTACTATTTAGATTGTAAACCCTTCTGGCCAAGGGCCTCCCTCTCCTGTGTGAAAAATACCAGCAGCCAGGACTTTACACATGACGGTCACTTATTTCTGGTTGAGAGTGACAGGGTACTGAATGGATAGGATAAATGATTGCTGCCCTGAAACGCTGATTGCCTTTGAGTAGAGACAGCTCAGGGCCTCTTTGCAGCCTTGAATGTTGCTGCTTAAAAGCAAGCAGAGGGAAGGGAAGAGTGCAGTGTGCTGAGGAAGGGATGCATGTGGTGCTCCCTGAAGAGGTCTTGCTCGTCTTCTGTCACAAGTGATGGGTTGAAGTTCTCTGGCCTGTTCCACACTGCTGCAGCGGTAGCATGAAACTCAGTTTCAGGCACAGAGATATATATCCACAGCTGCAAATCTGGTACAGGGCATAAGTCTGCCCTCCTTTCCTCAAAAAACTATTGCACTGCTTGGACAGCAATGAACAACTGGGGAAACTGCATCTGTGCTTATCCATGCCATAGTTTCTTAAAGCCATGGGCAGTGTCTTCACTGCCTGGTCACTGCAGAGTTCCAGCTTCTGCTATTGGTTCCCACAACTGAAGATTTAATTTCAGAGATACATGTAAAAGGTGAATTAATTTTCCCAAATGTTAAGCCTGAAATATCTGTTTGTTTGACCTTCCAGCTCAGTCAGAACTGGCAAGGACTCAACCTCCTGCTAAATGAATGCCTCCTATTGATTTCAGACAGTCTTACACCAGTTTGAATATGTTTAAGAGGCATTCCTTCAGCTTTCCGAGGGTTATAAATCAAAGTATTGTGAAGCTGTTGGGGGTGGGCTACCTGGACAAGATACTCCAAACAGGCATCTTTTGTGTGGGTGTTTCTTAACAGATCACATTTTTCACGTGGTAAGGCCAGGTTAGAAGTCTAATATCCAGAACAATTGGGGCTGTCACAATATTTTTTGTTAATAAGTTTTATCTTCATTTCTGCGTCTCTGTTGGAGTGGAGCTAGTAGAAACTTTTAGACTAAAAAGGAAATCTGCTTCAGTCTCCCAGTAGGGAAAATTAAGTTTTCTTTTGTGTTTTCTTTATGGAAAAACAACCAAAAAAAAGTTTTCTGACACTCTTTAGAATATAGGATCTTTGCATGGCATTTCAGACTTTCCTGGAAGTGGCTGCATTTCAACGGCAAAAGATATATTAAGCATTCAGGGTACTCTGGGTTGTAGTAGTCCTCATATATAGTTACTGGAGCTGACAGATTAGGTTAAAGTGAGTGGAATTAAGGCCAGTGTGTGGTGAGAATGTGACCCAAAAGTTGTGGAGCACAACTTCTTTTTCACTTTCTTGGAGAGAAAAAAAAACAAACTGAATTCAATGAGGTTTCTAACTATGATGTGATAGCAGTAGTTACTTACCTACCCTATATAATCTTGTATTTCTGATATAATTCTACCCTTTTAAATACATCCACAAAAGGTACTTATTCTCCTTTTCCCTTTTAATATGTGGTTTTGATTTTAATCTTTCCCTCAGTGATTTAGAACAAGATAACTGTGTATTTATTTTGTGCCTTTGGTAAATTTGGAAGCCGCAAAAAGAATTAAATTTTGTGCTTCTGATGATTACGGAATATTTTTATCTTATTTTTAATCCATCATTGTATGTTCAGTCATTCTTTACAGCCGTCACTACATCTCTTTCTCGTCAATTTGTTTTGAGCATGAGGTGGCTTACTTGATTGCCCCTCTTCCAATTTAAGTTTTCTCATCCACGTGATCAAGACAAGCTGATCAGCAGATGGGAAATGCCTTCTGCACAGACTTTTCTCTTTGACTGTTCAGTACCTGGAAAGCTGTAACTAAAGGAGTGTGAAATCCTATTTCTAACTGATAATAACTTTGTTTAACCTTTGTCATTTTCAGGTATTTATGTTCTCCCCTGGCAACACAGATGAGCTGGTCATGAAACACCTACAAATGACATCCTGGAACTGTCTAGCCTTGAAAATGCCTGTAGCCTCCATACCTTGACAATTTTCAGCACTGTTTTCCATAACATTCAAGTAGGTCTACTTGACTTTTTTTTCTTAACTTTCTGTTAATGTTTCTGGTATCTTCTTATCATTTATTCTACTCGCCGTCTTTCATACATGAAAATAAAATGTGTGCTCATCCTTAGAATTACAGATATCAAAGAAATGCTTCAGTTCTATTTAATAAGGCATTCATTGAACAGTATGTTTTCCAAATGCTACAAGATTATTTAAAAAGCATAATGACGTTTGTTGGCCAAGTAATTAGTGCATTATGCTGTAGGAGATCTGTAAAATTTGTAGTCAATGTCAGTTAGTATATGACAACCAAGAACTGTTGTTATCAAACTGCTGGGATTTGTACTGCTTGTAGGTGAGCAAAGACTGTGAGACAGGAACTGTGGCAGTCATGGTTTAGTGCATGTAATGAGCTATTGGAAATGTTTAGAGATGACATTAAACACCTTTCTAAAATGCAGTAGTAGACTGGTGAGCTTGAGAGGTGTGGATTTGTTTCAGAGTAAGACTTTTTGCAAAAGATACTGTGAACTTAATATTCTTTTATTTTAGTTGAATACAGTTGGATGCTCAAGGAAGAGGCAATGTAATAGCGAGGATCTTCTGTGAGCTGCATGTCAGCTGTCTCATTTTGGAAGAAATATGATTTTGGGACATGAGCAAAAGATTGGATCACCTAATTAAGCATTAAATTAGGTAGACTGATTTAAACAGTAAATCAGTAGACCAGTAACTGTAGAAATGTTTTGCATCATTGTGAGTTAGTAGGATGCTGTAAGTGTTCAAAGTTGCACTCTGAACACTTATTTAGAATTTGCTTAAATTTGTACTGTGGCCTGGCAGAATGAACAGGAGGATGTGACTGGTATGGCTTTGGTATGGTGTTGTGTTTGGGGACAAAGAGGTGTTTTCCAAAACAGTACTCAGAATCTTTAATCTCTCTGTAAAACAATACTTAAGCCCATGATCTCTAAGTATACTGACTTCTAAATGAAGCCTGATTTCTAAGTGCTTGAAGACCAGCTTTGCAAAGGAATTCAGATGCTGATCTTAAGTTCAGGAATATGTCACTGACCACAAGGACTATTTTCTGTGGATTTCATATCTTTCCAAATTATTTTTGCTGTTCTCCTTAGATTTTATACTATGTAGTAGGCAACTTTACTATTTTGGCTAAATTTCCTTCTGGGGTAAGGCACTTACTTAGTATGAGTTGTACCCAAGAAAGATTTGGTATTTGCTCTCTGTTTCTAGAAAAGAAAAACCAGCCACCCTTAGCTTGCTTGTTTGGTCATCCTTACCTTTTTAATCTGAGCATTTTAAGAGATGCAGAGAGTAAAAGATACTTTAAAGTTCTCATTCCTCATTATTCTGTGTTTATCAGCGGTAGACAACATTTGCTATTAGCTTCTAAATAACCAAAGTCTTACTATAACTGACAGGAGCATTCCTCATTCACTGTTCACAATCAATTTATAAGCACTCCTCAATTTGCTTCCTGTTCTGATGCTTTTTATACACTTGGACGATTTTCTCCTTCTTTTCTGCTCCCTGCAATATTTACTACTGACCTTGAAACGGTGTGGTATCTTTATTTAAAACAACCTAATTTTCAGTTGCGAATATGTGCAATCTTCATTGCATTGTTGTACAACTAAGTGATACGTGGCTGCTCCAGAAATGAAGCTTTCTGCCTCCGAACCATCGATCCCTGTGGCACAAATGAAGTAGCATACTTCTAGCAACAGTCAGCGTGCTGCTTTGTGGCACTGCGCTGCTGGCTGCCTTCTAGTCCTTTCACAGCACCTGAGGTTTTGCATTGCTGTGGTGTTACTGCCATTTGCATTAGGAATAGAAAGTGTTACAGGAGCTAAACAGAGACAAGCCTCTGCTTCACAGAGCTGGGGATGAAGGTTACAAGGGATTGTGGCAGGAGGGAGAGTGGAAGTGCGGACGACAGCGAAGCCAAAAGGCAGAATTGACAGCTTTTCAGCTGCCTTCTGTGTAATTAACAGGAAGACAATGATCTGTACCTATTATAGAAGAATACTTTCAATGATTTTCCTTATTTCTGTTAGCATAAGTTCTGTTGAAAGTGCTAACCATGACTCTCCAAAGGCAGGGCACCCTGCATGATAGTGTTTATTGTAATTTCTGATAATTTTGTACAAGGCTTTTTACTTGTAAAATTGCACAGCAGAAACTACAGCAAAAAACAAAAATCAGCTTTTTTAATTTTTAAAAAACAAAGTTAAAAAAAAAAAAGTTGAGTGCATTTATTGCTCTAATTGCCTGCAGGATAATTCATCTGCAGGATGGATGTATATGGTACACCAAGCTGTGAGCAGTGGCACTCTCCATTAATTGCTAAGTGAACACAGTTTCTTGACAACTTTCTGGTTAAACTTTTCTCCTCCTCCCCTTTAAGACCAATTTAATTCGAAGTATCAACAGAAACAATTTTTGTGAGGAAAATGGAGAAGTTGATAGGGTAGTTGAAGTTGCATACCTTTAATGCTTCGGAGTGTTCATTCAATTCATCCATTATTTATTTTGCCCCTGAGGTGTAACATGAATAACATTTCTAAGGCACTAACACTCGACTTCTCACATATGGTGAAATAGTATTCAAAACCAGGCCAAGTTTCGCATAGCAGTTTACCATAAGAAGTTCACTATTATAATTGTACACAGACAAAATCTGTTAAAATAGGCATGTGTTTCTCTTATGGAAGTGTTCTCAGAGGATAAATCCATTTTTTCAGCTGTAACAGAGTTGTTCTCTGACCTTGGGCTTTAGCTGTCTCTGCCTATATTTTCACTCTCATACTTTTCTCCTTTAATATCTTGGCTAAACACATGGCTTGTGCTTACACCCACACAGTGATCCCACTCCCTTCGGCCTCTGCTGTGACCTCTTGGCACAGTGCTAATGGGAGCAGCAAACACTCACTCCTTCCCTCTCAGTGGGGAATAAGCTGCATCCGCTGTCACGTCAGCATCTTGGTGAGATCAAGTCATCATCTAAGGTGTGAAGCAGTGTGCCCCCACCCCTGCTATCACCTCCAGGACTGGGTGTGTAAGAGAGGCTGCAGTGGTTCCATGGGAATTAAACCCTGCTCTTCTCAAAGAGAAGTCTGTCCTGCCCTCAGGGGCACAGAGTGATTCCCCAGGGCCAGCACAAAGCACCCCTCCCCCCTTTATTTCTCTTTTTTTCCTTTCCTGTTAATTATAAGTATGGCACAATCCCTAGGCTTAATAGCACTCCCAGTCATGCTAAGTATCGCTATCAGAGGCAGCAAGGTTATTCTAGATTTATGCCAGTGCTCCCTGGAGATGACTGATTTTCAATCATCTTTGAGAGCTGTCACTGCAATGCCACTGAGCTCATAAAAAGGATAAAATGTAAATATTATTGATGCCTAACATAGCACAGACATTAGGTGTGATATTAAAGGAGTTTTTATCAGTAGCCTCTCCAAAGATTTATATCTGTTGATCAATGCCTTTGCTAAATTAAATACATAAAATCTTTACTTGAGACATAACAAAAAGTCACGAACAATATCAGTATTCAGACAGTATTAGTGACATTCAGCATGACAAACTGTGTAGGAAGCTAGTTATCATAGCCTTGTGATAGTGAAAATGGCTCAGTTCACAGCACAAAGTTTTTACTTATCTTTCTTCAGGCTGAAAGGCTGCTCAGAAAAAAAAAAAATCCCTTGTATATTTTATATGTACATTAGAGTCATCAGCATACCAGCTTAGCTCTGGATGCTTTGTTTCTGTTGCTCTGGTTAGGTTGCATGAGAGCAGTTTGACCATTTTCCCCCTCTAGGAAAACAGGCAGAAACCTGAGCAACTGCAACTGTTGTGTGGTTTGTTTGTTTGCTTTGGTTTTTGATTGTTTTGTTTCTTAATATGATGTCTAACACAAAGGAGAATTAAGTGTTAGTTCTAAGATAAATTTAGTATCTATCTTAAAATAAGCCATTTGTAATGGATCTAATGCATGAAAACATACTCTGTCCAGATACTCAGACCTGAATGTGCACGTCTCTTCTATCTAAAACTAGCTGGGGAAAAAGGAAAGCCTGGGCATTTTGAGATGATATATAATAGAAGCAATAGACCCATAAATATCTTTTACTTCCTTTGGTATATTTGAAAATTAGGAAGTTTCTAAAGCACAGAAACTGATAAATGTAATAAGTTATTTTAAGGACCTAAGTGTATCAGTCTTCCATTACAATCAACAGAACTAAAACTTTTGAATCTATATACATCCGGACTATGATGCTGCAAGATGTGTGCCTTGCCAAACAAGTGCTGTAGATGTGCACGGCAGCTATGTTCCTGAGATGAGACACCCCTGTGATGCTGGGAGAAGGAAGTGATGTAATCAGCAGCATCTGGCACATCCCTGGTAGGACCTGCACTTGATCAGGACTTGAGCTCTTCTGCAGAGCTATGAGGTGTCATCAGCTTGGGCCCAAGGTCAGTTAGGGTTAAGCCTGAGCATAGCAAGCTGAGGGGCATGATCTCCTTGTGAACTTGGAGGCTACCTATGTACCAAGGTTAATGCAGGAGAAGATACAATACAGCCATTATTCTGAAATGTGATTCAGGAAGCGTGACACAAAGCTGCAGTGTGGAACATGCCTGGAACCAGATTCCTCCCCCAGTCCTCCTGGGTTGCTAGCGTCATCATGGCTTTTACTTCGTATTTATCCAGTGTTGTTGCTCAGGGTCTGTGGAACATGCCCATTGAATAAGAAGAGAATAACAGGAGAAAGAGCACCATGTGCTCTGCCAACCTGCAGCTGTGACCTTCCTGTTTACTATATATTTTTTTTTAAACATTTGTTAGAGGAATGAAGCAGCAAATCACCAACAATAACAGAAAAATCAATACCCGCCTCTGCTTCTTTTGTGAGATCTGGAACATGGCCTCAATCTGTCAGACTGAATTACAGAGACTGTGGGTGTCAGCAAGGGCTCAAACAAATAGACCTGCCACTGCTCATTGATAAAAGGCTTAGGTCTATAGGAGTGTCACTGTTCCTGCTGCCTCCACCAGGCATGGAGAAACACCAACCTTTCTGCTGAAAGGCGAGTTATGGAGCACTGGTTGTGTTCACTTGTACTTTGCACGTAGGATGTGAGATTGCACTACTCTGTGGAATAAAAAAGGTAAACAAACAATTTGACAAATACAAGAGACTGGGGCATTGCCTTGTTAATGAGTGTTAAATTAGATGGTTATAATTGAATGGAAGGTGATACATCAACACAGAAACATTGTTCTAAAATATGCCATTGATCCACTAGCTAAGAATCCAGTCTTTGACAGAGGTCAATACATCAGAGAGAGGAACAATCTCTTTCCAAACTCATCATTTTCCAAGGCAACAGTAAAAGCTGCATCACTATGAAGAGGAAAGCTGCTTCATGACTCCATATGGTAATTAGTTTATATCCTGGAGCATCAAGATTAGCATCCTTTATCACTTTTAATTTAGCTAGCAGACCATAGGCTACTGCAATGAGCTTTTGAGTAATAAACCCTGCCACTTTTGTATTATAAGAAGGATCTGGTGTGGAAGTCCAGCGTGATCTTAGTTTTGTCCCACTGCCATTTCTGTGAAGAGACAAGATAGGACAGCTGCTTTTGCCATCAGAGGAAGAGGATTGTCAGTTTGGGTCTAGAGAAAGTGAAAATTACCATTAGGGAATTATAGGCACAGAAATAAGCTTATGAGAGCAGCTGAATATAACTTTATTGTTACAATATGAGAGAAGCTCAGATCACCTTTGGTTTTCCTATTTAAAGATGCTTGACACCATGAAATAGGAAACAGCACTAAGCTCTGAGTAACAAAGGCTGCACTGATGGGTTTGCAGCAAACCATAATCCACAGAGCAGTGCACTGCTCCAGAGCAGCCTACTTGTGCCCAGGCAGGCAGGAGTTCAGCACCCAGCCTGCCCACCTCCCTTGCCCAGGTTAGGGCAGGCAGTGCCAGCTTGGTGTTGCTTGTGCCGTTGCTCTTGATGCGTCCCTTTTCAGTAAGATTTTTCTGACTTGTCCAGATATTCCTGTTGTGAGATAGAAAGAATTGGCTTTCCTACTCCAGAGATCAACCCCAGACTTCTGAAAGTCTGCAGCTGCTTGACTCTGCAACTCACTGCCTCCTTTGGTCTCTCCCTTTTCTTCATTATTTTTCTCATTTCCATTTACTTCTCAAGCATCCTATTCTATGTGCCTTTCTTTTAAGGGCATTGTTAAGCCTAATCCAGCCAGAGCCTTGTAGACACCAGCAACTCCTGTTTCATCTTTTCTTTTAACTAAAATATTCCCTTGCTAATTTATTTCCAAATGTGCTTTGAAGATATGAATATTGCTAGATTCCTGTATTAAAAAAAAAAATAATAATGAAAACACAATTTCAATCTTCCTCAACTCTGAGCAGGCAGCAGTTAATTTCACAGACTGCTTGGATCCTGTTCAGCAGGGAAGTCTTTCCTTTAATCCATATCAGCCTTTGCAGCCTTTCTAACTTCATGAAATTTCTCCTTATTCTTGTCCTATACTGTGGGTAGAATAGGAAAATCCAGAGGTTTCATTGCCTTCTTCATTATTTTGTGTGTCTTTGTCATTCTACATCTATCTATGCATCAATGAAATAATGTTAATAAGGGATCAGAAACCTTTTGTTGAGAAGATATGGCTGATCACAAAAGGTGCATAACTAATAACGTGGTTAAGGCAGATCACATATTGTACCTAGGCTAACACCTGAGAAAGCAATGAGGAGCATACTGCTATTCTTCATAAAAAGAGTCAGTACTATAAAAAGAGCAAAACAAAGGTGAAAGGGAAGAAAAAAATCCCCCTCTTTGAGACTGTATTCATTTCTGTACCCAATATCCCTTTCTTGTTGAATTTCTTGTTTTGATTCTCAGTATAGCAGCAGTGCTCTGTGAAAGATTATTCTTGCAGTATCTCCACTTTCAAGACTGTTATGGTAATATTTGCTCTAGCAAAGTGCAAAAATCTTGATGATCTAGGCAAGTCTATGAACCCTTGTGTGGCTGAACCAGATCTAAATTTGCAGCCTTAATTAGGGACCTGATTCAGCTTCCTGTGAAGTCAGCTGGAATCTTTCCATGGAAGCCAGAACGACCACTTAGAGGCTAATAGGCTTGTGTAGGTTTGTACTGACTTGCTTTTTGGTAGCAGCATTAGAGTCATTTATACACAGACCCAAGAGAGGCTATGACAAGCAACAGATATTTAAAGGGATATGTGACAATAAGGATCATGCACCCTGCAGCTATTTTAATTTTCAGAGGAAAAAAAACTGAACAAGCACTGTATTGAAAGAAATAAGAATGTGTAGTATCTTACCCACGTTCCCAAATGGTGACCCAGCTGGTGCTGACGTGCAAGCCAGATTACCTTGCTCTCTGAAACCCCATGTAGTATGCCTTCAGTCAGATGTTAACCTTGTCTCCTCTGGAGATAGGAGCGTCTACAGCAAAGATCTGGCTGTTGTTCTCAAGCCCCACACAGGCTGCAATTCCTATCTGAAGTCTGTGTTTTAAAAAAGTAATGTAAATGTAAATAAAGCAGGCTACTATGAAGTGTTGGGGAAACTCTTGTATAACCAGCTACAATCTGATTTGTGAAAAAAGTGAAAGAAAATGGGATTTTGGAACGTGGGTAGTCACCAAGGCAGGTGGGCTGCTGACATCCAGTACACAAATTACTCAGTATGTTTCTGGTATACATTTTCTTGATTTGTCTGTTAGTAATCTTTCTGCAATCAGTTTTATTTTAGTGAGCCGGCTCTCTGTTGGTTAAGCATACTTCCCAACTCTGTTTCAGAGATTGCTGCAGTGCAGATTTTAGGCAGTGGAGTTTTCTGCTAAGGTATGTGAGATGAAACTAGAGGTCTGTTTCAGGCAACTAAGAATGCTTCATGGAAACAAAAGCTGTTCTACTTGATCATTCCCTGCTCCTCGTTTGCAGAAGTCTTATCAACCATTATAATGTCAGCAGACAGCCAGGCGTGTACACAGCCTGTCATCTCAGAGATGCACTAAGGATCAGCTTTGGAAAGGGATTATGCTGAATTTTCTTTTCATCTGTATTTATGAGTTTTTTTGGCTTGGTTATGCACTGTGCCAGTCTTGTGATTGCCCAGAGGGAATGTGAACCACAGCCTTCTTCTTGCCAGCTATTTCCTGAATACCTGTGGTAACAATTTCCAAGGGGGTGTGTGTAACTTATTTTTTCATCTAAATGGAAAAGTATTGCAGCAGCCTCACAGCAAACAGTAGGGAATTGAAAGAGAGTGAAGTTGCAGCAGATTGAAGAACAAGGACAAAATGACTTACCCTTGCTTGGAAAATAAGCCACAACACGCAGATGACCTTTTAAAATGAAACACACAAATATGCAAGTGCCAGTGTGGCTGTATGCCTTTTGGAATTGTTTTGTGAGCACAGTTTCCGTTGGCAAAGGCATTCACGTGGCATGAACCACAATGAATCAATTGGCTTTAGAGGTGTGAGCAGTTCTGCGGGGCTGGCAAGGCATACTTATTCAGTAGGCATGCATCCATTGCTGTTTCCTACACAGCATCCATGTAGCATCTCAGTAGTTCAAGAATAGTAAACAGAATTCATATTCATCTTGTACAGCACTGAATAATTCACAATCTTTTTGTCCTGCACATCAGGTAGGGTGGTAAACATAAACAGAAGGATCCTTTGCAGGAAAGCCAGCCATGTGTCAAGGATGTGTGAGCGAGAACACCAAGAAGGGTTACCTTGCATAGCAAAAACAATCTAAAAAGAGTTGCTCCTGTCAGTCACCCACACAGGCTTTTGAAGTCAAGTGACTGTTCAGTGCTGTGGTTGGTGGCTCCAAGAATAAATCTGTGACACAGAGCTTGGGAGAGCTGTGGTTTTACTTGTGCTTCTGCTTGATTTTAAAGAGGTCACCTCGTTTGTTTTCTACCTTCTGTAGTTCAAATAGGAAACCTTTGTATACTTAATACTGACCTAGGGCTCATCTGTACCACGTTGTGTCTCCTCAGAAGGCTGGCGTATTGCCTTTAGGCAAACTCTTCCATTTTGGGCTTGCCTGGCAAGGAAAGGTCTGCCACTGAGAGCCAGAGCTTGGCCCAGCACAGGAGCTGAGCTGCCTGCTGCAGGCAACTGCGGGGGGATGCTGGTGGGAGGACTCAGAGGGTGCCTGTGGAAAAGGGAGTGTGGCCATGGGAAGGACTGTGTTGACATGAGCTGGATGATGCTATCCTTGTAGCAGCCTACTGTGTGCAGCTGTAGGGAAGCCTGTGTCACCTGTGTTTGGCTGATTTGAGAGCAGTGGGCTCATGTCTCATTGCATTTCCACTCGCGTGGAAATAGATTACCTGCAATATCAACCCTGGGCTGGAAACTTGTAGTTCATGGAGATATGGCAACGTATGTCCTCATCGGTCCTGACAAAAATGAAAACATGAGTGTGAGAATTGAGTTTTTGCTGGCAGATGATCACTGTGACTTTTAATGGGTTTCTGCCCTACCTTGAGCTGCCCGTAGTTATAGTCCTTTTAGTGGCTCTGTACCAGAAATTGGGCTCCTGCAGAATGATTACATGCAGCAATGTTCTTTTCCCTTTCCTTCTAGTGACTATTTTAAAAGCAGCAAATGGCTTTTCTCTTGGTGCAGCTTAATGAAATTCCAGTCACCCAGCAACCAGACACTTAGCAGGTGAAGCTCTGGACACAACAGAAGTGAAGCAAGAAAACCTCCAGGCAAGCACCAAAGTTTTCAGTGCAACTGGTGAGGGTTCTGCAGCATGGTTTTGGGGCAGCTGTGCCCTGCTGCTTGTTGCAGGGTTTGTCAGACAGTAGATAGCTAGACTGAATGTAAGCAGATGATGCACGAAAACCTCAGAAAGATGTTTTAGCAATTAGTTTTGCTCTCTCTGGGAGAAGAATTGTTCAGAGGCTTGGTGCGGCTGTGAGTGGTTTGAGGTGGTGGAGGGAGACAACCACTTCCTTACGCTGACTCAGACCTCCCCACCCAGCATGTGAAAGCCAGGTTTGTTCCTTAATATCCTTTGGAAAAAGCTTTTCTTCCTCTCCTCTGCTTCTCTTCCTCTCTTCCTTTTTTCTCTTTTTTTTTTTTTTTTTTTTTCCTTCCCTAGAGGCTCCATGGACACAACTGTCTTTTGCAGTTGCTTTAACAAGATGAGTCAAATTTAGAGAATGGATTCCCACAAACTGATTACATGGATAAAACAGAGCTCTTCAGGAGGGCGTCTCCTGAAATGGCTGCCAGGATTATGGCTGTGCAGAAACCCAGAGCCACTTCTGTAATGACAGTGTTATGCTGGGTAGGAACCACAAAACTCATCTCAGGAAGCATGGCTTGTACCATGCCTAGCAGAATGTGCCTCCAGCATGCTACCAGAGCTTGGATGCATTGGTCTTAGCTGTTTAGGCTGTGAAACGTAAATGGTAAGAAGACTGCTGATGTGCAGGACTGACAAATAAAAGCAGAGTGTATCAGCTGCTCTAAGAGGAGCCTGTGGTGGGGCTGCGCCCCTGAGAACAGGCCCAGCTCATGTGCAGCATGGACTCTGCTTTAGTGAATTCTCAAGTCCTCCAAATAAAAACAGATGTTGGCTAGACACAGGATTTTGCATGAATAATGTTTAGTTTTTTCTCCCGTTTTGCAAGAAGAATATGGTTTCTTGTGCCAATTCTGGTAGTGTTTGGTTGAAGCCTTGGAGAGATCGCAAAGAGCTGAGGGCTTGCTACCCAGGTGATCTCACATTTGTGGTGCTTGCTTCAGTCTGGTCTCATTTAGAGAACTGAAGTGCATGTTTCTCATCTGGTTTTTATGTTGAACCAAAACTTCCAGATGGTGCTGATTGTCTTCCTGAGTGCTATCCCTGCTGTAATGGCAGGACAGCCTCACGGCTCTTCCTATTGCCATGGGAGAGGTCTTCTAAGAGTTCAAAGCACACGAGGAACACACGATATGAAAAAGGCTTTTGTAGTACAGATTCACTCTACAATGGTTCTGTGCTCAACAACAGGTTGTGGTTTGAAGAAATATTGCTTCTGTCAGCCTGGCATAATGGAAACAGTAATCAGCATCCATTAGGTCAGAATGTATTGTCAATCCACAGTGAAGCAGAAAGGACTACATCTCAGAAAACCTTTTCATTAAGCAAAGAAAATTGATACCAGTGCTTGGCTCAGCCTAACACTTTGTTCATGGAGTTGAGTGCGGATAATGGCTGTGTTTGTTTTCTTTTCATTTGTTTCTCTGTGCACAGTTATTTTGATTAGGAAATGTCCACCTTTCATTCCAGATGAACAATTCTAAGAACTTTCTCCCATCATTTATCATCATAAGTACACAGTCAGTGCTTGTGTGAAAAACAAAGTTAGACACGAAGTCAGGACAAAATATTTTGGCTTACATGATTTTTCAACATTTTAGTTGAAAATTAATTCTTCCTATTTATCTGCCTAGGTAACTGTAATCTCTTTTTTTTTCTTTGTGGATTGTCTCAGAATAGTACAGATGATGCTGGTGAGTAATAATGTGCTTATGAGCAGATCACTGCATATGCGTATTAACAGTGTTGTTATACAGGCTACGTGGGGCCCTGTAGCTGCATTGCCAGTGTGTGGAGGGACTGTTGGTTGAAGGGAGTAGGATGGTGTTTCTTGACGGAAGGGATAGCAAAAATTCTTTGTAGCAACATTCTGTGAGGGTAACAGACTAATTAATGCTCAGTCTGACTCGTTAAATAAAAATCATTTCTGTACTCTAGTCTTGCAAATACCACTATCACATTACCATGACGAACTGATGATGATGAAAAAGAGTTGATGGATGAGTGGTCTCTTGCATGCTGTTATCAAATGTAGTAACTGCAGAATGAATTGCTGCTAGTCACTCCTATTGCTACAGGATTTTCTCTCTCTACACTCATCCTGTTACCATTGAGCTGCTCTTAGCAGAGAGGAGGATGCTACCCAAGCATTCACACTCCTGCATTGCTGCAGAAGTTGCTGTGCGATGGATCAGGCTTGAATTAATGCACATAAATGTGGGGACTGAGTATGAATGTGAATAATTTGTGTAGGAAGGATTTGTACTGATATCAGGTATAGCATGATATATCCTTAATCCCAAATTGTTTGTGTAGATGGAGAATGTCTCCCCAAACTTTTACGTAAGCAAACTGTTGGAAATCCTGATTTTTGGCTTCTTTCTCTTGCACTGCAGTTCCCTGATGTTTGTTACTCTACCTGCTTGTCTGTCTCTGGATACAAATGGCTCTTTTCACCACAGTAACTGAACATCGTGAATAAAATGAGATTGTAAATTCCTTTAGGGGACATCTAGCCCACATGTGAGTGGTATATAAATAATGATCCATCTAGGAGGAAGGTGCTACACAAATATGAGGCTGTTATGGTTACTTCCATAGTATGTAAACCTGATACTGGGTGCAACTGCCACAAAGCATTTAACAGGTCCCTTATTGCAGAGCCTAGAACAATTCCTCACCAGACTAGCTTTCTTCTGTCCTTATGTGTTTATCCCCGGACTTTTGGACCGTAGTTGTACATTAAGATGTCAGCTTTATAGTTGTTTTTCACTCTCACACAGAAGAAGTGTTAAGCTCAGTCATAGAATTGCAGCTAAGGAGAAAAAAAAAAAAGGTGCATCCAGCATTGTTAGGCAAGCTTTGTAATGCCAGCACCTATCTGTGCAGCATTTTCTATGATTCCATACACCTCTTATCACAAATCTGGGTTGCTGAGGAAGGATTTTTCTGATAGAGATTTTCATCCTTATCTGACATATGTGTTTTGGGGAAAAGGTCTATCCACTATGTTATTTCCTCTTTTTTTTTTTCTTTTTTTTTTTTTTTTTCCTTCTTCTTTTTCCCCATGCAAAGCATAAATCTGACTGTGATGCAGCAGTTTTGAGTAGGGAGCTTTACAATGGATTTGGCCCTGGGCTGTGGTGCAGGAAATTAAGGTCAATGAGGTCTTGTGTGAAGGAAAGGGCTGCAGTAACCCAAAATAAGAGGCGTGGTGCAACGGAGCTGTGGTAGGTGCACATCTCTGATAGGCTAACAGCATCATGAGACAGAAAGTTTTCCTGTAAATTTGTGACTAATATCTCAAGAGAATCAATCCAGAATGAGTACAGCATCTTGCTTTGGCTTTAAGTTCTTTTAAAATTTAAAACAACAAAAAACAACAGGCAACAACAGCTAAAAACAAACTAACAAAAAACAAAACAAAACTTGCAGGTTTCAATGATGTTGATTCTCAACTAATATTCTCAGAACAATTTCTCCATTAATTTTCCAAAATTTGTCTTTTTGGAAATGTTTCTTTTGTCACTTTGGTTGAAATGCGACACAGACTAATGACCTTATTAATTTTTTTGTCAGTTTCCCTCATTTCAATATTTCAATTGTGGTTCTATCTGAAAATGATAATCTCAAAGACTATTTCAATTATCATTTTAGAAAATCCTTAAAACAGCATGTAAAATTGCAGCTCTTGGCTCAGAAAGTCTACTGGAGACCAAGCAGGTTTTTCTAAGTCTGACTCAAAACAAAACAAAAACAAACCAATGAAACAGAGAAACAGGGAAAAAAGATGTAAATAAATAGCAAATGTGATATTTGCTGACCACCTCAGTCTTGAAGAATGCAACTTGCCTGTTGTGTTTTGGCAGTTACATCATCTGGCACGTTTTCCACTGCCTGCAGGGATAACAAATACCAACAAGTCAGTACCTGGAGGCCTGAACCTTGCTTTAACTATTTAATGTTGCACAATGATTAGACCATGTCTCCAGGCCCATTTACTCCATCAGATTAATACATCAGGCAAGAACACATACTATAGAAAGAAGTATATCCTGACAGATATAATCAAACAGCATTTAAATCAAGGGAGACGACCGTGACATTAATCTACCCTGGTATAACAGCCCATTTAAATGAGTAGGAGGAGGGAGGTGGTACAAGTGAGGATAGATGGTGTGTTTAAGTAGAGAAATGAAATCTGTAGAATGACTTCAGCGGAGATAGTTTTGATTGAAGTCAAGTAGTAAAACGAACAAGTGAGAGAGATAAATTTCTTTAAGCTGGAGACGCTTCAGGAAAAAGGAATGTGTGCATATCGGGGATCTGTAACCTGCTCAGACCATGCAGATCAATGGGCTTGATGCAGATAACATAAGCCAAATTTTCTATGCTGTTAATTTCCTTGTGGAATCTAGAAGTTGTTTTCTTCCTTTTACAGAACAAACCACTCGGTGTGAGTTTGAGTTAGTAGAAGGCCAATTAAATCATAAATAGAAGAATTTTTTCAGCCCAGTATAAAATGGGAGTTGTGAAGCAGGAGAAATAAAGTAAGACAAGCTCATAGATGAGAGAAAATTACTGAAGGCATATGCTGAAGATGATACTGAAAACTAGTGGTGTCACAATTAACTGGAGCAGCAATGGAAATGAATGCAATCAGGAAATCCAGATACGCAGCAGCATCAGTACCTGGCTTTGTGAATCTGGTATATTTAGCTCATGAAAGGGAATTTCTGGGGTATCAAACAAAATCATGGCTTGCTGTTAGTGCTCTGAAGGCACTGCTAGGGGCTGAGGGAGCACACGGGCTATTTCTGAGACCAGCTTGGCATGGAATTGATGCAAAGCACTCACTTGCGGGTGTATCTCTAGGCACGGTGCCTCAGCTTGGGTTTCTGCAATGTCTCATTTAGATCTTTTTACTTTTGGTGTGAAAGTGGTTTTGTCTCACTGGATGACTTAAGCAGGAGAATAACCTGTAAACAAGAGAGAACAAATTAAGTGTGCTTTTGTCCTTTCCCCATGGCTAATGCCCTCCAGCTTCCCTGAAATTATGCTAGGTTTTTACATCTGACATACAGGTGTACTTACTCAAGGTGTACTTGAAGAGGTGTCTGACCTCCTCTTGATTCCAGGCATATCAGGTTATTAAGAGACAAAGACGACATGAAATGTGAGTAGTCTTCAAAGTTGCATAGAAAGCTTGGAGAGCTCTGTTCTGACACAATGCCATTATCAGCTACAGATTATGCAAAGGGAGATTAGGATTGGAAGGGACTTGCTATGCTGTTCTGGAATGGCTAATTAGATGATTCACATTCCATCTAAAGGGATACAGAGGAAACCAGACCAAGCAGGTAAGGTATGTATGCATATTGCTTAAGTCTCTCCAGGAAGAACACTGAGACTAGACTGTTCTTGCTAGAGAGAAATACTAGGAATTTTTGTCAAAATAATAATAAATAATCCTGAAATGACATCCTTTTTATGAAAACTTTTCAAATTCAGAAATGTGCCATGAACATATACCTCCATACATCTGTTACACCTCAAAAATAATTCCTTGGATCAGACAAAAATTAACGAAGGAGAGGCGTTTTTAGGAAAGCGTTTTATAAACACAGATTTTTTAATTTTTTTTGTTTGTTTGAGCTTTTTTTTTTTTTTTTCTTTAAAGGGTGTTGTTACCCACCACTTCCTTTGACCCACAAAGAAGCTGGGGTATGGAGTGCGCAGAGCTAAGGGCAAAGCGTTAACGAGCAGCAGATGAACCACATGTCTAGTCACTGTCATCCCGCCCCATTCAACAGCACTGCTTAAAGCTGGACTCATCTGGGCCTTTTCTTCCTATACTGCTCTTCTGTTTCTCTTTTCTCTATTTTAGGACAAGGGGACTGTATTAAGAAAAAAACATATCTCAGTAGGTCTACTCTCTTGATTAGGATTTTCTTTCTGTGAGGTTTTCACTTAGATTCACACTGCACTTTTTCCTAATACAATGACTATTTTGTCATGCTGAATAAGTTTTCCTACTCTTCATCTTCTATTTGGGAATGTGGGCTAAAACTCAGAACAAAAGATACGATAAAAGACAGGCATAGTGCTTTCATTAAGAGGACAGGGAGCTTTTGAAGTACACTCCTGAAGTCAGCAAACAAAAACTAGGCAGCAAAAAGACCTGCCTGTTACAAATGTGCTGCAGAGATGAGCCTAAGCCCAAATGAAATATTATGCTTTTTAGTCACTGGTCCTGCTTGAGAGTGATGAAAGGGATCTGATGACTTTCTCCTTAGTCAGAGCTTTCATTGCCCCTGAGGAAGGGATACACTGTTATATAAATGACAATTAATTGAAGTACCCCAGAGCCTGGGAAACTCCAGAGCAGAGAAACACAAGCCTTTGTAGGTGGCATGCAGAAACTATCAATCAGGAAAAGTGTAACTTTTTTTTTCCTTCTAAGCTGCAATTGTTCCTGCTAATATATTTATTTCTGAAATCCTACATCCACCCCCTGAGGCTCAAAAATAATGTGCAATATCATTACAAAACCAAACTCTCACATTTGAAATGCACAGAACATAATGAGGAAACCCTCATCAAACTAGAGCAACCACTCTTGCTATTTTGCCTGAAACTGTCTCTACATCCCAGATGAGAGCTCGTCCCCACGCACATCTTCTAAAGATGTAAGACCTACTTTAGAGAATGACATTTCCTAGTATGGAGGGCAGAGCTATGAGAAGCCCTCGGGATATTGGAGTGACTTCAGATTCCTCTCTCCGCCGAGTTTATTCAGCTGTGCTCTATCTACAGTCTATACGATTAATTAATGTGTGATAGATTAGTAACTCCCTAATAGGAAATCAAGCTTTAGCCGCAGGCAGTAGCAGAAGTGCACGGGGTCTTACTCTGACATAACTTGTGCTGATAAAACCTGAGAGCAAAGCTGCTGAGTCTAGCAGGCTGACAAAGTCAACCCAAGGAAGATGTGGCTGGCAGAGCTGCCAGCAAAGCCCGCCTTGCCCCGGTCTCTGGGACAGTCACTGCAACTGTATGGATGCTGACATGCAGATGCTTCATTTATTCTCAATCCTTTGGTTTAATGGGATGAAAAAGAAGTGTCCAGTTGGTAGAAAATCATAAGCTCCCGGTGGTTACCCCTGAAAAGTTTTCTGTCTGGGTTGTTAAATAAAACAAGTTATTCTGAGGATCAAATCAAAAGAGGGAGTTGTCTTTGTTGCCTATAAATATTACTGTTTTGCCTAAGATCTTAGGAAAATGCAACCCTAATTGCAAATCCACTCACTGTTAGTATTCAGTAAGCATGAAAGAAGTGTGGATGAACAATTATTTGAGACACATCTGCAAACATCATCTATTTAAACAAATTGCTCCTAACAAAATAGATTTTGTACCAAATCTGAAAATTACAGTGAAGAAAAGTGTGATTTTTTTTCAGGTGAGTTTCCAGTAAGATGTTGCCTCAGTCAACATAAATCCTGGGGTGTGGCCTGCAGCACAGGCAGCCCGTGATTTGGTTCTTTTACACCCAATCTTGGAGTAATGTCTCTAGCAGAGGGTAAAAACCTTGATTTCAGTGGTGTACCACCAGGCTTGTCTGTGCATATATGGTTTTGTTTGATTCCCCTTTGTATCAGCATCTTCAGAATTTATAGGAGCGCTTTATCAGTAAAAGCCCGTGCATTCCAATGTCATTTTTTCCTCTCTGTCTAGATCTCGCCTCGTTAATCTGTGCGTTGCAATGATTTCATCTGGTTGCAGTACATTACTGAAGTCAAAGTGACTTCAGCTGATATTCTGCTAACAGACCACCCAGCTATGCTTGCTATCATCTGCCATACTGAGAGCAAATGCTTTGGGAGAAAGAGTAACGTAGCCAGTCCTCCAGTCTGCGCTCACGGTATCTCATGTTGCTACATTTCATTTTGCTTGGATCATACGTTCTTCTCTTCCATTTCCTTTTGTCAGGTTTTCCTCTTTATGATGTTCTGAAGTCAGCTGCAGACAATCTCTTGCCATCTGACGCCTGAACATGAAAGGGCTCTTCTCAGCACAGCGCGTATTTAAGGTTCCCTTTCCATAAATGCACCTCAGGGTTCTTTGGCAACCTGTGCAGTCTAAAAACAATTATGCCAACAAACCTGTTTTGAGAATAGCTGTAGAAATTTGCATTCTGTCCCAGTTTCTGTCACAGACTTCCTTTCTAAGGATGGAAAATTGCTCAGTTCTTATCTGTCTCAATTCTCCAGCTCTAAGGCGGGAATAATAACATTTCCTTTCCCCAGTGCTTTCTCTGTATATTTAGATTAGAAGCACAAAGGCACGACGACTGTTTGTGTTCTGGAATAGCTGCTGAAGCACAGAACTGCTTGTCCTGGCTATTACTAATACACACTAAAATAATGCTTTCAAACACAGAGGAAAGCTGGTTTAAAATTTGAACCACTATTGATTTTCAAGATTTCCCAAAGCCTAATTAGTAATAAATGAGGAGCATTGTTCCTTGGCTGTGCTGTGTCATATTAGTGCTGGTGCTGTCACCAAGCGCATCCTGCATCCCCAGCAGCTCTCCCAGGCAGCACCTGACACACTGCAATGCTGCTACAGCCCTCGGGCCTCGAAATGAGTGCGGCCTTTCTGCTGTGACCACACATCTTTTAAACCTTTCCTTGTGGCTATTTAGAAAGAAGGTTTCACTGTGACTTACAGTTATGGCTGCAGACTGGACTGCTAAGTAGTCTGCTATTCCTTGAGAGTATTTGCGAACTGCTCATGTTTCTCTTTTGCTGTTATATTTATGTATTTGGAGTGGCGAGAACAGCTGGTTGGGAGGCTGAATTTCCTCCTGGTAGGGAAAAAAAAAAACAAAACCAACCCTACAAACCTATTGCTTTAAAAATATCTTCATCAGAGTGTTCTCTGAACAATTTTTCGATTTTTGCATTCGTAAGAAGTATTGGTCATCGGAAACTGAATATTTTCTGACTTAAACATATTATTTTTCTGGGAAAATCCTTTTTGCTAAAAGTATAGTTTTCCTTCAGAAAGACAACGTGACCATTTCTGAAATAGTGAATGTGTCTATAATTGGTTTTGTCACACCTCCATAGTGGTGTTAGTGCAGACAGAGCACTGGGCTTCTTAGGATTGCTTTGCTGCCGAATACCATGCGTTGAGTGCAGGGCTGTGGGAACATCCATTTCTCAGGGAGTTTTGAAATACCTTCTTGTCTCTAGCAATAAATGAAGTGTTGGTAATTTGAAAAGTGGTCAGCAAGCCTCTTAGCCCAAGATTCATTCAGTTAGTTTCTGTATTAATGGGTGGCGTGTTTAGTTTCTGACGCAGTTCAGAGAAGTACTAAATTCTCTTCTGGTTTTGAAAGTGTGACAAGCAGCCACTTAATCTCCTTTATTCCTGTTAACCATCTGCAGTATATCTAATTTGCTGGGGTTTCCAAGATACTTGCTTTGTTTTTAACAAGCTTTGAGGTTTAGGTTAACTGATGTCTTTATAGAATATCTGACTACAACTGGCCGAGCTAAAATTTGTGGCTCACCTGTGTCTTTTCTCTTTGGATCATAAGCAATTCACCATTTTTATGATTTTACCCCTACCCTGACCCTGGGGGAAAAAAAGCTCGTAGATCACCTTGCAGCCTGAGCCCTGTCCTTTGCACAAGTCTTCTTGTACTGTTAATTCTGATGTTAGGTTTGACAGTTGAGAGATAGCGGCTATAAAAGTCCATTTCCTACCAGTGGAGGGAAGAGTTAAGGGCAGGATCATAAAAGAATGAAAAGCAATTTCAAAAGCATTTCCTGCTCTTCTCACTGCGAGATGGCACGATTTCACCAATGTTCTGTGTCTGAAGAAGGGATCAGCTCCTATTTACTGAAATCCCTGCAGGGAAGGCAGGTGAGGGGCTGGCAGCTGTTTGGGCATGTTGCTTACTGAGATACTGCTTCAGAAACACCACACAACAACTTACAGTGGATGTGTGGTTACAAGCCAGCAACTCCTCGCAGAGAGTTGTGCAGTCATCCTGCAATGGGCTGCTGCATACTAGCCATTCAGTTCTAGGTTCAGCTGAAATACATTTGGCCCTGCAGAATTCCCAGCAGAAATGTGAATAGCATCTCAGTATCCAGATACACTGCAGTATTTTGTGCTAGGAATCCGTGGAATTGCTGTGGTCTCTGTCATTGTGCTCTGAGCCCCTTACCTTTTTGTGGTTTCCAAATCGAGTATCAATATCTCTTTATGTTATTCGCAGGAAGAGGCACAGCGGGGCTATAGAATTGTTCATCCGTGTGTCATAAGCATCAATCCATTAAAAGAAAAAAAGTGTAAATGCATTCTTAGCTCATAGAGATTTTGGAAGAGGTGAAGAAGTTTGTAATCAGAATTGGTGTAGAGAAAGTACTGAAACTCTGTCATTAGAGGATTCGAAGAATACTAATGGCAATTTCTGCTCTTGTTTTATAAGACAGTGGCAAAGCATTAGCATGAACACAAGTATGTTCCCACAAGTGATCTGCATGGGGAAGCTGTCAGATTTTTGACCTACTGAGATCTGACATTGCTTTGGATGTGCTCTGCCAAGTCTAAGCATACCGTTGGTTTCCCAGTTCTGGAAGTTACTCCCTTCTATGATAAACGTTTTATCATTTACAAATGTGGCTGCCACAGTTCAGCTCCCAGGTCAACACAGGTATGCATCAAAGTCTTTCTGATTATGTTTAGATTTTTTAAAAACAAATTACTTCTTTCATTGCCCCTCAAGCACACCAGTCTTTGAAGTTAAATGTCCTCTCAAGCACAATTAGAGAGCCAGCTTCAAGCAGAGAGCTGATTTGGCTCTTGATCATCAAAAAGCCTTTGAAATGCTTCATTTAGCCTTCTTTAAGGAATCTGGACATCTTCAAATACTTTAAAGTATCTTAAGTATTTATTTGGTTTTGGTGTTTTGTTTTTCTTTCCAACAGAAGAAGTGGAGATGGAATGTATTTTTGGAAGCCGCTGGCTTTTATATTCAGTTAGGAAGACTGGAACATTTTGTCGGGGTTTGCTCCCACTTCTCTGGGTAGATGCTCTCTCCACAGGTTATTTTCTACAGAAAACTTGCCATGCTCTGGATCTATTTGCCTTAGCTTTCAGCAGGTAGCATATTGTTAGTGGAGCTGAGAGATACAAAAAGATAATCTTGCAAATGCTGTCAGTAGGGCTGGAGCCTGCTATTTTCATATTTCTCCAAACTGGAGCTTGCCATGTGTTTATGGAAGAAAAATTCCCCATCTTGTTTCACTGTTTTTGTTTGTATAGAACTGGATGGGATTATTACGGAAAAACATACGCTCTGACCTTCAAAATGGGAATTTCACATGAAAACATTTCCTTGTGAAAGTGCTTTCCAAAATACATATTTTTTCATTTTTCAGTTTCCTTTTGCATCCACAGTCAACCTGGTGGGTCTGCATGAGCATCACTGACTGTGACAGCTTTCTGCTCTGCTTCTTGCTCTCTTTCTGTATCTTGTTTAACTCCAGGATTTACTTCTCTGGGGAAGGGAATGTCACTTGATCTTCAAAGCAGTCTCCTCTGAGACTTGAAGGAGTTGTTATAACTGAAAATAGTACTGTTGTGTGGATTTTCTCAGACCTGCTTTTCCCAAAAAAAGGGAATGAAAAGCTTGATATTTTTCCCCCGGCGATATTCCACTTTGAACATGTATTTATCTGAATATTGATTCAAAAGCAGAGCATGAGATCTCCAAACCAAGCTATTCTGAACAACAAGGCTCCTGTGAACCACTTGGAGCTAAGCCCTTGGTGTTCTTCTCAGCCTTGTAGGAGAGGATGAGGAGGGCTGGCAAACTTGCTACATTCCTGTTGCTGCCTCTGGGTATAGCGGTGGTTTGCCTCAGCTGTCGGCTTATCTCAGTGGAACAAAGATCCTACAGATATTTTCTTTCTTTCTGTCTGTCTTTTTTTTTTTTTTTTTTTAAATTAAAGCTGCTCATTTATTTAAGTCTTCTATCTCCCTGCTGATAACTGGGACAACAAAGCCTGCTGATGTTGTCTCTCTCAATATATATTTTAATACATCTGACCTGCTTGTCATATTCTTGGCAATGCAGCCTGTGTGCTTTAACAAGACTGCTTTGGAAAGGAGCTAATGACATATACAGGGGATTTGCCTGGATACCAGTGGACTTATACAGCTGCGTGGCATGAGGGCTTTAGGAATGCAGAGAGTAGCTCTGTGCTCTATTGCTTTAAATGTACATCACAGCGGGGCTGGACCTATTTAAAAATCCCCAGAGGTCTTGCTAGTTAACTTCCCTTTCATGTAATAGAAAAAAAGGTTGAATGAGTCATGTGAAGCCAGCCATGAGATTAATATAGACAAAGATGTCATATCCTCATGCATGCAGCTGTGAATGGCATATCTACTTTGCCATCTGCAGATTAAATGGACATAGTGTCTCAGTGGCTGCTGCAGGGCTTGGTATAACTCAGTTATCATCAGGCAGATTTCCTGTTGCCTAATACCCAAACACAATAGTTGTTTAGCATCAGTCTTTGGTTTCTGGAGTAGTTTCAAAACCCGCCAGCCACAGTATGTAGTTTTATAACAACACCACCGTTAACTAATTGCACACACTCACAGAATTATGAAACCCAAGAGGATAATTTGGTGCATCATTGAGTATATCTTTGTGAATTTTTCATAGGCAGTTTAGATTTTAGCTGATACTTAAAATGAGAATATTTTCCTGCAGATCTGTTTGCACTAATTTCTTTCCTCCTGGTAATTTGGGGCTTTCTTTTTTGACAATTACAAAAACAGCATTCTGTTTAATTACAATATTTACAGAAACAGCCTTTTTCCATATTGCAAGTTTTAACTCCATGTGCTCCTGAGATGTTAATTAATGTCTGTATTTGCAAGGACACATCTGTCCTGACCTTTAGGTACCATTCGTTCCATTTGTAAATTGGACAGTTGAATGTGAGTGCTGGATTTAGAAGAAGCGTTTGAGGAAATAAATTATTTTAAGCACACAGTCTTGGTAGGGAAATATCATAACTCACATCTTTGTGATATTCTTGTTATGGAGGATATCACTGAGAAAGTTTATCTAGATTCTTCATCAGAACTTATTTGTAAGTTCACTTTAAAAGGCCAAAGCCAGGAGAAAATTTGTGCTCTTCAGTACTGAAATATTTGATGCAGTCACGCAGTTCCCATTTACTTCTGTGAGTCACCCATGTGCACAGAGATGAGAAGTCTCCCTTGTTAGGGCTTTAAATGTTTCCATGGGAGTTTGCTTCTTTGAATATTTTATTTTCAGCTTTGTTATGGTAAGATGATTTTTCTGACATTTTGCTGATCACAAAGCAGCTGGCCCCATAAAAAATAAAGCACACACACAAAGAAACAAATGACTGAGTGTCTGGGGAAAAATGCGAGTTCTGTGTCTGAGCTGCAACAGATTGTCATCATTAAAAGAAAACATCAGCAAATGCTGGAATGATGGGCACTGAAGAGTTGAAACAGTTTCTCAGGTTGGAAGACAAAATAAAAGGTGGTACTTTAATTAGGCCGTTCATTTTGGTTGTATTATCTGGGTCTGATCACTTTTTAAAAGTATAAAATAGTAGTGTTGAATGCTAAAGGAGAAAATTACCTGAAGAAACACTGTAAGGCATGCTTGGTTTAATTGTAAAATCTCACAGTGCAAAGTCCTGCAGCTGAGGAGGAATATCTTCAAGGAGCAGGACTGTCTGGGGCCACCCAGCTGGGAAGCAGCTGTGCAAGAAAGGACCTGGGGGTCCTGGTGGACAGCATGCTGAATGTGAGTCAGCAGTTTGCCCTTGCTGCTAAGGCAAAGCATCACCAGTAGGTCAGGAGAGGTGATCTTTCTGCTAAGAGATGCTCTGGAGTCTCCTCTTTGGAGAGCTTCTAAAGCCACCAGGACATGTGGTGGCCCTGTTTGAGCACAGGTTGGACCTGATTGACCTGGAGGTCCTCTCCAGCCTCAACCTTTCTGTGGCTGCAGCTCTAAATATAAAGCTGTACGCATCTGCCAAGATTGGAACACCATAAAATAAGAAAATGCAGATGCTTGTCTGTGTCAGAAGATCTCTGGCAGAGAAAAGCTGAAATGCAAACTGCAACCAGGAAAAAGTACACACAAATAGACCACAAAGCACAAAATAAACAAAACAAACCCAAACACACAAATAACTGTCCTAGGAATAGCCAGTTTCTACTATGATCTCTCTTATACCTTTATAATATAATTACAGTGGCAGATGCTCTTGTGCCTTGTTCTGCATCCCCGTAGCACCTCTTTGGCCAAACCCTCCCAAGGACTTCTAAGAGACCATGCAGGTGAGTGATGCAGTGGTCTTAGATTAGTTGGAAGGAGATGTGAGCAGGACCTTTGGTCCTTGTACCACTGGTGCAGGAGAGGGAGCTCCACCAGTGCCAAGGAACAAACATCCATCACTTTTCATGTCAAAGAAATATCTGCAGCAAAATAAGTGATCCATGAAGGGCAAAAAACAAAAAAATAGCTAATGGCATTTAGTGGGGAAGTAGTTCTTTCCCTCTACCCTTCCTTTAAGATTTTAATAAGTACTTTGTCTTCTGAGTTTTCCATTTGTTTCTGTATCTATTTATTTTCATGATTTATTTGTTTCTGCTTTATCTATATTGCATGAGTCATCATCCTGTTCAAGTCCCTTATTAAGGAAAGTAAATAATCTTCTTAAAGTGACTTATATGTGTCTCTGCTCCCTCCACTTACAGTTGTTTTCTCCCTTATTATTGGAAATTAGAGGCCAGAAAATGGGCTTGGCCCAGAATTTTCATAGGATTTTTTTTTTCTTTGAGGTTTTCTCGTAAAAGCTGTTTAATCAAAAGCTGGAACTGAAGCCCAAATCACTTCTGCATTTTCAAAAGGAATAGGTCAGCACTTGGGGTTTGTATGAAATGTTACATGTTCAGAAACAAAGAATTGTAACCTCAAGTTGAATAAAAATGTTCTTAGGCAGACAGCACCCTGGCTGCGGGCCCAGGCAGCTGTATTGTTTCTCCCCAGGCTGGGTTTCTGGTCAGTCAGAAGTGATGCAAAATATGGAATCCAAGACTTCCAGTGATGGAGATGAAAGTTCTGTGCACTGATGATTTACCTTGTTCTTTTTCAACAGCTTTCCTGTAGTTGCTTTCATTACACACTCCTTTTTTCCATTCACCTTTCTTTATCTGTTCTTCCCTTCTCTCTCTTATCACTTCCCTGCCCCCTTCTCACCTTGTTTCTGTCACCATTCTGATCCCATTGTCCTTGCAGTGATGCATCCATGTGACCCAACACTGGAAACATTATGTAGGACACAACATGTCCTGCAGAAAGCCAAGATGGATTTCAAGGCAGGCTGAAAGCTTCATTTATTCTGCACAGCCAGAGCTGGGTCCATACTGCAAAGCACACTTCCTCATTCATCATATGCTGTCTTATCTGGTGTCTCACAAATCTAATATAGATATTAATTGCAAATTGCTGAGATAAGCCTTTCAGGTCTTGGAGTGCTCTTGTGATCTTCCAGTTTGCCCCCTTTTCTACCCAGTTCTCAGAGAGGAGTTTTAGTTTTTCTTTTACATTTTTGGTGATTACTCAGTGTTTGCCTTATCATTTGAAAGAAAGCAATGTGGAGAAGTGTGTGTCTGATGAAATATTTAGACTTTTAAGACTAGCAGCTCACAGAATATCGTAAACCATAATTTATACCTGTTTATAGCACTTCTGCTGGAAATATCCTGCTAATCTACCTAATATATGTTAGAAAATGCAGACATGCTAAGATTTTTATATTATAACTATCAGTCTTTGCTACTATATTATGAGCAACAAGGAATGTCTTTTCCTAGGATCTTGATGTCCTATTTATTAAAGGCAATGTCTCATGCTGTGTGTTAGAGCCCTGTGTGCAGCACTGGGTGACCTTTTTTGAAGAAACTCAAATGATGTAGTTCTCCTATTGGCTTTAGGCTTGAGATTTTGTCACTTCTCCATACGAGGCTGTATTAATTGGATCCTAGTTAGGTCCTATATTGTGCATCACTGAATGAAGCCTCTCATGGCTGATGCCTTCACAGAAGCTGTTGGGCTGAGCACAACTGAATGGATGTAGTTGCCTTGTGCTAGTGGATGAGTTGTATTCACCAGTCTGCTTTTCCCTCAGTCCTTATGTCCAAGGGAACACATCTCAGAGATGTGCCTTTTCAAATTCCCCTAGGGCTAAATATTCAAGGTGTCTTAAATGTTGTGGCTTCATAACACTTTTTCCCTGTGTGGGACCTGAAGTTGAGACTCTTATACAAGAGTAAGCTTTCCTGTCTCCTCTTCCTCTCTGCTCCAAATGGCCTGTAAACCTAGAGAAATGGTTTTGTAGTTATATTTAGCTGTGTTTTCTATCACTCTGACCTTGAACAAAGGATTTATGGGCCCCAAATTGATCAGTGTATTTCCTAAACGCAACTCTTGGTTTGATAAAAAACATCTTCATGCAATGTTACTTTTTTTCTCTGGAGGTGTTTCTTCCTACTTGTTATCTTTAGGTGGATGTGGTTTAGACCTGCCTCTTCCTGTAATGCTTTCACATATGTTGTTAAAATGCCATTAGCATGGCATTTTCACATTCAAGCTCTACTTTTAGTAGACGTGAGTCTTCACAGGATAAAACCTTACAAGGAGACCTAGCTTAACTTTTCCTGCTGAATACTACTCTGGTCACCTCTTTGTGACCTGCTGTAGGAGGAACAAGAATTAAGTCTGTGCTAACAAGGTTTCCATCCTTGATTTCCAAGGAATTTTTTTTTTTCAGTGGCAAGCCACATTCTGTCTCTAAAAACTAATATTGGCCATTGAATATTGTCATCACGTGTAGCAAAATTTAATATTTGCTATTGTTTGTGGCAAGAAGGAATTATATCGAAAGCTAAATCCCAAGATCTTCAGATGGTGGTGACTGTATTTTTTGTGCTACAGTAGAAATGTAATCCAGGTCAGTATGCAACGCACAGGAGTGAGTGACTGAAAAGACTGCTGCTGTACTAGAGTTCCTCTGTCACCTGAGGGAGAAACAAAAATATCTTAGAGACAGTAAAAACTCATTTCTTTGTCTGCAGGAATTCTGTGGAGTGTGATGCTCGTCACATCCAATCTTGGTAGATGGCTTGGTGGTACAGAAAGCAAAGAACTGAACTGACTCAGGGACCTGGAAGTAATTACTCTAGTCAGGCTTCTGGAGCTTGTCTGCACAAACTCACAAGGGTACCAGATGCACTTAGGGTAAAGGCATTAAGTTTTCTTCATTGGCTGAAGTCTGCAATATGTTTTTAAGCTAACTGCATGCCCTGCACTTGGTTTCGGCATGCAAGATCAAAAAATAAATCCTATTAATACTTTTATTTAAAGTAGATATTCAAATTGGAGCGAACTGAGAAGTCATAAGCACCCAGGTTTGCCCAGGATTACCCCTAGCATAAATTATATACACATAACAGAAGTACGAGAATATCAAGTGAGTTCATTTAAATTAATGTTATTAAAACAAATGGAAAATTGATTTGTGGTAATAGAGAGCTTGATTTACCTTAGCTTAACTCCACTGACTTTGGTGGATTTGTTCCTGCTTCACTTTGGTATAAGTCAAGGGAATTCCAAGCCCAGGAAGCCTAAATGCTAAGACTAAAGGAAATGTTTATTATCTTATGTCTTATTGCATTCAAGGCAGCAGGAAATGTACTTCTTCTGATTTATTCTACTATAATGCAGACAGTGGCCAGGAACAACAGAAATAACGATTAGCTGTTTATTGTAGTGAGTAGCCCTAGTAACTTAATATTGTGTTAATACAAACATCATTATGGATTCAAATTGAGCTTATACTAAAGATATTCCTAAAGCAACGAGCAGAACTCAGGCTTTGATGGTTCATAGACTGAGTTGGTTTCAAACCCTTGGACTCCACAGGGTGTTAAGCTGTAAACTGCCCATGTACCCAGCTGCAGTCCTTCCTCCCACCTTTCTAAAGTGCCTTCTTACTGCTCCACGAGTGAAAAATTAATGGACCTTCCCTCATTTGCTTTTGTGATGAGAAGGAAGCATTTCCATTAATGACACTAAGAATAGGATTTACTGTAACTTGGGCTCAGATGGTATTTGTGGTTCCCACACATCCTGTAACAATATGCTTTCTAAACTTAAACGGATATTGCCACACCGACTGTTACAGAAAAGCAGAAGGAAGATGATGAAGCAGCTCCTACAGGCTCATTTTTTTCTGAGGCAAATTTATTGGCCTTGTGTTCAACACCTCAGCAAGGTAAAAAAAAAAAAAAAAAAAAAAAAAGCCCCGACATGAAAGCAAGACAAGTTGTGAGTGTGTTTTACCAGTGTGTCTGCCGTGTGATTTCCTGCCGTTAATTACTGATGTGAGAGGTAAAGCAGAAAAACAGACTTTTAGAGCTAGCTTTTCAGTCTTGAATGGTAGAAGTGGGGCCCAAATACCAAGCTCACCCCTTCCTTTCCCATTCCTCAACCCACCTCTCCTCCACCTTTCCAGCGGTTCTTCCAGCAGCTCCTGCCCTGTCCTTTTGCATACATACCCATCTGTACCCCTTGGGCAGCTCTCTTGCTGCTGATGAATTGCCAGGTTCAGCACTGGCTGACGATTCGCTGCCTCTGCTTCTGACCTCTTGCCTGAGGCTGCACATAGACCTGTCAATCATGAGGATATTTTTTGTGAAGTCAACTCTTTAAGCAATTAAGGATCTATATGTAGGCAGCCAGAGCATCTTGCACGGTGCTTGGGCCAGCTAAAACTTCTCTTCCCCGTTACCAGGCTCTGAGTAAGCCAGTCCTGTGTAGCGTAGATAAATACCAACCATCTATCATCCCCCATATGCCTTAGGAGTGTAATTTCACGAGCTGCCTGTGTGGGAGAGATGTGTGAGAAGATGCTGCGTCAGTGTGTGGGCTGCACAGGGGACAAAGAGGTTACTTAAAATTTATACTGGAAATAGAGAGTGAGTAATAATGTGCCCACCATGGACCTTTCTTCAGGAGAGACATGCAAATGAAAAATGAGTTGAATGATTGATGTAACTACCAACTGAGGAGGGAGCTGGAAGTGGAGGTGTGAGCCAGCCCTCAGACAGGATAGAGCAGCACACAGGCATGTGCTGCAGAGTGCAGTGAGGGTGCATGTGCATGTGTGTATGCACGTGTGTTTGTGATTTGGAGCTTGGAAAGAGAAAGTTCCTGTGGACCTGTGTGCTGTTGATCTTTTTGTCTTTCTTTTCCCTATGGAGCTTTCCCATAATTAATGGAACTGCAAGGGGACTGCTGAGGTGATGTTCTGTGCCTGAGATCAGATTTCTAAGATGAATGCAGATCAGAATGGTATATCCACAGGGAAAAGGGATGGAGTTTGTGCCTTGGACAGGTGGATGTGAACCAGAGCACCAGATCAGTCCCTTCAGATTGAAGGCATTGTAAATAGGGCTCATAACCAGTTATTGCCAGGTTCCATTTGCTCTAGCAGAAAAGACTTAATTTGCATACATGAAATAGACAATAAACTGCTGGGAGAGCACACAGACTATATTCAAGTTGATAGAATGATCTATCCTGATGTGGTATTTGTCAGTTGTGTTCTCCTAAATCCTCCTGTGCAATTCTCAGACATTCACGCGTCACGCTGAAGCATGTTTTTCTTTTTAGCAATAAGGAGTCTTCAAAGAGAGTCCCTCTTCATGAAAATAAGATGGAGGGAGCATTCTTTTATTTTTCTAGCTGCCATTTGTTTGAATAGGATAAATTATTTTCTGTCCTCTCTATTCTTATGCATCTTCCTGCTTGAGATCATCACAACTGCAAAGCCAGTTTGGTGAAAAACATCACTCTCCCATCCCCTTCCTTCATTTCCTAAGAAAATAGATACTTTGAGAGGCATGAAATGTAATATCGAGGGCTGCCTTCCTAAAGAATGTCTAAAATTCCTGCGAGACAATGCATTGTTTCAAAACAAAGCTATTTCAGGCAATTCTATCCTTGTATGTACAAAGCGATTCATTGGAGAGACTTTCTTCCAGCACAAATATTCTTGCTCTGGGGCTTTATCTTTTAAAGGAAAAAAGAAAGTGTTTTAGAAGATCAGTTTCACATTGTTACAATTTAAAACAAACCAAACAAAAACAGATTCTGCAGAAGTTCAACCAACTGATATTCTCCCTGTCCGTGTCTAGCTAAAGCCAGCACAATCCCTCTGGAACCTCTTTGACAAACTTTATTTATTTAACAGTCAGCCTCTGGTGTTTTTTTTGTCAGATGTACCATGAATGTTGTGTCACGCTTCGCTTTTAAAGGAAGAGTACAGTGGATTTGGTTTTGTGCATTTTATAGTCTTATATGGACCTCAGCGTGGTGGGAACTGCAAGTCAGTGTGTCCCTGTTTCGGTGCTGCTGACCCAGAGAATTGGCACTGCAGCTGGCAGTGGAGAGAACCAGAGGCCTGGCCTGCTGCAAGACATTTTCTAGCAGTGAGGATGTGACCGATAGATTTTCATGCACTTTGGTTCACAAAATCACAGAGTTATGAGCTCTGTAAAGGCACTGCTGTTTCCAAAGGAAATATTTTCTACAAGGTAGGTAGGTTTTGGCCAAATTGAGAAGCTCAGCTGGTGC
The DNA here is from genome assembly GCF_019232065.1 of Centrocercus urophasianus. Lineage (NCBI taxonomy): Eukaryota > Metazoa > Chordata > Aves > Galliformes > Phasianidae > Centrocercus > Centrocercus urophasianus. The sequence goes on along the minus strand of NW_024884744.1, from coordinate 6,102,871 downwards.
TTTATGTACTCTTCCCATGCATGAATTCACTGTGGGCTTGACCAAGAAAACTTGGCTAATGCTGCCACAGTAAAAGACAAAATGAGCTCAGAAGTATGGACAGAGCGATAATGCTCTCATTTCTTTCAATTATTTTGCAGAAAACATGGCCTCAGACTATTAGTGTTGCTTCTGTTCTCAGCACCAGCCCTGCTCACTGAAATTAGAGCTCAGAACCGATCCTTCTAACCTTGTGTTTTGACTCCACTCCAAGGCATTGGTTTTGTTATTACAGCAGGAAACAGATATTCACAGAGCAAGGGCAAAGCACTGCAAAGTAAATTGTAGGTGTCCAAGTAGATAAAGATCTGAAGGTGTCCTTTTTCATTTCAGTGCTGATGTAATGGGGAGGAAGGTGGTTTTAGCACCCATTAGTAAATAGCCACTTCGCAGAAGCATATGCTTTTTTGCAGCAGTAACAAAAACAGAACAACAAAAAGAAACCAAACCAGAAACATCCGTTCTTTAGAAATATCTGTTAAACAAAACCAAAAAGTGGAAAAAGAAAATTAGCAGCTGCTCTTGCACTAAACTTTAACATACAGATTCGGCTTTCAGAGAGCTATCATTGTAGCCAAATTAAAATATAGCTGAAATTTTTCTAACTGAAGCTGTCAATGAAGATAAAAAGTTTTTATGTTGACAGTAAAGCAAATGATTTTTTCCACTCTGTTGAAGTTTTGTAATGGTGCAGTATGTCTGGTTGACTTATGGCGTGCTAATGACAGATTAACAGCTGCAGGAGAGACGACTGCACCGAGAATCGCTCTCAGAGAGTGAGGTTGAGTGTGGGCAGGGGCTGGATTAGGAGGCAGAAATGGCTGCACAATGGTGACACAGAGAGCAGATTCAGAATGAGAGAAATAGGGCTTCTTGGTTTTGGGGAAGCCCCGTGTAAGAGGTCACATCTCAGCACTGCAGGCACTGAGCTGGGGTATTGCTGTAGGAGAGGGACAGTTTGCACTAGGAGAGGATGCTAAGTGGGTTAAAGGATAATTATCCAGGATGGTGCAGAGGGCAGCTCTCTGGTACATGGGAACAGGGCTGTAAAAGTGCTTTGCATGAGACGGGATTTGGTTTCTCATGCCCCCATGCCACAGTGTTTTAATGCATTGCTAGTATGTTCAGCCACCAAGACATCCCAGGAACCAGCCCCAAATTCTTATTTCCTTGAGTGTTTCCCTGAAAAATTCACATGGGAAGAAAAGGTCATGCTAGAGAAATTTGTCCTGTTTTACCACACAAAACAGGGAGAGCAGACAATGCTGTCCTGCTCTGCTGATCTCAGCATTGCCACGCTTCCAGCTTGGGGGACGTAAAATGGGGGCAAGGCTTTGGGAAGTTGCTTTCTTGGTGCAAACAGCCATTGAGTTAAAAATTCACCTCTGTAAATTACCCACTTAGAAGCTACCAAGAGGTCAAGGACTGTTGGCAGCTCTGCTGGGTCCGTCCCCCCTAATTCCTGAATTTCATCACTTTTAGCACAGAACGTGCATTTAGCTCTTCAGAACTGCTGTAACTTGGAGATCTTTGGATGCCTCCAAACCCACTGGCTGCAGTAACCCGAATTCACTTGGAGATACCTTCATCATTTAATTAGACTGCTTATTTTGGCACAGAGAAAGAAGAAGGGGGGAGGGGGGAAGCAGAATGTTTAGAAAAGATCAGCTTTTGCCTGGAATGTGACATCTGAGTAATTTAAAGAGGTTTTAAGAACAATGCTTTATTTTAATTAGTTTCTGAACCATTTTCTTTGCCTATTCTCTCCTCTCTCCCTCTCCCCCCCCCACCCTCCCCAAGTACTGTTTATTTTTGATGACATCTGCAATCCTAAAAAAAAAAAAAAGCAAATTAACTTGGTTCCAGGCACATCAGCACATCCCTTGGAAGATCACAGCAGTCAGCTGTAAAAAATTGGTTTATGCTGGAAGAAAATGAGGAGCTCAGAGGGCTGAAAATGTACTTACCTATTTATTAACTACATCTATCTCTATTATTTTTGTATGACACCAAAAAGTGTTCTTGGCAGATCACAGATGTGCACAAAGGATGTGAGATGGACTGCTATGGCACTGTTTTACTAAGGCAACTCTGCATTTACTTCTGCCAAACCAGAACAAAGTACATCCTTTGAGAAACTCGTCTGTATCTGAACAGGCAAAGTCCAGGAGGGCACCAGGGGAGGAAATGAGCTGTGTGGCTGTGATTGGCACTGCAATTAAGGAACCACGTTAGTCTCACAAAATCCTTTTTGCTCCTCGCAGTTCTTCCCCACCCTGTGGTGCTTTGTGTTTTGGCAAATACTTCTGGTGTCCTGTTCCTGCCAGGCAGAGGGTGAGGGATAATGTTTTGGAGCCACACTGCCCGCATAGCCCACCTGTGAGGTTAAGGCATGTGAAAGCAGGCAGGGCAAAGGGAATGATTGTAGAAGTACAGAATCATAGAATGGCTTGGGCTGGAAGGGACCTCAAAGATCCAACCTCTTGCCACGGGCAGGGCTGTCAACCACTCAATCAAGCACTGGATCATGTTGCCCAAGGCCTCATCCAACCTGGCCTTGAGCACCTCCAGGGATGGGGCATCACAAAGACCTTCTGCAGACGTATGAAATGGAAAAGATCTGATAACCAAAAGCTCGAGGAAAAAGATCTGATAGACTGATTGTTCCTAACTACAGTTTCATTTGGCTACGGCTGTTTTTCAAGTGGGACTGGTTGATCCCTTTAGACCTAAGTTGCCCATACATAGAGCTGCTCTCCTTGGGTGCAAGGGAGATGTGGCTCCCTTCTAGACCTGGGGGCTACAGAAGTTGGCAGAAAGATATACAGTTCTTCTGCCTGTCATTGCCAATCCATTTTTCAATGTCAATATTCCTGTGTATTTCCTGGAAATATAGGATTCTATGAAGTAAAAGAACATGAAATATCGTTGTAATTTTTAGATGATTTTGGATGAAAAATGAAAAATCGCCTTAACTGATATATCTTGGAAATTAATATAAGGCTCAGCTAATATTTCACGTAAGAAAGAAAAGCACGAAGCAACCTGTCACAAAAAGACAGAATGTCTGATGTTTCACTCCAATATTTGTCAAACAGTAAGTTTTGAATTTTTTTATTTGAAGTGAACATTTTGGGTTGTGAAACGTATGCTTTTCCTCATTCTTTTTCCATCAAGCTGAAAGTGAATCATACAGTTTATTTGCAACCTTTTCTAAATGCCAGCAGGATATAAAAAAAACAAAGAGAAAAGAAAGTTTTTAGTGTGAGACGTGGTTTGTGAAGGGGCCGTGCTGTGATGAGGTGCTGTACACTGAGTCACTGCTTCTGATCTGAGTTCAATAAACTGAGCATGTAAGGCAGATTGCAGAGGTAATTCTGTTACCGTGTCATTCTTGTCTTGCCAATCCTCTCCTAAGCATTATAAACTAATGTGTGACAGTTATAAAGTGGATTATAGGCCGGTCTGTCTGATGTGACTAAACTGCATCCATCGAACATATATCACTCAAAATCTCAAATTGGACTTGAACCTTGCTCTGTGAAGTTGCAGATAAGTAATTTGTCACATTTTGCTAACACCTTTCTTCTGTTTGGTGTGTCCCTTGTGGTCCCATATTGCAATTCAGCATGCTCATTTCAGCTATGTTTTGAGGATGTAATATGAAAATTACTAGGCATTATGAAAAGGTCAGCTCTGTTAGACTGGCAGAGTAAGTAGGAGGAATGCAGTTGCTCTTAAGATATTCATCACCTGTCATTATGTCTTATTAATCATCCCAAGCAAATCTCGAACGGCGGTTCATTAGAGAGCGTTTATCCTGCAGCTGGCAGCAATAGGTGCATCTTCTCTATCTACTGGATCTTCTCTTCCTGACTTTTTCATCGTGTTACTAATTGAGATTCTTATTGTGGCATTTTGATTACTGCAAGTATAAAAGGCATACCAACATTTTACCTCTGTCAAAAGACCTTTGTTGGAGTCAGATAGATATTCCCTGGCAGCCACATGGCCTTGGTGAGCAGAAGGACTGTGTGGGCAGGGATGAACCTACATGCACAGTTTCCCTGCTGAAAGCAGACCCAGAGGCTTGGCAAAATTTAGGAGATGCAAAGCATTTTTTGTATGAGAGAAATACACAATGTCAAAAATTTTTGATATGCTTGGTGTAAAGGAAACATGAGACAGCATAATAATTCAGCTCAGCACAGCCGAGTCCACTGTTAACAATGGAGATGCAGCTGTTGTCAGAATGTTCTCTGAAAGGTCTGTGCATGTCAAAATGGGCTCTGGAGCACACAGACTGGATGGGGTGCGTCCTTGAAAGGCTTTCAGTTATGTTCTTTGTTTCTGGATTTCAAAAGCAAGTCCGAAAATAACAATGCCGAGTACGTGCAACTGAAATATTGAACTGCTTAGCTTGTTCCTGTAGAACTGAAGAGCAAATGCACATTTCAGCCTTCAGAACACCCCATCTGAAGGAAGAGACATATCTGTCTCATCAGAAGGGCATCAGATCTGGTGGAAGCACACTATAAAATAGAGTGTTCAGAGATTACCCTCTGAGTTGTAGATTAGAAAAAATGCTTGGTGCCCTCTCAACATTTGTCTTCAGACCTCAGATGTGAAAGTTTAACTTTCTTTTTGTTCTATGTCTTTTGATGGGGTGAGTAGAGGGGAATAGGGGTGCAAGGCATTTTTTCTTTGCTGCCCCTGTAAGCAAGAGAAATATGCCAAATCCTTTGTTGGTGGAAGCAGCAATAGTGCTGTTGAATTTCAGAAGCTGCTCTCAAGGGGTGATCCAGGGAAAGCGAGGTCTGGAGCTGTTACATTATTTCTGCTGCAGCAGTTTCAGAGAAGGTGTGAACCTGGTTTGCAGTGGTGTTCTGACTTGACTCATCAAAATGATGAAAATGAAGAAGATGCAGACTGCTTTTTTTTTTTTCAAACCATAGGATCAGACTCCTATCTTGTGTAAACAGGCAGAGAGAGGTGTGTGAGATAGCAGGTGGTACACAATTCTACTTAGCATTGTCTGCATGGCTGTCCTCTAGCAGAGGAAGGCTTGTGATGAAATACCAGGAAAGAAAAAGAAATGGGACAGCTTGGCCTCTGACCAGCACCAGAACTGGCCTGTGGGGACAGAAGCTCCAGGCTCTGTTGAGTGTCCACTTCACCTGGAGGTTTGCTTTGAGGCAGTGGGATTCCTTGCATTAGGACTAAGAGACACCAAGGAATATGGGCATCTTTGGTTTTGTGTAAGTTCTTCCTTTAGATTATATGCAAGAAATAGGAGAAAAACATCTGATTGGTGCAAAGTGGGGCAGCTTTGTAGTAGGCAGGAGAACTGTGCTGCGCTGAGCTGTGTCACAACCTTCAGCTCAGCAATGGGGCCAGCGCACGTCTTTTCCTTCTGTGTTTGTAGGCCTTCTGGCACAGAGGAGCATGCTTTCAGAAACCACAGCAGTACAAGTAAGAAATGGATAAAAGAGGATTTTGTTTCCTTCTCCTGGAGAGTTTGGTCTATTTTTAGTGGTCTATGTAAGATGAGACACATAGATAAATTTTCAGCACTCTCTCTGTTTGCAGTACTCTGATAGATTGGCACATAGCAAAAATAAATAAATATATAAATAAAATTGTAATTTGGCCTTCTTTCTCCCATTCCCAATATTTTTTTTACAGAGATTAAATCTATCACCACAGATTAGCAGGCAACAACCAAATGGTTTTGTGATAGCCGTTGGAGCTCAGCTGTTTAGAAGGTCAGGTTTGCACTATTGCATTCATTTATGGATAACCCCTGAATAAATGTATAGTTGTAGAGAGGGAATTTGTTTCATGGACATTTCAGGAGCAGCATGTTTCAAGTTGCTCAAGTATTTGCTGCGTGATGTATGTGAAAACATGATGCCCTGTGATGATGCAGATGGTGGAACCAGGAGAGTGAAACTGGCCCTCTGGTCCTATGCTGGAAGCTGGGGGCATCCTGCTGGGCTGGGAGCAGCAGCTGGTGGGCTTTGTTCAGTTCTTTCTGATCAGTTCTTTTGTCAGCCTCCTCTAGAGGGTGACAAATGGCCATGAGGAAGGTTGTCAACATGAGTTCGTCATGAGATACTCCATTGTAAGTCTTCACCATAAAATTGTTATGGCTACTCTGTCACAGGACTACCTGTTGTCAGAGCTCTTCTGGCACTCCCTTGTAGACAGACTGTGGTAGTGACGAAGCTGTGGAGCAGAATGAAGAAAGTGAACAGCAAGGAATCATTTGCTCTGTTGTGAGCATCAAAAGACGTACATGCACTTTATGCAAAGAGCATAGACCCCTGTACAGGGTACTTTTGAGGCTGACATTTCATATTTAACCTTCAGAAAGTCCTCAAATTGTGGGCTTTGGGAAGTGAGGAATGATCTGATGAAGCAAATGAGCTTTCCCCATACTTTTGTTTTCTCCTGGGCTGCAGTAAGACACTGAATTCTGAGCTGAAATGGCCTTTGGTCTGACATGGTATGAGGATTATCGTGTCGGGATGCATTGTAGTAGCACAAAACATAATGTTCTGCAAAAATAAAGTGATTTTGTTTGGTATGATTGACACAGACATGGAAATAACATCAGGACTTTGAAGCAGAGTAACCATATGCAATACAGTTCCTTAAGGCAGAAAAAGGAGGTGATGTCTACTAGCAGGTATGGAAATGCATCATGAAACCAACTCTGTTGCTTAGGTCATCGCCTACCTTTTAAATAAGCAGAGGACAAACTATAACTGCTTTTTATTTCCCCAGATTAAACACAAAAGCTGTAAGCAAGGTATCTTCCTATGCATGTCACATTAAGAATTGTAGCAAAAGATCCCTCAGAAGAGGGTTTGCTCTCACCAGATCAGTGAACTCAATAGCAGCAACAGGACAGGATGATTAAGGGTATGGAGGCGATGACATGATGCAGAGACTTGTGAGAGCAGGGGAAAGGACTTGCATTGATGTACCAGACATGAATAACCTAAGAATCCACTCCCACCATAAAAATATTTAAAAGCGTATTTTAAAGATTAGTATATTAGATAACAAAAATTGAAAGACAGGCTTCTCTGTGTAAAAGTGGAGGTAAGATTTGGAGTTTGATGGCAGGAATTGTTAAGCAAAATGCTACTCAGACACATCCACTTTGTCAGCAACATCCACACATCTCTTTCGCTTTTGTGAGGGACTGCAGAGATGGTTATGATACAATTACATATTATGGTGCTATTGTTGCATACAGAATGTGAGCGGGGAAAATGTTTGGAAGGAGGCACAGAAATGAAAAAAAATGAAAACCATTAGGACAGCCAAGCTGAATAATACCAGCTGGGGACCTGACTCATTTTGTAATGTCTGTGGCACACCAGATGCGTGCACAAGTATTGTGCCTACTGCCCTGTGGGAGTAGCTGAAAGGAAGAAAAAAGACATTTCTAGAACAATACTGGCATAAGGCATGTATTTTAATACTAACCCCCCTGATGTGTTATGGTTTTAGATTAATTGTGTGGGCATTTGGTGTTCGAAGGAGAAAGGAGAGATACTGCAATGAATCACCTCTTCTTCCCCTCCTGGCATTTGCTCTGTGGGCAAGGCCAGCAGGACATCAAAGCCTTTTTTTGCTGTAACACAAAGACATGCATTGACCTTTTACTGTCTTTTAAGGTCACGTGGGACCATTTTGCTTCACTTAGTGTAACCCAGCCCAGCAAACATCGCCCTGGAGAGGCCTGTCCCACTTGCCTACCCCTTCCTGCTCATATCGGGTACAGCAGTGATCCCTTCTTCTCTCTGACTGGTCCTTCACCCGTATTCCCATTGTTTCTGATGTTCTTTTTCTTCAGCCTTTTGGGGCTTCTACCTTTTGCTTCTGCACTCCTAGCCCCAGTGGTGTGAGAGTTCAGCCTGTGCCATGCATTTCTCTGCCAGGCAGTGGGCCACAGGTGCATGGGGTTTTCCCCAGGTGGTGTCTCCTTGGAGGTGTGTTCTGCAGCAGAAAGCTTGGCCACGAGTAAATCAAGTGAAGGTTTCCATTAAGTCTAATAGGAATAAAGCCTTAGCTGGTGAGGCAAACGCGTAGATGATGTATTCTATTTCAACTCTACATGATTAATATGGGGAACCAAATGTCTGTATCAAATTCAGTGTCTGTTGCGGTTATGCCAAGTTTTAAGGCTCAGACAGCTGGCAACCACTAAGGAATTTCTTTGGAAACACAAACCATTTGCAAACAGCCCTAATTCTCTTACTACCTTTTTCCTTTTCTTAGCTATTTTTACTCCTCCTTTTCATTCCTATTATGTTTGCAATGGATTTTTCACAGTCGTTTTGAGACGTATTGGTTTGTAGTGCAGAGAAGACAAAGCCTCGTTTGGCTGAGCCAGCTGAGGAGCTCCCGCTGCACCTCGCTGCTGTGCTCTTCAAAGGAAAGTTCTGATGCAACGTTCCTATGGCCAGAAAGCAAAACAAGTCCCATGGGAACGGCTTCATTTCCTTTGATGTTTGGTGGATTTGGCTGTTCAGCATCACTTGATTCACCAGCCTGGCAGAGAGCTGGGATGCCTGCAAAGCAGGTCATGGCTGTCGTAATTTCACTGTGGAACAAACCCATTTTCAGACGCTGTTTCATAACAGCAGCCACGCATTTCCCTGTTCCACAGAAAGGCTGGGTGAGGGGTGAAACCCTGGCTCAGCACTTGCTGCTCCTGGGCCCCATTGCGTCTCCTGCACAGTCAAGCCTGAGTCTTTGCTGAAAAACACCCACAGCTCTGTGCTGCTGCTGGAATATCTTACTTTGATGTGCAGAGTGCCCAGATATTGTGCTTGAGGTATGCACTAATGCATGTGCGTACATATATATGTATGTATATCTGTTTGTGTGTAAAAATATATGTTATTTTGGGAGCCTGAATGATGTGTGAAAAATCTCTGAGACTGTGTCAGACTTTTATACCTTTAAAAAGCACTGGTATTTCCTAAATCTGCATTGACTCATTGACTCTGTGTTTCCAGCTCTCCCAACAATATTGATGATGAGAACTGACCAAATGCTGAGCTGTATGTTCTGCTGAGCTTAGGTGGAACATGGTTATGCTTGTTTAATTTCCCAGTACCGTTCCTTGCTACAGGGCTTGTGTAAGGATGAAGTAACCTAAATAGGCAGTGTTGCTTGTCAGAAGTGGGGATTTTAGAGTTCCCATGGATGTTGCATTAGTGGCAGTGTTCAGTGCTCAGCAGGGATGGCTGTGATGGTGCCTGAATCTGTAGGGAAACGCTGTATCAGTGGCAGACTTGCAGGCATTGGTGGGGCAATGCTGGTCCCCCAGATCAACGCAGGTTCCCTGCCACCCACTGCCCAAGTGTAATTCTGTAATGACAGCTCTTGTTTCCACTTCCCCATCATACATGGCTAATTGCACTGAGTTACAGGCCTAGGGATGTAATGACATAGGAATGAAACAGAAGTGTGCCATACATGGAAAATAGCAGTAAAAAGGATTAATTATCTTTAGCACTGGGAGGTGTCAGCAGTGAATGAAATGAGAGCAGCTCGGGATGCCTGCCTGCACGTGTGGGAGGAAGGTGTGGAGGCTGTTTGTTTACAATTCTTCCCTTTCCAGAGAGTTGGTACAAACCGGTGCTCCCTGACCCTGTTCAAAAATCAATGAAAATCCTCCTTAGCTTTGATTTTTTTGCTGTTTCACTTAACCTTTAAACTTTATCTGTTGGGCAAGCCAGGAATCAGCAAATCAGAATGGTTTGGACATGCAAGAAAGCCCAAACCTCAGTGTAACATGCACTGTGCTGAGGCTTGGGCTGGGATTGGTGCTGGGAGGTCTGCAGCATGCAACCACTGCTCACTGCCTGCTGAGGTGCTAGGTTGCTGCAGGATCCGCTGATGACTTGCATGAGCATTTTTTCCTAAGTCAGCTCTGGTTTTGCTATGTTCTTCTCAGGACAGGAAGGGCAGAAACAAGCTGTGATCTTGTTATTATTATTATTATTTTTCCATTTTGCCTGGAAATACTAGGAGTCTTGAAAGAGAAGCACATTTGGTTACCTTCTAGGCACCCCACTTGACCTCCCCCTACAGAGACCATTTCTTTTTGGTCATCCTTCCCACTGTGCTACAAGTGCATCAGCCCCCCCAGAGCCACTTTGCTGCTCCTGCCCGTCTCCCACCAAAGCTGGTTTGTCTGTGATCTCTCTGTGTTGTTGTTTTTTTTTTGCCAGCAGCATCATTTAAATGCTTTCACAGGACTCTCTGTGACCAGGAGGTTGCAGAAGCACCTAAACAAGTACTATATATATAATTAGCTGCAGAGACTGTGACTACACCACAGCATTAAGTGCCTAGAGCCAGCTGTGAGCCTGCTCTAAGTCCTTGGCAATTGGCTTGGCATAGTAATGCCCAATTTAAAGATTTTTTGTGTGGAAGGACTTAAGCAAGCTGTAAAAATCTGTGACTTCAGCCTTTGTTCTGAGACAGGTGATTCCCTATGAATGAAGTTTTGGGGCCGGATTGCTGTTTCTGAAAGCTGGGGTTGATCTGAATGCCTCTGAGCACCCATGTTGCTGTAGTGTATGTGGAACAGAGGAAATCTCAGACTTCTTGTCCTCTGGGGTACCCCGGATGGCATATGCCAGAGGGGACATGATGGGGTCAGTGAGCATCAGACTGATTTTATTTATTTATTTATTGTTAAGAAAAATACAGTCTAAATATTTGCAGATATTTAGCCATTACGGCAGGATTCCTTCCTGCTGCTCGATGCACCAAGCACTTCATCTGAAGAGAATGGGCTCAGAGTGAGGATGAACAGAGAGGAAAGAAAGGAGGGATATGGAATTAATCACAGAGCCATAGGAAAGAACAGCGGCAGCAGCGTGACAGAGCTCCCTGGGTACATCTGGTGCCCACAGCTACAAGTGAAAAGGTGCTCTGTTAGAAGAGAAATCTGTACCCTCTTTCCTAGTAATTTATCCACTTTTCATTTCTCTTTAAGCTGTAAGCTTTACTGCATACATTTTCAAGGGTGAGGACTGTGCTCACAGCTTCTGTGCTGTGAAACTCCCAAATGTTGGTGTCAAGTTTAAAAATGTTTCTCTGGGGAAACAAAAATTTAACTAAATGGTGTCAGCAACACCTATATCTACAAAATTAGGTGTTTAACTGAAGAGCAACCCTGGTGGCTCATTCAGGGTGATGCCAAATGCTGAGGGCTACCAGCTTTAATAATTTGCTGAGGTTTTTTAACAGGGATGTGGGTGCAGTCATTTCTTTGCAGAGAACACAGTAAAAAAGGCTATTTTGGCTTGCACCACAATGCTGCATAATAACAGTGTTAAGCTGCGTGCCAGCTATTCAACGGGATGCTCCTTTCTTTGGATCACATATCTGTTTATCTCTCCAGACAATGAATATCTGATACAAAATAAAAGTGATGGATGCCAAGTGAACCAGTGAGTGGGGAGAAGTTACTGTGGTTCATTGACTAACCAAATTACTTTAGGGGTACTTAAATGTATCTCTAGCTTTTTATTCTGCATGGACTATTATAGATGAATTCTGTGATGATTCAGCCTTGGAAAAATTAACCTGTTGTGTTCCTTGTGGGATGCTGGCGATGTCAGGGCTATGATGCTGTGTTGAGGGTCTGTAAAGCAGCCTTCAGGACATGAAGGGGCTGAGTCTGGACACCAAAAGAAAATATTTCAACATTTATCGACATTTCGTTTAATTTCAAAAGAGCAGTGTAGCTGTTGGTATTTACAAACTGTGCTGAAACTGAATGTAGATTAGAAATGATGGTCTGTGTAGCTTTAGGCAGCAAACCAAGCACTGCATTAATGCATTTGCTTGACTTTATCCTCCATTTCACTGCTGGGCTTTCCATTCCACCATGACAAAAACTGAGGTGGATTGATGAGTTTACAGCAGAAAAAAAGAAACACCTGTTAACTGGAGTGGGAAAAATCCCTCAGCAAATTATCTGCAAAGAAGTAAACAGATTCCTGGATTGGCTTTGCTGGTGGTTGCACCCATCTCTTACGTTGTTCTGAGGGTATTGTAACACATGAGTTTGTTTGCAATAATGTTTGCATAAGATGGGAATTAGAGTTTGATGGCAAAGAAAATGTGTAGAGAGAGATTTTGGATTTAAAACATAAAGAAATGCAATGAGTGGCCAAAATAACATTGCCATCTATGTATCTTGTCCAAATTAATGAACAAAGCACGCTTTTCCAGTATCAGATACCACATTCCTTATGAACAGCTCCAATTGTCACGAAAAATATTCAGACAGATGGTTAAGTCACTTTGGAAAATGTGATGCTGCTTTTGGACGACACATACCCAGAAGAAATCCTATCCCACCCGACCAAGCAGCTCAACTTTGAATTCACGCTTACAGAGAATAGAAGCCCTCCAGTTACCAGGAAAATGCTGTAATTCACTAGTATGTAAGAATACCTGAACAAAAACACACTTTAAAATAAATGCTTATATTGTGCTGCAAAGCATGCAGAGCACACAGGGACACTCCTGAGGGTATTCCAGTGGGTGGTTGCAGTTGGATTTTACTGCAGACAGGCAGTTGCCATGCAGAAATTCAGACTTGGTGCTCATGTTGTCATCTTAGGTGGATTTATGGCTGACCATCAGTACATCACAGTGTTCTGCTAAATGCCATAAACTGGTTAAGTGGAAGTTGCTGTGTCTTTCTCTGCAGCTTTGAATTAAGATGAGGCAAAATAAAGTTGAACTTAAAGACATCTGGGAGGCTGGGGAACTGAAAACCATCAATGTGGAGGATTATTTTTTGCAGATAAGCGTATATAAGCTGACAAGTAAAGCCTTCAAACTGAATATGTACTGCCAGTGATGTGCAGTCAAATATTTATTGAAAGCCAGGGAGTGGGAGAATTTATAAGAAAGTAGGAATATTGGTTTGTGGGAAACTAAAGGGGTCAATCAGAGACTTCCCTGCCTGTGGTCGTAACCTTCCAACAGCCTCTACCATTAGCCCAAATTGTTATCTGCTAGGCTGTAAAGTGTTACATCCCATTTAATTAGCAAGTTAAAATTGATCTTGTTGGTGTGAGAGCTCCTGGAGAAAATGAAATAAATTCACGACTAGTGTTAACAAAGACACTGTTGGCAAGTGAATAGAAACCAGCCCAATTGCCTGAGAAATGTCCAGCTACCTCTTTGGTATAGGCGTGGAGCTGGGTGAGGACATCAGCTCCGTACACGTTGCAGCCAGCCACAGCTCCAGGCTGCCCACAAGGGCCCGCAGCAGGATGTGGGTGTCCCCCAGTGCCTGCCTCTAGGTGACATCAAGAATCATGGAATCAGAGGTTAGAAAACACCACTAAGATCACCAAGTCCAACTGTTGACCCATCCCCACTATACACGCTAAGCCATGTCCCTAACTGCCATATCTACACATATTTTGAACACCTCCAGGGATGGTAACAGCCCACCTCCCTGGGCTGCCTGTTCCAATGTATTGCCACTCTTTCAGAGAAGAAATTTTTCATACTATCCAACCTGAACCTCCCCTGATGCAACTTAAACCCATTACCTCTCATCCTATCATTGTTACCTGGCAAAGAGGCCCCCCTCCTCACCACAACCTCCTTTCTGGGAGATGGAGAAAGCAACAAGTTCTCCCTGGAGCCTCCTCATCTCCAAACTGAACAATCCCAGTTCCCTCAGCCACTTCCCATAAGACTTGTGTTCCTGACCCTTCACAGCTTTCTTGCCTTTCTTTGGACATGCTCCAGGGCCTCCAAGAGTACAGGGGGTTGATCACTTCCCTTAGGGCGTAGTGTGCTAGGAGTGGGAGGACTTCTGTGTGCAATTAGTTTGGTGATCAGTGTGACAAAAGCCTTTCAAAACTTGATTTTGAAACAGGAATAGAACAGATTTTCTGTGGGCTATCTAGTGGATCCATTGCTGGTGGCAAGTGGAGAAGTACGACAAGAAGCATGTACGTAGAGCTGGGTTTCTTTAGGTAATTTCTTGAATTCTTTTCCAGCCCTATTTCTGATATTGCTGTTATTCTTGCCAAAGATAACAAAAAAAAAGCAAAACTCCAGATTATTTTTGTATAAACTGTTAGTTTATATAACTTCTTTTGCAGGGAAATAATAATTTCTTAAGTACTTCTATGTGCAAAAAAAATGTTCCGTATGGGCACATACCAACTTTAGATCAGGGAGTTCAGCCATGCCATTCTGGGAACAATCTTTCATGTAGGACCTGAAAGCTGCAGCACAAGACAGAAGCAAATTGCTCAGCTTCAACTTAGGCTCCTGCTTGCATTTTGTAACAGACCCTATTGTGGTGTCATTCAGCAAGATTCCTGCCCTGCTGGCATTTCTCATGTGATGGAATTTGCTTGCCCGCTGGGTTGCTTGATCCATGCCACAACGCACAGTGCCAGGTCAGACTGCAGCCATTCATTGCCCTGAATGCACGAGAGGGGTCAGCTCCTGGGTGCCAGCTGCTGGCTTGCAGGTGGTGCATCAGTGGGCTGTGAGGGGACTCCGCTCCACACTTAACATATCAGCCGAGTCACCCTCGCTTCTTGCATCACGTGCACAGCTCGGCAGAAAATCCTTGCTGTAACCATGGGAACACAATTCTGCTTAAGCAGCGTTGGCTTGTCAGGATGCTGTTCGAAACGAGCAGCAGTGATTGGGGCAGGTGTGCAGGGGAGAGAGCGAGAGTGTTCAGCTCTGCTTTCCTCTGTCACCGCTTTAATCAAGCGCAAGAAATTTGCGTCAATGAAGGTCTGTAATTTCCCTTCACCTCCCCACGTTTTCCCAGGTGTTCTGTCACTGGATTTTGCTTCTGCATTAAACGCAGCCCCACAGGTCTTATTTTCAAAATCAGGTGTTGTGATGGACACAGCAGTGTGATGCTCTTGTGCCCTGGGAGCCCTGGCAAAGCCCTTAGAAGCCATGGTCCTGGGGGCTTCAGCTTCCTTGGAGAGCTGGTGTCAGAAGTATGGACATCACACTGTATGCATTCCCACAGATTGGTGAATCTTTCCTGAAGCTCCAAAATGAGAGCCAAGTGAATAGGTGCTCCCATCCACCGTGCTCTCCAAATTCTGGCCATGGAACTGTTTTCAGGTTGCAGCTGCAGCTACTGTATGGTTGTATTGAGAGGGGACGAAAGGCTCCTTGTCCCAGGGGACATTTTCTCACAGGTTTTCCATGAGAAATCACTACCTGATGGAGCTTAGATGCACATGGAATCATCTCAAGTTTCCACTCCTCTCCACATAATACTCAACCCCCCACAAGAAGGGTCCAAACTGTTCTAAGCATTCTGACCCTAATTAGAGGAACCATTTAAGACATGTTTAATTGCAACTAAACTAACACGCTCCAATGTCTCCCTGAGGAGGGATTTCCCTAAGCCAGCTCTCCCTGTCCTGGTTTTAGTGGGAGCTGCAGGAGAAATGTTTTTTCCAAAACGTTAATGCAAGAAAATCCCTCCCCCTTGTGCCTTTCGCTCCTTTTCTTTTGTGTGAATCTATTCTTTTTTAAATTTCAGTCATCTACACGCCTGACTTAAGGCTGAACCAAACCCACATGAGTTGGGATATCAGTTCCCACAGACTTAGAGGAGCTCTGGGTCATCTCCCAGTTCGCTGGGCATTGGAGCTGTGCTGGGATGGTTCAGGCTATGCTCAGATGTGAGCACCCTGGGTATCGAATGGCAGAGGATTCTGGATCGATATCTTGCTGTTATCCCCTCCAGAACAATTGCTGTTCTATTTTCTCTATTTCATCTTTTATCTGTTCTGTATTATTGTTTTCTGCAAATAGAGGGGAAAAAAAAACATCTAAGGAAAGAGTATGCACCAGCTATTGCCTGCCCCCTCAGGAGAAACCATTTGGGAGCACTGTAATATATATGTAGGGAGAAATTGCTATAGCTATTAAGCAGTGAACAGAGACAAAGCTGAACTTGCATCCTTGCTCAGCTGCTCAACATGGCAGTGTGATAACTGCAAAAATGTATTTCTCGGTGTGAAAAGATGGGAAGATTTAGGCAGTAGAATCCATTGTTTTTCACATGCCGGATTACTGCATTTGCTTTGATGTTCTGTTAGGTTGCCGTGGGCGGGAGAAGTAGCTTGTTTCCACCATGGCATGTGCAAGTCAGGCACGAATCTGGAGGCAATTTGTGTAAGAAGTACACAGCCACTTCCAAAATTCACCTCACTACTACCACGTCACAGGGCAGGGCCAAAGAACGGATCTATTAAACCATTCTGCTAATTCCCCTGCTAAAACTAAGTCTGGGCAGCATTCCCAGGCACTAAACCTCACCAACAAATCTATGGGCTGCACGTTGCTGAGGCAGAATGGAAATTCTCCCCAGCTTTTCACTTACTCAGCCCTGCCTTCCATAAATAACATTTATGGAGAAGGCCTGATCATGCTTACTTGAGGGAACATTGTTTTGCTTTCACAGTTACACCCAGCATGGGACGGGTACCAAAACCTCAGAGCCGCAGACTTCTCATCCTTCATGGGAGGGCTGGGTGTGCATTCTGCTGGGGCTGGGGCTTCCCACCCCTTCTGCAGCCCACATGGGCACTGTGGAGCAGGGATGTGTGGGTGCTCGCTGCTCTTTGTGGATATGCACTATGGGGCATGGAGCGCTGCATGCTGCCGTGCAGGGCTGGGGCTGAGTCCAGGCAGGGTGTCTGGAAGGCAGTTAGGAACTGGGAAAGGCCTGGAGAAGGGCTCTTTTGAGACCTTGGGTTTTGGGGCACTGACCTCGGAGGAGCTGGGAATGTTCAGGTGGTGTGTGCTTTAGCCCTGTAAGGAAACAAAGGGAAGGAAATGTGATGGATGATGATGATAATTCTTAATTTGCTTCGACCTAAGGATCTCAAGGAGAGTACATTGAGAGCAATCTCAGCCTGTTATTTTTGCCTTTTGTTTTTTTAACTGTCATTGACAACAGCAGAAAGCGCAGTTCAGCTCCTTTCCCCTCCTCCACCAGCAGCAGTCTCTGTTCTCACGAGCCCTTCGGTAGCAACGAAAACATTAGCAAATTGAGCTAAGTGTGAAAGGAAGCTTCCAAGATGTGGTTGTTTAGCAACCTGTTTGCTAACAACAACAGTGTCCTCAGAGGGTAACAAGCCGGACACCTTCAGTGGGTGTGTTTGCACTTCTGGGGACATACTGCACACCAACACCCTTCTGGAAAGAGGAGACAGAAAAGCGAGTGCATGATTTCACCTGCTATGCTGACTGTAGCTCTCTCCTTTCCTCCCTTCCCACCCACAGGACAAGAGGGAAGAACCAGGGAGTGGTCCGGTTGGCATTCGGAGCTGTTGTCACCCTTCAGGACAGTGCTTTCCTCCCTTTATTACTGAGCCTAAGACTGTCTGACAACCCTAGGTTGTCTACTGGAGAGCAGGCATGGCTGCAAAGTGCTGGCTTTTGCAAATGAAAAAGTCATGGCATATTCCAACACTGAAGGCGGTGGGAGGAATGGCTGTGGAGCTTGCCCCTGCTCCAGCTGCAGAAGAACACGTGCAGTGCAAATTATGCAGCCTGAATCTTAACCATGTCTTGTTTGCATTGCTAGAACAGCAGTTCTAGCTGAGCCTCTGGGCTGTGGGTTTTCGTCTTGCTTGCGGGGCTGGAATAAAGGTATCCTGATTTATCCCAGTCACGCAGTGGGCTGTGTATGTTAGCCATCCCATGCAGAACTGGCCAGAGGGAGGCAGATGGTGACCTGCTGTCTGCAGCAAGGTGACATTCCAAATGGCATACCATGAAGGAAATGGGGCTGGCTCACTCACACTTTCCAAGAAGGAGCTTTTTCCCTCTTTAAGGAGTCACACTGATGCTTGTGAAAAGTGCTGTGCTCTTGTGAAGTTCGCTGCTGTGGCAAGGGATTGCCCCTGCAGTCACAAATCCTGCCAGAAAAGCAGCAGAGCTGGATAGCTGAAAGCAAGACTGTAAAGCAAAAAGGCAGCTAGCATCCTTTTCCTCTGACAATAATCTGCTGTGTTTTTAACCCCTGTCTTGCTATCCACCTCTAGTGTTAAATTTTTCACAGGGACACTGATCTATCATGGCTTGTATGATTAGTGGTCTCCTGCTTGGAAGCCCCTTGCTCAGCTCCCAGCCGTGCCCACCCCTGGGCTGGAGGCAGGCAGGGCCAGGGCTCTAGCCAGCCCTTTTCTGAGCCCATCTCTGCTGCGCTGCACAGAGCAATTGGGTGCAAAGCACTTTATGTCAAGATGATGATGCATCTTCTGTCTGACATCACGGAGACATAGGCTGATTTTTTCCCCTTCTCTGTTTTTTAACAGAGTAGGAGTTTGCCTTGTGAAAATAAAACCAGTGCATTGTTTCCAAGTAGATTCAGAAGATTTGGAGAGTTGGGTCACATCCTTTTCTCAGGCTTGTTGAGTGGTTTTGGCCAAGTTTATTGACCTTCTGCATATTCATATTTAGAAAACAGACACAGAATTATTGTGCTTAGTTGAGAGGGTTATTTTTTAGTTTAGTTTAGTTTTCTCTATTTAACAATAGAGAAAAGAGCTGTGGAAGGGCAGGCAAGTGACAAGCAGAGCAAAGTGTAAAATAGAAGCCTTTGTAATCATACATAACAATTATTTGGAGTCACAAGATGGCAGGATTCTAGACCAAATTTCCTTTTGTCCTGCAAATGAGAACATAGCATCTTCTACAAATGTCTGTGCAGTGAGCTGTGGATCTTCTTAAGTGCCGGGGCACAGTATGTTACCACAAAGAATCCAGATGCAGAAGTCTGGGAGCTACGATGAATAATCTGCAAAGCTTTATCCCTAGGCACGGCAGTAGTGGGGAGTGCCACTGGCATTGGAACCAGCCCGCATGCTGAGCTGTCATTCATCACGCTTTGCTCCAAGGTGTGCAGTGCTCTTCTGGAAGAGATGCTGCAGCCCATGTGGGGCCCCGTGCTCAGAAGTGCTGTGGCTGTGGGATGAGGCTGTCAGCTAATTGCTGTGGCCCGTGATTCCTCCCTTAGGTGTAAGCCTGGAACGTGTCAGCTGTCAACCTCTAGAGCCGTTTTACTAGGGGCAATAAACCAATATGCATTTTCCAATTAATGACGCAGGCAGCGCTATTTCATTTTTCATTGTCTGCGGTGGTGATGTAACAGTGCTCAGGTCATTGTGGGGTTTCTTAAGAGGTAGGAAGAAATGGATAGGACTTCTGTGGGATGTCTCTGCTGTCAGCCTTCCCTTTTAATAGAGGACATCAAAAGAGGTAACAGAGAGCTGACAAGAGGGGCTGAGTGTGTAACACAAGGATAAATAAGGCTCATAGTCTCTTGGATTTAGAGGACATCCCTTCATTTTTGCTCAGTAAAGTCCACTCTCTCCTTTTTTCTGTTTTCATGACAGATCTGACGAAGACAATTTTCTCTTGTAATCCTGAGCCCTGCAAGATGCTCAGTTCTGTAAGAGAATGCAGTTTTGATCAAGCTGAACCAATTACCCCATCAAAGTAGATAGTTTACCATTCAGAGTTTGTCCATCTTACAAGATACTGCTAATATCTTTTTTTGTTTGTTTTATGCACTTAGGTATTTTTTTAGATCTACATCATTATTTGCTTAGACTACTCTGCTAGAGAGCAAATGACACACTGCCATGGAGGCAACGTGCCTTCAGCTAAATAAAGACTTAGTTGTGGCACAAGTAACCCAGCACACATAATAGCAGATGAGTATGTTCAGTCTGAAAAATCAATGATGTTGACAGCTTTGAAAATTGTAAAATGGGACTTTTATTACAGCAGGGTGATGGGTGAGGAGTGGCATGGTCCAAAGTAGGTCTTGTTGGCAAGGCAAATATATTCTTTGGGGCTCTGAGTATGGCTTGGTTTGGTTTCTCCTTAATTCCTGGCGATGGAATGGAGCCAGGTGAAACTAATGCTCTGTGCCCAGGGCTGCTGGTGGCAGCACCTGGCAGTGGCGCTTCCAGCCCAGCATAGGAAGGCACTGCAGTAAAAATAATCTCAGCTGCTATGCAGGTCGTTTGAAAAGGGTAGCTGATTTTGTAGAGCCGGCTGGAAAGTGTTCATCAATGGGCTTTTTTTAAAGGTCTTGTATTTCCTGAAAGGAAATTACTCCTCCTTCTGAGATGCTTGAGTTCACAGTCACTCGATCAGTCTCCTAATGTGTGGCTCTTTGAAAGGTGCTTTGCTCCAGCTTTTCAGCTTCTTTTCTCCCTGCACTTTGGTGCTTTTCTCTAGCCTTCTTCCATTCTTCTACCACTGCTGGCCTCCATAAGCTGCTTCTGCAACTCTTCCCAGGGCTCCTGTACAAACTCTCTCATCCTTTTATACCCTGGATCTGTTGTTGATGCCTTCAAGATGTGCCCCTCTACCTCCCCCATAAGAGCCCACCACGGTCTCCCTTTCCAGTTTCTCCCACTCCAACTGCAGAATGCCAAGCGGTACGTTACATGTGAGCTGACAGGAGCTGGTGTGGGACTGACGTTTCTTGAAGTGCCCATCTCAAAATATTTTGCCAGATGATGTGGTCCTTTCCTTCATCGTGGTTTTACTTAATTAGTTTTTGACTTGCTGCTGTAAAAATTGAGAAGTAAGGATTTACTAATCTCCAAATTGATTTCCACACATGCTATAGAGAGCACGGTGGAAATTACACTGGAAATTGAACATCATACAGAGTGATAAATAGTAATTTGGAGGTATATTAACCTGCTTCTTTTAGGTAAAGAAATGTCTCATACAATAACTGTCCTCATTCAGGAGCTGACTATTCTTTCTGACGAGGCATTTATCTTATGGCTTGATTGTCTCCCCATGAAAACACTTCACCTCTGCCCTTTCCAGATGCTGTACAGAATGTGTTTCCATGAGGACTGGCAGCTTGCAGTGGCACAAGGGCAACTGGGAATACGAAGTGTTTTGCGTACCCTAAATCACTGAGATGGTGACAACTTGTTGAAAAGCCCCACGATGAAACCTAGTTCCTTTTCTTTCACTGAAAGATGCCTTATCTTTTAAAGAAAAACGTGACAACATACCAAGGTCATGTGGTAGCACAGACAGCTGTGTGTGTGCCAAGGTGAGAGACAGCACTGCTCCCCGTGCTGACCTGCCCCATGTCATGGGGATATTTGGATACAGAGCAAAAGAGGGCTGACACAAAGCCAAGTGGTGCTAACTCATGGACTCAGACCTCCTCCAGCGCTCCCTTTGTTTAACCTGAGCCAGGACAAGGCTTATTTCTTTATGTTCTTCTATTTCCTTATATTTATATATTCCTATTCTCTTGCAGCCTAGGGCTCAGTACACCATCCTCTCTTAACCAGCCTCCTGCTGCAATGCTGGGATGACTGCAACTGAATTCAGAGGGAGAGGAGAGCTGTAATTGTACAAAGCTTCCTCTGTAAGGAGCGAGATAGGGCAGTGGTGAACTGCTGGGCCTCATTAAAAAGAGCCCTGACAAAGCCACCACAGGAATGACAGAGACAGCTGCATTCCTTCTGAATTTCTCCTCTTGAGTTTTTGCTGTGAAACGAATTTCTCTGTTGAGTCTCACACCCTGCTCCTCTCCTCTGTGTGGCCCCAGCAGCACCGGGGCACCTTCTGCACCACTGTGCTTCGGAGCACCTTAGGAGAGGGAGTGCTCAGTAGTGCCTTGTGTGGGAATGGTTTTAGGAGTTGTTGTCTATGCTTATCTACACAGCTATATTCTATAGCTAATTCTAGAAGATGTCAGAAGTGTCAGCTCCTTGTTTCTTGTAGCTGTTTATCCCACTGCTTTGGACAGATGTGGTATTGCAGAGGCAGCCCATGAGGAGAGCCCTGCTGAGCCAAACAGTGGCAGTGTGGAACACACCTCGTGCCTGAAAGCTGTCAGTGTCCATAAGGGTGTCCTCGGGTTAGCCTATGGAGTCCCCTTTGCTTCCAACCTGTCCCTGAGCTCACCAGACTCAGGCAGGCTCCCAGCAGGCAGCTGCCAGCATCCCCCTTGCACTTCCTTGCACACTGTCTCAGAATCACTGGAGCTCCTTCCATATCAGCAAACTTAAAACAAATCCAGTGGGAAAAGCATCAAGCTTTCTGGTGGGTCCTGCCCTGATCCAGTACACAGGATTTCCCATCTCCATTTTGCTAAACTGAAGCGTCCTTTTCCCCAGTACAAGGTAGGCATCCAGCACCATCAGTGCGATTATTTTTTTGTCAGCATTTGGCTTTCTATCTTGCAGCACCACTGAGGTGAGCAGAAATTGTAATCACCTCCTCCCCCTTCCTTCTAATTACTGGTCCCTATCTTGTGCATCCTAAAATTGGGCCTGTGTGACATTTGCAGGTCTACATGGCATTAGTATTTCCCAATTGGTGCAGAGTGATTCTGCAACTTAGCCTGCAACCACTGGGTATGTCTGTATCTAAAGGAAGGGGACCCACGTGGGGTCAGAGGGGAATGGCTGAGACAATTGCTTGGGCATTTGAACAATTAACACCTGTTAATGGAATCACAAGGTGGATCATTTGTAAGTATCACCAAAAGTTGATTTAACTGAAAATAATGTAGGGGTTTTGGAGATCTGACTTGAAATAAGCTCCCGTTGCCCATCCAAATGCATGCAGCTGTGAGGCACCCAGGTGGGAAATCGGATTTCTTATAATCATCCCCTTCCTGTACCTGGTATCTGAGCACTCTTCGTTGGGGATCTCATCACTTTGGGGCCAGATGTGAAGTCAATGTCCTGACCGCGTGTGGTCACTGGGGATCCCACAGCGTTCCTAGCAGTGGTGCTCTGGCCAGCTTCCAAACTGGGTAATTACACTGTGCTTCCCCAGATTCCCCCTGTAGTTTCCACTGGATACAATTTTCTTTTTCACATCCTGCCTGAGTCTGTACTGTGGCCCTGTAACTAATTAATTTAAGAGCTCTGAAAATATAAAATGCTATATAAGTGCTGCAAGTACTATTATTACCAGTGTCCCAGTGTGATGCTGTGCAGCTGTTGTGGGCCAGCCCCAGAGGTGGGGATCCTGCAGAAGAGCTCTGAGGCTCCTTGCAAGGACATTGTAGACCTGTACCAAAGTAATATCCCTGGAAGAAGGAATAAGAAGTAGATTGCATTTATTAAACTTTAAAAAGTTTAATACCAGTATAATCTTCTTCTCTTAATCTCCTTGAATGAAACAGTTTAACTAATACATTCTTGTGATGTTGATTTACTCTCATTTATATTATAGTTAGCCACACAGAGATTAGCACCTCCTTATGCTAAGAGCTGTATAAACTGTAGTAAGGATTGGATCTCATAATACAAATAAATCAGACAGGCAAGGAGATGAAAGTAGAACTGAGCATTGGAACCTAGAAGCCAAGGCTGCACACACTGGACTTTAAATTCTGCTCTGTAACCCAGTCTTTATTTCCACTTATTGTGGCTACCTCATCCCTGGAGGTGATTAAGGCCAAGTAGGAGGGGGCCCTGATCTGGTGGGTGGCAACCTTGTCTGTGCTAAGGATTGGAATTAGATGGTCTTTAAGGTCCCTTCCAACCTAAGCCACCCTATGATAACCCACGGGACCCAGCCTGCAAGATACCCACACGCAGCATTTGGTGCTCAGGGCTTCTCAAGGAAAAGGAGTTGCCTCTTCATGGAATTCATGGTCCCTGGGAGCTGCTTCTGGAGAGGAAAGGGACAGGTGCCGACACAGAACTCTTTGAGTCTCTTCACAGCAGTCCTGGGCAGACTGAGGGATCTCCATCTCATGGGATGAGGAGAAAAGTGGTTATTTAAGGTTATTTGGAAGCAGTGCTAGCATGAGCTCTTGTATGGAGCACAAAACAACTAGCCTGTGACAGAGCAGGCCATCAGAGCGATGGATGGCTTCATTTTAAACAGTAAACTTTTAAGCTTAAGGAGCTGAGAAATGAAATGATGTTTTTAAAACTAAGACAAAGCACAGGCTGTGTCACTTCAGCTCGCAGGAGAGCAGTCCTTACAGTGGCAGCTCTTCCGCCCTGCCTGCTGCTAGCTCTGCTGACAGGCTGTAATGGGAGATCCATCAAACCTGGCTGCTCGCGGTGAGGCTCTCTGGGAACCAAGAGGAGCGATGTGCTCTTTCATCTCTGCCCACACAGCTTTTGCAGTAACACAACTCCAGCATCTGTAGTGGAACTGATCTCAGTTTGTGCTGATGAAAGCTTGAGGAAAATCAGACTGACTTGTCTTTTTTGCTGGTTTATGACCTAGTCCTCCAGCCCTGAGGCACCCTTATATGGAAGGCAGGATACATATCAGAACCTTCATGCTGCAGTAATTGTCTGTGGCTGAGGCTCTGGCAGCCCCTCCATCCCTGAAGCCTGTGCTTTGGATTCTGTATGGCTTTCCTTCTGCTCTTCTGTCCACATGGGCAGACAAGAGGTTTATCTCTGCACGTGGGAGAGTGTGCTTGAAATGATCAAAGAGGGAAAGTATTGATTTCAGCTGAGCTTTCTGTAGCCCTGAATTTGGAAAGCCTCGGAAAGGCGATGGTTAGCTGTGTTCAGGGGAGGCCCTCGCACCGTTCTGACTTGAGGAAAAGAAGATGAGAAATTTAATTCCCAGTGAGGGATTTGGACAGTCTGCATAGCCCAACGATGTTACACATAATGCAGAGGGAGTTTGGGTCTGAGTGCTATTTATTTTAAACTCAGAGATGTACAGTAGTTTAGTCTTCTCTTGAAGCAAAAGCCCAAACCCAAAGGCACCCAAGCTCTTACTCACTTTTTTTCTCACTTTTCTTTGTGTTCCTATGTGACCTTGCTGTTGTGAAGCCCAAGTTAAGATTATGAATTCTGTTGGGAGCAGAACATGAGAGCTGTGCCAACCAAAAGCAGAACATGGATAGTAGGAGCATCCTGAAACAGCTGTGCCCAGGTCTACATTATGTACAGCCCAGAGCATCCTGCTGCAGCCTGAGATTTGCTAGCAGCTCAGATGCTGAGCCAGGAACAGGGGAGAAAGAACTGTGTGTGGTATAGCAGGGCATAGCTCATGGCATGGCATTGATGCAAACCAGTCTTTGGCATCAATTCAAGCGAAATGCTGAATTGGAATTAGGGCAGGGGATGGGAACTTTTCTGTGTGCCAAGGTGAGCTGGTGACACTCTGCAGCTGGATTCATGTGCCTGTCTCAGGACTGGTGCCTTCCACAGTCAGCCTGAGGGACTGGGATCCTTCATGCTCTCTGCCAAACTGCATAAGCCTGCAGAAAACCAGCAAACCTCTCCCCAGCCCAATTACCTGCTCGTACTTATTTGTTTTCCTCATTCAACGACTGAGTGAATTGTTCTGTAATCTTGGTAATTATTATATTTCATGGTTTAGTACAAGGGAACGTGTTCACTTCAGGGGGTGCTGTTATTTTAAAGGGACAGAACTCAAGCCCGAGGACGCTGCAGGGGTGCAGTGTACCATCTGTTTAGCTGCTTTGTTTATGGTAAGCTTTATGAAACCCATTTTGCTCAGGAGGATGAACTGGATGTGAATGGTTGACAATGACATTTAGAAGAGACAGTCTGGCAAATAAGAAAGCATGAGAATCTCCTGTGGACTGTTAACTACTGAATAAAATATGAATAGCGCTGTGTTATTACTAAAGTGAGCTATTTTTAATGATTCCGCTTATAACCTGCCAACCCTCTGACGTAACAGCAGCAGCACTCAAAAGACATGAATAATAAAGAAGGCCGTTTAAATTTGCCCTATATATTAACATATATTCTGACATGGGTCTCAGGTGTCTCTAATGAAGAAAAAACTTTTGCACAAAGAGCTAACAGGAAAATCATGGATTTCTCCTTCCCACCTGAAAGTTATTGATTTAATTTAGTGTAATGAAGCAGAAAAAAATCTCAACATGTTTGATTAAAATTTTCTATGTTGTTTTTGGACAGAATCAGGGAGCTTTACTCTTACTAGATGAGGAAATTAACAAGATTTAGTTGCCTTTTTCTGATTTAGGAGTCTGGAATAATGTGCACCCAAGAACTTTGAAAGCCTGGATGAGATTAGCATCTCTGGTTAGCAGATGTTCATTTTGAATAAATCTTGGACTACCAATAAAGAGTAATTGAGCACAACAAGTCTGAGAATAGTGTTCTAGTTCAGCTGGAGAACTGAAAGAAGTTGAGGTGTTCTGGCCAAAATCCAGCTTCCAACACAGGTCCCTACCTGAGCTTGTTCCAACTTCCCTCCATGGCCACACTTCTCCTTCACTGCGGTGTCACTGTGCAGTGCTGCCTTGGCAAGTGCTGCTGTCCCCTTTGGCGAGAGCAGAGTGCCAGATTAGGACATTCCCAAGCCCTGAACGAGGAAAGCAAAGGTTAACTGAGCCAAGAAGCAGCCTGGGGATTTGTTGGTGCCTGGAGCATCCTTAAGGAAATCTGCTGCCACCGAGAGATAAAGAGCCAGGCTGACACACGGCAGGAGGAAGAGTGCTCTGATGGAGGTGCTCCCTCTTGCTGTAAAAGATTATGTTGTTCATGTAAGGAAATGACAATTGGAGCTGAAATAACAGAAAAGGGGCAAACCAGCCCTAGCCCTTCAGGCTAGGTGAGTTCACCAGAGACCTATAGTTGTTCCAGATCCTTATGGCCTCTGCCTCCCATCGTTGCTGGTGAACCAGTGATTTATGCACACACTTGTATTTTTCCAGTGCTTTGACCAAGACTTTGTCTTCATCCAATGAAATCATTGTGGATGACTTCCAAACCAGACATTCATGAGTATAATCCTAATTTATGTGGGAACTTCCACAACCTGAGCTCTCTACTCCATGGCCCTCATAATGCCTGTAGTGGTTGTGGGTGCCCAGCAGACAGACCTTCCAAAGAACAGCATCATCAGTCAAACACTGTAATCCTTTTCCAAGCAGAAGTTGAAGGATTTACCAGGACCTTGTGACATGTATACCTGAATACCTCTGAATTTGATTTAAAGGTGCTCACAGAGTAGTAATTAACTCAGAACCGCCAAGCACAAATGCAGTTCAAGGAAGTAATATTTCAGCTTTTCAGCACTTAAATGGAAAAATGAATTAATCATTGGCAATTACTGAGTTAAAAGACTAAACTCACAACTCGAAATGCTCCCACACAGTCTCATTTCCAAAGCCTTCATTAACTGAGCTAATAATTGCTACTGCAGTTATTTAAAAAATTTACTAGTCGCTTTTGCAATATGTAAGAAATTCATGTTGTCCGTTCTATGGAAATGTCCCATTTGAACATAAATCCTTGCTTTATTGGACAGTAAAAGTATCTCATGTGCTGGTAGAAACCTCCTGGAGTCACTCTTAAATGAAGGGTCTCCTCTGGCTGCTCATGGGCTCTGTGGTCCCCATCAGGGCTCTAAATGTGTGGAGTAGTATTTTTCCTCAGAGAATGAAGCTGAGATGTCTGGTGGTTTCTCATCAGCTCCCATATCAGCATGGAAAAGTTTTCATTTGATTCCCTGTTTTTGTTCTGTCTAATGTAAAGATGATTCAGTGTCAGTAACTGAAGGAATGATATCAAACACTTAACGAGGCCAATACTGGAATAGCAAACAATTGTGTCTTTTTGCAAACATCTCCCCCAGAATGATAGGTTCTCTGCCAAAAGGAAAGCTTGGAAAAGAGAAGAGGTTGACGGGAGAGGAGGTCATGGAGAGGGGCAGCTGGCAATGTGATATGGAGGAGTTTGGATGGTGGAGAAGAGAAAGAGAACAGGTAATAATGGGCCTGTTTTGTTTTCATTTCTAAAATGGTATCCTCATGTATGGAGTAGCGCAGCTTTGATAAATAGGAAGTTTAACAAACAGACTGATTAATCAGATCCTAAACATAGGTTTTTGGGTTTTTTTCTTTCTTTCTGGCTTATTTGTTTATTTTCTCGTCAAGAAAACAGGGAAAAAATACTGCTTTGCATTAAAGCTCAGTGATTTTTTTCCCCTTACTCTTGAATTAGCCACCAAACAGAGGAACCTGTTCTCTGCAGAGTTGTGGGTGCCTGGGGCATTCCCTAGCACTGCAGCTGCCAACACGAAGCAGGACGTGCTGGTAGCAGAGGTAAGCCCTCGCTCTGCGTCCCTGCAGCACTGGTTGTATTTGTGGAGCTTCCCTGGGTGAATAATTTAAGGCTTTTGCCATAGTGTTGTACAATTCCTTTTGGGAAGGGAATTGTAAAACACTGATCATGATTCTGTTTAGTGAATAGCAGGATGGTGGAGGACCAGAAAAAAGAGTTTTGGAGAATAGAATGAATGAAATGTGTTATTTGGAAGTTGTTCCGCAGCTCTTTTTCACCTTTGCACAGTCTCTGTGTGCATGTGCACATCAGTGTATGAACAGTTTAGCAGACCTTGGCAAAGGAATTGGGAAATGCAAAAAGCTGTGCTGAATGGCAGGGAGTTAGGACGAGAGGTAAGAGCATCTTGAGGCCCTGCTCCTTTCAGTCCCTCACTCTTTCCACGTACTGATGGATATTCAGGGGTGAAGCTCTGCTTTACTGCTGACTTGACACAAAATCTTATCTTTTTGGCTCATCTGTGATGGGCTGAATGCATGCCCACATCAGAAATTCTCACTGATCTGGTCTTCACAAAATACCCTAGCTATTGGCAATGCATAGCATAGAGCTTCACAGCTTTTGAAAACAACAGGAAAGAGAGAGGGACTTAGAGCAAAATCAGAACATGTCTAGGCACTGAAATCCCCTGGTCTTGTTTTTGTTGGACACTGCAGCATGTCTTTGTGGTATCAGTCATTAGGCAAAGCATTTGCAATAATTTATTTGGTGCATCTCGCCCATTTTTATTCTTACTAATTATACTAAAGCAGAGTCTGATGTCTACATTTTATTTTATTTTTTGGTATTCAAATCAGATCCAAAGCATTGTGCCAGCTTATTCCTGCCTGTTGGGCCTACGGAGAAACTATTCACTTGGAGTACTTACCACTTAATATTCATTCTTCCAACTCCACAATTGGGCAACCGTGTGATCTAATACTAATTTTGGAACTTGGCTGAACCTCTGAAAAACCTACAGAGAGGATAAGAGATTCCAACTTCTCCTACCAGGCTGATTCAGTAGGAGTTGTTCTATGTGCTTACTAAACTCAATTATTCTGTGTTGTATGGTACTTCTAGAAAACTCTGCAACCAACATTTTAATGAACATAGATCTTTTTGTATATATTTGAGGATAAGCAAAAAAAAAAAAAGGGCCACAAACTGAAGCAGATCCATTGTGGGCTTTGCTCACATCGCTGAACATTGCTATGTGTTTTCCAAGCTGTGATGTTGATGGCTTTTCATCTGATTTCCATATAATAAGAAAAAGAATCATTTTTCCCTAACTGTAGGCAATTGGATGAGCCATAAGTCAGAATTAAAATATGATTATCTGTTGCGAAGATCACATATTCCTTTCAAAGTTTCATTATTTACAATCCTTTTCTTGGTGACATTTCAATTCTTAGGAAATTATGCTCTAAATTGTACCTAACGTGTTCACCACCCACACGTAACACATGCAATAAGCTTATGAGATAGGAAGGGCGAATGTTTCCATTTTAATTTTGTTTTTTAATGAGATTTTGGAGTGGAGGGTGAGTATTTTACTAAAATATACAGCAGAGATTTCACAGCAAAGGAGTCTAACAGGGCATTCAATAGCACTTATCCGCAGTATTATTTTCCTGTCATCTGGGCAGCATTCATCCCATTCTCTCAGAAGCACTGAGAATGTTCTCTGGAGATGCACGCAGGATTTGCTCGGCTTCATAGTGTGTTTGGGACCCATGGGAGCAGGGCAGTGTGTAGAAGGATGTATCCTCAGGGGATATGTAATTCATTGGCCATATGTAGGTTCTACTGCAGATGGATGTGATGTGTGGGGCCTTCAGCTTCACTCCTTCCTCCTCCAGGAGCTCCAGTGGTTCCCTGCTTGTTTATTGACACCGGTGTTTGGCTCACAGAATCACAGTATGGCCAGAGTTGGAAAGGACCTCAAGGATGATGAATCTCCAACCCCACTGCCACATGCAGGGTCACCAACCTCCACATTCAATACTAGACCAGGCTGCCCACGGCCCCATCCAATCTGGCCTTGAACACCTCCAGGAATGGATGGGGCATCCACAACCTCTCTGGGCAGCCTGTTTCAGCACCTCACCACTCTTATAGTAAAGAACTTGTACACTTCAATGTGGGTTTCCTCCAAAAAGGAAAAAAGGAAAGCACATCCTTTATTATTATTATTATTATTATTTTTTTTTTTTTTTTGAGAAAATTTTGTAGAACATATGTTGAGGGGAAAAATAATTAAAAGCTGTAACTGGGTCAAAATCTGATCTCAGATAATCTGCTGTGACCCTGAAGTAACTTTGTGGGACTGAAGCCAGGACTGCAGTTATTCTGCCCTTCCTTAGTGCAGAAGCACAGAATCCATTCTGCTGTCTACTGGGAAATACAGTTGGATGTGATTTTGTCTTCTCTTTCGGGAGCTTAATTGGCTTCTTTGCTCAGAGCAAGAGCGGAATGCTGAAATCTATAGAAGATATACCCATAATCATAAAAGATTTATTTAAGGGTATTCCTTTCTCATTTCATTACAGCAGCAGCGTAGCCTGAAACCTACCTATTTCTAAAGGCTTACAAAACTCACCTCTCGAACCAGTATCTAATGCACTGTTCAGTGCTAAAGTCCTTCTGGGAGCTGGCAATATTAGAATTACAGAATTCCCATATAGCAGCTGCAGGATTTCCAGCAGGCTGAGACTGCCTGTAAAGACCATACGGATTTCGCTTGTCTTCACGTTAGGAAAGTATTCCTGTTTTATACACCAGTGTCCAGATTCTCAGCAAGCCTCCAGTGTTTACAGCCACAAAATTTGTCAGCTCATATGTCTGAATGCTGCGATATTTTAACAGCGGATGCACCAGAAATTCCCTGTGCAGCTCTGTAGTTACAACTCCCATGTCCAAAAGACAGCTGCAAAATGTGCTCATTATTGCAGAGTTGTAGCCAAAGATCTACAGCACCCCAAATATCACAGATGGTGCTGCAAAGACACGGGATGGTGTTTGCTGACAAAAACAGCCTGGAAGCTGAGGTTTGTGCAGGGGAGGGACAGTGCTGGCTGGAGACTGTGCTCAGTGCTGCGTTGGGACAGCATCAATGGACAATGTTAGGTATGAGTTTCCCTGGGAAAATGTTTGTATTGCCATGGCTTCCACAGATCTTAGTGGATGGCAAAGCATCCTGAGGCTTCCCAGCCTGGCAGGGGACATCGAATGAGCTGCTCAGGTGCAGAAGGACATGTGAGAGCCGGGACCTGGCCCAGATTGCTCTTGTTTTTTGATCTTAGCTCTGAGAAAATCTTTTCTTGCTGCTAAATTTTAGAGCAGCCTGATCTTGATTTTTTTCAAGCCTCTCTCTGATCCGCACTCTATAAATAGTCTTTGCATTCAGCAGCTTAGAAGGAATAAAAAAAAGGAAGGGGTATACTCTTTGCTGCAGAGCTTGCAAAGCCCGCAAAGCTTGCCTTTTGAAAGCACTCTGCTTAGTAGGAAGAGGAGGAAGTAATGGGTGTTTGACTAAGCTAATGCACTCAGTGAACCAGGGGAGAGCTGCAAACTCACATTTTTAAATAAATGTCAGATTAATTTTTAAAGTTTAAATGCATGTTTTGCATTCTCGCTCTTAGCTCCCTCTGATGCTTTCCAAAATGCGGGGAGCACTGCGGCCAGGCTGCCAGGAGATCCCTGGAGGTGGTGGGAGGGATGTGGGAAGGTCGCAGGGAGGGATGCAGGAGGGATTCTGCGAGCACCACACATCTCATGGTGTTTGCAGCATGGGCGTAATTCCTTCCTTGCAGAGAAGCCCTTAACCTGCTGCTTAGCTCACTTTGACAAAAATCAAAGAGCACTTTACCTTTTCATAACGCTGTTTATTTCCTTTGGGCGATGCCAAATTGAAGCCAAGTGGAGCACATGTGTTACAGCTCATCAGTGCAATGGCATCTCCTGTAAACAGGGTCACTGTAGTTATGTCGGATCTCTACTGAGCGCAGATTTAATTTAATCAAGGTATTTTCTAGTGTCAAGGCCCATCTGTTTAAAATTAGCTCTGTGATCTCTATAGGTCCTTTTTAAAATGTTGAAGGTCCAGAATCTGTATCCCATAAAGGTTTTACTGTGCAAACGACATCCAGAGTGCTAAAAGAAAGGATATTTCCTAAGGATGAAGCTGTCTTTGGAAAGCTTGTTGATGAGCAGTAAAAACAAATACATGAGCAGGGAGCTGTGCCATTTGTTGGGATTGGAGGAATTTGGCAAGAGGGAGGGCTATAGGGGTAACACAGAGGCAAGGTGTAAGTGAGTTGTTCCCTGGCACTGGAGTGGGAGGAGAAAATCTTCCAGGCAGCAGACCAGCTGCAGAGAGGAGCAGAGGGCAGCCAAGGGTTCCTGCAGCCCTAACAGCTGAGCAGGACCAAGGGAGGATGCTCACCTGTGTGACTGGCAGGGTGTTCTCCAGGAGATCTCACAGAGCCAGTGGTTTAAGCAGGCTGGTGGTTGTCTTCTCTTCTCCTCTTTTGCTGTACATTTTAGGTAAAATCCCCAGAAGGGTTCCCCAGCTGCCAGCTCTAACAGCCTGAGCCCCTGCAGTGATTCACCGAGGAGGACAGCTGGCAGTCACTGGGGGTTGATTTGTCTTCCATAGAGAGCAAGGTTTGAGTATACTAGAAGCTGGTGACAGCATAGATTTGCTAAGTATTTTTTTGATTAAATGGGCCTATAATACCACTTGGGAACACTCAGTGTGTAAGATTTCCTTTCCATGAAATGGAAACACTACGAGCTTCTCCCCCACATCCACCTCCCTGGCCACCACATTCCTTTTCCCAAGTAGAAGTGAGCTCTGTGCTTGCATCCAGGCAACCCAGCCTGCCCCCACTGCTCTCCTTCTGAGCCTGTCCTTTTCCAAATATCAGCAGAATTTAAAGGCAGAGCTTGCAGTAAAAAAGAGCTGCGCCTTCGAAAAAGAGCGCCTTTAATCACAGTTTGCAATGGCAGCTTGCACAGTAAATAATATCTTCTTAAAATTATGTTGCTGCTGTTCAGCAAACTCTTTTCTGTGAACAGAAATGTCACAATGATCCCACCCCAGCCACTGTCCCCTGGGAAGCCCTTTCCCCACCCCATGGGGCTCTGGGTCCCCTCCGTCAGCTGCCAGAGCTGAGCCTCTGCCTTGATGGAGTCATGCTGGGGATTCAGGTCTGCAGTTGTTTTCCATTTCTCTTTTCAAAACTGCTCCTTAATAATAACTAAAGTCATTATTAATTCCTTTTTTAGCCTAAAACAGAGATTATCATGTCTGTCTCTCAAATATGCACTAGCACTCTTTAAAAGCAAGTGTTTCATATAGCACCTTCAAATTAATATGTATGCAAATAACATTTTACAGATTAATTAATATGCAAATTAAGCCATGTGTTATTTGTGTATACATATATCTTCCCAAGCCTGCTGCATGGACAGGATGGGGGCACTGGTGTTTCTCTCTCTCTGGCAGTTGTTTCCACTTTATTTTGTCTCCCCCTGCCCATAGGGGCCACACAGAAATATGAGGTTTGGCTGCAGATACTGAAACCAAGGAGTGTAGCTACAGAGCCACATCATGGCCTGCAGGGCTCTTGTGGTGCTTCCTGCATCCTTTGCTTCCTCTTTTCCCAACCAGCTGAGTGTGGCTGATCTCACAGAGCATCTGGAGTAGCAGTCAGTTCTCTAAAGTCAGCTTTCCCTGCATAGCATCACTCAGCACACAAACAGTGTGGGACCAGTTTGGTGGGAGGCTTTGGTATGACCAACTGAGATGATGAGCCATGGGGGGGAGCAGCCTTCTGTTTAATTTAAGAATCTTTTCCCT
This sequence comes from Centrocercus urophasianus, assembly GCF_019232065.1. NCBI lineage: Eukaryota > Metazoa > Chordata > Aves > Galliformes > Phasianidae > Centrocercus > Centrocercus urophasianus. The sequence goes on along the minus strand of NW_024884744.1, from coordinate 6,068,809 downwards.
ATGTTTTGAGCCCAACAGTGAAATCCCTGCATCCAGCTGCATTTCACTGCCTCATTACTTCATAGATCATCTCAATAATCTGATTCCAGAGCTCCCACACTGTATTCCCACTTCTCCAGCCATCAGCCAAGTGAGCTGGGTTAAATTTCTCGCAGCACAGAGGGAACTAGAATAGACTACGCAAGAGCCTAATTAGCAGTCTTTTCCTTTTACAGCATATTGAAGTTTTCTAGGCATTGAGCCATATTCTTTCATAGCCTTTCTCCTTCCCTCCTTCTCTCTCTCTTTTTTTTTGGTAGCTTCTAATTTTTTATTAAAGCATAACAGCATTATTGGCAGTACAAGATACCTTCTTGCATACCACTAGGCAGTAAAAAGGGAGGTGTCAGATATACAAGATAAAAATAGAGCCAAAGCAGTGAGGCACATTGCAGGAGCTGTACATACAGCCATAAGAAAACCTGTATCAGTAATTTGCTTTTAGTTAGTTCATATCTCAGAGCTTTCTTCCAAAGGCGTCCAGTTTCACCTTCCTGGAAATAAGAATAAAACCTTCCAATTTTCTTCATTGGGCCGTTTTTCTGGACCGGCCCTGCCAGGGTTGCTCCTTTGGAGAGTGGCAGTCTTTCTGTCCAGGTGTCCCCTGTGCCAATAGCAATGAAACCTGCTGACCAGCCAGGCAGGTGGTATGTGTTCAACAACAGTGCAGTCATTGCAAGTTTCTCAGAAGACAAAAGATAAGTGCGTGTGTAGGATCGCCAGGCTTACAAAGACCTGTGTTATGGTCTTGAGAGTTTCTCCCCAACCATCCACAGCACTGACAGTCCCTGTGCATAGTAAGAAGCTACTGAAATGATGAATGCAGCATGCAAATACGTTCAGTAGTCGATTCATTGCCACTGAAGATTTTCCTTTTCCCTGAGTGTGCTGAACAAAGCAGAGCTGGGGAGTGATTGTGGGAGGTCCAAGTCTATGTCCTTCAGCTGCCTCCTGGGAGGCTTTAATTTCTTCTCCTGCAGCCTTAATGAGTGCCCTGGGCAGCCAAGTTAGATGTTTTTCCTCTGTCCCAATCAATGTTTAACAGCTCACACCACAATAACCGAAAAGGACTCACCTTGAAGAGTCAGTGGTTTGCTGGCCCACTTCCAGTTGGCCTCTCTAAAACTGGACCTGCTTCTCAAGGATTTGATTAAGTTCCCACTGAATTCAATAGCGTAACTGCTATTAAAATCTGCTGGAGCAAGTCATATGGTAACAAAAGTTGGATTTTAATTTATTATAATAACATGAAACCTAATGCTGGCTTTGCACAGTGATCGCATGGAAGGGTGAATGTGGAAAAGATGAAAAAGAGCAGGAAAAAGCAAAAAGATGCTGTTAATTCAGAGACAGATATATTTATTTCAAGTAGATTATTCTTAGAAACACTCAGAGCATTATTTACAAGAATCTTAAAAAAATTGCAGTGCTACAAAACTGAGATTCATCACTGAGGTAAAACATTTCATTATTATTTCTCAAATCAATTCCCCAAGCACACTATGAATTACAGGATTTCAGCCAGCCTTTTCAAGAAACCTCTTTTAAAAATTTACATAGCTTATAACAGATTGCCAGAAATATTGCAAGCAGCCATTAATTTACTCCTAACCAATTAAAGACTATGCTAACACATGCACTGATATGCACACACTTGTTCCTAATTTTTCTTCTGCAGTTGAGCATGAACAAAAAGACATGCCTTAGAACTAAAAAGAACTTGAAGGCATTTTCATGCTTTCTTTTTTTGGACTCAAGGGCAAATGTGCCTTTGATAAATATCATCCTGTTTTGCTTTTCCAAAGAAGAAACCTCTTTACAGATCACTACAATTTCTCTGCTGATGGTTGGCAGGTAGATTTGCAACAGCCACGTGCAATCAGAAACAAGACCTCCATTAGCTTTTGGGATTAACTTGCTAGGGTTGGTGATTTAATTAATTTATTGGAGACAATGGATTGAAGAAAAATGAGAAACAATGAGATTTAGGGATTTTTTTAAATTTTTTTTTTTACTTCCTGAATTGACAAGGAGATTTCCGAAGTCACAATGATCACAAACGTTGTCTTGGGAGCCCTGAGTGTAAACCCATTTACTCACTCTTTTTGTTAGCAGGGGTGGTACTACTTGAATTAAATATCATTGCTTTGTCAACAAGGTGCCTGCTACCTTAAAGGACCTGCATATTGCTGGGTTGTCTTCCAACAGGGGGATCCCCTTCATTCTCTGCTGTGGAAACAGCTAAGATTACAACTCCCATTGCCGCTGTTGATGGTTTGCGCCTGGAGAAGGAATTAAGGGGGAAGTAAAAGAGCAAAGGAAACTGGCTAGAAATAGGAGAGTGGGAAAGCAATTAATCTGGCCATCAGTGATGTGCTCCCCTAGTGTTTCAAAGCAGCTGGAATGGTTTGTACACTGAACTCACACTTGGTAGAACAGTGATAGAAGAAGACTCCTCTGAAGCCAGGCCTTCCATTTTGCCTTTGCAAGTGGAAATCTGATTTATATCCCATCACAAGAATGTTTGTGTAATGAGTGGAATGCTCTGACTAACTCGTAGGGAAGCTTGGGGCTGAAATGATCAAAAAATGGCAGGTCCACCTGCAGTTAGCCTGCGGGAGTTTTGACTTGCCCTGAGGTTCACCTGAAGGTTTGGTTCATGTCACTGGGTTGGTGCAGTCACACCAGGGCTGTAGGAGTGCGTGAAGGCTGGCATCGCCATCAGGGGATTGTGCTTCAGACTCTTTCTCCTTGCCAAGTAAAAGCCGGTATGAAAATTGCTCTGCAAAGCTGTGGTCACCCTTGAGAGTCATCCATCTGAGCTGCTGGCTGTGCTCCACAGGGCAAGAACATTCCTCTGCAGCTAAGTATTTTCCAAATTATAATAAAACCCAAGTAAGACAAATGAGGTTGAAAACATTGTGATCCCTGCTATGAACTTTCCACTGTGTTTCAGCTAAAGCTGTAATACTACGAGCCCTGTAAAAAGGCTTGAAACACTGGGTTTACACTGCAAGCACTGTCTGGTGCATACCATGGTACCTGGAATTGGCAATATGCTCGTGTAGTCGTGTAGCTACAAGCTACAAGCTCTTCTTTGGGCAGGCACCATGGTTATTCTTCCTTTGGCAATGGCAAAACTTGCTGCCTTCAACAAATTATTACAAATTTCAATAGGGAAAAGAAAATCAATTGCACTTGAATGAAATTTTTGATGGTTGCTCTAACTCTTCTGATGGTCCCAAACAAAAGACTTGAGTTTAATGTGTGTGTATTTTCAGCTGTGCCCCTTGCTGACCCTCCAGTTTAATTTCCGTCCTTCAGACGAGATGAATGGAGCGTGAAGCAGGTCATATCTCAAACACTGACACATGGGTTACAGACAGAACTCACGGGCAGGAGAGGCAGCCAGTTTGTAGATTAAATCAAAGCAGTTCTGAATAGATGGGAGGTCAGCAAGGGCCAGCTTTGACATTTGATAGGACCTTGTGATCAATCAGCTCTTTCTTGGGTCTTCCAGGTTTCCTGATGACAATGCTTCTTTAAATAAATAAATAAAGAAATCCAGATGGGACATATTGAAAACTGCCAAAGCAGCCCTGGATTGTGTAAAACGAGAGGGATTAATTATTATCAAAGATGATAATAGCAGGAGTTGTTTAAAGCAGCCAGCATGGAAGTTAGTGCTCTTTAATTGGAAGCATTTCATCTGCATGCAGCTTTAATCAATTTTTTGCATAGTGTGTATTATGTCACTAAGATTTTGGTAACAATCCAAAAACATGATAGCAAATGTTGGTTGTTTATGGCACTTGAGAGTAATCAAGAGTCCCTGATTAAAATCCGCCATTGAGTTGAAAGAAAGCTGAGGTGATATCCTGGCATCTAATGAAATGTGCCCCCTGCTAAGTCATCCCTGCCAGCATGATTTACCTAGGGGGAGTGTAGGAACATCTCTGAGAAGCAAATGTTTGGCTTCAGACATGGACTGGGTCTTGTGAATAACTATTTTATGTGAAATTCTCCATGGGAGGAACCCCCACCTATGTTGGCCCCGATCTTTGCCACATAAACACGCTCAGGTAGAAGCTTGCAGAGCAGTACTGTAGGATAGCACTCCACACCAAACCCCCTCCCCCTCCCTTTGATATATTAATGTACATTGTTTTCATAGGCAGCATTAAGCTTTTCTGGGAGAGTATGCATCTGAGAAGAGTTTATTGTGACCAAATGGAGCAGTGCACTCAGAAGATTACAAGAGGATTTTTTGTTGGCTGTTTTTCCACCCTTAGAAAAATAAATGATGTGGTTTCTTGCTCTTCTCCCTTGCTTCATGCAAGAATGGGAAATACAGCATCTACTTGGGGGCAGGGGTGTGGAATCTATTCAGAGATCATTCTGAAAATATTGTTTTTCAGGAAAATATTAAATTTAAGAAAAGCTGCCAAAAGTTTCTTTTGGAGCACAGAAGAAAAATAGATGCAAAAACCTCGTTTGATGGCAAGGAAGTGCTGTAATGAAATGGAGAAGAGCTGATGAGGAAAGCAGGGTTTGGAAGCCGGTTTAGAGAATAGTGAATTTCCCCAGTGAGCCACAAACTTCTCTATGTGGTCTTAGCCTCTTGCTCATGGTTCACAGGCTAGGGCTAACATTTCCTTACCGTGGGGGATAAACTCCTTTCATCTACAGCAATATAAAGACAGTAGGTCCTGCAGTGATGGAGAACCATATAAGTAACTTGACAGGCAGAGTAATGGGTTTGTGTTTCAATGCTCTGCTAAATAAGGCTCCGCTGGGCATCCCTGGACACATGCTTTCAGGAGAAATGAAAATGTCAGGAAGTCTTGTTGCTGCCATAGGAATTCAGGCTGTGATCTCACAGATCTGATCAGCCAATGCAATGTGGGGACAGGATTTGGCCCCTGAGACAGGTAGTGGCCATCAAAAGATATTAGCTTTCATAAACCCACTGGCAACAAGAAGATGGGAGTGGAGAGTCTGCTAATTATAGCTGGAGAGATGGAGCCAGAAATTCCCAGCTCCTCTCTCCTTACCATTTGGTGTCTTCTTGCAAGGGCTGCAGGCTCTGGGTAGCTGTAATTCTCTGTACTTTAGGAACTCCTGTGAGGAGTCTATTGGAAGTTAGGTCCATCTGCATGCCTGCTTGTCTGCCCATTCTGTGCCAGTCAAATCTCATGCACCTCAAAAGGCCTTGAATTCAACAGTAAGCTACTGGATATGGAATGTTGAAGTATTATAGGTGTCATCTGCCTATACATGATGAGGAATTGTTCAAATGATACCATAACTTCATCACAAATATTTCAACCCTCTCTTCTGTACACGCATTTCTTCTATCAGAGACAGAGTCCCTCAGACTATTCCCTCCCCCCACCATGTGCTGTTTCTCCAGTGCTTAGCCAACTTCTCTGTGCTGTCCTTGTTTGCATCAGATCTTTCAACATAAAGATATGTATGTGGCCATGTTCTCATCTTGCTTGGGAGGGAGGAGAAGGTAGCAAAAGCCAAATGCATATTCCATGCTAAGAATACAGCAGATCTGGTCTTTATGAGAAACTCAAAGTGAATGCTGCTTATGTGGTAAGAGGTGCACGCAGGGAATACCTCTTCTGATTAGCGGTTTGGAGAATGCTGGAGCCTATTTTAAGCTGAAGGGGGGAGTGACAGAGCAGCACCCTGGCTGGGGACAAGCATCCAGCCTGGGCTGCAGCTCAGCCACTGCTTCAGCTGAGGCTCTGTAAAAGCTCAGAAAGAGCCTGGCTAAATATAATGCATAACTACACTGTGTTATTTCATTTCAATTTATAGGAACTCTGCTCTCAATTTACATCTAAGAACTTAACCCTTTTCTTCACTGAAATAATGGGAAACTGGGGATTGTTTCTTGCAAAGTTCAAAGCAATCGCTTTGGGCTGGTAAAGGTCAAGTGCCCAGAGGACAGTTTTGGCCAGCAGGCAGTGTTATGGTCTCTCTGGAGAAGTGGGCATGTGCAAAGACATTCCTTAGCTCGGGGTAGTCCCCTTGTGTTGCTGTTAGCTTGTTCTTGGACAGCCCACAGAGGTACTGTGACTACTGGCAGGTTTTAGTCTTTACACCGGAACGCTCAGAACATTTAACACTTTGCTGTCCTCAGGCTTCAGGAGATGAACTCTGGCACTAAGAGCAGGCTGCAGGCTCCTCAGATGCCCTCTTCCATAAAATCCTCAGTCTACCTCATCTTCAGAGACGATTACTAAAACTCTATTTTTAGGGATATGTGAAAAGCAAGTTTTTCTAAAACCATTACATATTTTGTTCCTATTCCAAGTGCTGGCTTTGACAGGAAAGGGCAGCAACCAGTAAATGGTTTAAATTCCTTCCAGTGGAGCAGATGCAGACCTGATGTAACAAAAAGCTGCATGCTTTGCATGCATACGCCTGCACTGAATGCCAGCCAGTGGGTAGAAAGGCAGCTCTCCAAAACCTTTAAGACACCCAGTAAGTGGGTGCCTGGTGCAAGATGCATTGCTTGCCTCCCATATTTTAAGGAGCCATAAATGCATTCAGTGCTTTCCTTAGATGAAGTCTGACATATCTAGATGAAGAAAGACATGAGAGGAGAAAAAGAAACTGTTTGGTAGAGTGAATCTTTATTGCTACAGTTTAGCAAAATATGTCTGAGGGAAGCAAGAATGGCCCTTCTGAATCATTTCTTGCATTTATTATACCGCCTGTGGGAGAGAGGAATGCTTTAGGCAAGCTTGCCACACAATTTCTTGTAACAGCCCCTGCTCTGTCTGTACGTGCTCAAGAGTGTGCTCCTGTAGGAGAGCCCAATGTGATTAAAGCCATTTCTTTCCTCCCTGAGATCTGTCCTCTGAAAGCATCTTTTCACTTGAGCACCTGGTCTGAGATAAACCAATTTGTCACCACCATGTTTGATCATGCACTGTGAAGAAGGACAGCTTAGGTACAAGGAGCTTGTTCAGGTAGCAGAATAAGTATTTATGAGTGTGATTTAACTCTTGAGATACTGAATTTTGTTTTTCCTGTGGACCGAGCAAAAACTTATAACACTTCGGAGCCATAGACTTCCAGGTGCGGGCTCTAACCTCAGTTTGGTGACTGTATAATCATGAAAATTAAAAGGTAATGGAAGTGCTTTAGGAGCAAGACAAAATAGTATCACTTCATTATTAATCATACCAGAATTTATTTGGGAAACGTCTGCCCTTTTTTGTTTCAAATAATCTTGCTCTATCCTGATTCAAACACGTTGTAGGCTCTACAGAACATATTTTCCCACTTGTATTCAAAGTCTGAGAAAAGAGTGCCATTGCAAGCTGCCATGGTTTTCATGCTTCATTATTGTACATTTTCTAGCACGTAATGAACTATCCCCATGAAGATTTGCTGTGAATTGTCTTGTAATTGCCTAGATATGAAAGAAAATGTGGTTAGAATAAAATAACATTAACGTTAAAATTAGGAAAATTGCAGTTAAGCCATGTGAAGAGAAATACTTCATCTCAGAAGGAAGAAAAGGTGCTGGAAAAGAGCTGGTAGAAACGGGGAGCTCAGCAAATTGCTGGGACCTGGCCCCAGTGGGGGAAGGAGATGGCAAGTCTGGCTCTGTTATGGAAGGGATAGCAGTGTGGTCCTGGTGGCCATGGTTAGCCAGCTGAGGATGCCACCTGCCTTGCATAACAAAAGATGTGCTAGAACAACACTGTCATTCTGGGAATCTGGATGGGTTAATGTGGAAAATTACGTAGCAAGGCAAAAAAAAAAAAAAAAAGAGGATAAGAGTGGAGGAAGGAATTAATTAGAGGGAAACCTCTAAGTGCAGCTTGAAAAAATAAGGGTGATTTTAAGATAGAGAAAATGCAAATAAAAGTATACATATGAAGAAAAATGCGCAGTCCACAGGGAGGTGGTTCTCATGCAGCAGGATTTTGCAGAGCGGGCTGGGGAAAGCTCTGGGGGCTGTAACTGAGCAGCAAATCATTTGCCTAACAGTGAGCAGGACCGAGTGATCTAATAAAGCTTTTCCGTTCCTCGTGTCTGGAACTGGGAAATTAATGCTGGATGCGGTGCCAAACTACATAGGTTAGATGTGTCTCTGTCAGCGCTGGGGACAAGTTAATTTTGTATGTTGATGATGGCATAATCCATAGCACGCTGTACCAGAGGAAAAGCAGGCAGTTAACCTGGGAGCAGGGAATGTTTATTTCATGCTTGCCTTGGGGTAAGAAGTAATGGCAAATGTTGTAGAAACAGCATGCTAGATACCATCTTGTCTTTTATTTAAGTGTACTGATTTATCTCCTGTGGGAGGTGGTGGGGTCCCTATCAGCTCCTGAGTCATTTAAAACTCGACTGAACAAAGCACTCGTGAATAGACTCTCGGGAGCAATCACAAACTGCTTGGGGATGGACAAGATTAAATAGGAGATTTTTAGCCAACTACCGTTCTGTGGTTATAGGGCACTAATTAGGCTCTGAAGTGCACAGAGGCTGGCATCCCCTGCATGGCACCTCTTCCCATCTCTGGTGGCCGTCGTTTTGGAGAAGGGCTGCACAGAAAGGGCCTGTTTGTCACAGGTCTCTAGGGTACCACGATTCCCAGCCATAAATACACATAGCTGTCAGCGTGACAAGATAATTACTTTATTGGTGAGTTTTCAAGAAAAATATGGACCCAAACTTCCTTGTCCTACTCATCAGAGAAACTTCACTGAATTTAAAATTACCATTCTTCCAAGTGAAACAGATTTGGCCCTAAATCATAATCAGCTGCTGGCACCCTGCAATTTAAATCTTTTCCACAACAAGGAAATAAATCTTTTAAAAACGTATATTAAAATCAGTATTGATTATTCCAAGCAGGAGTGCTGAATTCAGAGCAGTAAATCTTTTTTTAGGATCCCGAGATAAAATATTGCAGCAAAACTACTGTATAAAAATCACTGCGATTTAATCATGTGGTAAATTACCAGTATTTTTGTTTGTGGAATTTATAGGGCACCATTTCTTTTAGATTGAAAGGGAACATTCCTGATTTAGCTCTGATTACTCATCTACAGATGGGGTTAATGTGATGTGTCTCTTTGGGGATGTATCTTCTTTAGTAATGATGTCCTTATTGTGTGTGCTATGGATCCATTGTCAGGATGCCTTTAAATATATCTTAGATAGCCCATGGAGGTACCAGCAAATTAGATGTTGAATTAACAGGTAATTCAATCCACCTTGGTGTTAATCTTATTGCAGAATAACAAGCTACATAAAAGCCATTTCAGTGTGATTTAAAAAAAAAACAACAAAACGTTCAGCAAGATATAATCTCTTTAATCAGAAGCAGATTTTACTCAATTACCTTCAGTCTCCACTGTAAAAACAGCGTGACTAGAGCTGCTGCATTCCCAACAGGGCAGCCTGGCTGGGATCAGGGCTGGCAGAGTGTCCCCTGTGCTGTCCTCTCCTTCCCAGTCACCATCTGAGGCATTAAGAGTGGGTTTGGAAGAGCAGCTCTTCCTCTGCTCCTCTGCTCACCTCTCTCTTGCTCCCAAATTCCTGGCACTGATGCTCTGTTCAGGGCTGAGACAACCCACCTCCACTCCTGATGCTTCGTCTTCCCTTTGTCTTTGCTGGCCAGCTGGCCCTGTTGATGAGGGATGATGGTGATGGTGGTGATGGGTTGATGGTCAGACCAGTTCTTAGGAATCTTTTACAACCTTAATGATTCTACGATCTTATGATTGTATGATCAGTGTGAAAATGCTCCTTGGAACTTGAGAAAAGTCTCGTGGTGGCTTTCCTGCTGGCTCTTGGGCCCTGTGGTCAGAGGAGTCTAAGCAAGTCTCTTTTACGCTGGCACTGAGCAAATAACAACATGCAAAACAAGATTTCTCTCTGTTTTTTCTTTTGTAATTTTTGGGTTCATTAGCAATGCAAAACTATTTGCTTATCCACTACCAAATGTCTTTCCATTGTATGAATAATTGCTTGGTTTGTTGAGAAAAGTGCACTCTTTTCATTAGTTTTCACATTGCCTTGTTTGTTTCTGCTTGTCTCCTGTGCTTCTGCTGCCTATGCCCAAGCTTAGAAGAAAATTGCAGACTTCAAATCTTCCAGTCAAATGCAGAATTTAAAAGCCTGTGTTCTTTCTCATTACTGCTGAGCCTCCTATCTGTGTGTCATGGCAGCTTAATATAAAATGGTCAAAACCTAAAACTCTTTCCTGGAAGACAAGCCATATTCTTGGAAATGCTCTCTGCTATGCACTCCTCCCTTGGAATTAATTTGAGACCATCCTGTAGCAAACCAACAGCCAGCAGATGGGAAATCCAGAGTCCATTAATCCTTTCCATTCATTTCACTGCTTTTCTGTACAAGGCCAGTGTTAGGCCTGAGTTTTTTGAAGAGGGACGCTCTGAGCAATGGCCTCAACACACCTTGGTATGAGTCCACAGCTGATCTGTATGTGCAGAGGCATCTGGATCTGAAATCGTGAGCCTTGATCTCCAGAAAACTCATGTCTGGTCAAATCTCGTTACAGCCATTGGTTCAGATGGAAAACTAATGATGGCTGGCATCCCTTGCCCTAGGCATCCGTTTCACCAAATGAGATGGACAACCATGTTAGCTTACATATGGGGATCCAAGCAAAACCACTACAATCTGTGGGGCACTGAGTGATACAGATGTGATGGATATGAACAGGAAGGGATGAGGAAAAAGTTTCCTTAGCAGTCAGGACTGCAGAAATCCTCCAAGAATAAGTCTATGTTCTCATTTCTTCTCAAATCAGCAGTCACCTTACGGGCAGGCACGCAAAACAAAACACTCAAGGAAGACCTGAAGCAGAGAAGCATCACTAGTCACTAAATCTGTTCTTCCCAACCACTGCACTGCAACAAGCTAAATCCTGCCTTTGTATCCCACTTTATGCTGTATTCCCCAGGACTGCCAGCACTGGCTGTGCCCCAGCACCAGGGGGACATTGCCACGTGTCTTTGGGGTGTCCTGCAGAGCATGCACACACCACTGGAGCGTAAGGCAGAGCAGGACTGAGGCAAGAATGAGCTTTACTCTTCATAGTAGAAAATCCCTATAGTGAATAGGGCTCTGCACACTAGATAAGGCTTCTCAGATGAAAATATGCTTCCTCTTCCCGGCAGTCTAAAATTTCTTCTGATGTCGATGATGCCTTGAACAATGACAACTTTCATTCATCTCTTCTGGCCATGAGATTGCTGAGAGTTCATGTTTTAAGCTCTTTCACTTTCCTGAAGGCACATAAAAGCCTCTCATCACTGCTCAAGCACAGTCCTCCATTAGGAGTTATTTAAACAGGAACAGCTTTCACTGCTCCAAACATCTTTGTATGAAATACTTCTAGCACTGTGTGTGGCATCAGCCAGGAGCTGATCTGGCACACACTGGCTGGACATACTGGTAATGGATAGCTAATTGACCTGATTTATCAGCCAGTCCCTTTCCAAAAAGGCACTGATGATTTTAAAGCTAAAATGTCATACAGTCTTTTCCATTTTCCCAAATCCCTAAAGCTTTTTGTCATTGTCAGATGATAAAAAAAAATAAATAAATGAGAGCACTTTCAATTGCTGCAGTTTTTCTTCACATATTTCACTTGCTGGGCCATTTGTATCAGCCATTATCTTTATTTGCTGAACTCTGTCTCTTTTTTTTTTTTTTGCTGGACTCTGGGGTTTGCCCTTCTGGCAAAATGCAGTTTGATCCCAAATTTGTTTGCAGCTTTTGTCTTATTATCTGTGTGGCTTTCCCAACAAGCCATAGTAAAATGAAAGAACAGTTGAAAGTTCGTTGATTGCCAACGGTGCCTTTTTTCTCCTTAAAAACTATTTTGCTCATACCCGCAAAGAAGGTATTTTCTTTTCTGTTAGAGCTAACACAGGAAGAAGAATGGTCTTGCAATTACGGTGATCTGGAACAAAGTTTATTCCGTGCCTGGCTTGCCTCAGCCTTCTCTTGTGACCTTGGATACATCCCCTACCTCATGACAATTCTCCTCGCTGGTAATCAGGATCAGCAAAGGTATTGTGGGCTTAAAGGTCAGGCTTTCAAAAGTGGTGAGTGGTTTTGTTTCTCTCACTTAAGCTATGGAGGCTGAGTACTCCAGCACCTCTGAAAATGAAGCCCTGTTGCAGAAATTTGACGTGAAGAGAGGCATCCAGCAAGGCAGGCACCTAGAATCAATAGAGGCTTTGGAAAATCTTGGCCTAAACCCATGAGTTCTTGTGAAGTACTTTAACATCCAAATGTTTGAGAAGAGAGAATGATTTAAATGTTTTGAACTTATTCCCAGGGCTAAAAGTTTGCAAGACTGTGTCACGGTAAATATATATATGTATATCCATAGCAGATGTAATGAGGAAATTCTCACAAGTTGATGGGGGAGAGGATATTTTCCCCAAATGTTGCTGATTGGCTTTAGTCTGGTCTTGTCTTCTTTCAAGCCTGGCATAAATCTTCTGAGCAAAGACACTTTGGGGATCCAAGCAGATGTCTACCGAATGGCTGCATTTCACTGCTCAGCAGCCGACAAGGCAGTGCCCCGTGAACTTGCAGGGCACACCTCTGAGTATGATGACTGATTTACACCCCAGCAGCATCTGCCTTGTAATATGTCCATCTGTTTGCCTGCTTACTTGTTGTCTTTTTGCCCTAAGAGGGGCAGACCAGCAGACAAGTCCATGCCCTGCAATGGGAGCAGTCCCACCTCATCCTTTCGAGGATGCTGTCTGTGGGTGCCTCCACCCACAGTGGGGCTCAACAAGGGTGGCTGCCACCCCCCAGGCAAGCAGTAGCTGTGGGTCAGAACTGGAGGAAAAGGACTTGGAAGAGAATCTCAGCCATGACCAAAAATAACCCCGCTGCTTAAGAGGGAGGGAAGGCACGTGATAGGTTGGACTTCTGAGGAATTTCATGCTTGAAAGGTGAGGCAAGTCTCCTGAAAAGGTTATTATCTTGAGCAGACAAATCCTTCAGCAGCTTGGGCCTTTTCTGTATACCTCAAACAAAGAGCCAGCACAATCAAAGAGCTGTAAGATCTTTTTTTTTTTTTTTTCCACCTCTGTGCTATTCCCTTTCATTTCTGCTGCCCACAGAAACTACGGCACCTCTCTCTCTTCTGCTGAATATACATCAAATAGAAGGTGAGGCACTGGCAGCTTTCACAGGAGAAGCCAGGCGGTGACAGGGAGTCTGTCTTGCATGCAGTACTAATTCCTTAATTTCTTTTTCTTCCAGTTCAGGAAAAAATAAACATAAGTAGCCCAGCGCAGAGTGAAAAAGGAGCCTGTGAGGTATATGATGAACACAGGAGGCACAGCTCAGTTTAATCCAGATCTATCTGTTCTCCTTTAGGAGGAAGCCTTTCCTTGAGCAACCCCTAAAAGAACAGACTGGTCCTAACCTCAGACCAGTGCAGATTAATGTTTCTCCTTTTCAGAATGCCTCCCTCTCTTTGCTTAGTCTCACCTAAAGCAAGAATAATTTTTCTACTCAGACCACAGCCATGTGTTGTTCCCTTCTGCAGATGCATCAGATACAATAATGGCAACAAGCATTGCCTTGTCCCGGAGGAAAGGATTGCTATCAACTTGGTTTAATGTGCAATTTATTCAGCTTGAATTAACCTTGGAAATCCTATTGCTGAGGCTACTGCCGTTCTTGTGGCACACACAGGCTTTGTGGAGCCTTTGCTTGAGGGGCTGTTTCTAACACTTGGCTAGTTCTCTTCAAGGGGTGTTTTGCTGATTATCTCGCTTGCAAGCAGGATTTGCTGACTACCTGAAGTAGATACCACATTTCTTTTTAGGAAAAATCAGCTGCACAGACAGAATAGCTGTCAGGTACAAGGTGACTGAATTGTACTTGCTCTGTTCAACGGTCAGACAGCAAATCTGTGGCCACACAATGCCTGGGACTATCACAGCAGCACCCTCGGGGCTCAGAGAAGCCAGCAACAAAACTATCTTTGTGCCTCAGCTTGTTGTGCTGGGATCGAGCCTTGAAAGTTCACCTTTCTGAAACCAAGCCTTTATGCGTGTGGGTACCGTCCAAGTATTTCTCTGGATCTTACACTGGAAGGTGAACTGAGAGTACGTTTTGGCTCAGGTACTGTAATGTGCTTTTATTGCTGTGCTTTGAAATACATCTTTTCATTTCTCCCTGGAGCACTCGGCCTTTCTGGCAGGTTGAACTCTGTCTCCCATAGTGTTCAGGGCATGACAATGCTTTGTATTTGTCTGGCTTTCGTGTTGCTTTGCTGAATGCCTTTGAGGACCACCCTGCCTGGGCTCTGACTAGTGATGCTCGTGTGAGTGACACATATGAGTGATTTCAGGCTGGGTTTTCAGCCCACCCAGACCTCCCTCCTTGCTCAGTGACTGGCCAGAGTTTTTGTGCTCAGCCCTCCCGGAGTGCTCCCAGCTCCCAACCCTCTCTGGCCCCAAGTTGTGTACCGGCCCAGCACAACGTGCCCACCAGCCTTCCAACAGCCTGGCAACAGGGGAACGCAGCCATTATGTAATGGCTTCTCCCAGCCAAGAAAAAAATCTCGTTTATCGATCTCCTGTCTGAAAACCTCAGTAACGCCGTGTAATTGATGAGCAGCTGTTCAGAAAAGCTGTTTGGAGGAAGAACATTTATAATTAAAGAACAGGCATTTCAAATTCAGTTCTCCCTCCATTTTCTCACTGCATTTCTTGGTGCTGTCTCGGGGCTCAGCCACCCTGGCTGGGCTGTTAAGCTCCCAGCGTCACATCAAGGCATGCCTTTCCCAGAGCACAGCCTTGCATTCTCCAATTTCACTCCCTGTGCCACTATTCATGGAGCTGTGTGAGAGAAGGGGATTAAGGAAATAGCAAGACTAACAGATGGGGAGCAGGCAGTGGATGACATGTAGGCAGGGCTGATGTTACAGCAAGTCTTATCTTGTTAGTGAAAATATGTTGCAATAAGCAGAGTTCTGGTAGAGAGACTGGTTTTGAGCATGCAGTAGAAGCCTTTATGTTGATATGGAGCCTCTCTGCAGCTAAAACTGTCTTACTGCTCGATGCCCCTACACCTCTGAGCGTTTAGATCTGAACCCTCTGTTTCCACTGTTTCCTCTTCTGATCTTGGAGGTGAAAAGGTTTTCTGTGTTCTGCTAAAAGCATGACTGTCCCTGTCCATGTGAGGGAAACCTCAATGCAGGTTGCTCAGCCTGGATGTGCTGCCCAGACCATCACACATAATACAAGTCCAAGTACAGCCTCCCTCTCCTCCCCCTCCGAGACGCTCTGAGAAGGGACTACACTGGAAACAGATAATTTAGCGTGAGGATTATATTGTGCATTTGTATGTAAATTGCCAGGGAATTGACAGTTGCTTTGTTTGAATTGTAATGATCTGATTATGGTTTTGTTTTTTGATTTTTTTTTCTTAGAGTGCATTTTAACTAGTATTTACATCCTTTTGCATTCATCTAAAACACCAGTGCTCACTTGTCCTTAGGCTTTCAGCTGTAAATCCTTGAGCTGTCACATTCCCATTAGGAAACCCATTTCTTTGACCTCTCCAGCTAATGCGTACTGGCACTTTTTTCTTCATTATTGGAAGACTGCTTATTTTAATGTGAAGAGAAGAAAAATCTCACATCCAGATGCTTGGGTTCTGTCTACTTTCAAGAGCTCTGTGGTGCTTATTGTGCCCCATACTTCTCTACTCAGTGCCTTATTTTTCTCATAGGAGGGAAGGGAAAAACATCTACATGGCTCTGCCCGCAGCCAAGGCCTGGTGTCACCCCTAGGTGCTGTTGTCCTGAGTGCCAGCCCTCAGCATGGGTGACAGAGTAAGAGAGTGGCCATCACACAAGTCCATTCCCAGTCTGGGCCCAGGAAATGCCTTTTCATCTTTTATGGAGTTGGTAAAGTGAGGAAAGCCAGAGGTTAATCACCTCCTCTCAACACATCGAGTCTCAGCTCTGCTTGCAAGGTGGGGACCAGCACATGGCATCATCCAGAGTCCATCTGAGGTGCAGTCAGCTCACAGGAATGCTGCATCTCATCCAAACAAAACCTGTGTGTTTCTCCTTGGCCTGGCCCCACTTCTTGAGTCTGTTTCATCAGTTGATACAGGAGATAAACAAAAATTGGAAAAACACATGCATGGAAATATAAACAGAGCGCTCGCACCAGAGAGAGGGAGGATTGCAACATCAGCAACTCATGAGGCTTGGATGCAGCCGTCTGGGGCCTGGAGCCAAATTGTTAGGAAAATAAATAAATAAATAAACATAAGGCCAACTGTATAAGCCCCTGACCTTAGTTGTGGGAATACACCTATGCGAAAGCTGGAATCAAACCTTTCCCTTCTAGCCCTCCTGCTAATTCCTATGGCTTCAGAGGTGCAAATGCTGGGGGCTCCCAGGCAGTGCCGCCTCATCCTGTCTGGGTAACCCCAGGGATGGATCTGTCCTTGTGCTGTGGGAGGAGACCACCAGGTCCTGGGCTCTCCTGCCAGCCTTCAGCAACATCTGAAGCAGTCGTTGTTCACCTCCTGACCTTCATACAGCAGTTGGTGATGATCCCATATTGCTGGTGATGATTTCTCCCTTGCTAGGACCTATAGCCTTTACTGATGGGGAATGGCCATTGGGAAGCTGGGGAGGCTGTATGCAGTTTGCTCCATGCCACAAAGGTGCATTCAGAATTGTTTTGGTGCAGTCATTTTATAATCTGTCACATTAGAAAAATCACCCCTGTGGCTGGGGTCCCAGCACACCCCAGGAGCTTCTCCTCGAGCTCTCCACCACCTAGGGGTGCATCCTGAGTGCAATCCCTGGGCTTTCCCAGCCTCATCCTTGCTGTCTGACCCAGCTGTGTGCTCCCAAGCAGCACTCTGCCAGGTGGGAAATCTCCCCGGGCTGTGCTATTATTCGGTTTAAATGTCTCAGATCTTCAAGTTCTCTTTTTCAAGTCTCTGACAAAAACATGACAGCTAGCTCACAAATCAGCCGTCTGAGGGGAAAAAAAAGTCACATTTAATTACTCCTAAAGGGGAACTTAAAAATGAGGAACACTTATTAGTGCAATATATATTTTCTCCTGTAGCTTTGAACTGATCTCTAATAGCGCCAGCAAAGTCCCAGCGTAACCTTGGAGTGTGTTTCATTATCATTCAGATGGAAACTGCTGTCTTATGACCGCAGTTTTAAAATACAGTATATTTGTATAATTTCTAAGTAGGCAATCAAGTGGACATAACACACAAAATGATATCCAATCCTGGCACCAAACCCTGCCCTTTGCTTGCCCATGCTGTTCAGCACACATTATGCCTGGCTGCAGCTGAGGGCTGGATTTCTTCAAGGTGATCCTACAGTTCTTCCCTGTCTTCTGACATAGACATACAGGCATTTATCAATTCAGGAATTTCCATTTTAAAATCACTCCAGACTGCCTCCCTCCCTCTTCAGCTCTCCCAAGGACTGACCTATCTTTTGAGCTGCTCTGTGCATGATATTCTTATTTCTAGCTCTCTCCTGCATTTCTTGTGGCATTGCTGCCCATGACACAGCCCTGCCAACACTCTTTGGGGACAGTGGGCACACCATGTGCCAAGGATGGCTGGAGAACATGGAGTGGCAGACAGCCCAAGACACTCTTTCCCCGACCAGAGGGGATTTCGGTGAGGCTCAGGAGCATCTGCCAAAACCACATTTAGCTCAGATTGCAACATGCACATTGCTCATTGTGGGTTTATAAATAAAAGCAACCCAGGCTAAGTCTCTCCTGACACTGAATGAAGGATGCAAGGGAAGGCTGTGCTATACTGTCCTGCTAAGTTCTGTCAAGCTTTTGTCTCCAATCCTCCCTTAACTTGTGGGCGAAGATTCCTAAAACAGCAAGCTGGAGTTCCTTTACCTGGCTGCCCAAAGCAGGAGCGTTTCCATGCTATTTTTTTCTTTTTGCTGGACTACACTGAAATTAAAGCTGTGTGTTTGCTCTTCCAGTGCTGGACCGCATTCAGGAGATGCAGCTGAGATCCACCAGCCCACACCAGCCCGTCTGACCACAGGCATGCGTCTGGGGCACAGACCTTCAGATCTCTTAGTCCATACCATGGAAAACAAACTTACTTCCTTGGATGCCTACTGAGCAGAAAGTAATATTAATCGTGGGAGCCTCCTTCCCCTTAATAACAAGCTTGTGCTGTGACATTGAAGCATCTGATGCAGCAGTGATCTATAGCAGTGAGGATATGGCTTGCTCATGTGCCAGGCAGAAGCAGAGCTCGTAGTCCTGAAACATGCAGGTATTTTCCCCTTCAAAAATTGATTTATGTCAGCAGCCGCTCACAGGCTCACCACTGAAGGAATGGAGATTTTTCTCCGTAAATTTAAAGGCAATTCTGGGTCCTGAATTCTATCGATTGTAAACACCAATTTCCAGTGGAGCTGCAGCAATTGAAGCCATCTGAAAGCAGGATTTCTTTGTCAGTTATCTTTTACAGAGCTCCCAGGAGCAGCTGAAGGACCCGACGGGTTACAGGCTGTAGGATGCCCTGGCTGAGAGTGATCCCTGCAGGAACTGTGCCCCTCCCAACCATCACAGGCACCCCCTGGTGTGTCATCCCCCCCGAGATACCTGAGTGAGAGCACTTGGGAGAAAACTTCTCACTCAAATACATATACCTCTTCTTAATGCCTAATGGAGAAAGGCACCTAATGGTTTTCAGAGCTCAGTGGCTTGATGAAAACAGAGCACAGAGGTGCTGGTGTGACAATGTCTGTTAATGAAAACACAAAATACAGGGTTTGGGCTGCTGGGCACTGGGCCGCTCGGCCAGAGCATGTTGACTGCACTGCGCTGTGATCCACACAAGTGATGCTCAATTCCTCCCCTTGTCAAACGCTGTAAATTAAAAACAGAATAAAAAGCTTTTAGGGGATGCACTCCTTGACAGTTTAATGTGAGTGGCTATGGGATCATTTTCTATAGAGAGGTTTATAACGGGAAAGAAATTACAGCTCACTTTGTAGCAGGTATTTTACTGTTATTGCAGAGCTTCCTGGTGAGTTTGACTTTCCAAACAAGTATCACACAAAGCCAGTAGGACATTGGGTCCCAACAGGGAGCTGGTGATGTCCCCAGACACCAGGTGTGCCTCCTGACCTGCTGATCTCCTCTGCTGGTGGGGAGATGGGGCACAGCCCTTGTCCAGTTCTCCCACTGTGCATAAACCCACTGACTGGTGTAGGAGTGGATGGGAAAAGTCCCCAGAGAATGTGATTTGAGTCAACAAAAGCTGTAGATGAAGCTTAGTGTGTAAAGTAGAAATTATGAATTTATGTTTTCCAAAATGAACATTTTAGTCTATTTTTCTTCGTTATGTTAATTCATTTCCATTTTTAATTCCTTCAAAAGGTTCATCTTAAAGTAGGATGAAAGGGACACATCAGTCAACCCTAGATTAACTTTTAAAGCTTTGGGAGGTTTAAAAAAATATCATAGCAACCCCACATATTTTTCTTCAGTTTTCCAATTTTTGTATTATGCAAAAATGTCATGGCTCAGTTCTCTGAATAATAACAGTGCATCTTCTTGGCCGTTGATTCCCAAGCCAACAGCACAAACCACCAGCAGTCTGCAAGGCTGTGGTGGAGTAATTTGTGGTTGCTCTGTGGAACCTATTCCTTTCACTGTCCTTTCACTCAAAATGTGGATAATAGACTCTTACCAGTCTGGTCACTGTGCTCCTGCTTTTTTTCCTCATTTCAGCCAGTTTTATGGCTAAATAGGAAGAGCCATCTGGATCAAAGTTTCAGGAATATTTGGGTCATGCTGAATTTAATATTGAGATCCATGGATTTATAACAAAAGCAACGTTACTCTTAATGTGTTTTTGTTATCACTATCTAAGAAGTTTCATTAATAGTATGGACTTGACTTGGCTCAGTGCTGGTAGATGTGAGCGGAAACCCTTCTGTTGGCTCCAGCCAGCCTTGTATCAAATCCTATTTGCATTTGAAAATGCAAATCAGCTAAGCATAGTACATCAGCTAAACACAGTCTAGTATAGGAAAATGTTGGCTTTGGAAGGGAAAGGTTGCTAGGTACGCTCTTGCTTTTCTGCCTTTTTGTGCGTAATTTTTTTAAGAGCTCATCATAAGTAATTTTCTTTGCAGATTTGACCATTTCTTTTCTGCTTGAAAAGCATCTCAGAACATTCAGTAGTAGGGAAGAATACTAAGGGATATTTGTTTCAGCAGTTTTGAGTCAGATACTAGGAATAAGAGGAGTTTGAGTTTGCTAATTGCTGGGTTATCCTCCAGCAAGGACATGCTCTTAGTGCAAAATCAAAAGATGTCAAATAAATGCATGAGAGAGAACTTGCTGTATAAGGGAGAGTGGAATCAGTGCCTTCTCCAGTGTGCTAATGCAATTATTGTTTTTAGCAACATCTTAACTCTTCTGAATGGGATCATAGATATTTTCTGGTGGTTTGGGATTGGTAAAGGCAGAACGTGTGGCTCTTTCCCATCGGGTGAACAGTTCAACGTCAGCATTCTTCTATCAGCTGCAGCCCAAGTACAGCTTGGGGCTGCCGCAGCTCTGGGCTCACGCAGACCTCTGCTGCTCAGGGGCTGTGCTGTGCAATGACCATTCAAGGCAGAGATGCCTTTGTTTCCACTGTGTATCTTTGGACTAATGCTATCCATATTTGTTCTGCATTAATCATTTTTATAGTCAGCTCTGTGGGATTCCTTCTATAAATAACAGTCTCAAGTCTCTCTCTTACCATGTTTGCCATAGCTAATTCTTTATGTTGGGTGTCTCCAGCAGAGCTGTAGCCTACATGAGTGCAGATAACATCATAGCATAGGCTTGGTTGGAGTAAACCAGGATTTTCTTGGTTCTGCTGCAAATCAGGCCTTTCCAGGAAACCTTTCTGTCCCGTCTCTACAAATACTGCACAGTGGCGATAAAAGGCAGGTTCTGGTTTCGGGCTTAAAGCTGTCATGTTAGCAACTGCATTAAATACATAATTCCTGCTATGCCTGCGTCGTCAACAGATGAAAGTCTTCTGAAGAAGAAGTCTCCGGAGAGGGAACAGAGCTGTGAACCCATGGCTGCAGAGGGTACCTCGGAGAGGCAAAGTTAGCAGGAGAAACTGAAAATGTGAGATGTCTTTTTCAGTTTGACCTCAGCCTGTAATAGAGTTTGGCAAGTCTTCCTGGCAGATAAATTGGTTCATATTAGAAAATGGGCTTGATTTATTATGAAATTGATTGCTGCCCTGTCCTGTGCTGAAGGCATTAGCGATAACAGCATAGGGTGCCTCAGCACTTAACTAATGGGCTTCCCCAGCCTATGCACTGCTGCTGGGCATTTATGGGCAGCCAAAGCCAGCTCCTGAACTACACACCTCTGCTGGTGCAGACTCAGAGTCCTCCCCAGGCAGAGTGCTTCAAGGAACTGGGCTTTCTGAATGGGTTGATGGGAGCATACAGCCATGTCCTGCTCTGTCGCCTGCATGCAGAGTGACTGGAGATGTCCCTTGAGCATCTCAGGCACGATTCATAATTATGTTGGCATTTTCCAGCATGTAGAGACTGCAGGAGAGGGGCCGGTGCGACCTTTACAACCAGCACCTTGAAATATCAAAACATTTTTCTTCTGACTGTTTTCAGAAAATGGAGAGTGTTACAGGACACAGGGGAAAGCATTCATCAGGCATCTTTCTTTTCCTCTTCTTTGGTGATACTGAGAA
>NW_024884744.1:5890522-6046863 GCF_019232065.1 Centrocercus urophasianus | reverse complement strand
TAATAATAATAATAATAATAATAATAATAAACAACCCATTGCCAAACCTAAGGAGAAAGTTTCACTACTTTTTGCAAACAAAACCATATTTGCCCACAAATACCACAATCTGCAGTGCAGTTCTCTCAAATCCCGTGACAAAGCAGGGAATAGCTCTCCATCTGGGCTAATTAAAATGAAAATGAAACCAAACATGGTGGTCACTTGAGCCCTGTACATTGTTGGGGTGTGTTTCTTCAAGGAAACTTTAATGTACTGTTTACAATATGTATATAGTTGTAATAAACACACACAAAACAGAGTATGCTCAGTGTCTGAAGCCAACCTCTATGTTAAAGCTTTTCTCCTTGGACACTCATCCTGGGGCCTACCCTAAAAAGCAAAGAATTTTCCCTAATTACTCTCTGTAGTGGTTGTGAGGAACCATCCTACAGCTGTGCTTAGAAATCACTGAATTGCAGACACTGAAGCATTTAGTGGCTGGTTTAAGTAATATTTTTTGGTATTTCTGAAGAAAAAGGGTTTTCAGTGATTGAAGTGTGCCTTCAGATATTTTCCAAATGAAAAATTTCACTATGAAAGAACCGTATGGCTTGAAAGGAAAACTCATTACAACAGAGCTTGCAATTGGACAGAACAGAAAATAAACTGTTCAAAATAACTGAAAACAAATTGATTTGGGTGATGAAAGAAGGTTTAATTCTTAGAAACGTTTTGCAACTACTGCCTGCTAGGCAATCACATTTTTGCTCTCTTTTGGACATCACTACTTTTTGCAGTTGGCTCCTGCAGCACCCCAAATCCTCTTATGCCAGCGCCATCCGTGTCCTTCTAACCCTCACCTCTAACCCTAGCTCTGGTGTTTGCTATTGCTGCTGAACCCAAGATGTGCTCACCAAGGTGTGTACTTCTCCAGTGAGGACGTTTTTGAGCTGAAGAAAGTCCTGTGGCACCCACATTCTGTTGTGTATAATGAGCAGCCCCAAGAAGGATTCTCCACAGGTGGGCAAAATAGGTTTCAGGTTGGGCATTTGGAAAAATTTATTCTCAGAAAGAGTGATAATGCATTGGCACAGGCTGCCCAGGAAGTGATGGAGTCACCGTCCCTGGAGGTGTCCAAGAACTGTGGAGATGTGGAACAGAGGGACACGGTCAGTGGGCATAGTGGGGGTGCACTGGCATGTGGACTAGATGGTCTTAGAGGTCTCTTCTAACCTTAATGATTCTATGATTCTATGAAAATACTGTTTTCCCATCATACCACCTCCAGTGGCACCAAGGAAATAATGAGAGAGACACAGGTAGGAGATCCATATATTTTCCTGCTTGATTTTTATGGGGTAGCACATTGGCCTGAGAAACAGTTCTGAATATTGTGCATAATTGTGCAACATATCCCTTTTTCTGGCTTGTGCTTTTATCATTAACACATCCGATTAGCAAAAGCTCAGAGTCTGAGATGTTCCTTTGATTTAAGGGGTTATAAATTTTGGATGCAATGTCACAGAGTGAATTTTACAACACAGCTGAGCTGTGGGCTAATTAAAAGACTACCCTAGTACTCTTCTCACCCAATACATCTCAGATTTGTGACAGCCTTCAAGAAAACTTATGAATTATGCCGCGCGCACCATATGCAATCTATTGATCTCTCTGAGTGTACATATGCTCAGTGTGTGTGTGCTAAAGCCCATCTTTGTGGTGGTTTCTTCACTATTATGTATGTAGATGGAGGTTTCTTATGTCAGTGATTTTATAGCAGGGCAGATCACAGTTGTGTGGCTTCATTTCCAGTACTACTACCACTCTTTGACTTGAAATGTTTCAGATGCTAGAGTTGGACATCGTGCCTCAGAGGAAAAGAGTTCACCTACTTACCTTGCCCCGGGGAACTGAGGTGGTATTTACCTCTCTTTGTTGTTGCTTAGGTTCTGGTCCAGGTACCTGACACACATCTTTTCCTAAGGAAATGTCTGCAAAGGAGAGACTTCCTTGAGCCATTAGCAGAGAGAAAACAAAAAGAGGAGAAGGACAACATATGTTTGAGAAACAAGATCTGGGGTGAACAGAAGAATGTGGGAAGTGATACCAGGCTTTGGCTAGTGAAACCCAAGGGTGAAAACTTGTGTTTACAAGGACCAGTCTTCCGTCTTTATCCGTCATTCTTGTTCTGTCGGCAGTGAGTTTGGCAATAGATCAACAGAGAAACAGAAGGACAGTTTCTTCCCTACCTATGATTCACATCAAGATAGATGAGTGAGGTTTAGATGAAAGGGAGTTTCTGGCTGAGAGTGTTCATGTAAAAAGTATTATTCAGTATGGGGCTTTTGTGAGCTCCAAGTCTAATAAAGGAGAATTGTGTAAGCCTCAGCAGAAATGTATCAGTAGGTCTTTGTTTTGATGAAAAAAAGCTGGAAACTTACACTTAGCTTTCCAACTTATTGTAATTATCTGGTGGTATTGAATATAGTGTTAGGGTTATCTGATGGGTAAAGTATGAGCAAGGATCAGGTTTAGTCCATAAATTAAAGCTGCAGAGTGTCAGCTCTAATTTACATGCATACAGTTTGAAAATTGTCCTGATGCAACTGCAGAGCTCCCTGGGACTGACACAGATAGGCAGCATATGGAGCCTGTGCAGCAGGAGCGGAGACACGCGGCACTTGGCACTGCTGCTCTGCATTATGCAAATATCTGGGTTATGCAAGAAGGAAACAAGGGCAGAATAAATGTAGGGGATCTGGTCTCTCTTCAGGCACACGCAGAGGCCTTGGTGGCATTAAAACGTTCAGATGTCTGGGAAGTAAGGCAGGCTGCTCAGCTCTGATTTCAGACCTACAAGTGTGCAATACCTTTTGCTGCAGGAGCGGTTGTTGCTGCTGTGAGCTTGTAGGCTTTGCACAGCAGGGGCAGCCTGCAGCCTGCACAGTAAGACACACTGTTCCATGTTCTCCCATACCTCAATGCAAGCCCAAATATGAGAACCAACATTTTCCATAAGCAGGGCTCTCCGTAGTTTACCCTGTAAAGCTTTATTCTCTCTGGAGACAAGCTGCCCCTTCTGCTGCTGAGGTGTTGGACAGGGAGGAGGCAGGAGGAAAAGTGGGAGATGACAGCCCTCGTGGTTATGTTGTGTATCCCATAGGGTACTGCATAAACAAAGCACAGAGACTACTCACCCTCATCCCGTTTTCCCAAAGGTTTTCCATAGGATTCCAAGAGGAATCTGCTGAGAGAGCCTCAGTAAAGGTGTTCATTTTACTGGAGCAGCAACAGAGCAGACCTGAAATCCCACCCCACTCCACTGCTGTGGTTTGACTTTCACTATGACTGTTGTGAAGGTGCCTGCCCATTTGCAGGCATTTGCAGTGGGCTTATTTCAGTATATCTTGGCATTCCAGAGGTGTCTACCTGATAAAACTTTTGAATAGCTAATTACATCTAGTTCTAGCTTCTACAGAGCCTAACATGTAAACATATGGCTCAATAGCATAACACACTTTCTCCAGGCTAGTAACATGGGCACTGCTGCAAAAGAAACAACAGAAGACAAAGTCTCTGGTTAATGCTTTAAGCTCCAGGGATCCCATAGTCGAAGATGAATTCATGCCAAAAGAAATTACAAAAAACCCACATCATTATTCATTCCAAAAATGGCAACGCCAGATTTTCTTATCACCTCTGCTATCTTGGGAAAGCAGTGCTTTCAGAAATGAATTTTTTTTGTTGAGCCCTTGAAATTCAGCGCTAGTCATTTTGGATTTGAAATCTCTTTATAAAGGTTTAGAGATGGAAATTTCAATCCGCAGACCCCAGAGGAGGTGCAGAAGGAGTATTTTATTGTATTCATTCAGAAAGCAGCCATACTCTCCTGTCCATCAAAATCGGGGAATGCTGTTGTCTAGTATTTAAATTCAGTACACTAAGTAAAAGCTGTAAACAGTATTTGCAAGACTTCCAACATCTTTCCACAGCAAATTCTTTATGGCACAAATCTTTTCTCTCAGAATTTACATTTCATACCTATTTTCCTGAATCTTCAAAGTCAGAGGACCAAATCCTTTAGCAATGCTACAGTGGAAGGTACTGACTCAGGAGTAGCCAGAGTGGGGGATCTGGCTTAACTTCTTGGCTTGATGTAACATTTCATAGATCTTTTTTAGGTATTTCCCATCGTCATGGCAACTCTGATCAAAAACCCTCCCATGAATAGCCCTGTCGATTGCAATCTGAGCTGCTGGCTGACTGCAGCCCACAGTTCTGCTCCAGTGTGATTTCACAAGCTCCTCTTGCCTGACCTTTCATCTCCTCTCTTTCCCCAGCTCCCTTATTGCTCAAGCTAGAAATATTTCTTTTGTTTTGCAAGAAAGCTTTAAAAATCTTTATAAGTGATAGCTAACAGCCAGATCTTGCAGCTGACTTCAAGAGAGAGCTGCCCTCAGAGAGATTACAGGCTGTAATAAGCTCTTCTCCTGCACAACAGAGCACAGTAAATTCTTACGAACACTGGCTCTCACAGTCCCTTGATCCTTGTGCCTCCCTAAAACCACCCTGAAAGCAGAGGAATGGGCTGAGCTCTTTGAAAGAGTGGGCTCAGGAAAAAGGGACCCAATAGCAACAAAAAATCCCAAGTCCTGATGTCCCTGCAGTGCCAGTGCTGCTGGTACCCACGGCAGCTAAGAGGGACCCTAAGTGTCACATTTTGGTGTTCTTTGTGCCCGATGGCTGCAGTGGGGCAGAACGTGCAGGGGGCAGTTCCCTTCATCTGCCAGCCTCCTCCTGGCCATACCCAGGTGTCTCTGGCTTCTGAAGGGAGGGCAGGGGTGAGTGTTCTGACCACACTTTCCTTCTGAGCATTTGCATGCTCAGCTCTGGGGCAGCAGGGTGGAGAATCCATACTCGTCAACGCTGCTAGATCTGGCTTTTTCTATCTGATTTTTTAAGCTATTGGAACAGGCACACGGGAAATTGCAGCACTATGGAAATCAATAAGAGCTTTGCCCTTGGCCTTCTACAGGGCCAGGATTTCACCATCCATCTCAAAGGTATCGTGCTTACCAGCAGCTGAAATAGCTTAGTGAAAATAATATGCATTTTGCATGGACATCTCCAGTCAGTACTGTTATTGCCGATGAAAATAAGGCAGGGCGAGGTGAGAACTCGTGCTCAAGGTCAGCCCAACACAACCCAGGGAACAGAAGAGAGGTCTCTGGAGTTCCCCCTCCCACACAGGAACCAGTGCTACCATTAATTATTTTAAGTGCTTGTGAAAAGAGGTAGGAAGGAAGGGGGGAACAGAAATTGCAGATTCCTCCCTTATATACACATCTATATTATAAAAGTGCTATATATGTACACATTGTAGTGTCTTGTCTTGTATCTTCAACCCTGCTTTAAATAAAAAACTCACAGACTTGTTGGTTTTCATCAGGCAAAATTATTATTCGGCTTTAGAAAGAACATCTTGCCAAGTGTTGCAGTTCAAAAATAAGGAAAACAGCTCTGCCAAAATGCAGCAAATGTGATTACACAAAGCCAAGAAGACCATAATTAGATCATTACCATGGAAACAACCTAATTACATGTGTAATGCAGCAAGGTCTGAGTTGCGTATCCGAATGTGTTTTGCTATTGTCTAGCAGGGCCGTAGCACTGTCGTTGCCTCGTGTTTTTAAGCCACCTCGATCACTTTGGTTGGGTTTTCTTGGAACGAGTCCCCCCCCCATTTCAGAAAGAATTAAGCTGTGCATGAAGTGACTCCGCAGGGTTGCCTGAGGCTTGGCCCCACATGCAGGAAAGGGATCCTGCCTTGAGAAATGTTTTTATTGCGCTGTGACATGGAGCTCCCCAAATAATTGCCTGCAGTCCCTCTGCCATGTCCAGGAATTGCCATTTTGTCCAAGTGCAAGCCTGGAGAAGAAAGCTGAGTTTGCCAGAGACTTAATAAAGGTTGCCACTCTCCTCTGCCTCATGTTGACTTCTCTTTATCAGAAGTCATTCACCACCAAGACAGTGCTAAGTGGGGATGGCCAGGTGGATGCATCCAGGGTCCCTATGTGGGGATGAGCATGAATAGAGCCAGATTACGCTGCTGGAAACAGAAGCACTTCCATAGGATAGAGACACACTTCCCACTTTCAGGCAGGGAAAATAAGGCACAGAGAAATGTTAATCAGCTTGGAGGACGCAGGCAGAGCTGTAAATAAACTGCACAGAGTCCAAAAGAATTTCAGGGAATGAAAATGCCAGGATGGTACATATATGGCTGTATACCTTGCAGCATGGAATTAGGCAATCAGGGAGAGACAGGGGAGTCATTGATGAACTTCTGCTGTTATCTCCACAGGCCTGCAGCCCGCTGCTGCTGAGTCATGAGATTGCAGTAAATATGACCCATAGGGTATGTACTTGAAATCATGGTAAACACTGCTGTCCTCTTTGATGCACGCTGGATTTCTGTGCCCGTTCTGTGGTCAGATGGGCTATACCTCACCCAGCAGGAAGGGCAGGGCACGGCTCATTAGCTAAGGGGTACAGTAATAAGGCAAAAGCTGAAGAGACTGTCTGGCAAGCACACTGCTCTGCTAATTAATGAGGAGAAATGGTCGCGGGGCCAACTGCAGATGTTGCTGCAAATTATGTCGTTGTGATCCCTGCCAGAGAGCTCTCTCTGCAGCTAGCACATCTCCAGGTGTTCTTGCCACAACAATAGTCCCCGCTGTTCGTTTTGTCTCCTTCCAGGGAAAATAAAACGCTTCCTTTTGGTGGGCAGAAATGCTGATACAGAAGAGTTTTTCAAGCCCAGACTCCACTCCTTTAATTTCTCCTCCTCTTGTATCGGTCCCATTTTCTTTCTCTGATTTTTCCTCAAACTCTCATTTTCCATTCAAATTGCTTTCCAAACCACAGAATAAAGTTAAAGAGAAGCACCTCGAGCGGTGCTGATTTCCTGCTTGGTTTCTGAGCCATGAACATGCAGAAGACATCTCAAGAGAGCTGCCAAGCCTTCTTCCCATCCCAAATCCCTCTGTCCTGCAGTGAGGCACTGTCCCAAACACTGCGGGCACTGGCACAGACCCGTGTGGCACTGATGGCTCTCCCCAGTTCCACGCAGGTTATTTTTCTCTCACGCATCTACTGTGCAAATTCATGCAAGCTCACTGGATAGATCCAGATTTTCAACTTTTGTGCAAAGTCAGCAGAAGAAAAGGAAGAAAAATCCCAACCCCCTGCTCTCCAGTTTTGCTCTGTATGCAAAACCTGTCTGCGCAGCGCTGCTGAGCGCCGCTGCCCTACTTCTATCCTTCACATAGCTCAACTAAAAATACACCCGGATTTCAAGCGAGGCCCTGCTGTGACCCGTCTGAGCATGCAGGCATTGCTGCAGCCTGCCCAAGCGTGGCCGTGCCCATGCTCTGCTGGGCTCCTGGGGCAATGTGTACCTGCCCATGGTGCTATCAGGGTGAGAAAATGCCCACGATCCTTTGAAAATCAAAAGCTCTACCCCTCATCGGGTCAGTTGAAATATCCCGGTGTGGGTTTGCAAGAACATTGGAGAAAGATCTGAGAAAACTTAAGAACTGTGTGCTACTATGGCTACTATTAATGGTATTTCCAATAATGTTAATGCTGGATACAGGGGGCAGCTCTAGACAGTAGCACCTGGGGTTTTCATACGGCTATAGAAATAGATGACTGCCTCCACAAAGGCAAGAAATCTGGAGCCCCTGCGCAAGCCCTGTGCCACCAGGGTTGTACCTGGAGCCCAGTGCTGCTCCTCCGGGACTGAGCTGTGCCAGGTGCTGTATAAAACATGAGCAAAAGTCAATCCCCACCTTCAAGAGCTTCCAAATTAAGGGTTTTTCAATTTGACTGCAAAGAGGACTCCATAGCTCCAAAATTGTTCCCAGTGGCTCCTATGGGCTGGATGTGAGATGACATGAAAAATGGAGAAGTCCATTTAAGACCGTGGCCGAAACTCTTAGTGCTAGACATTGCATGCATTTTTATGTGCTTAAATAGAAAAGCAACTACCATGCATATTTTTTTTTAATTTGTGTGGTCCTGGGAAAGCATGATAAATAAAGGCTAGCAGAACCCAATTTTAAAAGCAGGAGAAGCTAATAGAGATGATTTGTGTTGAAGATAGGGTCTATAAATTCTTCCACCCTGGAAAAAGTGACGAAACGTTACCAGCTGGCTTCTCACATTACCCTGCACTGCATTCTTCACAACCACACGTCCTGCTACAAGGCTTCAGCCTGGCTCACTTCAGCTTGCTTCTTCTTAACTTGCCTTTGCATAAAAGGGGAATTATCTGATGAAATGTATGGATTACTTGCAAATGAGGATGTACATATGCAGGACTAATTTATGTGATGAATGGCCATTCCTGCTGCAAGTCAGTTCTTTGCACCTGCAGGTGCACTGGCAGCGCAGTCTCTTTGCGTGGAGCCGTTCCCTGCTCAGGACCAGCATTTGCTGTGGCTGGGAGCTGACCCCAAATGGTCCCATATGTCTGAGGTGTGGGTGGGCTGCTGGTTCCATAACTGTGCAGCTGCTGTCTGCCTGGTGCCATCTCCTCCTTCCTCCAGCAGGCTGTTTGCAAGGCACGGGCAGGTATTATTCCCAAAGCCTTATGACATTTCCTTGTGTAAGAGTGGAATGGGGCTCTGAAGAAAAGCCTGATGTATGGCTGTGCTTCCGGGCACACCCTGTGTTGCAGAAACCCCTGTGATGCCATTCCCTCAGTGACAAATAAAGTGCTAGCAAGAGGTATAGCATAAAGGTATATGCATTTAATTAAGGCTTTGGAGAGCTATTGCATTTTTTCCTATTAAATATTAATTTCCTTTTTAAAACAGTACTTTTGGGTTATTTTGACAGCACAACTGGACCTCTAATGCCATCTAATTAATTAAGGATTTCATACAGACACATATTAACAGCCTGCTGTGATTGCTGAGGACATTTCAGTGGTATTTCAGCTCACTAAACCAAAACTGAAGCACGCCAGACCATACAGCCCCTGGAAGGGCTCACCCTGTGGTGAGGCCTGGCTCCGTGACCTCAGCATTCTGACAGTGCTCCAGACAGGATTTCACCCCAGGAACTGGGACATGGCAGGGAAACGGCTGTGCCTGTCTCCTAATGCAAGATGGGAAGGAGCAGGAGCGGGCTTTGTGAGGCCACTGGTGACAAATGCAATCTTATCCATTGCAGTTGGCAATTGCTGACATCCTTATTAGCAGAACCGTGTTTATCTGCTGAGCTGTCCTTTCTCACCTGTCTTGTTGATTCTTGTGATGTGTTGTTTTATTGGAGACGTTAACGGGAGCTCTGTGACACCCAGAGTCAGTGCGAGGACAGAGCTGGGGGCTGGGGACATGGCCAGAACTTATGCCAGGGTCTCCATCACTTGGTCTGTGTTGCGTGTAGGGTGTTCCCATCTTCTGATGGCCCCAGAGGTGTGTTGAGCACTGGGGGAAAGGCAGGGGGAAGGAAGGAGAAGTGGGGTTTTAGCCACAGGAGATGGATGCATCAGTGGGATATGCTTTCCCTTACGAATTACCTCAGTCGTTTCCATTTCCAGAACGAGTTCCCAGCACTTACGTATTACCCTTCACCTTGTCTAATGTGGTTCACATTGATTTTTCCCCTTGCTCTCTGCTGACTGTACAGTCTGGAAAACCAGAGACCTTAAAGTCAAGGTCAAGTTTTTATTCCTTCAGTAAACAAGCTGGGGAGAAGGAGTGGGGGAGCGAGCACTTAGAGCAAATATACATTCTGAAACTGTGAAACAAATATATTCCTTTAAAAAAATCCTCAGAGGGAGAAAGTATACAAAAGATGTATCCTTTCAGTTTGCAAATTCTGCATTAAATAAAATCCCCACTCTTGAGGAGACCACTTTGTGTGTGACCGAAACAAAGCCATCCTGCAGTGTTTAATGTCAAACACAACATTAAATGCTGCGTAGCCAGGGAACAGAGAAGCATTGAAAATTTTATTCATTTTTGTGGCCAAGGAGCTTAAATTTTGTCCAGGCACTGAATGCTTTTATTTCTCATCGTCATTTAGAATCATAGAATCATTAAGGTTAGGATAGACCTCTAAGATCACCAAGTCCAACCATCAACCCATCCCCACCGTGCTCAATGACCGCGTCCCTCAGTGCCACATCTCCACAGTTCTTGAGCACCTGCAGGGACGGTGACACCACCACCTCCTTGGGCAGTCTGTTCCAATGCCTGACCACTTTTTCTGAGAAGGTTTTTTTCCTAATATCCAACCTTTCAAAATATCCAACCAATATCTAAGCACTGATCCCACTACATCATATTCTCACTGTTGTTTCTACCAACTGATGACTCCATATATTATGTTTGGCCATTTGTAATTAGAAACAAAATTAAGGAGAAAAAGCCTGGCTGCTTATCTATAATTCATGGATTCTCTTGAGTCTGTGCAACTTGGCTGGAAACGTGGTAAGAAATTAGTTTGGCTAAAAATTTTGGATGCTTCTAGCTTCACGCTGAACTGGAAGACAAGGAGCTCAAGTGTTTTGGGGCTTCTGCTTTGGGATTCTTCCAGGCAGGGAAATGGGTCAGCATGCAAACAATGCTGGAGCTAGGTGGAGATGCAGAAGCTGGTTCCTTGGACCAAACCTGGTATCCCCAGATACTGACAAGGGCAGCTCCATGGCTGCTGATAGCCACAGCCTTCTGAGCATTGGCCTTTTCTCTCCTTGGCAAAGCTCCTTTCAAAACCCAGAGTCTGGTGACTTGTGCTTTTTCTGTTATTTTTCATCAATTTGTTAATATGTGTGCAGTAATAACTGCAACCTGGTGTCCTCACTCTTTGAGAGCAGTTGGGAATCGGGATGCTCCAGTTGGAGGCAGCACCGCAGTCTGGGAACAAAACAAATTACCTTAGGCAATTTGGTTCACCTGTTTTTAATGCTAATATAATTAAATGAGAGAAAGTCTGCAGGGAGAGGTAATGCCTTTTATTATAACAAACTGGTATTTGTTGAGAAAAAGCAGATGCATTTTCAGGCACACAAGCTCTTTTTCAGATTTATTTGCCAAAAGCCTATCAGTGCATCATTTGGTCCAACCAGTGGTATTGCTTCTCTGCATAAATCTTGCCTCAGTCATATCCTTCGACCGTAACAGCTACAACAACACTGCTAATGTAATTAAAAGCAGTTGAGGATGACTGAATGCCATTTCATAGCAGAATTGGCCAAGAATGGCAGGGTGGGGCTGTGCTGCAGACACACAGATATTTGTGGTTTCTCCCTTATCTTCACTCTGTAATTCTGAATTGACCTATAGCGGTATTAATGGAAGTCGTGGGGTTGCCATTGGCGCAGCTCTAAAGCAGACTTTGGGTTTTGCATACACATTCAAAACACTCTTCCCACCTTGTGAAATGTATCTCTAATGCAGAGGATAAAAGTAGGTCATCCATTTTCTCCAGCACCCTGCTATCTCAGTAACATTAACGGAAGGGAACAGTGTGTGCAGATTTTAGCCAGCGTCACCGTCACTGTATTCCATCAAATTATGACCTTTTAGTTCCACTGTTGGAGTGATTCCCAGGGAAAAAAATAATAATAATAATAATAAAAACCCAAAAAGTAATAATCTAAATGATGCACAGATAAGAGAAAAGGGGAAAAAAAAAAAAAAAAAAAAAAAAAAAAAGAAAAAAAGAAAAAAATAAAATCTCCCAAGGTGGAAAATGTATTGACAGTAAGCCAGCTTAGCTTCCCCTGATGGAGAATGCAATGTTGTTTATTTTCATATGATATTTTTAAAGCTAATTTTCCCAAGGCATCTCACAACCAGCTTCACATGCAGATACAAATAGAAACAATTTGTACACTGCAGTAATTCTTACGAGTAGCAAATCAAGACTTGTAAGAAGGGAGTCAAGACAGGAAAGATAAGAAGTAGAGAATGATTAAACGAGGTAATTCAGGAAATTTAGATATTAGAATTTGTTCTCTGGGTGAGAGCAAAACATGCCATCAAAGAGAAGAAGATTAAGGAGTTTTTACATATAGGATTAGTCAGAGTGTGCAAAAAAAAAATCTTCCAGTGATGGAAGTGGTTGCTGCAGGTGTTGCATGCAGAGCTTTAGTTTCTTCTTCTTTCTTTTTTAAATTGGGTTTCCAAGCCTGCACTGTTCAGTCCCCAGACAGAATTGCAAGCTCCCTCAGTCTGAGAGATAGCGTGCTGCTGACATGCTCTGAAATGCTCCAAAACTCTCTAAATAAGCACTGCCAATATTTATTTCTAAACATCAGAGAAGCGGGGAAATAGAGTAGCACTTTGACTGGATGCATTTGGAAACATTTGTGCAACTCTAACGCTTGTCTGCAGCACCCTTCTGGGATGGAGCCACAGAGGTACAGCCACTGCCAGAAGTGCAGGCACAGCACTTGGAGGGGGAATTCCAAAACTCGATGTAATTTTGAAGGAAAGGCACTGAAGAGATAAGACAGAAATGTTGTGTTTCGGCCTGCGCGCTGCCCCGTAGCTGTAACTCTCCCAGGAACCTCATGTGTCTGATGCTTCTAGGTAAAAATCTGGTAAAAGCACCATGTTTAAAACTTCACAATGTCTTTGAGTTAGCCACGTTTTAGTCGTTACTACTAAAAGACACTGTGTGCCCTAAAAGTGATGTTATATGACTGGTCATGTGCATGTGGATGGGGTTTAAGGTTACCTGTGTGCATGCTGAGATGCTGCAAACCAGGGGCAATTCTGCTCCCTTTCAAAGCATTTAGTGTTAAGGCAGACTTGCCAGCACCAAAATCCTTAAAACACAATCTAAAGAGTTTAGAAATAGCCATCGTTATTAATGCAGCCTCCACAAACACATCGGCACTGGCAGATCTGATGACAGATGTCTGTTGTCTGTTCATAAAGCCCCAAATGTGTTAAAAAACAAACAAACAAAAACTGGTGGTTTTTATTTTTTTTTTCTCCAGGTTTTTATTCTCTCCCAGCACTGCAGAGAAATTTGTACTGCTTGTTTGCTAACATAGCATAGCAGTGAGGGGTCACTCCTGGATGCTGCTCATTGCTTACTGCTGTGACTGCAGCAGAAAACTTACACTCCCTCTTTTCCCAGGGTACATAATCCAGTGGAATATTATTATATTCTTTTTTAATCTATGACGGATATATTTTGTGTTTCACATGAAAGAGGCCGGGATTTAATAATGCAGGCAGGGCCTCATTATGGGAATGAAATCTCTGCCTATATTTGGCCACACAAATTTAATTTTTGTTAACCTTAAACTGGAAGGAAAGCTGAGTGCATTGAGCAGCAGTGACAGGCAGGGCTGGCTGCACCAGAGACCGTAGTACGATTGCCCTGGGCTGAGACTAATAATAGAGCTGGAAATGGCTTTTGAATTGGGTTGTCCTGGAGAAGGACTTTGTAGAGCAGCCGTGCGTGCCCTGGGTCTCTGCAGAGGTGGCACTGCTCCAGCTGCCCGGGGCGGTTAGAGGAGGGGGTTGGGATGAAAAGGGCATGGGCTGAAATAGCTGCTGAAGGCACGAGTGAATGAAACAGAAGACGCTGCTAACCACAACTCTGGGCAGAATGCTGAGATAAGCATTGATTTCGGGCTCACTGGTCTAACTGCAGAGCCTAGGATTAGGCGGCTGAAGGTTCCTGTGTCACACAGGGCATGAGAACGACCCCTAGGAAACTGATGGTTCTTAGAAATTTCTCACAATCCAGAATCTTACAGCAAACTCCCGAAGGGATGCTGAGATCAAGGAAAAAAATGCTGGGTGTTCTTCTGTGGTGGGGGGGCTGTAGGAACCACAACAAGGCAGTGGCTGGTGTCCAGCTAGACCTTGGGCAGAACGCTTTTAATCAAATTAGATGAGGAAGCCAAGATCCAAAAAGCATTCTGACTGAACATCAGGAATGTCAGTATCTACTGATGAAGAATAGACTGAAATCTTGCTCCTGCTTCATTGATCATGATGTTTTTCCATGAGTGCTCAGGTAGCAGGGATGTGAACAGTGCAGACAGCTCTTAGCCCTTTGTCACACACCTGTGAAATATCCTTGGGTTTGTTAAATACCAAAACCCATCCGATCAGACATTTGCTATGTGTGAGGATAGCCCCAAGGATCCAGGTGGCTTCTCTGGGAGCTACGCCCTTAGTAGAGCTCCCAGCATGAGTTCCTTTGGTTCTCATGGTCCTCAGGGCATTGAGCACAGGGAGGTGTCTGATGGCTACAGGGGGTCCTTGCTCTGGGACGAGTGCTGCTCGTGGGTGCCAAAATATGGGCAAATCAATGGAGAGAACCAGGGGCAGGCAGCAAGCTTTCCATGAGCAGAGCCAGCCCCATGGTTCTGTTTTAAAAGCTGAAACTCACAGGTGCAAGGGAGGAAAAAGGCAGATTAAGCTGCCATTGGAAAGCAGTGTGGCTGCATGGCTGAGCTTTATCGTGCTTTTCAGGTAGTGAGCAATAGGACACGACAAATTCTGCTTTGTTCTGCTGCTCCCTTGGCGTGTGATTGGGAGATAAACGCCAGTGAAGGCTCAT
The DNA here is from genome assembly GCF_019232065.1 of Centrocercus urophasianus. NCBI lineage: Eukaryota > Metazoa > Chordata > Aves > Galliformes > Phasianidae > Centrocercus > Centrocercus urophasianus. The sequence continues at coordinate 6,032,277 of NW_024884744.1, read as the reverse complement.
TTTGCTGGCAAAGCACAGAGCTGTTCATTAACTTGTGCTGTTAAATAACAGCCTGATAAGGGCAGCGCCTGGCGGGGGCAAGCCCAGGTGCAGTCAGGCATGGGGGGCGGCTGTGGGACACGTCTGTATCCTGTGCCAAGGCCACCAGGTCACCCATGCCTGCACCCCATGTGCCACTGCTGTGCAAGACGGGGAGAGGTCCGTCCCAGCAGCCCCCATCTGCAGGGAGAAGAAGAGGATGTTGAGTAACAGAAGGGATGCATCTCCGAATGGAAGTGATGCTTTTCTTTAGCAGCAGGAGATGCTACATGGATGCTAACAGAGAAGGAGAGAGATGGATATGGATTGTTCAGTTTGGTTGTCAAGTCCAAACAAACTAACAACAAAATAATGGAGAGAATGAATAAAACTAAGCATTTTCCTTGGCAGGAAAAGAAATGCTCTTTGTTCTGTTATATAATGTTGGTTAAAAAAAAAAAAAAAAACTTTTCTAAAATATAGGTCAGTTTTTAAACAACAAAACTTGTTTCAAAACAATAAGTCAAAATATTTTGTTTTGATGCTGTTGAAACAAAATGTCTCCGCTCCTCCAAACCATTTCTTTTGACATGTTCAAATGAAACATTTGTACACTTTCTAATTTTTTTCACCAATACTGTTGGTTCCTGCATTTTTCAGTGAACTCATCCATTTGAAAAATGTCACTCAGCTCTAAAAATTACCATGCATATAGAGCTACCTCTGTTACCACATTATGTCTCGTGCAAGCGTGCCAAATTCAAATTCCTCACAAGGGAGCTGGTTAGGCATCAAGGCTGACCGATAGAGCCTGGGAAGGTGTGTTGCCAATTAAAAGGGTCGAAGTGTTGATAAACTTCCCTTTGACCCACAGCAGAAGGGTCAATGCCAGCAAGGCTGCCAGGTGCTGCTGCGCTCGCTGTGACGTCAGTGCTCCAGCACAGCACTGTTGTGTTCTTTGGAGCTGCTGTCAGCACGCACCCCAGTTTCGTGAGTTCACACTGACTTAAAAATAAATCCCCTCTTTGTCGTTAATTCGGGGCTGTAAAATCCACAGAGCCCCAGATATACCCAGTTAGTCAGCAGGTTTGTGGATATTTTGAGATGCTGGAGATCAGAAGGCAGTTTGTTGGCATTATCTTGATTATGTTATGGAAGTCATTATTCAAAAATAGTCTCAAAAATACAAGTTTAGCAAAGCTTGGAACCACTGGAAAACATACCAAACTAAGCTCACATGAGGGCAGTTACTGTGTAATGGGCAGATACTTTTAACTATCCTTTATGACTTGGAGCCTGCTCACATCCAGGAACAATATTATAGGTGAGAGGTTAGAATAAAAATAACTGCCTAAAAACAGGATGCTGAATTTTAGTTCTCATATTCAGGTCTATTGACTGCACACGTGAACTTAGGGTCCTTTAAAGAAACAAATCACACATGGCAGCAATGTGCAGGGGACAGCTGATGAGCTTGGCATCTGCAGTGATTTTTTGGGGATCCCTTTCCTGAGGTCTGAGTTGTCCCTAGCAGCTGGGGATCCAGCGGATCCCTGAGCACACTGTGCTGTGTGTCTGATGGCAGTGGATAAGCAAAGGATCCCCCAACACTCCTGATCCTCCAGCATACACACATACATTTATACACTTCTTCCCTACTCGCTGTGCTTCACTGCAGTGATTTATGTGTTGTCTGTCATCTGGAGCACCAGGGACACAAGAGAATGAAGAGCAGTAAACAAATAACAATCAGCAGACATAAAACAGGAATGAGTCCACAATTGTGCCCCTGAAAGGGCTTTGAGGGCTCTCAGGTCTCTGGGGGAAGTGGGGGCTCTGCAAAGCAATTACGTCCTGCAGAGGACTGGCCTGGTACTATGAGCTTTGGGGACGCAGGGCAGCAGGACAGGTTGCATTTCTGCAGGGATGCCAAAGCAGCACAAAAGGTGACAGGAGCTTGGATTGTGATATGGTACACCACCCAACCCAGGGCCTGTGGGGCTGGCATGAAGAAGCCTGGTGCCACGTCCCTGTGTGGCTCTGACAGAGTGGGCCCCTTTCAGAGGTTAGTGCCTGGTAAATTATTCCCTCCATTTGTTATTTGTGATGAATAATGAATTATTCTCATAACATTTACTGTGCTGTTCATTTATTATACAGGACAGGGGTATGTTTAGAAGCTAATTATTGCTAGGAAGGCTCTACCCTTGCAAAATACGTGACTTCTGCATATTTGTTTATCAGTGCTTTCAGGGGGGCTGTTTGCTGTGTTAGCATGTTTCTCCTGCACCCCAGACAATGCCTGGCCCCGGGTGATGCTGGAGATGCTGCACAACCAGGGGCTGGCAGCCCCCAGCCCACCAAGGACACGCTTTCTTACCTTGGAAGCATTACATTAGGAGACTTGTGGTGAGTAATGGCCTTAGGAGTGGTCTACCAGCAGCTGTAAATAATCAGAGAGAGTTATAAAAACTCGCTGTGCCGTGCTGCTGCTTACCAACAAATTTATCCAGGCAATTATTTTGAAAAATGTTTCTGAGGAGGCTTGAGTGCAGAGGACACAGCAGGAGGCTCCCAGGGCCCTGCGACGAGGGGCTGCACCATGAGAGCTGCTATGTGCACCGCTCTCATTTTGCTCCTGGAGGGGAGCTCTGTGCAGCCTCCTGGGTTTCTCATGAGGTGCAGAGCCATGGGACAGCCCCACAGCTGACCTTGTGACTAACGGGCACCTAGAGTGGAGGCAGAGCTCGTTCTGTGCTTTCAAATACTTCTTGTATTTACATGATGAGCTCAATATTTGTGTCCTCCTGTGGCCTGCTGACCTCTGCGTAGCCCTTACCACAGCTGAGCCAGTGAGAAGCTCGCAGACCTATGGGGAGGGATAGTTCAGCTCCAGCTCCCTGAATAATTGATTATCGCTTGCTTTGATATAAACCCAATCTTCAGCAATACCCTTTTGGCTGTGCCCTGCCGTGCCTTTGTGTTTCCCAGCAGAAATCTCTCTTCACCTACTGCCTTTGTAACCCGATAAGAGCACTGTGAGCTGCCAGTAAATGATCTTTTATTTTATTCTTCATCCTTGTTGGGGTAAATTATTGTGTCAGCACAGAGACGATGCAGGTGACTAACCTCATAAAACGCAGTAAATGATTAATAAAATCTCAGATAACAACAGCTCATTGGGCAGATCATAACTCGCCCCTCTAAGCAGCTGCATGCCTTTGGAGGGCATGGGGAGAAGTTTTCAGCTGGGAGTTGCCAGCAAAACGCCAGCCCAGAGCCTGGTCAGTGCTGAGAGGCACATAGGGCTCAGTACAGGAGCATGGCCACCGCCCTGAGTGGCTTCAGCCCATGCTGGGGGGGGGCACGGCACTGCTGGGGGCTGGGATCCCACCCAGGCAGTGCTGGGAGGTATCAGGCTGTGTGCTGGTCTGTACGATGTGTGATGATGAAGCGGGCTTTGCTAAGGTTGTAGCGGGGTGCGGGTCGGCCTCTTCTGCCAGGTAATTAATGATAGGACAAGAGGGAATGGCCTCACAGTGCACCAGGGAAGGCATAGGTTGGATACTAGGAACAGTTTCTCTGAAAGAGTGGTCAGGTGCTGGCACAGGCTGCCCAGGGAGGTGGTTGAGTCACTGCCCCTGGAGTGTTCAGTAAAAGGGTAGATGCAGCACTCAGGGACGTGTGTGCATGGTGGGGATAGGTTGACAGTTGGACTTGATCTCTGTTGTCTTTTCCAACCTTAGTGATTCTGTGATTCTATGATTTTATAGTAAGTCTCAGAATGTCTGTTTCTGCAAATACCCCATTTCTTTTTTTTTAATAGCACCCTCCATAAAGCATGGCAGACATACATGCAAAGATGCTCTTTGTGCACGCTGGATTTTGTAGGACCTGCAGAACGCAGTACCATGTGCACTATCCTCAGCAGTGTTGCTGATGGCTTGGCACTGACCTGCACAGGCGTGGTGCTCCCCCAGCACACAAAGATGCCTTTCATACAGCATCTGTTGCCTGATGGCGTCACCCACGACTGGAGCCTCAGATGCAGGGAAGCGAGCTGTGCTCTTCCATTTGTCTGCCTTTATTAATATTCCAGCATTGGCCAAGCCCTTGTAGAGCTGTAATGAGAACATCCTCTTACGCACTGTTTCCAGAATTTATGCACAAGCAATACATAAATATCAATTAATGAAGCAACTATGCAAAAATTAATTAAAACATGAAAGGATAGGAGCCTCCATTCAACTCCCTAAAAAGGAAAGATGTGTTCAGAAACCCCTCCCTTCTGCTCAGAAGAAAGCTCTCTATGCCAAGGGAAGGAAAACATTACTTTCTTTTAATTGCATAATATTTTTAAATTAATTTCCATAAGCAGTGAATGGAGGTGGGAAAATCATGGATTTTGCAAAGAAATCAGAATGCAAGGCTGCAGTGCAGGCTCTATGCAGCCCTGTGGGCAGCGGCAGCCCAGTCCCGCTCCTCCACCACGTCTGTGATCCCACAGCAATGCTGGTGGCACTAAGCCTATACATCTGCAACTAGATCTGTGAACACGTTAATTAGCCTAAATTAAATTTAAGAGCTACGGAAGAATACAACTGGAGCTGAAACACAGACATGTGGAGAGATTCCACCTTTCACTGGGTGTTTCAGCTTCACTCTGCCCATGGTTTTCTCACAGAAGATAGCAGGTGCAGGTCCCAGTGGTTGTTAGTGCTTGTTTTGCCTGCAGCTCCACACAGAGATGCCAGTTCATGGACACTGCTTATCTTCTGCATAATAGAGCTATCAGCCCTAACACTCTGCACTTACAGCCTTTTATCTCAGGGCCTAAAAAGGGCTGGGTGCTCATTAACACCCATTGTGACAGTGCTTCTATTTATTTACTTATTGGACATTCAGAATATCATCTACTAACTGCAGTGGGTAAAAACCACAACATTTTGCTTGTGCCTGGGGTCTGGTGAGCTGGGCAGCTCAGTGCCTGTATCTATGTGCACATTTCCACACATGGGTTCACAGCGTGCCAGGCTCAGCTCCCACTCTCTCCCCAAGCAGGAACTGTTCCCACTCCTCTTTTACAACCTGCAGCAAATTGCCACTCGTTAGCAAATAAAACTAAAGATAGTGCCACTGACACTTGTATGATGAGCCGCTCCTGCTCCTGCACGTTGGGCTGTTAGTACCAGGATGAGAGATAAGGGCTTCAAGTTGCAGCAGGGAAGGTTCAGGTTGGATGTTAGGAAAAATTCCTTCTCAGAAAGAATTGAGGCAGTGGCACAGACTGCCAAGGGAGTGGTGGATTCACCGTTCCTGGAGGTGTTCAAGAACCAGGAGATGTGGCACTGAGGAATGTGGTTATGAGATGGTGGGGATGGGTTGGTGGTTGGACTAGGTGATCTGAAATGTCTTTTCCAACTTTTACGCTTCTATGATTCTGTGATTCTATTCATTCTGGCTGCACTGTGTTCTCCTTGTGCTGAGCCCTCTGTCTGCACCAGCCAAGGCAGAGCCTTGTCCCAACTCCCCACCCAACTAACCTGATTTACCATGCTCTGTTTATGAGGCTGTTTGCTCATAATGATTTTTTATGTGGGAGAATTTCTCAACATTTGCCCATCATTTGGCACCAGGTGTTCTTGTAGTGCCAGAGCCTGGCCAGGGCACAGTGACCACTTTTCATGATGATGATATAGAAGGGGCTGCTCCCCTCTGCTGGTCTCAAAAGAAGGAAAATCATCATATCTTTTCCTCTCTTTTCTCTGCCTGGCTGAGAAACACGAGCACAGGTGTGAGAAGGGCTTGGGTCAAGCAGCGGGCTGGCAGATGGACTGGGCATCGGCACTGTGAGGAACTGATTCTTGTCTATGTCCTCTTGTCTCCTGGGACTCCATCTCATTCAGGATATACAGAAACTGCTCCTTAACACGTGTCGCTGTGGCATTGTCACCTACTGCCCTCAAAACCTGATTTTCTACCCCCTTACAGCTCGACCTCAGAGACACTTTGTGCCGGGCGCCAGGCTGTTAGCAAAGGCTGCATCCTACGGCGGTGTCATATTATGAGATAATGCTGTGGCAGTTTCCAGTGGAGCCCACTCAGCCCCAGGGAAGGACAGACAAAATGTCACGATGCATTTGTGGCTTTGCTGATTATTGTTTTTTTGTTCTTTTTTTTTTTTAATCGGGAAAATAATTCAAAATATTAAAACATCAGAAGCTTATTTTGATATGGGATTACACCCAGCTTTACCAGAAATATGTGTGGTTTCCCACTTACCTGCCTCTGAGTGCAGAGAACACATCAGTGTTTCCTGACAGGCTGGGACAGAACCATAATGTAATGTGATTGTGAAACACTCTGCACTGTGCAGGCTGTTCTAGATCGAGGCTATGACACTTTTGTCACAGTGACTGGAGTATTTCCATGGAGGAATTGCTCTGTCCTGCACCGTCAATAGCCTTGGGTTCTTTGGAGAACACCACTGTAGGGTCAAGTGCATATTTCATTCCATTACTCTCTAGGATTAAGATTTTGATCCACCACTTACTGTCATTATTGTTACCATTTTTATTGCTGTTGCTCATTTCCTTGTGCACCTGGGGAGCTCCAGGGCCTTTAGTTCTGAAGAAAACTGGGACACAGCCCATTGTGAGGAAGGAACCTGGTATCAGACCACATCCCAGAAAAAAAAAGTGCAGTAACTGCATGGTCCCAGAGAAACCCTTGACGTGTTCTCTTTAAAAGGGCTGGTGATGCTGACAGCAATACTTACCATAAGCAATTCCTGTTTGAAATGCACAGCAGAAGTTTCTCTATTTCAAGCAGATGAATAGCTTTTTCCTCTATTCTTAGTAATTACAAATAAGCAAAATGTAGTGTATGGGTACATGAGTACTTGTTTCATCAACAGGAAAATTTCCAGTTACCCAGAAATGTCTTTGACTTGACCATATTCAAAAATCACTGAAGGCCATTTTTCTGGCTTAGGAATTATGGTATTCAGTGCTGCTTTGCTGAACCAACTGTCCTGACCATAGAAAACTTCCTTCAAAATCAGTGGGCTAACAGGGAGCCAATGTGCTGTTCTGGTTTCAGCCATCCAGCTGCACCAGGTTGGTGGTAGGGCAATGGTAGCAGCAGTGCCGTTGTAAATACACTTTTCCTGGTCATGCAGTGCATTTGTTTCCAATTAACTGATTCCTGGAATTTGGCATATAACATCTCATGTGCAAAGTCTGTGGAAAGTTTTATTAGAAGGGGAAAAGCTGTGAATGAGAGTTGCCAGTCCTGGATTTGGTTCCTGGCTCAGGACTTCCCTGTGCAGTCACTCGGCTATCTGGCTTCGTGCAGTAGTGCTGCGGTGCAGGGCCTTGGTGAGACATCTCTCTGCCCTTCCCTTTACCCAAGTATAAAATCGCTCTAAGAATACTCCTCTCTCAAGGTTGAGTTGACATTTATGGGTTCACTTGGAAATCTTGGAGGGGAAGTGCTATTAAAGCACAGAGAATGATTATTAACGGATGGAAAGGTATTTTAATGAAATATGCTGGCAAGCTTCCTGTTACTGCACGGTGCCAGCATTAAACAGGCTGCTTGAAGAGCTGCCTACCTTCCCTTTCTGAGTGATGGCTGAGAAATAACTGGAGCTGCTTCCCTTGTGCATTATTGCTCAGTCGCTCATGCCTCTTGCCATCTCTCCTTCATTTCCTTCCCAATAAATTCACTGTCAGCTCAGATGCTAAAGGAATCCATAGTTGTTATATGACAGCCTCCACAGATTTTTTTCACCATTCGGCAGTGTTTCTCCTAGTGGTCCAAGTGGCAGGTGCTCCCTTTACATAATAAGCCCCCGAATTAAGGGCAAGGTTTAGAAGGCATGGTGGAGATGGGTTGACAGTTGGACTAGATGATCTCTGTGGTCTTTTTCAACCTTAATGATTATGTGGTTTTATGAATGCTACCAGTTCTGCCCCTGCAAATCTTCCACTTGCCCCAGACACTGCTTGGTGCACCCATGCAGATTAAGCAAGGAGGGGATACAGTGAGAAATGAGTTGTCTTGGTATGAATTTCATGTGAAGAGGAACCAGTGACACAGCTGAAACAAGGGTGGCATGAGGACACAGCAGACATCCATGGAAGCTGCAGGCGGCTGAGATGCTGAGCAGACCCACAGCCATCAGGCTGTGCCTGGCCCTTGGGGCAGCTTTGCTCAAACCTGGAAACTGCTGCAAGTTCTCCCTGTGGGCACATTCCCAGATACCATTTCCTTGTGAATGAGCTTTTCTGCTGGAATTGAACCTAAGTGTGCAGAAGGGCCGTTCCCCTGAGCTGCTCCCCCCCACAGGCAATACATCTTTACAGCTGTGGACTAAGGAGGACCCACACAACATGCTCAGATATTGCTGCCTCCAGAATATAGCCATGTCTTGTGCATCAGCAGGGGTAGCAGAAGTTTTTTCATTAGCCATTTACTTTTTCTTTCTTTCTTTTTTTTCCTTTGCAGAAAGAAGTAGCTTTGGAAGAATCCCCTAATTCCTCATCCTCAGAGCTTCAGGATAGCCAACAAGCTTGTCTGGGTACAAGCTTGGTATCTACTTTGCTGCCACCAGTCCTCCTGAACGTCAGAGTACCAAGAGCCAAACTTTGTTTCCTGGCCATCTCCAGCTGTTATTGCACCTCCTGGCACAGGAAACAGGTCAGTAATTCCTCACGTGTTCATTCAGCCTCTGCAGTGTGAAATATGAATGGGAAACAAAAACAAACCCACAAACCCCTGCAAGCAGAAATTGTTGTAGAAAGATTGATGTCTGCAACCAGTGCTACCTTCGAGGAACGCAGCGAGAGGCAGCCAAAGGCACCATCTGTTTGTGGTAGAATGTGTGAATTTATATCTATTTCTGAATTCTTGAGTTATGAAACTGCAAATGTCTCAGCTGTAGTGTGCACAGCACATGGAGCAGCATGGGGAGCCACTGTGCGTTTGATCCCAGGACACATGGAGCGCCTGCTTGCATGGAGAAAATGAGGCAGGACCATAGCAGCCAGCAGGAATCATTGCAAAACTCCTGTGTCTCCTGGGGCATTTGTGAAGCTCTTTCAGCAAATTCATCAGAGCTCAGCATGCAAAAGTAACCACCTCTTGATGAGCCAGTTTCCCACTCTGTGTATCAGGCATTTTCAGCTCTTCTCCTCCCTAAATTAGCTGGCTTTTTCATTATGAATGACTCCTACTTGCATCCGATGGAAGCCTGACTGTAGAGTTCTATTTTCAAGCTCTTCTATTTTCTTTCAGTTGTTTTCCTGTTCTGCTCCTTCTTTTGATCACTGTGCCTATTTAGAGCGGTCACTCTTCAGGGCAGAGGTTACCTGGGTGTTTGTAGCCCAGCGCAGCCCAAATCCTCACTGAATTTTCCCCGTGCTCCTGTACCACAGACAATGATAAAGATGGGAAAGAAAGGGAACAGCAACTGGAGCGTGGAGCATTTCCATAAGCTGTTGCAGAAATGCTAAATGTCATTGGCACACAATGACTGTGAATGCCTTCCGCAAACATGAATATCCTTAGTCTAGGTTGGTCAAGGTGAACATTTTCGTAGCCGTGTTCCAGCCTATTAGTCAGGCTGCGTTTCGAGGGCTCACTCCTAATGGAGCTGCCCTACTCGTTTGTCTCGTGCATACATCGCACCCCCCTTGATTAAAGTTGCATGGAGCCTTCAGCTGTCAGTGCTGTAATATGCATTTTGCTTGGCTTACAAGCCTTGGGGCTTTGTCTTATGTTATATAGAATATGCTATACAACAATTAGCCTGGAACCAAAACAACATATGAGCGTTTGCTTCTTGCAAAGGCAGACTCGTGTTGAAGGGGCTATATTCCAGTCATCTTCCAATCATTTAGTTTTATTCTTGTCTGCATTTTTCAAAATTCTTGGCTGGGCACACTGCCTTGGGAGCCCCACAGTTGCTGGGGCTGTTTGCTACCAGTCCCTGAGTGTTAGGACTGGCCGCCAACGATGCAGATCAGGTGAAAAACTGGTTTGGTCCTTTAACTGTTGTTCTATGCTTGCCTAACATTAGGCTTTTGAACTGTTATCAATTTTTTTTTAAATAAATTACTTTATAGTTCTGAAGCATTAGCTGGATGCCATGAAAAGCTTTCCCCACCCTTAACATATTCTTGCTGTCTTCTGATTTCTCAGGGTTTGGGCTCTTCCCTATTTATTAAGTCTGCCCTTGGATAATTACAGCTCTCCTCCTCTGTGATCCCCTCTGATCATATTATAATTTCCTCTAATCTTCATATAAAATTTCCTTAAATTCAAGATCCAGTATAAATTTGAGCATTATTGATCACAGTTATGTGCCACATCTTAAAAGAGCCCTTAGCACATGATGCATCTCCTGGCAGCTCATCACCGCAGAATCGCTTTGAAACTCAGCCTTGTCCCTTTCCCTGTAATAGGAAGAAATAATCTCGTCTTGATTATACCATTGTTCCCCTCTCTTGATGTAGGATTAACATCAATCAGCTGGACAGTGTGATTGATTTTCTAATTAATAAGGCATTTGTATCAGCTTGCATAACCACACAAAGCTTAATGGCTTTCCTACCGTATCTGAAAAGCTGGTTGTATGTGTGTGGGTTTGCTCCTGCACCTAGAAGCCCTGTAGCCAGGCTGGCTGGGCTGTCCCTCACACGAGGAGGTGACCGCATTAAGGAGTGTTTCATCAGCCTGTCTGGGGAGACAAAATGTCTCTCTCATCTGGATGATGACTTCAGTCCCAAGGCTGAGTACTTCAAGAGTTCAAGCAGGCTGGAGCAAAAAGAAGCAGTGCCCTGGGGTGGGAAGGGAATAAATCGAGGTATGGGAAGAGGAGAATGAATGTCAATCTCCCAACGTGTAGAAAAGTGTAATTCCCATTTGGTAGCTCGGTGCTGTTCTGTCAGAGGACAGAGGCACAAAGCTTCACTCCACTGCGTCTCCCTTTGGCCACACTGGCCCCAAGGAGCAAAAGATGAACCAAAGACTGAATCTTGCAGGAAAGCCAAACTATAAGAGGGCAGATGTGTTCTGTGATTTTCATCTCTCTTGTAAATTAAACACAGCACAGGCAGAAGCATGGTCCAGATCCTTCTCAGTCTTCTATCCTGACTTATGCTTTTGCTGTATTATAAATCTGAGGGTGAGAGCTATACATCAGTGCAGATTTTGGCACTTCACCCTTACATACTGTCTGGAGAAGGAACAAACTCTGCAGTGTTAAAATAAATAGACCCACATACAGGCCTGGGATGATTTACATCAGTGGCCACCCAACTCGTAGCTGCCACAGGTGGGGCAGGGATGGCTGCCGGCTGTGTGCTCCCACAACAGCCAATCCTCAGGCCCTCAAGCCTTTTGTATAGCAGCTTCTCAATGCTCTACATTGCCTAGTGAAGGAAAAAAAAAAGAATGAAAATAGTGGCTGGAGAAATCAGATGTCAAAGAGGCAGGAGGTGCTGAGTGCCTGGGGCAGCTCCTTGGGTTCCAGCCCATCCGATGGGATTGCACATCTGTGGGGATGCTGTGCAAACCTCCAAAGAAGAGGTTTAAGCTAAAACGTTTCAGCCCTCCTTGATGAGATTAGGAGCACATGCTGTGATGATATCTCAGTGATGTGCAGTAACGAATTCGAGCTGTAAGCACTCACACTGCATAGGAGATTTTCCATCAACACGTAGATGAAGCTCAAACAAAAGACAAAGAAGGTGAGCTTTTGCTTCACACCTGCACTGGGAGCACCTCCTACCCAATACCCTCCATTTGACAGCATGTACCACAGAGTACATGCGTCCATCTTAGGGGTGCTCAGATTGTTGCTGTGACCTTTGGTTGAAGCCCCATGGGATGCTGAAGCACTAAGTGCTACCAGCTGCTCTCACTGGTTGTTAGCCTGATTCTCACTGATGTTTTATAATTTTCCTATGTTTTATCCTTTTGGGGAATTTGTCATCCCTAATTAATCGCGGATCTTGTAATATTTTGTGTAATTGCCATATTGATTGATCTAAATGTGCAGTCATTTATTGTTTTACTTACTGCATTGGCTGAGTGGCATTTTCTTTCTTGAGACATTCATTCTTTGCTCATTGGTTTGAAGTCATAGCAGTTATGCTATGAATTCACAGATCGCTAGTAAAACCAATTAAATACATATTTTACAGATAGAATTTTGTTGTTCGGTTTCCTCAGAATGGAAGAAAGGCAAAATATTAACAGGGCTTTCCTAAATAAGATGATCTTCATTTTCTGTCCTTTTTGGCCCTGTGGCAAGAGAAGGCAGTCAGAAGTCCATATCCGAATTTGGTTTTACCCTGCTCCATGCAAACAAAATAATTCTTAGGAAATTTTCCCCTAGGTGTTCTCTCTTGGAGAAGCCTTCTCTCTGCAGAGCCTCCAGTGGCCTTTGGCTACTGCCTGGCTGGGATGTGCTGGAACAGTGGCCCACATACAGACCAGGTGCTTGCACTGACATCAGGGATGGTTGTGAGCATCGGTTGGAGCCAGATTTAAGGCCACCCATTATTCCGTTGCTGCAACAGCCCTTCTCACCCTCTCTCCAGCACCAGAGAAATGGTTGTAGGCTCAGCCAGATAATCTGGAAGCTGGTCCTGAGTCACCCTGAACATGGTGTAAGAATAGAGGATTGAACCCATTGGGCTCTAAATGAGTACTTTTATTTTCAACATTCACAGATGTCACCTAAACAGTGCAGGGAAGCTGGCAGGGCTGCCATGACCTGTGAACACAAGTAAATGCATTCAGGTGTGCCAACCCCCAGGGCTGCTTGGGAGCACCCAGCACAGCACTGCTGTTGGGTTGCGCTCACCGCTTGGCCCCAAAATATTTCCAATGCGGGTTTGTCTTTCTGTAATAGCAGGAGGTTGTGCCATGTCACCACGATATTAAAATCTCTCTGTATTTTCTGTGGGTATTCTGTTAATTAGGAGGTTTCTCCTCCAAGCTATGCTGTAAATGGAAAGGGTTCATGCTAAACCGATTGCCCTACTTACGTAGCTACTCGGAGGAATGCTAAGATGGATTAATATGCATAGCAGAAGGCTTATGACCCTGGGAGACACAAGAACCTGAAATAACCTTAATATGCTGTCAACTTGCATTACTGAACCTCAGTGAGCAAGAAGAGCCTATTTAGCAGTCTGTCTTGGAGGAAAAGTGCATATCTTTTATCTGGCTTTTTCCTCCCTCTTTGCAAATGGAAGCGTTGCTCTTCTCTCTCCGGGCTCTGTTTTCACAAGGCATGATAAAGCCCTATCAATCCCCTTTCCTCATCCCAAACCACCCCCCACACACTCACACTCACAGCACCCGAGGTGCCCTTGCAGCCCGTGGGGATTTCCCACATGTGTTGGGGGGAAACGAGTGTGGAAATAAGTCAGAGATGCAACGATGTGTTTTCCATGCTTATGGATAGGAACCACCAGGCACTGCATTTCTGTTCAACATTGAGCCTGAAAGCCCCAGTAGCTAATACATAACAAGGAAAGCAACAAATACTTGTATTTTCCTGTGTAAAGGACATTAGGAAATATATTGAGGAGAAAACCTCACCTGTGATGCACATAATGCAGTTCAGGCCAGTAGACCCATAGTGAGGTCTGGAAAGCTAACTTCTGGTCTTGAGAATGGCCAGAGACCTTTGTAGAACTTCTCCCTTTTTTTTTTTTTTTTTTTTTTTGCAAGAAGGGAATGTGCAGAGCAGAAACACTGGGAAATGGAGAGAGGAGGAAAACCAAACTACAAGGTGGGGGGAAGGAGCATGCAGCCATGTCCTGGTGTGCTGGTGGGGAGCTAAGTAATTGAAGCTGCTTGCTGTCACGTGCCCCTGTTCTCACAGTGTCCCTTATGGAACACACTGCATGCTGTGCTGCTATAAATCCTTATTATCAGTGTCTTCACAACCAGAAGCTTCCCATTACCCAAAAGAAGGGCAAATCCCCGGAGACATGTTAATGGCATAGAAAACTCCTTCTGTTATCTTAAACCTTGATTAATCAACCTTATTTAGTACATGATAGCGGGATAATTGAAGCTGTCCCCATATTTAAAAAAATGCAGTAAGTACTTTAGCATCTGCAGCTCCATTTCCTTATTAGATCAATATTGATGCTTCCTGGAGAACATTGTGAAATCCCGCGCTTAGGGACAATTCCAGAGCTCTGTATTTTCAGGGCAGGTTGGCCGGGGGTTCTGGGTGGCAGCAGAGTGGGGTTGTTGCTCCTCACAGTCTGTTCCCACTGCTCATCCACGACCTGCAGCCTCCTGTCATCTGCCCATCATCTCAGAAAATAATGACTGTGGGATGACAATGTAATGGATTGCTCATTAGCGTGTATGTGAAAAGTGCAACCTGGGGGGGGCTGCTTCTAAAAAATGGTGAATTATTTTTATGCACTGAACGTAATCATGAGCACACCAGGCAGCTGTTATTTCGGAGTTTTTAGAAACAGGCTTTGAATGAAATGCTTAGAGAATACTTAGAGAGGAATTAAGCTTTGAAAATATAAACCAGAGGAAAAGCGTCCTGTTTCCATCCCATTGCTCTTTGTTTCCACTGTAGAATTAAAGGAAAACCAATATGCTTTGCTCTTTTTTCTCATTATCCCTAAGGTCCCTGTGTGAATTGGAATTGCTGGGGCTTTTTCTAATGTTTTCCAATTAACATCCCTTGATAGTGTCTTCAGAGGCTTGAGGAAATGCAATGACAGCACAAGCGTGACCCCATCTTTACAGCTGCTGAACTCTGGCAGGTGATTTTAAGTAGAAAATGCAGATTTTAGGGCCCAAACTGAGGGATCCCCTCCATCTGAGGCAGCTGTAACTGGGTCCAGGAGCATAGCACAGCACCCTAAGGGAAGTGCATCTCCAACTGGGGCTCCCTTATTGGGCATCTCCAATCTGGGGCTTAGTCTGGGGAAAGAAAGCTTAATTTGGGGATAGAACAGCCTTTTCTGGCAACGAACGTCAGCCCTTAATAAACATATTGCTTTTGGCTGTGTGTGTGGGTGCTGGGGTAGGAGGCAGCCAGAGCAGGATGCTGACAGCTCGCCCTGCCTCAGGACTTCATGCTGAGGACAGAAAAGAGCTGCATCACCGCTGCTCACTGCTGCATGATAACTTGAGCCAATTATATGTGCCTCATTTATCTTTTAGATAAGAAGCAGAGAAAAATGGTTTTTCTATTTCCATAATCATGCCACTAACTAGACAAAACGTGGTAATCCATAATGAGCCAGGGAGGGAATTAAGCAGAGAACAGGGCCTTTTGATGACTTGCCAGTTTTCTCAAGCATCATTCATGCAGGTTATTGACATAGGACCAATTTTTCATCCTCGCTTTAACAGGACTTCCACCGCTAGAGCTGAAAAATGACAGGCACAAATGTTTGCAGGCACAGCTTTGTCCCTTAATTTAAGATTTCCTCAGATTTACAAGTCCTTAATTGTACCTACAAGTCAGGTACCTAGGAAATAATGCCGTGTACAGACAAGTGCAGATATTGCTTCTGCATGGTGGGAAGCAAGGCTCTGGCTCTGGCCCTGGCTATCCACAGAGCAGATTTTCCTCCTCTCCAGGCACTCCCTCACCAGCAATGACCTGGCAGTAAATCTCTGGGCCCCAGCCCCAGGGCAGCACAGGTCCCTGGTGCTGATGGTCCCTGGATGCTGATGGTGCTGATGTGATGCTGGGAGGTGGGATTATAGCAGAGAAACAATGGTGCTGTAAGGTACAAATGCATCCCCCCAGCATTCCCCCTGCAGAGAAATGTGTGAGCATCCTTGTCAAAGCTGATCATTTTTCTTCATTCTTCTCTTTTTCTTCAGCCCAAGTGAAGGCTGGAATGCACAGTGCAGTAAATAAGACAACAGGAAAAGGGGACCATTTTCTGAAGCTGCAGATTTCCTTACAGAACACACAGGGCAAGCAGACTCAGTTCTTTGCAATTCCTTGCTCGCTGGTCCCATCTCATCCTCGTCAAGAACCCATGTCTTTAAAAATAATGATATTTCTCTCTTAATTCACTTAGCGTCACTCAAACACTAAAGGAACAGTGTCTGGAGATTACAAGAAAGGGATGGGAAAATGGAAAAAGCCTTCTGGGTATGATTTTGTTCTCCAAAGCCTGATCTCCATACCTACACTTTGCTTTGAGGGATAAAATCACTGCTATTTGGGTGTGCCAATCAACCTGCCGTGGGGCCAGCAGAGATTTACCGCCATCATTTAGCACACCGCTTGTAGATTAAAGGGGCTTGTCCTTTTCACTCTGCCTTATTTACGATTTCCAAATAATAAAGCATTCGGGCAGAAATTATGGCTCTGTGAGGCCATAGATATGTCCATATTCATCCATCTGAGGGATGGAAGTTCATCAGTTTGACTTTGGGAGTGAAGCTGAACTGAGGCCAAGCCCACGCTGGACCCAGAGCAGGGTTGGTACCAGCCTTACAGCGAGCCCTTGGCTTACAGCCTGAGCCCGGTCCCATCTGTGCTTTGATCTTGGCTCCACAAAACTCAGAAGTTTCATTTTACACAGCAGAAATTGCAAGGAAGCTGCCTGCCAGGAGCAGGGCGAAGTTCACCCAGTGAGGTTGGGCCATCTTCTGTGTTTGTTGTGGGTGTATTCCCACAGCTAGAAATCCATTTCCTTAGACACGGTGTAGCTGTCACAATAAAATAAAGCGCAGTAATAATAATAATAAATAATAAAATAGAATAAATAAAATACTGTACAATGAAATATAAAATAATATAATTAATGCCACGGGTTAAAAGGGATTAGGTGGATGGAGTCATCTCATTACTCACACAAACACAACAGCAGGAGCCGGAGCCTGAATATGCAAACAGCGCAGAGCCCTAAATATCCTAATGTATTTTAGAGTGGTCATTTCTAATTAGCACTTGAATCCAACGCTCCACTTAGCCTAATTAGAGGCACAACAGAAAGCTGTTTGAGCTCACAGGCATATTGGAGATGCGGGATCTCTGGCATCTCGCTGTCCTTCTCCCCTACGAGGGCACGCACAGCACGTCAGCACCCAGCCCCAGTGCGGGCTGATCCCACGAAGCCGGCGTGCTGAAACTCGCACCGAGCGCTCCGTGAAGATGCTTCAGACGTGAAGCTGGAGGCGGGCGTTGTGTTACCGGGAGCAGTCAGGGCAGACCCACATCTGGGAGACGTTGCAGCGCTGGGGACAGGAGGGTTAAAGCATGGCGCTGCCAGGAGAGACAAAGCAGGCATCGTTCCTGAATCTCGCCTTTTAAAGGTTTTTTTAATGGCTTTTTCAAGGCGAGGCGGGCACACCCCCGCGCATCCCCCAGGCTCCGTGGTGCCCGCCTCGCTGGGAGATGGATTTAGCAAAGCACTGCAAGATCTTGCTGTGAATGAGCAGAGCCAACGCTCCCAGCTCCATGGAAACCCGCACCCCGCTCACAGCTACCACCGAAAGCACAAGCCCTGTTAATATCCAACACTGTGCAGGGACGTGGTAAAACCTAGCAACCCCGCGGCAGCTGTTATGCAATTCTCCATTAATAGCTCAGAGGGATTCAGCATCCTCTTAACATTTGCTCCCCCCTCTGCATTTCTAGATGGGAGTTTTTCGCTTCCCTGCTGCTAAATCTTGAAGTGGGAGGGAACAAAGGGATCACTGTTGCATAATGCAGCCTCACAGCCCTGCGTGTCCCACTGCTTTGGAAGCCCAACAGAAGGCAAAAGAGAGCCATGTGATGGGATCAGATTTATCTATTTTTGCTTCTCCTTTCTTCTATTTTCTAAATTGCCAACTAAAGGAACTAATTCTTTCCATAGAATCACAGATTCATTATGGTTGGAAAAGACCACTAAGATCACCGAGTAGAACCCCAACCCACCCTCACTGTGCCCACTGCCCTCAGTGCCACATCCCCATGGTTCTGGAACATCTCCAGGGATGGTGACCCCACCGCTCCTGGGCAGCTGTGCCACTGCCTGACCACTCTTTCTGAGAAGGAATTTTCCTAATATCCAACCTGAACATCTGTTGGTCATTGTGTGTTACAGAGCCATTGAGCACAACGCACCTTCGGGATGACAACCACATCACATGGATCCGAGGGCCTGGAATGAGCAGGATGGCACGTTGTTGTGGTCACCCCATTCCTTAAGGCTCTGTGGAGTTTGCTGGCAGGCAGGCTGGGAACGATGCTCTTCAGACACCCACGTGATCTTTACTCAACCAGGTAACTTTTAAGCGTTTAGTTTTTCTGTAACAGTCAAAGCAGTGCATGAGCAATGAGGAAAAAATGTCATTTTCAAACACAGTCATGTCCTCAATAAGGCCAACATGCATCAAATTGAGAGTTGTTTTCAGAATGAGAATTTGTCTCAAAAGCCCAAAAATGGGGAGAAATAGGGAAAGAAGTTCAACAAGTTGGTAACTTTATCTGAACTTCAGAGCTCTGACCACAAAACAATAGAAGAAAGTAACAGAAGACTCACTAACAGCTCGCAGTCCCTGATGGGTGATTAAGAAAGCTTGCTGCAAAGAGATGCTAGCATTGCCTCAGCACTCCTAACTGCTTAATCAGGGATCCCAAGCCCTCATAAATCAGGATCAGAGCTCTGTGGGATTCCTGTTCCCAATGAAGGCAGCTGGAAAGGCAGCCTAAGCCAACAAGTTCCCCAGCCTAATGCTGGGAGTCTGGAGCAGTGATCATGAGCTGCCCCTTCCACTGCTCAGAAATTACAAGCAGCCCTCCTGCCCTCACCTGCCTTACAACAAACCCGTGCTCAGCCAGGGAAGTGGCCCATCTTTTGAATACCTGTTTTGCACTTGGTTGCCAAGGGCCTTAAGCAAACTTTGTCATCAGCGATGACATGTTGCAGGGGAAAATGAAGGGGAAATAAAGCACTTTAGCACACGGGCATGAGATGTGTGTTTGTGTAGAGGCAAGGATTTTAAAATAATAATAATTACAAACCAGGGAAAAGCACCTTGCCTCCAGCAGAATACATGCCAAGCAGCTCGATCCAATCAGTTAATGGAAAGGGTTACTCGGTCTGCCCTGCTGCAGTTCTGACACACAGAAAAAAGCTTGGGCTTTTCGGTGTTGCGTGTGGCTGGCAAAGCAATTGTGATTTCTGTTACTGCGGTTAATGTTTGGAAATAATCTTTAACTCCTTGTGCAAATGGCTCTTACCCCGTCCTTCCCTGTGAATTTCTCAACCCTGTGTAATTCATCCTCTAACGACTGGCCCATGATTTGTCACCCACATTTCTGCTTTTTGCTCTGTGTTTATGATGGGAGGTGGAAGCTTTGTGTGGCCGGTAAGGATGGAGATGGGCACGATGTGCTTTGTGCTGAAATGGAAATACTGGGACCAAACAAAAGTGGTCAGGCGGCACCTTCCCAGCTGCAGTAATCAGCAGCATTTGATTTTAATACTCCTCAGTGACCCTTTTTTCACCCAGGAATTGTGTAGCTTTTTGAGCTTATTTATACTTCTTTAACATCTTGTGGCAATCATGGACAGATTACAAAGATTTAATGCTTGTTAATAGAGATATAGGCCATTATGGTTGGGTAACACCGAGCAAGACTTTAAGCATACTTTTCCACCTTAACAGGAGAGCAGGCATCAGATGGAATCTGGCTGGACTCCAAAGCAAATTAATGATGCTGATGTTCAGAAAGGAAACACTGCTGTCCTTAAATAGTCAAGCATTGTTCTCAGACTTCCTGCAATAATCTGTGTCTTTTTACCCAAAAAGATTCCTGTCTGTGTGGGTCCAAAGGCGCTGTCAGCTTCTGAGCCTTCCCTGATGTCTGCCTGCTGTGTATTTGCAGTGTCTGTGGTTTTTGTTCTTTTTTTCTTCCTTGAACCATCCTTTGCTGCTGCACTGCTTGCAGCATTGTGGCACTGGGGGAGTGCAATGGATTTGGGCAGCCAGTGTGGTTGGTCTCAGGGCAGTGCATGGTCTGGAGAAGCGCCTCCCATGATGGTTAGGAAATCAAAATAAGTTACCTAGCCCCTGTCCATTTCCACATCTCACTAGAATGGAGAAAATTCAGAACCCAAATTGCATGAGCAATCAGTGTCATGGCCAAAAGTCATTGTCTGGTGCTGGGTGAGCAGTGGAAGCCCTTAGTTCTGACCTGGCATCAGTTTTATCTGCTTAATGTTGCTTTTTGCTGCCTCTAATCATCAAAATACATTGTAGAATTTGGAGTTCAGTCTGACATTTCTTATGGGTTTCCCAATCCACATATCTTATTTAAGTTCTGCTTACAAATATGCAGTGACCTACAAACACTTCAGTAATGGGTTTGAGCCAGGAAGGGGCTGTGCTTTGCTGCAGTGATTATTTATTCATTTAGCAGGGACTGATGGCTCTGCTCAGCTGGGAGCTGTGCATAATTAAAACCACAGTCCCTGCCCCAAGAGGTTTCCAGTCCAAAAGACGAAGCAAAGGCTGTGCCAGAAGAAGTTGTGGGAATCCCACGTGCCTGGATCATATGCTTAAAAAAATGTAATTTTCTGAACAGTGAGCTCATGTGTACACTTCAGAGAGCCAGGCTGCTCGGGGCTGGCAGGTACTGAAGAGAATTTTGTTCATGGGGCTGAAATAGGGCAGGGTCCTCCTAGGAGCCATGGAGACCACATCCTGACCCCCAGCCCTGGGTAGGCTCTGGTGGCTGCAGCAATGCCTGCAGTGTGTGTCTGTTGGCAGGAGCAGCACTGCATTTCTCTGCACACAGAGAAGGGATTGCGTGCCTGAAAGCTCCACTGTTGGTTTTGTGTTGGTTTTTTGTTTTTTTTTTTTTCCTAATTATATAATTTGCCTTAATAAAAACTATTGCCTCCCTATACAAATCTTACATCTCTTGAATAGGTTGGCACATTTCCAAATAGAACCAGAAAGTGCTTCTTAAACAGAAGTTTGACCATTATTGTTATTAAAATAGAAAAGGAAATGGAGGCTCGTTCACAACAAAGTGATATTTATTGCTCAGTTTAATTGCTTAATGTAAAGCGCCTGACTGGGGATTGGAGGGGGCTGATTTGCAGGCCGGTCACCCTCCCAGAGCCACGTGTTGTAAAATCACATGTTAAAACTTAAGGTTTGAAATGGCCCTGGCAGATGGGAGCAGAATAAGAGCTGTGCAGCAAAGCCCGAAGCGAGTCCGGGTGATTCTGCTGGGAAACAATCCCTCCTGGAAGCTGCCCGGCATGCTGGAGGAGCAGCCCACGGCCATGCTGGTGGCCAGCAAAGACCCTAAAGTGTGAGCCCACCTTCCTCAAACCAACACTCATTCCCTGTGAACGTGAGGATTTTCCCTAAGGACACCCACATAATGCCTTGTTGCCACGCTTGCGGTGCAGGCTGTGCCCAGAGCACGCTGGTTTTTCCTGCTGTAACCACGCAGCTCTGAGCTATTTCTATAGGCTGCCGTAATCAGCCCTGGTATGCTGAGAGGCATATTTGTCATGTCTCGGCTGGTCTCTCAGAGAAGCAGCCACAGGTCAGGTTAGTTACCGAATTTATGTGTCAAAGGCTGCAGGAATGAACCGACGGCATTTGTTGTATTGTTCCAGACAGCAGCTGGATATTCCCGGCATGCTGAGACCTAGGAGTTCCCCTGCTTTCTGTGGCTGTTTGCAGTCCCTCCTTGTTTGGCTGATGTTGCAGCAATTCAAGCAGAAAAAAGGTGCTATCAGCACAGGGAGAGCCGATGTCTCCCTGTAGGTGACAGCTTCCCCGGGGTGCAGGGAGCTGCAGCTGCACATGGCAGGGGGCAGACAACAGCTCCAGCCATGAGGCTAGACACTGCTTTGGGGACCTGACCCAAGGGCTGGGCAGCAGCATCCCATCCCCATGCAGGGAGAGATGGGGGCACCGGGTTCCTCTTCCAGTTATAGGAGAGAGGGCATTGCTGTGGACGGGAAGCCATTCCTGATGAAAGCAATATCTGGAGCACAAAGTTCTGCAGTGTCTTAAACTCAACAGGAACCCATGGGTCCATGAGCTGTGGGTGAAGAAAGAAAATAAATCCGAACAGGCAAAGGTTGCTATCACAGCGAAATACTGAGGAGCAAGCTATTAGCTTTGTTTTTTTTTTTTTTTTTTTTTTTTGTTTGTTTGTTTTTGTTTTTGTTTTTGTTTTTTGTTTTGTTTTTTGCAAGATGAAATATGGGCCATTAGCTGCTGCTGGAAAATGCCTTCCATGCCCTTTGTGCAGCCATGCCTTGCAGAAGGGCTCTCCCTGCACCCAGTGGGGAACGCCCCGTGGCCGGGCTGGGGAAGTTTGAACCTGAACTCATCTGTTTAGGTTTGACTTTTCCTGCTGGAGTCTCTGGCCTCAGCCCAAACCTCAAAAGTAAACTACAGCCAAATACTTTTGAGGTTGATAATGAGGCACTGAAGCATTACTGACAAAAGTGAGCCCTGTCCGCAGTGTCCTGACTGTGTGCGGGTCTGGTACATGGGGCTGCAATGTCCTCCTGGGCACGGCCAGGAACGAGCAAAGTTCTTGCTTATTTCACAGCAAAGCAAACACAGCAGGTTTCTGTTGCATGCCTGTTGCTTGGAGTTAATTGCAAGTGATCATGTCCCTCCACACCCTACATTCCTGCTTGCCAGCATTCTGCAACATGGGACCTTTTTAAGCCCTTCCAGGAATGTGCAAGCCCCATGGGCTGCTTAGTGCTGGGCTCCAAGGGACTTGCTAAGGCAGAGAACCAGATCCTATCCTAAGCCAGACCAATTCCCTGTGACCCGCCTTGCTCTTGGATCAGGAGCTGCCCCTGCACTGCTTTCCCTACATTATGACATTGGTGCTGTGTTGGCTTTCTCTGCAGGTGTGGTTTTTTGCACAGTCTTTTAATGAAAAAGAGTGACCCTGTGAATGTGTGGCTCAATACTGGGAGATCCTCAGACTTGTAAAACGTCACTGAGCAAACAGCTGGTGATGTATCTGACACCGTCAGGGAAAGGGTGAACTGCTTTGGTTCCCCCAGTATTGATGGCTAATGCCAATCCAATCTGGAATGATAGGAATAAAATCTGTCTGCAACCTCTGGCTCTTCCAAAAGGGTTTATGTTTTAATTAAATGGAGACCTAGGTGGTTAATCAGCACTAGTACTGATGGTGTGATTAGCAGGAAGTGCAGGATGGAAAACAGAGAGCAGGGCTGGGGACTCGGGGGCTGTGGCAAGGGCAGGGGCACCCAGAGAGTCCCCATGACTCCGGGCAGCTCTGGGGCTCTCTGTTTGGGGTGCTGGTGAGGGGGACTCTTTAGCACAGTTACCTTTGTGAGGAGTGGTGTGAGAGGTTGCCAAATCAATTTGAAATGCCTTGTGTTGAAGGGGGGACAAATAAAGCCACCCCAGAAATAAGCTTTTAAAATTGAAAGATCAATGAAGAAACGGCCTCCTGACCACCCCCTCCCCACGCAAAGCACACACTTTCTTCTGATGACCGCTCAGCCTGCAGCGGTTTTGATGGCAGGAGGCCAGCAGAGCGCTGACAGAGCTGCAGCTTAAGGTGGAGCTGCTCACTGTTCCCTGCTCAGCCGTACCGGCCCCACAGGACTGGTACCAGCAGGAGCCCTGCTGCAGCTGGGGAGGTGTGGTGAGATGCTCCCATTGGAGAATGCCCACATGTAGGGGGGTTTGCTGGCAGCTCTGTGATTTGGGACCAAGCCCTATGGAAGCTCTGTTCCGTATGGAAGCTCTGCTGGCAAACACTCACTGTGGTTCTGCTGCTTCCTGTAGCACGGCTGTGCTGTGGCACCAACACCCTAAGAGATGCTTGGAGAGGAAGTGTTCACAGCTTTACCATCAAGTGTTTTCTCCAAAACCAAGAGGACATGGGCAGCCCATGCAGAGACCCATCCTCCACTATGCTCACCTGTTACAAAGCCAAGCTTGCCTGGTACAGGTGTTCATAGTCAGCGAACTTTTACTGACACCTCCTCTTGAGCCCATAACTCAACTGGCACAGTGCATGTGCCTTCTGTAGTACTTTTATCACAAAGTGGGAAGGGCAGTTTGTGCATTTCTTCCAAAATCAAACACGTGTGTGCACCGAACATGGAACAGGTGCAGCACTGGGATTGCAAAGGCATTGCCTCCTCACAGAGGAGCACCTGGTTAGTACGGTGTTTGCCATGGCTTTGGTGTTATGGGGCCATCAGTATGCCAGTGATTATTTTCATCTCATTGTCCATAATGCCTTGGATGAGAAAGCCATGCCCACAACGCAAACAGCAGCCCCAACCATCAGCCTTCCAAAGCACGCACCAATCCCCCACTTCTAAATTTCAGAGCCATCCACCCCAATTCACTGCCACTTGCCACGCATGCAGAGGGCATTGTCTCCAGCTGAATCTCAGTACAAGTCATTTCATATCTCACTGGCTTATAAAGCGGTGTGTGCATTTCAAACCATGCCTTTTGCAGAACCTGCCCTGAAGAGATGCTCTGTGTGCTTTGTCCCAAAGCACCACATGGCACCAGGTGAGCACCACTGGGCAGCTTCACAAAGCCCAACTCCTCTGCAGTGCTGTCACTGAGACTGGAGAGCTGCCAGCACAGAACCTATAAATCACCAGCGGTGCCCCATTCCCGGCCCTGACTCACAATTGTATTAAAAAGAAAGAAAACATATTGGTTCTTTTAATTTGCCTTTTGGAGTCGGTGCCTTCAGGCACATTTTCCAGCTTTTCTAAAACACACAGGCTAGAAGCTTCCTTTCATTTCTCAGTGAAAGCTGAGAGCCTCACTTATTACTCCAAGAGCGGAGCTTTATGAAAAATTCCAAATATCAGAAGATGGGTAATAAAATCACAGGGGCTGGCAATGCAAAGACTCCAGATAGATCCATAATATCCCTTTTATAATCCTCCAAGAAAAGCATGCACCATTGGGATGCTGCTCTGCCATGAGAGTAACGAACGCAATGAGTTTGGGTGAGCCGAGGCAGACACACTGCTTAGATGGCTGCTCCTTGGCCGGGGCTCAGCTTGCACAGCCGTGGGCTGAGGCAGGAACTGCGTCAGCAGAAACACACGCAGGAGTGGAGCCAGGAGAAAGAGGGGCAAAGGTGGCTGGCACCCACACAAAGATTTTGGCAGTCGTGGTGCCAACACCTGGCGAAGGTGAGCGGGGAGCTGGGAGGTGCCGGGGAGGCCGTGGTTCATCAACCCCTGCAGGGCAGATGTGGAGGCTCAGCCAGCCTGCCAAAGAGGCGGCCTGCTGAAATTACGGGGTATCTGAGAGCATTTCTTGTTTGGTTCCAGCTCATGCAGCTATTAAAGCAGCTCTGTTGACCCACACCGGGCCCCATGATCAGCATCCCACCCAGCC
Organism: Centrocercus urophasianus; assembly: GCF_019232065.1. Lineage (NCBI taxonomy): Eukaryota > Metazoa > Chordata > Aves > Galliformes > Phasianidae > Centrocercus > Centrocercus urophasianus. The sequence goes on along the minus strand of NW_024884744.1, from coordinate 6,006,834 downwards.
TCAGCACTTCTCCCTGGATGCTCCATGCAGGGGAGCCCAATGGGACCATGGGGAATGAATGTCTTCGCCTACCCATTGCCCACCCCCTGCATGGGCACAGCAATGGCTGCCCTCACCTTCATGGGGAGCATCTCTAGTCACTATTCATGGAAATGGCAAGATAACAACCTCGACTCTTGGTTCCTTTAATGTAATTGGAAATGGAGTTAAGCTGCAACTCTTAAGAAGGAAGTCTAAATTAGGTTGCAAAAGAGAAAAGGATATTTGACAGCAGGAGCAGGCACTGGAAATGCAGTCATTGTTTCTACTTATGGGTTTTGAAATGTAAATAATTTAACACCCAGCTAAGCAGAGGAAAATCTGCTATTTTTGGTTTATTCTGAACAAAGACATCTGTGTATTCTAAAACATACAGTTCAGCATTAAAAAAAAAATAACGCAGCAGTAATGCTTGTGGGAATACCCTTAGGTATTTAAGACCCAGTGCTGGGGCCTGGCTGCCTGTGCCCTGTGTTACACCAATACCCTCACAGCAACCTCCAGCCTCACTGGGTCATTGCGATAAACCCATAAATAAATGATTTGTATTGGTGAATCCTGGGGATTCCTTACAGATTTCAGCCAAAGGATGAAAGCACGGAAAGAGGCTGGGAAGGCAGCACTCGGGTCTGAGCTGAGCCTGAGCCAAGGCACTTGGAGGACAGCTCTGGGTTGGGTGGGACGTGGGGATGTGTGGCTGCCACCAGGCATCAGCTGCATGAGATCACAAGCAGTGCTGAGAACCAGAGATTCAGGCTCTGGTGCCCCTTAGAAATGAGAGCTGATGCATGCACACAGGTGTTGCTCGGGGGCAGGATGCAGCCTCCTCTTTTAGAGACCTTCAGTCAGTTGCTGTGCTGTGAGTAATTAGCACAATTACGCCTGATTTGGTTTGCTGTTCTCTCAGCTCTATCAAACACACTTTTTCTTAATAACTTATTTACAGAAAGGGTTAAATACCTCCACGCTGTATAAAAGCACCCCCAGGTGCTCACACCTTCACAGCTGTGCTGATAGACCTGCTGGCATCTGGAGTAGGAGGATGGGATCTTGGATGGGCAAGAGGTAATGGCCTTAAGTCGTATCAGGGGAAATTTAGGTTGGAGATTAGGAAAAATTGCCTCTCAGAAAGAGTGATGGTGCACTGGCACAGGCTGCCCAAGGAGTGGTGAAGTCACTGTCCCTGGGGGTGTAACTGAGCTGTGGAGATGTGGCACTAAGGGAGGTAGTCAGTGGGCATGGTGGGGATGTGCTGATGGGTGGGCTTGGTGATCTTAGAGGTCTTTTCCAACTATAACGATTCTATGATTTGCCTCTGTTTGGGGCTCCATTTGGGTGCCTGCAGCTGTTTTTTCAGTTGCATACCAAAATAATAAGTTATGCCTTCAAGAAATCCAGGGAACCCCAAGCACCTTGTCTAGCTGAGTGGTTACTCCCTGTTTGCAGATAGAAAAGGCACTTGTTGGCACACAGCAGAGTTGAGCACGCAGCTCACGTCCCTCACTGCTGCTCCTTTCTCCACCCTAGGACCACCATGTCCCTGGCCACCAGCACCGTTCAGTCAGTGTGCGTGCTGAGCACAACAGAGCCCTGCAAAGGCCCTCATTTGAGGGTGGCTCAGACTAACAGGTGAGCTCAGAGCACTGGCTGTGTTTTCCCCCTCTGAGCATGGCTCCATCTCCCATCCTTCCCTGCCTGTGAGCACAAAGGAGGGTGAGTCACCGCAGAGAACACCGTGCTCCCATAGTGCAGCAGATGGGATCGGGGAGTCTGGTACAAATTGTCCTTTTTCATTCATTGAAACTCTCTTAACCCTCCTGAGGCTGTTCTCTGTATTGTTCATGAGCTGGAAATGAAGCAGCTCCTTCACAGCTCGGGCTTTGCTGTGCCAGCCCTAGGTGTGACTTTGCCCTTTGTTGTTATTAAAAAATGGTGAATGTTGCTGAAGGTTTCTCATGAGTGTGTGAGTTAGCACAGGCGTTAATTCACTGGGTGAATTGTCTACTTTCTTCATGCTCCACCTTTCTCTGAATGCTCTCAGAGTGCATCGAGCTGGAATTGATGTTTGCAGCACGTTGGTTTCTGTAGCAGGAAGAAAATCAATGGAAGACTTCAATTTCTCTCTTCTGTATCAGATAAACATTTTGAGCCAAAGTAACAGAATTTGTCATGGGCTGAGGAGAAACAGTCAATCAAAATTATCCCAAACCCATGTTTTGGATTTCTGTCACAGTGACACGGTCAGGCTTTGCTCAATCCTGTTTCCTATAACAATGAGTCACAACACGAGTTTTCATTTTCAGTTCCTTCTGTATTTAATGGATGTGCATAGGGTACTACAGGGCCTTTGGGGATGTTGGCAGCCGGCTGCATTCCTTCCCCTTTTCCCTGCAGGATAACTTTTTTCCTACTTCTGGTGATATTCATTCATAAGACTTGCATAACCACGGGCTGCAGGCTCTTGTCTGAGATCTATGAGATTTGCTCTGGGTAGAACTTAGTTTTTGCAATTACATTGCATTTTTTTTTCCATAAATGTATTTTAATGGAAGTTTCCCAAGCTGCTTTTATGTTGCGATGTTTGCAGAAACACAAATCGGTGTTGGGAGAAAGCTATTCTGGTGTTTACTCATTTCAGCCCTATTTTTAAAGTCTGAGCCAGGAAACAAACCCCACATCCTGAGATCAATGCCAGGTGAGCACCCGGCTCAGGAAAGTAATAGTGAAAAACCAGAATCTATTGCCATGAATGGAATGAGTTAAAAATCATACCAAGCAATGGCCACTCCGGTGAAGTCACAACCTGCTGGCAGGGACTCTGCAAGGAAAAAAACATCTAAATCCATTGGATAAATTATCTGTTGCAAATTATTTCTCCAGCTCTAATTAGTAATCTTCATTTTACACAGTAGGCCTCTAATGACCTGCTTGACAACTATGATGCCTGACAGACAGTAGGGATTTGCATGAAAATGAGTGTTGTTTCCTCCCTTCGAAGCCATAAAACAGCAGCAGCAAGGATGCTCTGCTTTGCTGTGCAGAAGTGGGATAACCATGCAGCAAGCTCTGGGTGAAAGGAGATAATTCAGCTGTGTGTGAGGAAAGAGAGAAAAAAGGAAGCACTAATCTGAACCAGAAATAACAGCACCCAGTGCACAAACAAGCCTAATCAGATCGGTTGCTAAGTGGAGTCATGTGAATAGCAGATGATGGAGCAGAAGCACAAGATAGAGCTCAATGAAAGCATGGGGACCTGGCATGGAGAGGGCTTGCAGTCTTTTCTGTGATTGAATTAACTTTTGCCTTTTTATAGGGAGGATTTTTGAATTTTGGACCTGTTTCAAGAGTGTTACCATGTCCTGTCTGCCCATGATTGACAGGGTTTGGCTCTTTGTCTGCCTTGTATTTCCTGGATTCATACAGACGATGCTCTTGCCAGTCAGTAGGGCTCAGATAAGGTTAAAAAGAGCAAGAGAAGACCAGAAGTCTGTCCCCCTGCAGTTCTAAGGCCTTCTTTCTTTCCTGGGGAGCTGCAGTATTTTTGGTGATTTCAGCAGTGCTGTGCCCAGCCCAGCACAGCACTTCTTGTGCTTCGACAGCTCAGTGCACCTGGAATTTATTACTTGGCAAAACTGGCAACTTCTCTCAACTGGGAAGGTGTTCTGGAGGTGGGGATTTACCCTTCCTTTCCTTCTGGACAACTCACTGCAGTGAATCCAGGAGTGGTTGGGGCAGCTGGGATCAGGAATAACATTGCATCCATTCATGAAGAAAAATGTGGGTTGTAGTTGCTGGTCATCCTGTTCACTTTGATTTTTCATTTAGCAATTTGGCAAATGATCTCCCAGCACAAAAGATAAGACGTGGACCCACCTCCAGCTGCTTCCCTGTGGATTGATCCCATGCCTCTGTCACGTGTTGCTGATCTGAGTTCGTCCTAGCTGGATGTACTGAGCACACAGTATGTGTCATCTGGGTTGGCCTCTGCCCCCCGAGCTGCTGGCAGGGCTCATTGCTGGGGGGGCACCATCCCGAGTGAGCAGTGCAGCAGCAGTGGCCATGGGTTTACAACCTCACGGACTTTCTATCAAAACACATGGGTCACTCTGGGGACTGATGCATTTGGCACCTGGATGTACCCCCTGGGCTGCAAGGAGCGCAGGGCAAGACCCACTGCAAAATGAGGAGCCCCTGCTCAGATCATGGGCATCAGGACTGGCCTCCCCATTGCATTGGAAGTGTTTTGATTTTGTTTCCTTTGCAGAGCACAACTGATTTTGAAACTTCAGAAACTGCCATGAAACAAACTCTGTGTTTGCCAGCCAGCTCTCTCTGCGGGTCATGGCTAGCCCTTGCTTAAGCCTTTTGAAGTCAGAAATTACACAGAAGAAGCCTCTGTCTCTGCACAGATTTGTATGGAGAAATGTGACTTGTGATCATCTTTTAAAACAAACTTAACTATTGGGTTTATTACTTTCCATGTTCCGTCCCTCCTTACTCTCAGCAAAGATCTGCAAGAAACACCACACCTTACATATGGGAAGTGAGCTGCTGCGGTGTGGCATGCAATGTGAGCATGGCAGTGCCCTCTGCTTCTCATTCCCAGGAGCAGGGGATGCCATCTGCCAATTTTTTTTTTTTTTTTTTAAACCAGGCTCAGGGTTTGATCTAAGAGAGAATTATAATTTCAGTGTCTGATTCAGAATGCACTGCCACTGCTGAATATTTATAAATAAAGGACTTTTTCCAAATCAATCAGTGCTGCTCTTGACCTGAATTCAGGCAGTTGGGTTTTTCATCCCCTCTCATCATGATTTCATTTTCTCATCCCCGTCACCGCATGGATTTTTCTGCAGTGACTAATTCTGAGCAGTGTAAGCTCACTGCTGAAAAGCAGCGTCAGAAATGTATGGTTATCCAGGATAATGGGTGCCAACGGCACAAATCCTACAGCTGTGAGGGGGGAAAATGACAGTCATCTGAATGCCAAATTGTTTGCATCCCTTCGTCACCCTAGAGCTTCTGCAAAAGAGAAGCAATTCTTTTAAAGGGTCTGAGGAATAACATCACAAGGCAAACACTTCCAAGTTACTGTTAAGGCTCCTTTGTGGTGGCTGCAGCAATCCTTCAGAAGGGTTTGCTCTGAGGATTTCTTAATTTTGAGAGGATAACTCGGGAAGCGACAGTGACTGTGCTGAGTTAATGCACAGCTTTGTTTTCTCAGTCAGCTTTTCTCAGGCAGCCTGAACTCTGGTTTCCATTTTTGCATCTGTATTTTGGTGCGCTGCGACAAATATTTCTGGTAGGTGCAAGGAAGCATTGCATCTTTCTTTCAGAATTCAGGTTTTGAGCAATTTCAACAAACTTTGAAGTAGTCTTAATGATGAGGGTCATCATTTGAGGAGAATTGTCTCGTTCATTCTGTATTTTCCCAACATAATGTTTTAAGTATGGCATCTCTGCAACATTTGGAGGTTCACAAGTGTTTGCAGCCTTGCAGTGCTTCTCTGCTGCACTTTTCAGGAAGGAAAAATGTCATGTGATTGTATTGGATGCACCGTGGTTCATCTCAGATATCTGAAAGAATCTGAAAAATCATTGCAGATTTCTTTATGGCAAGAAAAAAATTGTGTTGTTCTCATAGAGAAAATAAATAAAGTTCTCGTATTTTGCCTTCAGAAAATCTTCAAGCAGGGAAAGAGGAGCTCATGTTCCTTTGATAGCTTCCCCCTGCATTGTTAATTGCTGCAGTAATCCCATAGCCAAATCCTTTGCTATCTGAAAACCATTGCAGTTGTGCAGTGGGGCTCATGCCTCCTGAACCCTTGCTGCGTGCACTCGTGGGCTTTGTTTCTGCATGGCTGTGGGGCCGGAGGAGTTTCCAGCTCCATTCACTCATCTCAGGGCAGATGCCTCCAAAACACAGAGCACTGGACGCACGTGTTTCCAATTAGAGTAAGAAAAAATAATAATACATTTTTAGAGGTTTCCAGATTTAGGCCAAAGTGTTTATAAAACTGGTTTCAGCTTTTAAGAATGTATTTCCTGGCTCTGGAACTAAGAGGAGCCCCTTGACTCCATGGGACTTTGGATGGGATCCCTGAGCATTCCTGGAGCTCAAGGGCGCAGAGCAGAGGCTGCTCACAGCTGTGGGCAGCTCTGCTCAGGAGATACGCTTATACTGAGGTCTAGGAGCTAAAAACCCCAAATTCTTCCCAGAAGCACGGAGTAGGAAGTAGGGCAGAGGATGGGGCCTGTCTCCTGGACACCAATGTTGGGCTGCTCCATGATCTCCTCCACATTTGTTCCAGTCTCACTGAAAATGACATACAAAAGCACCGGCCCATTTAGTCCAGAGGGAATGGCTTCTAGTGTCCATGTTTCAAATATATATTCTCTCCTTTTTCTCCTCTTTGTTTTTTTTGTGTCCAATGCGAGCGGTGAGAACCCATTTTGTGTTTTATTTTCCTTCATTTCAGCATCTATCTCCGTTCCCTGAAAGCTGCAGTTATTCCATAAAGCCAGTTGCTCAAGTAAATAATAGTGATCCTATCCCATAAAGCTGCTGAAACTGTTGAAATACATTAAAATATTGGAGCTATTATTATTAATATAAATTACAAGAAAACAGAACGTTAGCTGAATCTGTTATGAAAGCAGGAAATCTCCTCCAAGTTGGTTTTAATTTCAGTAACAGAGATCATTTTCCCAGGAATGTGAAGGATGGCTTCATAACATCAGCCTATCAGAAATATTGCCCTGTCGGCCCCGTTCCCTGCCAGCAAAGCACCGCTGTCTCTTTTTCAGATATAGGAGGAAGTACTGATAATGAACATTTCATAAAAGCACAGAGACCTCTATCAAAGGAAGAGATGCATAATGTGTTTCCATCGTTGTTATAGTATTTGCCTTTATACAGTTATTATTTGATGTTTAGGTTTGCTTGAAAGGAACATCTGAAAAAGATCTGCTAAGTCAGAGCCAGCACTTTTAAAAAGCACTTAATGAATTTTTCTTGCTGTGTTGATATTGAGAGGTGATTTATTTGTAGATCATCCCTCTTCTTTTTTTTTTTTTTTTGTGCAAAGCATTTGGGCTTTTCAAAATTCTATTAGTAAAATTACTTGTGCAGTAGTTTTCTGGTGGAGGCAATCCTGCAGGAGCTTTGTGTGCGTTGATTTAGTGCCCATGAATGAGGCTCATCTGCCCTCCCTGCACACTGTTTTTTTGCAGTCAGCAGTGACTCAGCACTGTGATATCGGGGCTTGGAGACACCCAATGGGAACCCAGAGCTCAGCCTCCCCATCCTTGGCACCCTTTGAGATGAATCCTTCGTGGTTCCCAGAATGTCCGTTCTCTGAGCTGCGGGGAGACACCTGGTGCTATTTTGAAGCAATATTAAAATACATATTAAAGTTTAGGAACCAAATCTTTTATTTCGTCCTTAATCGTGGCATTATCCAATCATTAATTTCCTGTGAAATTCCTGCAAATCCCATGTGGAAGAAATGAATCACTTCATGGGGGGAGAGCTTCCTCCACCCTGCCCAGACTCATGCGGGGCAGCTGCAGCAGCGCTGCGGTGATGGGTGATCACTGCATCCCCTAGCAGTTCAATTTAATTGACGTAACATTAAGCTGTGTCACATCACTATTAAAAATAAATGGCACAGAGCAGACATCAGATAATCGGATAGGAAAAAGGTTTCTTTCTGATTTTCCTCTCGGCGTCTCTTTTCCTTCTGGAAGGCAGTGGGCAGCACAGGGAATGTCACTGACTCATTGTGGCTGTTCTGTTTGGCACATCCTCACCCTCATTAGTGGCCAGGCGGTGACGAGGCTGTCGGGTGAGCTGACAGCTCGGTCCCCAAATTTTACAGATCTCCTTTAGCAGCTGAGCTTGTCAAACATTTTGGGTAGAAAGAGCAGAAATGTGTAATAGAGGTGTCTGATTAGAGCTGTAAAATTCATCCAAATCCCAAAGGATGCAGAGCCGCTCTGGAAACCCCACACAGATATGTGAAGGCATTATCAGGCACCGGGGTCGATTAGGTCTTTGCCAGCAGTAATAAACCCATGTGTCTCCATTCCAGCTGCCTCCAGAAATGAAGCACATTTCTTTCATGGCACTGGCACAGGCTGTGGGTGCCCCAACACTGGAGCTGCTGAAGGCCATAGAATCATAAAATCACAATGTTGGAAACGACCTATAGGATCATCCAGTCCAACCATCTCGTCATCACCATTGCCACCACTAGCACTAAACCATATCACGCAGCACGTCATCCAGATGCCTCTTGAACACTGCCATGGACGGCGACTCCACCACCTCTCTGGGCAGGCCATTCCAGTGCCTGACCACTCTCTGAGTGGCCAGGCTGATGGGACCCCGATCTGGGGGGTGGCAACCAGCCCACAACAGGGGTTGGAACTGGGTGGGCTTTAAGGTCTCTTCCAACCCATGCTATGGGCTTCTCGCTAATTTTTGGCAAGTTCCTAAGGAACGCTGTGGGTAGAGCACCCCATCTACCAAGTGCCCACCCAGTTCAGGGCTGCTGCTTCTCAAGGCCCGTACCTCCCTGGTCCCAACTTGGCCACATCTGTGCTGAGCCCTGCGACTGACACTGATGCCACCACAGCCCAAGCAGGCCACAGAAATCGGGTCAGCTTCTTCTGGTGTAAAGCAGCACACCTTTGCTGAAGCCTGTGGAGTTAAAAGAGCACAAGAAAGACCAGAATTAGGTCAGTCAGACGCACTGCTCCTTCTATGCAGCACTGTGACCCTCTTCTTCCTTCCCGTACTCCTCGGTGCACTCAAGTAGGTCAGGAGTACCTCTGCCAGGCAGCTGAGCCCACCCAGGTCACTCTGAGACACTTCCCAGAACAGCAGAAAATCAGTTCCTTCCTGAGCACCAGTGTGCACCCCGAGCACCAGCACCTGCTGAGAAAGGAGCATCACTGAAACAACAGGAACTAAGGTCCAGCTTTGCATTCACAGCGCTCAGAAGCAGTGCCAGAGGCTGGCCTGGGGTCAGCAGAGCAGTGTGGTTGCAGAAAGGCCTCTGTAGTGCTTTACCACTCGCAAGGTGAATTAGTCACCTCCTCGCCATACCTGAGAAAGCAGATGCCACAAAATACCTTCAGTGCCATCTAGCTACTAAGTCACAGTGCACGTTGCAGGAGTGCTGGCTGCCATCAGCCCTTGCCGGCACCCCGCTCCAGATGATGCTCTGCCCATGGGGCTCTCATCAAAACGGTGATGAAAGCCACAAAGATAATTTGCAGCTGCAGACAGCTCTGCTTCAAATGGATGTTTATCTGAAGTGCTGCAAAGCAAATTCCTTGGAAGGAAGGGGAAATAAATAATAAAAAAGGCACACACCCCAAGCCTGTGGGATTTATCCTGCAGCTCGTGAAGGCGCTTCGGTACAGTGTGCATATCTGAATGCTGCCAATAAGGAACACTGGCACTTCTTGGCTTTGGCTTTTGTTTCATGAAGGTGAAACAAAAATTAACGAAAAGAAAAATACAATTAATTTCAGAAAGGGGTTGTTCTTGTGGAGGGCTGTACTTTGGTGAGATTGTTCCATTCGCAGTGTAATTTGTTCAGATAAAACCTGTCTAGGAATGACTTTATGGTCTTGACATGAGGAGCTACACGACAAACATCCATGCTTGCTTCGTGTCTAACGGCAGTGTTTGGCTATGGCTCAAAGGATGGGGTGCAAACCTCCCCACTTTGACAGTGCTGGCTCAAATCCATAGCGAGTTCCTGATGGCTGGAGCCATTCCCCATATGACAAAGCGGATGTTGGACCTCGGCACTGTGGGGTGGATCATGGCAGAACATCCATGCAACCCATAAGGAGACTTCTACAGGACACATAAAGCTTTCATCATGGAAGTTTCTACCACGGCAAAATGTGACAGCTCCAGCAAACAAGGCCTAGCAGCTCTCAGCTGTCCTCTCAGCCAGAATTACCGTGCAGACACTTAAATAAAAATGAGAGCGGTGCTCAGACCTGACACCACATCTCAATCCTGGCTGCTTTACACCTGCCGAGCACAGAGCTGACCCCAGGGCCAGATCTGGCCCATGGCTCCATGCTGGCAGCCACAGTGATTTAAAGGCATGTCAGTGTCAGTCACCGGCGGTCCCTCTGAACACCAGATTTATCTTGCAATCTGCACTGGGAGGTGGGAACGGCTCCTTCTGCTCCTGTGTGGGATAAATCAGCCACATGCAGCTCTGCAATTTACAGGGCACAGCGTCGGCATGGGCACCTGCAGCCTGTTGGTGTGTACAGATGTTGATGCCCACCCTGCAAAAGGAGCACAGATTTTGGGATTGTAGCAGCAAAACCAACCCAAAAGGCGACTTCTGTGCCCATCCCTCCAAAAAATAATGCTGGCAGCAGCCACAGTGGGCCCTGGCAGTGGGAGCAGTCAAGTCAAGGCATTTTTCCACAGCCGAATGATGGGGTTGTCAAGCGTGTAAAGCGCAGTCGCTGAAAGTGATTGTGGCTCTACGTGGATAATTTCTACCAGTATCCTGTTCTTGTGTTGAAATAGTAATGCATAATGTATGGCCGTGCATCCCTGCAATAAACATTTTACGTTTAATTTAGAAATCTCTGAGTCATTAGAAAAGTTCTCTTATTAGGCAGCACAAACCTTTAGGAAGTCAGCAATAGCAGAGTCTCAGAAAAAAAAGTTAATGATGAAGAGAGTTGGAGCGGTGCAAAATACCTGTGCTGGGAAGGGGAGTGGGGCCAGCGTGAGGGATGCCCGTGCTGTGCACTGACTGCAGCTCCCCAGAATGAGATCTCTCCAATATGAGACCTCCCTGTGGCAGGACTTTGGAAAGCAGCCTACAGCTATGAGCTTTGTTACTGTTTTTCCCCAAATTTTGCATCCTTAAATGCTACTTGGTGACCACTCCTCTCCAAGGAAGGCTTTGGGCGATTAAAGAAAATAGAATCACTGGGGAAAAGTAAAACATTGGGATTCCAGCGGGCACACAGTGCTGCACCATGGAAGCCTGCACACCCAATGCCATTCCCTGCCCTGTCCCCACCCTGGGTGTGTGCAGTGCCTCAGGCACCACCTCCCATCTCCGCGTTATTTATTCCATGAAGTATAAAATCACATGGAAGATATTTGAGGTTATCTGGATGTTGACATAAGTTAATCTCTCCTAAACTACTTCTGATTCATTTCTAAGAAACTTGGGCTCCTATGACCACATTTCCTTTATAGTCATCAGTGAATTTGGAATTACAGAGAGGATATCATTTGCTTTGCAGGGAAGGATGCCAACTGTGAGTTTTGTCCAGGGATTTGACTCAGCTGCAAGAAGACTGTGCTGACATACGTGAGTCCATAACAATTAATGACTGTATTTGGGGGTTTATCACTGTACTGCGGATCCCACCGTGGGTCCGCATTGCTTTTTGGCAGAGCTAACAAAGGCTGAGGTTGTGTATCTTTACACCCAGTAATTGCCTCCCCGTCCACACTAACTTTACAGAGATGCACTGTTTTTCAACATCCACGTAGGGCCTTGACCTGTACAATTCAATTTCAAACGGTAAAAATCCCCTGGTCACCATAGATGCTGGTGACAAACTAATGTGTTATGTTCCATAACCGTCTGCTCTGAGCACTGGCTTGACCTGTAAGTGTTCAGGATATAGCCTGACTAAAACAGGTTTTATTATTTTCCATTAGTGCCTGCCACAACAAAATCAACTGGCAGTCCACAGAGGAAATAAAAGTATTTTCCTCCTCCAGATAGCATCTGCTGCAAATGCAAACAGGCCTTTCCCAGCCCTCTGTTTCCTTCCATCACACCTGAGGATCCTTCCCAAGGTTCACAAATTAAGGGTTTGCCCCGTGCTCTCTCCATACCCAGCAGCACCCTAGCTTTTTGTGCCCCCCAAATGCCTTCCAAGCTACCCTTGTTCGTGCTCCTCTCCTTTCCAAAAACTTCTTTCTTTTCTTAAGGCAAATTATTCAGTTAAAAAAAAATTCCTCAGCATTAAAACCTTTCTCACGTTGTCTTGTCTCAGTAAAACAATGACATTTTCCCCTCTTTGATGCTCAGATCTAGCTCTGCAGGAAATTTTACTACCACGACTCTTTCATCTCTCTCCTGGTTTGAAGATAAATGATCCTTGGACTCTTCTGGACCTGCATAAATCACAAAAGCAATCTACTAAGAGAGCTGCCTGTGGCACTGACTTCAGCTAGAATTGAAAAGGACAGCCAAAAATATCCACAGAGCTTACACAGGGAGGAACCCAAACAATTCTTTGGGAGGAAGTGCGATGGCCTGGGGTTATCTTACATCCCTGCATTCCAAGTGATTTGAGAGGTGAAAACGTCCCATGCACCATTCTGTGCCACCAGGCGCAGAGGGCATCCCCGTCCCAGGGAGCCTGCAGGCTGCAGCTGCAGCCGATGCCTTCCCATGAGCTGTGATGCAAAGAGCTGCAGTGTGCAGCCTCTGCTGGGTGCCTTGTGCTTTCCTGTGGGTGGGACTGTGGGCTGTGAGCTATTTTTGCATCTCCCCTCGCTTTCACCTGATTGCAACCGGATACCACAAGCCCCATCAGCCACGAGCGGGGCGCGCTGCCTTGCTAATGTAACACACCATATGCTGACGGGCAAGAAGACAGGATTTTGGGCTGCCAGGCCAGCGTTTGTTTTTTCCCTAAGAAATTTTTTAAAGCTATACTTGTGTTACTCAGAGCTCCTTGTAATTTGGGGACATCTGCAGAGATCATTCACAGTGTCATTCTTCATTAACGGAGGTGTTATCTTGAAACTGGAGTTAACGAAGCTCGCCGTGATGCTCAGCTCCTTCCAGTCTGATGCTTTGCTTCGTGTCCCATTTCCAGTCGTACAATGATGATCCACAGCAAAATAATTTCAGAGCATACACGTACCCAGGTACTTAAAATAGTTATTTGCAACACCGTTTCATCACTGATTCAGTGGCCACTCTACAGATGAGTTAAATTAAGCATCTATGATGCGTAGCATATGTGCCTGCTGACTCTCAGGAACAGAGCAGGGCTGATGTCTTCTACTCCTCTCTCACTTCTGGGATTTGCACCCCTCCCTTCCCACCTCCCATTTTTAACTCTGATTACTTCCATTTGAGAGCTTTCTGAACCTTCAGGCTCTGTGTGCCACTGAGCTGCTCTTGGTGGTCCTGACACAGCAAGGGTTGGACCAGATGACCCCCAAGGGTCCCTGTTGACCCCAACCAATTCCTCCATTCTGTGACTTTCTGGTTTTGTGAAAGGAAAATCTGAGGTAATTCTCTGTTCTTCCATCCAGTGCTACACCCAAAGGCAGCATCTCACTCTGTCAGTCTCAGCTCTACACCTGAGCTGCTCAAATCAACAACACAAAGGCCTTTAGGTAACCCTAGGGATCGCCATGCTGGGATAACTTTACCAAAGATGGTGGCTCAGGTCCGGATTTCATGACTGCTTCAGTTTTCCCCTTTTCTTTTCTGACTTGAAGAAACAGCAGAAGTATTTGCGTGGTATTTTCCACTCAAGGAGATGCTGATCTCATTTTGGTTTCTTCTGCCCTTTGATTTGGGCACAGCCACATGCAGGGATGCTACCAAAAGGGTCAGAGATATGCATGCAGATTTTTTTCATAAACCAAATGTGTTTACGTCATGGCAATACCTTCTCTCATCAGGTGATTTTCAGTGAAAAAAAAAAAATGCCAATGAGCTTCAAGGCCCATCCACTTGCACATGGAAAAAAGAAATAGGCATGACCAACCCAGGAGGCTCAGCCAGCAGTCAGGACCAGCTTCTATGACGCAGGTAGTTGCAGTACTCTAGCACCATCAACCTGATTGAGCTGTAGATATCCCTGTTCATTGCAGGGGAGTTGGACTAGATGACCTTTAAAGGTGCCTTCCTACTCAAATGATTATATGACTGTATGATGATCCTGCATCCAGCTGCATGCTGGAGATTAACCCAGTGCATCCCTATGGGCTCCAGAGTGCAGTTCTATGACTATCTCCTTTGTTCTTAACTCAAGAGGGTGGCTGCAAAATGTACTGAAGCATGCTGTTTTTCACCCTTTAGTGCTTCCAGAACTTTGTGCTCATCTATCTTATGTTATTTTTCTTTCTATTTGTGGTTTTGAGGTCATGGCTGTAGAGATGTTAACCCTTCAAGTGAAGTTCCGAGCCAAAACGAGATTCTTCTCAGAGGAAATGACAGTATTTCTGCTATTGCCTCATAGCTGCAAAACATGAAAATGAGTGCACAGTAATTGATTTATCTTGCTGATCAGAAGGTGTCTCAGTGAAGTTATGTACTCATGGAAAATGCTGTGTGATAGTGTTGGGTGGATAGTGCAAACAAACACAAACTTTCCCACAAATATTTGCTTGTGTTATATTAATCTGCTTGTCTCGGCTCAGGGCTCTCCAGAGTTTATTCTCCACAAATATCCTTACAACAGCTCATTGGCAGGAATAACCAGAGAATACACTCAAGGTAATATCTGGGGAAGCTGTTTTCAAAGGTCCTTCTTAGGCCAGAGGCCCTGAACCACTGCTCCTTCCTTTCCATTCCTCCTTCCTTTCCCTTTCTTTCCCTTCCTTTTCCCACTCAGAAGACCAAGACCCTGCTGTAGCAGGCTGCAACATGAATTCTCCTGGCAGTTTATATATAGCTGGGGAGAAGGGAACAGCGTTACTTTGAGTTCATGAATTAGTCTTCATATTCCTTGCAGCAACCACAAGGAAGTTTGGGCTAGACTTGTGCATACAGGGCTGGGAGCATCTCCTCTCTTCCCTGTGGTGCAGTGAACCTTGCACTGCAGAGCCTGAGACCTGAAGGTCTGGCTTCATCTTGATGCAGAATTAAATTTATGAAATTCTCTTCCAAGCCAAAGAAGGCTCTGGATACATCAAAGCATTTCGTTTTTATTAAAACTCCTTTATTTTCTATTATAATAGATAAGAAAGAAACTGGAAAGCCATTCCAGAATGGAAAAAAAATATATATTTCACAGTGTTTTCTTCCTTTCTTCCTTTCAACTTGCTTACCCTTTAGGAAACATGCATAGTTTTGAAAGCAGTTTGATGGAAGTATGCATTTCTCTGGAAAAGTGTTTTGAACTTCTCCCCTCAGCACTATTAATAGTACTTAGCACTTATTCGGGTATCTTAAGCAGCGTTTCTCAAAGCACATTATGAAAGTATATCATTAGCTCTGCTCCAGATCGATCTGTCTAAAGCTGAGCTGGAATGTTTTTAATTTGGCTTCTAAATCACCATTGCCAATACGCCTCTGTGAGTTACACTTGTACAGGCAGGAAATGAAACAATTTCTCATGATGTATGTCAAAATTAGCCAGCACGACCTGGCTGCAGCCCCCAGGACAGGACATCCACTGCACTGGGGATCAGGATATTCTTCTCTGTCACCCCATTCCTGTGAGGCCATGTGCAACTTTGCATTGCACTTCTTTTTTCCCCCTTTTTCAGTCCTCTGGAAACTCACCATGTCCTCCCGCTGCCACTGGAGCAATGCCAGGCAAATCATTTTGGAACAGGAGATGGGTCAGGGTGGCAGCAAAAACCATACACATTTTTGCAGAATTGCTGCTTTAAAAGATATTAAGAAATTATCTGAATCACAGAATCACCAAGGTTGGAAAAGACCTTCAAGATCATCTAGTCCAACCATCCAACCGTCCATCTGCCACCAATATTTCCCCACTAAACCATGTCCCTTAGTGCAACATCTGAACGTTTATACATATCCAGGGACAGTGACCCAACCACCTCCCTGGGCAGCCGTTCCAGCACCTGATCACTCTTTCAGAGAAGAACGTATTCCTAATATCCAACCTGAACCATCCCTGGTGCAACCTGAGTCCATTCCCTCTCATCCTATTGCTAGTTATGCAGGAGAAGAGGCCAACCTCCACCTCACCAAAACCTCCTTTCAGGGAGTTCTAGAGAGCAATAAGGTCTCCTCTGAGCCTCCTCTTCTCCAGACTGAACCATCCAGTTCCCTCCGCCGCTCCCCACAAGACTTGTGCTCCAGACTCCTCACAGCTTTGTTGCCTGTCTCTGGACATGCTCTAGCATCTCATTGCCTTTCTTGTAATGATGGGCCCAAAACTGAACACGGTTTTGTTTTTTTTTTTTTGTTTTGCTTTGTTTTGTTTTTTTTTTTACTTTTTTTTCCCTTTTAAAAAAAAAAAAAAAAGTCATTGAATTTACAGAAAAAATTGTCTCTTGCCAAACATGGTCTGAGGTGGTTGTGATACTAGCAGCCACCCCCTTCAACACAAGACTTATGTAGGCATTGAATGGAGAAGGCAGAATGGGTGTTTGTAAAGAACTCTGCTTTTCATAGGTAGCTCCTTCCCTGGTGGCAGACCACAAACTGAGCAAAGCTGACTGCCCTTCTGGCAGCAGAAATGCAATGAGGCTATTCATAGCTAGAGGGAAAAACACCGGCTGCTTTCTTTGTGTCGTGATCTGCTAACCTCACAGTTAACCTTGCTGGACACAGATCTGTTAACTTCTACATGCTCCCCCCAATTAATCTACTGAAGGCTGGGACAGAAATAACTCTCCACAGCTGTTATGAATTGATGTGTTCCTTGATGACGCTTGGCACTGCTTTCAGAAAAAAACCCTTATTTTTATGCTCTGCTGTTTGCTTTATTATTTTATTTTTACTATTTTTTAATGCTCTTTCTTTGCAGTCTGATGACATTATACTGCTCTGTTCGGCTCTGCTTGGAAAGGAAGGCAGACTTGCTACTTGAGGATGCGCCATAACGGTAACTTCATTGCTATTATTTTGGTTTTAGAAAAAGAAAGGGTGTGGAGAGCTTGTGGGGCACGTGAGTCAGAGGGCACTGGGTTACATTTGCAGCTCTAGCACGTAGCAGCAGGCACTTTGATGCCCTCTGCCCTGCTACAGTGCCTGAATGGAGCAGCAGGAATGGAGCACCCCACAAACCTGCCCACAGGCAGCACCAGCTGCACCAGGGCACACACAGAATGGAAATCCCCAAACGTGCAAACTGTGGAAATCAGCAGAATCCCCAGATCTGCAGAGCCACCTCTGCAAACCAAAGCTGTATGCAAGTACCAAGCAAACACAGATCTACAGAATCACATTCGGTTACACGTCTCCCATCTTTCCCACACCCATTTCAGGCTTCCATTCCTGACAGCCAACCGTTGAGCTGTAGGAAATTTAGTCACATGTTGAGTGTCACATCCACGGGGTTAAGATTTCATAGGTCTTTATGAAGCTTGGTTAAAATATTAACTTAATTACCAAGAATTAGGTGGTGTTTTGGAGTTTATGAGCACTCTTTCTGCCCGTGTCAAACCAGAGGAAGGGGAAGAGGTTGCTGAGTCTTCATAACAACCGGTTATGGCTTTTATACAGGGGCTGAACTATTTGGTTAGGTGTGATGTAAACCATAGTTATAGAAAAACAAGGACAGAAAGGTGTTTGAAGTGACAACACTGGCAGCAGAGCCCACACACAGCGATGTGGTGGCACAAGGGATGCCCATGGTAGGATGCTTCAGGCACAGCTGCCATGCCAGCCTGAGAGCAGCTCCATTCCTCCTCCAGCAGCGTAATGCTGATGGGTTTGGTTTTGTTCTCCATAATCTCCAGCACTGCTTTTTGAATGAACAAATGAAAGCACTGAGTGCCTCCCCAGGCTCCAAACAACTCGTGTTTTCTCATCTCTGCCCCCCGCTTCACACATTACTCTTCTGCTTGTCTTCCCTCGCTCTGCATCCAGGGGAGAGATTACAAGTTGCACCATCAGCAGCCAAGCAAGGTCTAAGCCACAAGGAAAGATCTGAGTCATCTCCCCGAGAGAGTATTTTAGCCATACATCATTGTTTGTTTTCAGGCAAACCAGTACAATTATGCAACATAAATTCTTTTAAAGCATTTGGGACTTCAGTTCAATTTAAAATCCTGTAGGTTTTATGGCCAGAATGAGTGATTACAAAGTGTGTGCATACAAATGAAGGCTGGGGAAGAAGCACACGGGGATGGAAGGGCGCACACAGCTCTGTGCACACTGCAGCAAAGACGAGAGCTGAGGAGCCTGTGCTGGAGGCTCTTGAGGTATTTAGGGCTCCAGAGCACTGGTTTGCTTTCTGAGTGCTGTGAGTATTTTCTGTGACTGCGATCTCCTGCAAACACTTTTCCATTGGCTTCACAGATGTGAGTGACTGCTGGGATTACCTCCTGATTTATTAAATGGGGATGAGAATCTGATCTATTTAAAAACAAGGCTCTATCATGGCAGGAATAGAGGGAGACATTAAAATGTCTTCAACCTGAGTAATTTATCACCCCAGCAACGTGCTGAGCAGCCGCTTGAGGCTCAGACGCAGCCCTCGGGCAGGAAGGACAGGCTGTGAGGATGTGGCCGCTGTGTCACCAGGTTCCCACTGGGAAATCAGAGCCACTGTCGAGCTGCCTTCAGCACCACCCTCTGCCTCCTCTCCCTCTCGAGGTAGGACCGCACCGTCACCACTCAGAGACCACTGTGCTGTGGGTGATGTCCCACAGCAACGAGCAGAAAGCAAAGGAAAAGTGCCCAAAGCTCCACTCCGCGTGCTCTTTCAAGATAAATAATTCAGACTTTACAATGCCAGTACCTATTTGTTTTTTTTTCTCCCTCCATATAGAGGAGTCTACAGTATTTTTTTTCCTATTTAAGGGAGTATACCGATAGGTTGTGTTTCCTTGTTCCATTTTTACTTGCATAGATGTAAATTCCACAGCAGCAGGGGGAATTATTGACAGCAGATACTGGGATGATTCAAGGCCAGACTTTGACCTATTGATTTTACCAAGATTGCACAGGATGTATGTAGCTTGTTGCAAAATACAGTCTTTGTTTTGTTTATTGCTCAATATATAACAATGTGGACTAAAGAACAATGCCAGACTGCAGAAATGCCCAAGGATTTCTCTTTAATTGAAATCAGGACTGGGAACATCCTTGTAAATCATGAGCAGCCAGCCTTTGAGAAAATGCACTGCTTTTCCAAAGTTTACATTCAAATGGGATTTAGCTTTAACTCTTCACCTCTCACAGCTCAGCTAAATAATCTTTAATGATTTCTCCGGAGCCTCCATAGTTTGAAAGCTCCTGTGCACAACAGATGCTGGGCAGGATTCTTTTTTCTACTGTGAACAGTGATGGAGAAAAATCAAATCCGGGTAAAAATTAGAGACATTCTTGGCATCAGTGTAAATCTACATTCTTGAAAAGCCGGATGCTCTTCCAAATCAGGATTTTGGTTCATTCCATTAAGAGCCTGCTGGCTCACCTTGTAAAATTATGACCTACGCCTGCATTTTACTGGAGTATGATGGCACTTTAGATGAACTTTTAATCCAGAAACTCTGCAGCTGCGGTGCCATAGGAGCACAGAACCCCAAATTCCACCAGATTGGCCCCAGCCTTGCTCAGTGCCTCAGCCCCAGGAGAAGGGAGCTGATCAGCACCAGCAGAGCAGTTCTGAAGCTCTCGTGTCCACACTGGAGCCCCTTCCTTCCCAGTCTGGAGCTGCCCATCTGTTAAGAAACACACAAACAGTGCTCTGCTCAGCTGAAGATTTCACAATGGAACTTCACTTCTTCATCTTTATTTTTCCAAACCCACATTTTCAGAGGCTCTCGTTTCAGCGTGTTTATTGAATTGAGATGTCTCCTAATTATTTATAACAAAAGAGCTCATCCTTCCAGCTCATTGTAAATGGGCAGCATGCTAAATGCTAAGTTAGCAGCAGCGGGCTGCAAGAGGATCAAGATATTAAGATTAATGTAACAAATTTGAATTCTTCCATCCCTACCCTGCAGTATCCCATCGGTGTATGTGGCTGGGAAGGAAAAGAAAAGGCTCCTCTGCTCCAGAATAATAGCAAGAGCTAGTGGAGAGGAAAAAGGAAAGCCCTGTTTATCTCTAGCAGGAAGATAATTGATCTCCAGCCTGCACACAACCGGTCTCAGAGCAGCCGGGAGCTGCACAGAAGAGCCTGTAGCTAACCAGAGCCCAACCAGCCTGTCAGACAAAAGCTTTATAGGGACACCAGGGAGAACAAAAGTTGCACATTTCGTTCCTTCGCCATAAATCTCCCATCTTTATTGTGTGGAGACGCCGGCTTTGAGCACGCTGCCTTGCAGTGCAGGGTTACCCCAGCTGCTCTCGGGGTGCTCAGACGGCTCCCAGGCTCCAGCTCCATCACTCTCCCTTTTATGTGTGCTGGAGGTAATAAAATAACCATTTCTAAATTTAACTAGCATTGCATAATGCAGCTATTTATTATGTAAAGCTGCTGTTTACAATGCCCGGGATATTGATCACTATAAAAAATGCAATGCAACGAAAGCTCGTATAAATTACTGTTACTGTTTTCCTTTCTTTTTGTTTAAAGGATCAATCAAAGGTCTAATTTGTTCTCATGAATTCACCCCTGTGCAGCATGCAAAGCACCAGGCAGCGCGTTGTTTACTGTCATTCAGGCTTGTGTGCAGCACTCAGCTCAGAGCCTGACAGAGGATATGCAAAGATGACAATTTGTTCATTATCCGAACCATTGGAAAAGGCAAATAAAGCACACTAACCTGCTTTATTTCAAATCAGGTCTTTTTTTTTTTTTTTTTTCCCCTCAGCTATAAAGCAGCAGTGGCAAGCACTTAAAAATTCCAGCTTTATGGCTGTATATCATCATTATCACCTCCAGTACATTATGAATAGGTGTTTTCTTACAATAGCACTGAGAAAATGAAAGATGCTCTCCTATTCTTCAGGCCTTTTGGGGGTAGAAAGAAGGATGGGAAAAGAGAATTAAATATTAACAGAGCGAACAGATCACTAAACAAAAAACAATTAAATAGCACAGCATCCATCCAACAATAACACCAAATCATGATGCAACTGCTGAGCGTGGGGTGACATACTAATCATGGATTAAAGGGACTGATTTGTGTCTCATGAGTATTCATAGGCAAAACCTGATATGTGGAAATTGAACTCGGGGAAATGTGTTTTGTAGGAAACATGAGGTTGTACTGGTGTCTGTGCAAAATGGTGATGGCTTTTCTTGACTGTGCCGTAGGGAGAGAGGAAAAATTTATCATTTTTTTCACTTATTTTCTTTTTCCATGGGGTTGTTTTCCTCCTCTCTATGCGACCTTTTTCCTTTCAGTTACTTCAGCTCAGAGTGTAGGAAAAGAAAAAGTGCTAATGGACCAAATTATGGCCCAGAGCAAGGAGGCCACCAATGACTTCAGCAGCACTGAGAAGGCCACTGCTTGACGTGCAAGTATCAGAGAGCAGTCTGACACAGCTAACTGGTTTCTTTTCCCCATTTTACAATTTGGAAAGTCCCTGATTCCCCCAGCTATATCCCCGTCTGACATTAAGCAGCAATGTCACTGCAGGACTGATTGCTAACATGGAGATCTCTCTTCTCCATCAGCCTCTGAGCTGCATCTTCCATTCGGCACAGTGAAAAAACCCAGCGCTAAGGCAGCACGTTGCTATGATCTTGATGGAGCTTGTACCTTAAAGTTCAAAGGAGCTTAAACAGTGGGAAAGCCCCTGTGGAAAATCCAGTGTTTTCATGTGCGAGTCAGGTTTTCAGTCATGTATCAGTTGTTGTTATTTTCAGCGGCTGGTGTTTCATTTCTGCACAGAAGCAAATGTAAAAAAGCGAGCGAGCGATTTATAATGGACTAATCGATGCTGGTGGTGGATTCGCTGGTGCCTGTGCACTTAGCCTTGCCGATGATCAGAAATTTCTCTTGAGGGCAGCATTTCTTACAGAGATGGATGGCTTTATTTTCCATCTTCCAAATGTTTACTGGCACAGCCAGACCCGCTCCAGCCCTGCTGCTGGCAGAACAGGGGCATCACGAGCAGGGGGAGCAGCCCAGAACCCAGCCACTACCCCCCTTCCCACTGGGACCAGGACACGCACCTAAACCAGGTGACAAACACAGCTGGAGATGGCTGATTAGCTGCACGGCCATTAGCAAATCATGAGGATTTAACTTTCCTGTGATCAGAGCATGTGAAGAATATAGCTGAGGTTAGAAAGAAAGCGATAGCGAGCAGAGGACTGAAGAACTGAAGCAGCGTGAACAAGACCAGAGCAGGAGCAAAGGGAGTTCCTGCAGGGAGCAGTCCCAGAAACCTGGATATTACACAGGATAAGCTGAGGAGCTTTGCATCAAGGAAACCTCACAGAACTCCATGCCAGGCGGGATGCCAGGAGCTCAGTGTTTATCAACAAAGCTGTGGAGACAGTTGTATGTAGAGCTAGCCTAACACCCAAGCTCCAAAATAGGCGCTTCTGAAAGCACGCTGAGATAAACCCAGGCCATTTTTGGAAGATGGCCTCTTCTTTTTCCCCTCTGGTTAGCTCCAGACTGTCTGGAAACTGATATTCGTTTTCCTTATGTGATTGTAAATCAGAAACAAAGTTTGCAAAGGCAAGAGGGTGGCATGGTACTGGGCTGGGATGCTTGAGAGCCATCCTTTTGGTTAATATTAAGGGACATAAAGGAGAGGTAGGTCATCATGCAGCCTCCGTGTGCTCTGTAACACAGAATCTTGGCCTCATGGCCGCTCAGGGGCCTACTCTCACCTCCTCCTCCTATACCAGGGCTCTGTTCCCAGCTGCAGAGCTCTGTACTCTCTTGGGGGAAGTGAAATAGGTCCTTATTTTCAGGATGACAAAAAAAAGAGCTGCAAAAAACATCTTAAAGGCTGCCCCTCCCCCTCTGCTCTGCAAGTAAACATCCTCTCTCAGGTGTGCCCTTACCATATCAAAAGCTGCTTTCTTTTCTGTAATCATCAGCTTAATGCTAAAGAAACTGCAGCACTGCTAATAGCCAGTGACCCATAAATGCAATACGGCACCAAAGGTCACGGAGTTATGCAACAAACTCCCTTTTGATAAATTGGTACAGTTCCCTGGAATATTCTTACAGTGATTTTAAGAGTCATAACATCTCACCACGTGCTGCACCAGCTCTCTGACATGCAGCTAAAAATAGCAAGTGCTGCAAAGCCAGGGAGAGCAGCTTCCAGCTCAGCCCCAAGCTGAAAATCCCTGCTGCTCTCATCACTGTTTTGATTTCAGCACACCTTGAACACAAGGTTAAACCAAGAGGGTTGAGTACGAGGCCGGAGCAGGCAGGGAATGGGAACAAGGAGGGTGGGATGCTCAGAGCTTTTTGTCTGATTCCTGAAGAAACTGAGATGCCTGGGCCATTTTATTGTGCTTCAGTGAGTTCCCTCAGGCCCAGTCCTGGGTTTGGCCAGGATGACCTTGCAGTCCGACACAGGGCAAAGAGGGGGCTCAACCATGGTTACATTTCAGAGCAGGACTGCCAGATTGCAACGTGTTGCGTACTGCACAGTGCAGCAGAGTGAGCACCCTGCCATTTGCTGAGAATTTATACACAGATTGGCTTTCTCCTGCCTCTTTTTTTTTTTTTTTTTTTTTTTTAAAGGGATTATGAAAATGTAAGTGACGTTTTTTAAAGTGTCTTGTCTCTTCTGTTGTGTTTGATGAACCCTAGGCAAAAAAACAAAAACATGTTTGTGACATAGTCCTCTGCTTCAACCCATCTGCACATGCAGGTTTTGTAAGAGAGAAAGGAGCCATGGTGGGTCCTGCTGGGGACACAACAGAGTGATTAGCAGGTTGTGAGTCCCAGAAGCTGGAGAACCTGACAAATCCCAGCTTCTGCTTATTTTCCCCTAAGGATCTATACAACATTTGGAGTTAATGTTGGATGCATGCATTCCAGAAAGCTGGCCCCATTGGGAGAGGAGTTAGATGGGTCACAAGAGGGTATCTCCAAGGTTCTCAGTGCCCAAACCCTTGGGTTAGATCACCAAAGCCACAAGCAGGGTTCCCTAATTCCGTGCAGGTCACTTCTAGCCCTGGGTCAAGCCTATGGGCACCGTGCAGCAGAGCTGGTGCTGCTGCAAGGAGAGGCTGCAGCTCAGGCTGCGAATGAGGAGCTGTGCCTCCTGACCCCTCAGCATGGCCCCGCTCCTTCTGCAGGGCCAGCAGCCTAGCAGCAACTCCAATTAAAAAAAAGAAAAAAAGGAAAAAAAGAAAGAACGAAATAAATGCATAAATAAACATGGATCCTCGAGACGCAAATTAAGGCCATACTGCAAGAGAAATGGAATCCAAAGAATGCAAACAGCCAAATACACAAACAAGCAACAAAAGAAAATCAATTATGTTTTTGAGGAAATCACAAATGAGCAAACAAAACAGAGAGTGCCTTCAGCCTGCAGTGCCTGCAGTGCCATCCCAGCTTGCTGGCCACGGCCTGGCCTTCCTCTGGATCTCCAAGCTGCTCTCTGCCCTGTGGCTCAGAGAATAAAATGCTGCACGTGGCTCTGTGTGATGGGCCCGGTACCATTTATTTTCCTTTAAGCCAAACTCTCAGAAGGGTGAAGTTTTCCTTTTCCTCACAGCACCCACTTCAGAAGCAGCGCAGTTGCGCTCTCCTGGGCTGGGAGTGCCTTCCAAGATCTCACTGCACCACTTTTAATACAGACGGGATGGTTGAGCTGTTGGGAGGAGCTCATGGAGTCACCGGTCGGCTCCACGAGGGTGAAAGCAACCCTCAGAAGGGGAAGGGGCCTGGAGCGGGGATCCGGCCCTCACAGACCGTCCCTTCGGCTTGATGGCCTTTGTTTCTCTGCTGGCAGACTAATTATTTCCACCCACTCTGCAGAGCTGCACGTGACCTCCGTGCCATGAATTATAGATGCCCGACACATCGCACCCAGCTATGACGATGATTTTTTCCACGAGCAAGCCATGAATTATGAAGAGGACGCTCTGCATGTCTAACATTGCCCATCCTGGGCGCGGGGCCGGGGCGGCACAGCCCCACGAGGCCATGGCGGGCTCTGTGTTTTCAGGGAAAATGAAGGACTCGGCGTGCAGATTTTGAGACGCTCCCGTTAGGGCAGTGGGGGGCACGTGGCGCCGTCGGAAGCGCTCAGCCGCAGCCCCTGCTCCCACACCAGCGGCCTCCCCTCACCGCCATGCGGGAGAGCCGGCCCCGCCCCCTCCTTTTTTTTTGGCTTGCGCCTCTCTTCGGAGCTGGCGGCACCGCGCCGCCAGCTGCGCGGCTCTTCTAGAGCGGCGGTACCGCCGGCAGCAGCCGGGCAATGCCCGCGCGCCGCGGGTGACGTCACCGTGTTATTGACTTTCCAAGTCTGAATGACTGAGCACCAGGGAGGGGGCGGGGAGGCCGCGCCGCGCGGCGCCCGGCCAGGCGGAAATGGGCGCGAGCGGCTGAGCGGGGGAAGGGCGCGCGGCGGCCGCCAGAGGGGGGGATGGGAAGGGGCGGGATGTGGGGGCGGGGCCGCTCCCTCTCAGTCCGGCCCCGGCGGGAGGCGCCGCGAAATGGCGGCCGGGAGCGGCCCGGCTTTGAGGTGGCCGCGCCGAGGCTGGGCCCGCTGGGCACCGGGCGGTCGCGGCGCTCTGGGTGCCACCGCGCTCTCCTCGTCTCCAGGCCGCGCCGAGCGCGCTGCCCCGTTCTGCCCCGTTCTGCCCCGTTCTGCCCCGTTCTGCCCCGTTCTGCCCCGTTCTGCCCCGTTCTGCCCGCGTGGCCCCGCCGCTGGCTGAGGGCGCAAGGCCCCTCCGCCCTCCGAGGGCCTGAAGAAGGGCAGGAGGCGGGGAGGCCTCATTGCTCCTTGCTGCTCCCTGAAAGGCTGTAACGTGGTGGGAGCTGGCCTCTGCTCCCAGGTAACAGCCATAGGATGGGAGGGAACTGCTTTAAGTTGTGCCAGATGGGTTCAGGTTGGATATTAGGAAACATTTAATGTCGGAATGAGTGTTGATTCACTGGCATGGGTTGCCCAGGGATCTGGTGGAGCCGATGTCCCTGGGAGTGTTAAAGAAACATGGAGATGTGGCAGTGAGGGATGTGGGCAGCAGTATGGTTGGATGGGTTGGGTTTGAACTTGATGATCTCAGAGGTGTTTCCCAACCCTAATGATAGTGTGATTCATTTCTAGGTGAGTGTGGTGCTGTCATTGTGATCAGCAAGCATCCAGTGTGAGCGTTCAGCGCAGCTATCTTCAGACAGGTTCAAATTGCGGGATATGGAAGCACTGAGGAGCAAAAAACCCAGTATTCATTTCAATGCATGCATAGAGTGCTTAGAGCCCAGGCTGTCATCTACCACAGAACAGAGCACAGGGAGAAATGGCAGATTTGTAGTTCAGCCCTGATGTCCCTGACCAACAGGACATTGGAACAAGGCAGGCACAATGATACAATTGCAGCAGAAAGAAAGACTTCTGTCAGCGATTATCTATGCAAAAGCAGCATTTGCAGTAGTTCTCCTGGGCCCTGAGAGTGCTTCGTGAGGCGTGCTGAGATGGATAGGATTTGTAAACCATGGATGGGTATTTCCTACAGTGCAGTGCTCTCGGCAGCGCTGTTCCACGAGGCTCTCTGTAGAAGACATATATGTTCATGAAAACATTTTATAGCCCTGTTGTGCTGGGATTAATATCAGATAAGAAAGTTCAGACCACGTGTACTTTGTTCTTCCCAGCACATTTCTAAGTCCGCAAATAGAAAGGAGCCCGTGGGAGCATATGACTGTTAAGTAACTAATATGCTTCCCAGTTGATGCAATTTTGGCATTTCATACAGGTTTCACAATAATTTACAGACTGTGCATTTCTTCAGAAGCAGACAGCATCTGTGTGCACTTTGAAAGATGGTGTCTCAATCTACAGATACACAGCTGTGAGTGATGTGCCTAGGTATACACAAGCTGCAAGTCAGCACTGTATGTGCTGTTACGCTGAATGCCACTGAGTGAGCCTGGTGGTACTCACCAAACGTGGTTTGCTTTCCCTTCACATTGCCATAGGGGGTACCTGATAAAGCACCGCATCTCCTTGCAACAGTGATGTTTTGTACTGGACAAGAGCAGCTCACACTGCATTACACATTGTGTTGCCATAGCCAGCAGTGCACACATGGAGCCTTTCTGTCTGCCTTGGGGAACTTTTGGTAAGTTTAGGCCATGCCCTGCTTTGATGGAGTCAGTGTGTGAGCCAACCAAAACCACATGAGCTGTGCTCCCAGGAAGGAGTATGGTAAGCTGAGTGGGTTGCGGTTAAGCTCTTAAAAGGGGAACTGAAATCGCTGTGCTGAACATGTTTTGTTTTATATTAGGCTTATAATTTTAGGTCTAATGTTTGGTTTGGAAGCTCAAAGCCATGCTTGAGCCCGCAGCTGCCAGCTCAAGAAGAGGCTGTGGTGTAATAGTCATTTAATTCCTCCGTGCTGTAATCTGATGGTGGGATGTGCTCCCAAGCTGCTTTTAGGTCTGACTAGGGAACAAAATCAATCACAGAATGCACATTACAAGAAAAGTGCTGTTGGTGTCAATTACCTAAGCTCTGTGAACGTAACTCTTCTAATTTCCTGTTAAATCAGTAATGTTACCAATCTTAGTCTATTATTTTAATTAGGACTGTGACTGCAGTTGCTAGGAGCCGAGCAAGTGCAGACAAATGTGAATGTGTAATTAGTCCCACAAATGAGTGGCAAATGGAACGTGTCAACAGCACGGGTGGTTACAGCATGGGGTGCAGCAGGAGGCTGGGCGCTTAGGGCCAGGTTCTGATCCTGTTGGCCTCAGCACCAGCCCAGCATGACTCTGCTGAGCTCAGAATCACCCCAGACGTGAGCAGGGGGTTGGAGATTCTGGGTCTGGCCCACAGTCATCGTGCTTCCTTGGTGCTGCACCGCGGGCTATTTTTAAAGCACCAATGTGACCAGTCTGGTCAGTTATTTTTGCTGGGATGTTAACTGTACACCAAATGCTGCAGGCTGCTTGGAGGACGTGGGTGATCCCAGCACCAGCAGGTGTCAAATTGCAGCCCTCCAGCAGAGCTGCAGCTCCCAGAGCAGGCAGGGAATGTCTTGGCTCCCTGCTCTACCTTTCGAGCTGAGGAAGAAACTTCCCGGCTTCGGTCCCATCTGACTGCCTCGTGCACCCTTCCGTGTTGACAAGTGTGACAGTGCACAGGCAGCATTCACTACTGGCCTTGCTCAAAAAACGAACTGAGGACAGAATCCCTGGCTAAATATAAAGCCAAACTGGGGGAGAAAACAATGTGGCAACACAGCTCAATCAAAATTAAGGATGAAAATCTTAATTTGCTGATGGTTTATGACCTGGGCGGCTTGCAGCAAGCACCATATGCCTGGAGGTCCAGCCTGCCTCCAATACAAGTGCAGAATGGCACAGGAGGGAGAATGCTGCTTTTATTAGCACTTGGCTATCGGTCAGCAGTCCATGCTCCACAAACAAATGCACGGGCTTGGTGCATGTCATCCCAGTTCACATGTTACAGAAATAACACTGGACTGGAACCAGAGTTAACACAGCTGAGGTTTGGGATGCTGCTGATTTGGAGGACAGAGGATGGCAGAACCTCGTTGGGTGCTACCTGCTTTTGGAGACAGAACTGATCTCTGCAGCTCAACCTGTCATCTGCACTCTTGATTTCCATGCATTAGTGGATTATTCTCTCACTTCACTTAACAAGGTACTTCTTTTGGAACAAATGGATTCAGAAAATGTCAGAGGTTATGTGAATGTTAGATTTAGTTTCCAAGACAAAAATGTTACAGAAATAGTTGATGGAGAGGAAATACTGTGAGGTTTTCATTTGAAGGTTGTTCTCAGGGGATCACGCACACGACTGCTGGGCTCTCCCTTCCTGGCAGTCAGTGCAGGAGTTGTGCAGCATGGGGCACATGTGCTCGTGCCCTTTTGCTCCTGTTTGCCATGAGAATGTGCAAAGCAGCTGCCCTGTGCTGGGCAGTGCTGGCTGGGTGAGCTCCTTTTAGTTGAAATCTGGTATCTCGGGATTGAGGCCCTTGTGACGTCAGGTGTACATAGAGTCATCCATAGCCATAAGATTGCACAGCTAGCTTGTAATGTGCATGTTAATAAGGCTATTAAGGTTTACAAATATTCTGTTCTTCCTTACAGTTTATAATTTAATTAATTGTCAGTTAATTGTCTTGTTTTCCCCTTGTGATTGATGTCACGGAGTGGGATTAGGCAGCATCAGATTATAGAGAAGGCAGCAGTGAATGCAGCATCCTATGATGGTATGAAAGGAGATGTTTTTATGGACAAATCCTTTCCGACATGGATGAATACCTCAGTGAGATATCACAGGGTATCAGCTCCATACATATTGTAATGGGATCATTAGTGGAGGTACCAGCTGTGTGAGGTTTGTATTCACAAGCCACAAGTCAGCAGTATCAGAGAAATATTCTCTCCTTGGAAATGTTTGCCAAGTGTAAATCTTTCCCTTTTTACAGAGCCAGTGTTCAGTTTATATAAAGTGGGAAAATACTCTATTAGGCCCATGGGACTGCTCCAGCTACCCCTGAAGTCAGAAACGACAGGGGAGCCTTTGGCTTCTGTGGTGGAGGAAAGAAACCTATAAGCAGTCCTTTTCAGTAATATTCCCAGGGGGAAAAGCAGAGAGGAAGGTCTTTCATCAAAGGCAGGTGATGTGTGCGTGAGCCGGGCAGCCCTTGTATGAGAGGCACCTTCATTCCTAGGCGGGAAGGGTGTGAAGGCTTCCATCCTCCAGCGCAATTTGCTGGCTCTCGCCAGGTCTGTTCTCACCTCCAGATACACATTTGCACCAGAGCATCCAAACAGGCTGCCAGCAACACTCCTGCGGATGCTGTTCTGCGTGCAGGCTGGTGCAAGTCTTAATCACGGCAGTCCAATGGGTCACCCAGCTCCAGGTTGGCTTTTAACCTGCCCTCCGTGGAGCATCAAACTGGAGGTGCTATAGAAATTTTCCTTCCCCAGGCATTGTGGATGAGCAAGGGCAGCACTCTCTGGTTGGAAGAGCACACCGACAGCTCTGGAGCCAGCCACGGTGCCAAGCAAGGGGATTCAGGGTAAATGAAAACCTGGTCCTGTGTGACTTTTGACCAGGCTTTGATGTCATTTCAGCAGAATAAAGCTGGAGTGATTCCAGTGACTTTGATGTGAGTAAAATCAGACTCTGAAACTCTGCTGAACAGAAAATAACCCGTATGTTCCCGTCTGGGTGGGTGTGCAATGAGTTAGAACCCCTGCATAAATCAGCACAAGCTAAATAGGTTATTTCTGAAGCTGTAATCAGAACAAGGAGTCAGCCAAACCACATCTGTCTCTTTTAATTCATTCCTTCCATTTTGGGGACTTAGCCTTTAGAAACAGCTATCAGTGATTACATAAAAGAGATTAGCTAACATTTCTGCATAAATCAAGGCCAACGCAAGATGTTTCCTGCAGGCATTGCAAAACCCACGGCTGGCAGAGGACAGCGGTGCAAGGGCTGGGTAGGGCCAGGCAGAGCTTCACTGCTGCTCCGAGCCGCCCCGCACAAGAAAACACGTGTGGGATGAGGCATGGTCTGCCCCAGGTTCACGTGGTGGGTTTTTTTAATGCGAGCAGGTTTTCTAGCCAAGATACATGACAGAAACAATGAAAGAAGAGAGGCACAGGAGTACCTTATTGTAGACCAGATTTCCATGTGCGAATGCAAATCAATCTTGTTGTTAAAGAAAGAGCCAAGCCAGAATGTGTTGCAGCTACTCTCTTAGCGCAGTTGCTAACAAAGTGTCTTGATGTGAACACTGTTGTGTGACTCAACAAATCTTTTTGTTTGCTTCTTCTTTTTTCTTTCTTCTTCATTTCAATGTGATTTCATCATTTTTGCTCTGCTAACACGAAGGGTGAGGCTTAGGGTCACGGAGTTGGAATTTCCCTTCCAGTGTTGTCTTACTGCTTGTCTCCTATTCTTTCTTTTTTAGCAGATCTATGCTGAGGTTGGTGGGGAAGGCTCAGCAATTCTTTCCCGTTTGATCTGCCCTGGACTTAAGTTTTTTACAGAGAGAGTGGTGAAGTACTGGAACAGGCTGCCCAGAGATGCTGTGGATGCCCTCTCCCTAGAGGTGTTCAGGGCGAGGTTGGATGGGGCCCTGGGCAGCCTGATCTAGTATTAAATGGGGAGGTTGGTGGCCCTGCATGTGGCAGTGGGGTTGGAGATTTGTGATCCTTGAGGTCCCTTCCAACCCTGGCCATTCTGTGATTCTGTGGACTGGAGACCATCTTCCCCTGTGCTGTCCTTCCACTCACCATCAGTATGTTCACATCCAAGCTTTCCTACCAATCCTTTAAGCCAGAAACACCAAAAGTAGTCTCGAGTTTTTCATTCTTTCATTTTTGAGGAATTGAATTTGAGACACTGCTGCTGAGTTTCAGTGCTGCCAAATAGCAGGAGGTCTGTTAGCTGCTGAGTGCTCACTGCTTCTCAGAGTCATGGTATTTGTTGCTTAGAGTTCTGCTGAAAACGTTAGGAAGGCCTGGGAAATGCTGAAAAGAGAATGTATCACTTAGAAAGAAAGGAGTGTGAATCTAAGTTCAATTTAAGGTCGGCTCCTTAAGGATGATGAAACCAGCTACCTAAAAGCATTTAGTGCTTTTAGGTAAAAAAAAAAAAGAAAGCAAAAAGGTCCCCATTCCCTATTGAAATGCAGAGGAAATACATGCCCAGGAATATATCTGAAAATGAAGCTGGTTATCTCTCTTCATCCTTTGATCTCAAGTGTCTTTTGAAATCTGGCCTCCAAGTGATATGCGCAAGGATGCATGAAATCAAGCACTGAATCTTTATCTCCTCTACTTGTGCATCTCTGCACTGTGATTCACAACACAGATCCATTCTTCTCCAGGCCTATTTCTGACTCACAGTGATCAAGTCCCAGAAATAAGGATGCTGAGCAGCATCACAGAGTGGGGGATCGCCTGATGGCAGACACCCTCATCTGCTCTGGGCTCATCTGTCTGGGCTGCAGCTGCATTTGGCTCTGGATTCTCCCCAGAAGTCTGAAGAAAATAAAGATCTGCCCCTGATCCTTGACCTGCATCGCAGACCGTGGATCAAGTCATTTGTCAGCTAGCACTCATAGAGAATCTGAGAGCTTCTCATGCTGGCAGTGCATGAGTGAGGAGGGTGCCTGGAGAGACAACTGCTGATGTAGTGAAGGGAAATCTGAAGTTTCCCCTCTGCTTTTTCATGCATAACAGCATCTTTATGCCTCATTTCCATCTTCACAGCTCCTGCAATTTACATAATGAACATTTGCAAAGCTTGAGATCTAGGTTCACTTTGTATCACATTGACTGTAGATGACCTTCAGCATATCATCAGAAAAGTTTCCCAAGCGGTTTTCCCAAAGGGTAAGGCTATGAAACATAAGACCATCAGGAAAGGAGAAAAGGAGAATAAAATCAGATTTTGGAGATATCTGCCTTTCAAAGATGTATTTTCTCCAGCAGGGGAAAAAAACAGAATTTAAAAAAGGAGTTTGGGACTTAACAAGTAGCTTCTTTAAAGCCAGTATTGGTAGACACCCAACAATAAAGTAATTTAATTAGGTTTGCTTTTCCAGATCTGCAGAAAGAATATTTCCATTGCAGAATGCATTTGAAGAAGTGTTAAATTCATAAAAACTAAAACCAGAGAGACGGCTTTATTTGCATTCCTTCATAAACAGTGGCTGTAGATGAGTGTATCCATTTTGGCCACCTCATCAGGTGCTACAGCATGAAAAATCTAATGGCACGTATGAGGCAGTGGAGGCAGAGATTGAAGACAAAAGAGGAATCTCAACCTCAAAGGTCAGAGCAGGGCATCAGGGTACAAACAGGCACCTGCAGCCTGTTGTGCCTTTGTGAAGGTGTCAGGTGCAGCTGCGATTCCTCCTGCTAGCAGTGGGCAGTAAGCTGGGGATGATAAAGCAGGAGCTGGGGAACTGAGGCCCATTTTCTCTGGCGCCCCTCCACAAAGCTCTGCTCT
Organism: Centrocercus urophasianus; assembly: GCF_019232065.1. Taxonomy (NCBI): domain Eukaryota; kingdom Metazoa; phylum Chordata; class Aves; order Galliformes; family Phasianidae; genus Centrocercus; species Centrocercus urophasianus. The sequence goes on along the minus strand of NW_024884744.1, from coordinate 5,973,778 downwards.
CATCAGCCCCTGTCTGGTGGTCCTGGCAGTTGTATGGCTGCTGTGCTGTGTGTGTGGCACAGCGTGTTACACCAACGTGGAACAGTGGCAGAGCAACTTCTCCAGTTGTCATTTGGGTGACAGGTAAGCACAACTCAGGGATAATCTCTAATCTAATGAGTGCCTGTGAGTTGTCTTCCACTGTTTGTGCTCTCCAGCTGGTTGTTGTTCACTGCAGTAACAGAGGGTACTTTGAAAGAAGACATGCCTTTTACAACTGACTCGAGGACTATAGAATTACTTTATATGGAAAATTAACTGAAAGTTGAAATAGAGAGGCTTATTTTGATGATGAAGGAAGGAGCTCATGTTAATTGTCATAAGACTCCTCAGATAAAATGGATGTTATGCACCAGCACGATAGGTGTGCTAGGAACGGTCTGGCACCGTTCTCATCACCACAGACAAAGTGTGTAAAAAGTACTGCTCTAAGCAATAAGCACAAGCTGGTAGAAAGAAAGAATTTTTGATTCCTTTGTTCTTTTAGAATGGCACCTTGTGTGTTCTTTCTGGGCAAGCATGTGTGTTTACCTGCTGCTGATGCGTGGTTGCTGTCAGCTTGTATTTTCTGGCCTCTCATGTATTGCAAGTTTATCAGTGTATCCTGTGTGGCTTGATGCTACCCCTAGAAGGTCAGCTGCAGCTTGGTGTTCCTTACCAGCTTCTTTCCTTCAGTGTGGTCTGGCTTTCTCTCCAATTGTTAGCAGAAGAGAAGTTCAGAAGACAAGTTGCATGTTGCAGAATTTCAGCCATGGGACCAAAAGTGAAATGGAGCTGGTGGGGAGGGGCACCCAGCTGAGGTCCCTGCAGGAGGGATGCTTTCTCCTTCCATCTTTTATTTTTTAATGATACCATATAGTGTTTAATAATTCAATATATACATAATCCAAAATAGGCTCACTAATTAACCTTTGTTTTGAGAAATTTAATTAATGCTTAGTCTCCGTTCAGACTCTAAACAGTTTGGAGTGGGAAAGGTGCCACGGGGAAAGTGTGACAGAATATGTTCAGTATTGAACACCTTCAATTATTGAAGCAGAAACGTGGGCTGGACCAATTAAGGAGAAAAAAAAAAAAAAAAGTTGTTATACAGTCCTGTGTGTGCTAAAATAATTGCATGTGGTGTTCCCAAACTCTCATCCCGCAGCAGAATGGTAAAGCATTAGGCAGCTACATGGAGGAGGGAGTCTGGCCTGGGAGCATTTTTTTGCTGCTCGTCAGGAAGCCCTGAACCTGGAGCTTGTTAAGCTGGAAGGGAAAGGAAGGAACCCCAACTCTGTTGCTGGCAGTGCTGCCCACCCTGGCTGGGTAAAACTGGGCTCTGCATCTCATTCTGTGTCCCAGAGAGATGATGAATTTTCTGAAAGGTCAGATGCTGTGCTGTGACTCACTAGCACTAGTCCTCTGCAGCCCAACTGCCTTCAAAATACATCACTGTATGATAAGAATTTTCTCCAAATGCTCAAGCTTTAATATTCTTTCCCAGCTGAACTGTAAATAAAATTATTTCCTAAGAGCACTTATTTGAGCTTGATTATTAAATACATTGCCAAAATCTGGTCGGTTAATATACTGCCTGCTACTTGAGCTGAAGTATCTAGAAGACAAAGAAAGAAGTAAACGAAAAGGAAATCAACATTTTGCTAAATTGCATGTTTTTAAAAATCCCGTAATTGAGGCTGCTACTTCATTTCCATTTGTAAAACAGATTGAGTTCCCTTTCCATCTACTAATGGATTTGGTTTATCTCTGATACTAATTGCAGCATTTGCGTGGCTCACACAGGCTGCTCGTTACAGGACGTTGAGTAAGGAAAGTCAAAGTGCTGCAGCTGTGCTGTGGGGTGTCATTTGGGAGCAGTGATCTGCATTGAGCTCTGCTGAACTTCAGGCCCTTGGTCTCCTTCCTGTGGCTCCAAAGCCTGGGTCAATCAACTAAGATAAACTTGTTAATTTGCTGTCAGGATTATGTGCCTCAGGTCTCACTTGAGAAGCAGTGGGAAGGTTCAGGTGATAATAAGGCGATACCAGACAGTCTGGATGTTTAATTAAACTTGGCCGTGCCCTCTTTGACCTGTGATGGGCTGGAAATGTCACCAGAACAAAGGTTGCTCGTGAGGTTTGCAGGTATACCTGTGCTTTGCAGGGTTTGTGATGTAGGTGGGGGTTTGCACCATTTTTCGTCATGTTTTCACATCACCTTTGGGAAGGGAATTGTGTTCTGAATCTCTGGGGGGAAAGAAAACGTGTGTGTGTGATGAATAAACCTTTTCTTTGAATCTGCTATAGCAGATGAATTTGTGTGCTTCTGAATGAAGCAATGTGTGTGATTCTGGATCTCATGGTAAATGGAGAAAACACACTGTTAACATCCTAGCCAGTGTTCAGCTTCTAATCAGCAGCAGGGCTGCTCCCAAGCTCAGGTACAAACTGTGTGTGTTGCTGGGTGGGAGGGCAAGCAGCTTTCCATAGCGTCGTCCCCAGGAACGTGGGCTGAACCCTCAGCAGCAAGCAAACCGAGGATTCACGTTTTGGCTTCCATTGTTTCAGTCTACGTTTACAAACAGAGGCTTTATTATTATTTTTAAGGCGCTCCTGAAAGCAATCCATCAGATTCCCAGGGAGTTCAGCGTGGCAAAGGAAGCCCCAGCTACAGAGTCGCCTTTGTGGAGCAGGTCTGTGGGCGCTCTGCCATCCGCGCAGCAGGAGGGCGTTGTAATAATGACACCAACATCTACCAGATGTCTTCTGGAGGATTTTGTTTCAAGATGCATGGCTGCTAGTTCACAAGAGTGCGTGGGGGGTTTTCTGCCCTAATATACATGATTTGTTTAAAAACTTTGCAGGTGTTAGAATTTTTATTGAAGTCAGAGAGCTGAGAAATTATATACAGTCGGTGAGGTAATGGCTTTCTCCTCTCAGATGGGTGCAGAGAGTATACACAATCTGTATTGAATAAGGGGCAGCTGTGTTGCCAGCACAATTTTATACATCTGAAAACTAATCCCAGCCATACCAAGTCAGCTTTCTGTTCCTGCAAATCCTTGCGGACAGCAAGAAAATCCACCGATTGCTTGCTGCTTTCCTCCAGAAGCTTTCAGGGCAGACCCTCCCCATGGCTAGTAGTGGTAGGGGACCTCTTGGTGCAGCTCTGTTTGAGCCAGCACCACATCTGGCCAGCTGCAAAGGAACTCCAAGCCCCCCAGCTCTTCCCACAGCCCACAGCCGTGCCCTGACAGCTGTAGGGAAGAGCTGGGGGCATTAGGGCTTGCAGTGGCTTTGGGGAGCAGGACAGCTGCTTCCTCTGTCATCACATCATGCAAGGATTTTGTTTCTTTTCCTCTTTCTCTGGGCTTGATTCAGCCTGCTGAAGCTGTAACCTGTAGAGATTTGAGATTTTTTTTTATTGTTATGATTTTTATATAGGTAGCTTGTAATGTCAGGATATGAGGTTGAAAGGGCAAGTCTGAGTCAACCCTCCAATGAATTCTAAGTATTTCCTTTCTACGTGGATGAGATCCAAAAATTTATCGTGGTTCAATAAGCCCCACTTATTTCTGATGCTCGTTCACATAGACTTTGAATCCTTTGTGTCTGCAGAAGAGGGCTGGTCATTTGGGTTCAGCACAGCTCTTTCCTGAGAGCCTGGGATGTGCAGAGTCAGCAGGGGAAATATTTTGGGGTGGCAACTGAAACAGGCCATATTTCTTTATATTTTAGTATATAAAATGTATATTTAAATAGTATATGTGCAGAAGGTGGTGCAGATTGGGGCCTCTCTGTCAGGGCCCCCTGCACCCAATCGTTGTTCCTTCTGTGACCCTGGGCTGGGCATGTCCAATAGGGTCTCTCAGCTGCCTGAAGTAAATATTTCCCTATTTCATTCCAGGATGTCTTTCCCCCTACCACTGAATTTTGCTCAGCATAATGATTTCAGGGCACCACTTTCAATTTCCTCTACAGGGCCAAAATTAATACTATGTTATGCCATAGTGCAGCAGAGCGAGGCTTTAAGCATCCACCAACAGTATGCATATTTCAAAATAACCTAATGGCTTCTAAAACCCAATACTGCTAAAAACCACTGCCACAGTCCACAGTAAATATCTGTGGTGCCTGCCTGAACTGCACCAGTGGGAGAACAATGCTAGTTGGTGCCTGTCACCATCCAACATCTGAGTTGGAAGAGGTCTGCAAGGGTCATCAAATCATTGATTGAGAGGTGCTGGTTCTCGTTTTCTGTCCATCTGCATAGGGCAGCTCACTTAGGGGCTCACTTTCTCTGTCCCCAGGCCTGGTGGGCAAAAGTTAAGGATTTCAGTTTGTGCCTTTCTGCTCATGCCTTGCCCTTTACCAGGGAGATCCTGTTTTGTTTTGAGAAATACTTTTAGGTGATAGAAAGAGAGGAAAGTTCATCAAAACACTCCGTTGTAACTGGGGTCCTTGTGGCTGCCTCCTGCTGTCTCAAGGGAATTTTGGCCATCTACAGCTCTTCCTCTGTGGCTCGTTGCGACCAAACAGCACCACACAGACTCAAAATGGTGACAGATGGGCAGGTAGAGGTCAGCTGGCCATCCTGGTTTATAAGAGCTCTTGCTCACTGTGTTCCAGAGCTGCTCAGGCTTTTCATTCATTTAGATGCTGGAGAGCTGTGCTTACGTGCTGGTGTGGGCTGCTTGTAGGAGCAGGAAGCCGCTCCCTTTATCCTCGCTTGATCTTTGGGAGTTAAATATGTGCAGTGCCCTTGTTGGCAATAAGAGCGTCACAAGGGGTGGGGGAAAGAAATGTTAACACGGATGTTTACCTTAACTTCTTGTTTTGTGTGGACTAGGGAAACTGGGGAAGAGAGGAGCTGAGGAACACAGTTCTGCAGAGCAGGGAAAAAAAACTCCCCGAAAGCCTGCAGAGGTTGTGTCAGATTGGATCTGTAATTCTCTTGATTTTTGCAGCGGCTTTTCTTTGTCCTAGCATTTTCTTATTGCTATTTAAGCTCACCATTCTATTAAAAGAGAAAGATAATTGCTTTTTCTTTCTTCTGCCGGAGCTCCTCAACGTGATTAAGATATGGAAAACAAATGACTGGATGTAAGGGTGATGTAACGGGTAGAGACAAGCCAAAGGTCACTGTGGCCCAGTTTAGAAACCGTGGCACTTCTCCAGGATCTGTTTCTCTTAATGCGGTGATTTGTTTTTATATATTGCTCTCTATAATTATCATCACGCTATGTTCTCCCTGGCTCTAGGTTCAATAAATCCAGAATTAGTCTATTGAAGTCAATGTCAGATACATTTGCTTTAACAACCAAACTAGGTCTTAGTCTTGTTTATCCTACTGTCGCTCCAAAATAACTCCACCAAAGTAAATACATCTCTCTCAACAGGGTTTTCTGAAAAGCCCTTGTTGTGCTCCTTGGCTACCCCTCCCCCCCTTGTGCTGCACTGTGTGCTGCAACACTGCTCAGTTGTTCATCTTGCTATGGCTTCAGACTCAGCCTTGCTTTAAGCCCATCTGTGTTTGCCCACGCTGAAGGAGCAAGGATGTCTTGGTTGGAGCCATCTCCTCTGTGCCATTGGCGATGCAGGCTGGCATTTAGGTGCAACCTAAACTTTTAAGGCAGATCTTCGATCGGACCGGAAGGTAATACTCTTGAACTTAGAAGATTTAAACCCCAGATTTATTTGTAATACTGGGTCTAGAGACAACTTTTAAAAGGCCGTGAGATCCCTTGGTTTCTTTACTGGGCTGCTCTGGTGAGCCACACAAGGCTGTGGTTCTTGGGAGCAGATGAAGGAGCTGACTGCCTCTGATCATCACCAGCCAAGCTGGATCTTTAACTCATGTTTATGATCTCCAGCCACCAAAGCCAGAAACAGGGCGGTCGTGTGCGCTGATCCCTGACTGTGTTCTGGGGTCTCAGCTGTCATCCAGGGATCTGAGTGCTGAGTTTGGAGGTGAAGGTGGAGAGGCTCAAAAGAATATGGTTAAATTTGGGGAAAGCCACAACAGCTCTGTGAAAACTACAAAAGGAGAGTAAGAGGGCTGTGAATATGGGAGGTGATGCTGAGGGCTGGGGAGGCAGCGGGCGAGCAGCCAAGCTGAGGTTGAGAAAACCTCTGCAGGCTGGAGAACAGCCACACAGCTGGAAGCCATCAGGGCCGTGGTGTGGGAGCAGGAGGGCAGGCACACGCTGCAGTGTGATGCTGGGTGCTGTGTCGGTGCTGGCAATGCAAGGGCTTGGCCGTGCTCAGGTTTGCTCCTACGTGAGTGGGTGGTCATGGCGCTGACCTGCGGCGGGCTCTGGGAGTCTCTTCTATCTATCTGATAGGGGAGTGTTTGTTTCTGATAATTTGGTGGATTTTTTGTGTCGTCGAGGGCAAACATCAGTTTTCTTCTTTTCCTTTCTCAGACAAAGACACTGCACGTCTAGGGATGCCCAGAATGCTCAAACTTCTCTGCATTTTCCACAAACTTTCTATTCGGTAGATGTGCAATAATTGCTCTTCACAGTTATATGCTGGTACTTGATAAGACAGCTGCAAAAAAAGCTATTTTCCGATTTTCAGATACAGCAGTTTATCTCTAATGTGAATTTTTACTGGCAGTTAAAGAAGTTCCTAGAAAACTGTTCCAACTTCCCCCTCAGTACTAAGATGGTAGGAGGCAGATAAAACTTATCATCTACTAATAACCAGCAAAAAGCTTAGAATTTTTTTTAGCTGTAAACTGGGGCCGTTCATTTTTTTGAAATGACCACAGATCACCTCTACTCCAAGCAGAGGATGGTTAGCCCTACCAAACCCAGACTGGAGGATACAGTGTTTTGGCTGAAAATTTGAAACCTAAAGATTTGGGGCAAAAGACTCCCAAAATCCATACTTTTGATTTGGAAATGTCATTAAGAGGGGATAAAGGAAAGTGCAGGAGGACTTCAGGCCTGGCCATACATCTCATACTATCCTGCAGCGCTCTCTCAAATGGGAATAAAATGTTCCATTGCCATATGAGGGATGAGGTAGGGCCTGGGAGCTATTTATTGTTACACAGACACTGATTTTTCCATAGGAAAGCAATCTTTTTCTCCTAAGATTTTAGCTGGAAGAAGAAAAAATTGCCGTAAAACCTTGCATGTGCTGGCTGTGTGCATTGCTTCAGAACCCAGAGCTCCTGCTCCCTCCCTGAGTGCCCCAAACCAGCAATATCCTACTGGCTTCTTCTCCCCATTAAAATTCAAAACACAGCCTTTCTCTCCATTCCTGTTCTCAGATGACATTTAAACCTGTCAGCAGTTACAACTGGTGTCATGTAATCTCTGTAACCAATGCAAAAATTGCTCTCTTGCTTCATGATGGCCTCTAAAAAAAGAAAGCGCAATGGAAAGAGGAGGTGAGTCTTCCACAAGCACTCCAAAATGCCCATCTGCTGCTTTCTGTATTTCTTGGTCTGAAAGCATTCCCACCACTCCTTCTCTCGGACAGCAAAATAAACCTGCTCCATAGTTAGCAATCTGCTGTCCCAAAGTGCAGAGAAAGAGCTTGGTTTTGCTGGATCCCATTTGGCCATGAGGACAGACAGCCCATTCCCGTTGAGCCTCAGATGAGATTTCTTCCACGCATAGTTCAGCACATTGGAGTGTGTTTCTGGATAAATATTCCTCAGACAGAAACAGTTTCATGTCTGCACACAAAGCCGAGCCGGCGAGCTCGCAGGCACGCGCTAATGCTGCCTGGAGCTTTGGGTGAGCATGCAATCACTTCAGTTGCTTTCTTTGCTCTGGGCGTAAGTTTGGCCACCGGTAAACAGTAACGTCGTATTGTTTATAGAAAGTGCTGTGGGTGATGGACGGTCCTGCCCGCCTGTTTCCGTTTCCCTGTGATTAATGTATTCAAGCCTATAGCCATTTGCTTTTGTGAACTTCACAAACAAAAACTTGATGTTTTGGTACCGAGCTCAAATATGAGAACAATTTTATTCTCGATGCCAGCGTTTGTGATGCGAGAAGTGAAAGGCATCCAGAAATGCTGTGTTTTCACGGAATATTCTTCGGTCCCAAGATATAGCATTGTTCAAGCGTTACAGAAGCAAAAGCAATCCCAGTGCCTTGAAAGCTTTTCATTCTGCCTCTGCTTCACGAAAACATGACTCAGGGCCAAATGGCTGATTGTATCGTATGATGTAACAAGGAGTTAGAGAGCTTAGCAGGGAATTAGAATAATGTGTTCTGTGTGTGCCTGTGTGAAGGGAAGGGGGGGGCACAGTGGTTATTGGAAAGCTCTAAGTCTTTTTTGCAGCTATACGTTATTCACTTGCAAACCTATCCCTTGTTAAAACCAATGGGATCTGGTGTGTGCCAAGCTCCTAGCTGCCCAACTGAACCCAAGGTCAAGATCTTTTCATCTCAATTAAAGGCTGCAACATCCTCCTTGCTGGGGTGTGGAGGAAGCGAGCTGGGTAGGAAGGAAAGGACGAGCAGTGAAACCCCTCTGGGAGGGGAAGGAAGGATCTGGCCTGGCCTATGTCATCATAGCAAGCTAAACATCTAGGGACGTTCAGAGCTTTCTGCTGGAGTGGGTGTTGTGCTGCCAAGAAGTGGCTGGTGGTGAGGTGTGAGGCTGCCTGTGCCGCTGGCGGATTTTGTTTTGCTTTCTGTCTTGGTCCTGTCAACAAGAAAAGGCATTAATTGTAAGTGTGAACTCCAAGACGAGAAAAAATCAAAGATGACCCATGTGCCTGGAGGCATAAAAACAGCTATGGAATTGTTCAGCTTATTTAATGAAATGGAGCAGCACAAAGATGCAGTTAATGTATAGATTTATATATACAAATACAGCAACACTGGCACTCAGCTTGCTGCAAATTCTCAAATGGGGAAGCCTGTCTCCTCTTGGCTATTAGAAGGAGATTTGGGACAAAAGGTCCCATTGGAAACATCCTGCCTTTGTTGCAGTGCTGTTCTGGCAGAGTGGGAAGGAGTCTTTGGCACACTGCTCACAGCCTGAGGCTGGCCATGCTGGGTGCCAGGTTCCTAGGGTCTGGGCCTATCAGAACCCATGTGCCCCTGCCCCTCGGGTACCTGGGGTCTCGTAACTTCATGTATAACTTCCCATAACATTGGAGGAGAAATCCTTGTCCCCTGCTGTATCTGCAGGATAGACGGGGCTACAAGCTGGGTCTGCTGCTGTTTGCTCCCACTGCCTACATTCATGTATCACCATGCTTCTGTGTATCCATGCACGTATACCAGCCATGGGAGACTGTGCCATTCCTCCCCGTGCTGGCAGCACACTGGTGTTCCTTTTCAGCTGGTTATCTGCTTGCAGGGTGAGCAGGGCTGTCTTGCTATGTCTCCTTCCATCTCCAGTGATTCGTAGGAAAAATGAAATGCCTGTGTTGAACTATATTCAATGCTCATATCTGAAACACTGGGTTTGAATGCCAGTGCAAGTCATTAAGTCCTTAATTTTCTCTTTAATGGATTTTCTAATGCATCTGATGAGTAAATAGATGCTCAATAGCAAATAGAAAATTCCATTTGTAATCTTGGTCTTGAAACGGCCATAATGTTGCCATTATTTATGTTTACAGAAATCCTGCAGACTTCCTGGGAGGTGCAATACATGCAAATGTTAGGATTGCTGGGACCCAGACACGTGCAACCTCAGCCCAGGCCAGTGTCAAAGAAACAAGTCGAGTACGTGCTCTGTTTTAGGAGCATGAATCACAGAATCACAGAATCACAGAATCACCCGGGTTGGAAGGGACCTCAAGGATCATGTAGTTCCAACCCCCCTGCCTAGCAGGGCCACCAAACACACACATTCAGATCAGGTTGCCCAGGACCCTGTCCAACCTGGCCTTAAACACATCCAAGGACGGGGCATCCACAACCTCCCTGGGCAGCCCGTTCCAGGGCCTAACCACTCTCCTTGTATAGAACTTCCCCCTAACATCCAACCTAAATCTTCCCTCCTTCAACTTCGATCCATTTCCCCTAGTCCTGCTGTTGTCAGCCCTTTTGAAGAGTTTACTCCCCTCGTGGGTGTAGGTTCCCTTCAGGTATTGATAGGCTGCAATGAGGTCACCCCGCAGCCTTCTCTTCTCCAGGCTGAACAAGCCCAACTCCCTCAGCCTGTCCTCATAGGGGAGGTGCTCCAGCCCCCTGATCATCTTAGTCGCCCTCCTCTGGACCCTTTCCAAAATCTCAATGTCTTTCTTGTACTGAGGGCTCCACACCTGGACACAGTACTCCAGATGGGGCCTCTGACTTCAGATTGGCTACAGCTAGACCCAAATGTATGTCGTGTTTGCACAGAAAGATGATCCAGAAGGAACTGACTGCGCAGGAGCGGTGGGGCTGAGATTCATGTAGGTCTGCAGGAAAGGGCCAGCAGAAGGGCCACCCCATGCAATGTGTGCTGCCTGATGCTCTGTGTGTTCCCACTTTGTGCAGGTGCTGCAATCTCTGGGCAGCTTCCTTCTGCCAGAGCTTCCTGCCTGGCTGCTCAAACAATCTGAGCCTCTCGGTTTGCAAGTACCATGTTTGTGCAGAGTAATGCGATTACACGCTCACATCAATTTGTGTAAAGTTGGCAGCGTCCTCAGTGAATATTTTTGTACCTCCAGCTTCTAAATGGTATTGCTCTTAACAGCAATGTATCATCATTAGTAGCGAGACTTTAGTGGATGCACGAGCAAAGTGTGATATTACTTCAACCTCTGAAAATACTGTGTGATAATTAGTCAGGCGTAGGTTCACTGTGCTTCCACATTACTTGGTAGAGACTAATGCAATGCCATGAGCAAGCTTTTGGTTACAGGGCAGCTGTAAGCCCAGCAGTGCAGTGCCTCCCAGACACCTCTTTTGGTGCAGCACCAAGTACTGACACATCAGTGCCTGAGGTGGGAAGCCAGCAAGATGAACCAAAGCTCCAGTCCAGTGCTCCAGTCCAGTGCTCATCCCAGACCTTGATTGATTTCTGGGTCTCATCCTGGAACTGTTATGAGGAGCAGCAGTGCTGGCTGTGCTGCTCCCTCCAATAGTGCAGTTATGTATTAATAGGGGACAGCGCTGGCAGCAGGGAAGGGTAGCAAAAGAACACATTTGTCTTGCTGTCCAGCAAGGCACGTAACAAATAGCAGTGCCAAGTGTAATCCTGCTTTGGTTAGAACTGTTACTTTGGTTTGTCATCGTTCATTGTTCGGAATACAGCTGCTTAATGACAGGATGTGGGAAATGAAGTTTTTTATGTCCTCGTGGACTTTTTAAAATAAAAAATCCCAAACAATGGAGGGGAAGGATGCGATTGCACAGAGCAGTCTGACTGTGCTGAGATGCTGCAGAGATGGAGCTCTTGCCCTTCACTTTAAAAATAACCTGCTGTGTAAACCAGGGCAGCATCCACGCCGCAGCTTTCTTACACTGCACAGCTGTTGCAGCTGCCCCTGTTCAGCACTTGGGTTTGATAAGAAGTGAAGAATAAAAGACAAATGCTGTGGATCTGTGTGGGACTGTTGCTTCTCTGCAAGTGCCCTTGGTCCAATTCAGCTAGCAAGTGGTGTGTTCTTACCAGAAACGGGGAATGGAGGGAACTGGCTGTACAGTCTGGGGGCATGTGGAAGCACGAGAGGGACCAGCTGGAGTAGGGGCTGTTCCAATGCTGTTCTCATTTTTGTGTTCATTTTAATAATGATCTTCATTTTTGTACAGGCTGTGATGTGGGTCCCCCCTTTGCATGTTCGTTGCTTATTCCTGGCGGTGCAGAACGGCAAGCGGGCACATGATCCCTGCTCCCACTGGGAATTCTTTTATCTGGGTGCGCTGTGCATTATGTAAGCAAATGGGGAAGCTGATGGGTTTGGTGAGAGACGCTTTTCATCCAGGCATTAGACTAATTTTTGGCCTCAAATAGCAGGCACAGCCCTTGAAGAACCACCAAGGGCTGGGATGCAGCCAACAAATCTGCATAATTGCCAGCCCATCCCCTGCTTCGCTGTGCCTCTAGAAATGTTCTCCCTCCTCCCCTACATACATTTGTTAAGCCCTGTCCTGAGCTGTGTGAAATCAGTGAGGAATTCGCCTGAGGTTCCTCTCTGCCAGCTCTGGCCCAGGGCTTCTCAGCAACGTAAGCAAAATTAAAGGAGGTTCTGGGGCTGGGATGAAACCACCCTGGCTTGTGTACAAGGGCACACAAGGGAGAAGAGAAGAATGGTGATGCTGAACTTTCTGCCCTTAGTGCAGTAAGAAGGGCGGGGAGCTGCTGAACCTCCAGGCTGTGGACTTCCCATATCCCTAGAATTTTCCGTGTCTTACAATCTCAGCTAAACGCCATCTTTTTAGGATTATTTGTTACAGTCATTTATTAACAACAGGTCACTGCCATGCTCATCTCTACTCTCTTAGTTATAAACTTGTTCTCTTTTTTCCTTTTTGTGTCCCTTGCAAATTTCTACTTCCAACAAGCCTACTGTTATCTCACTTCTGCTATTTTAAGTTCTGTGGCACAAAAACGCTGACTCACAGAAAGCCGTGTTGTAGGAAATACTGGCTCAGCTGAGGAAATAATTCTCCGTTCATTCTTCCACCATGTGCTTTGGTTTTGTTTCTGTCCTTTTTTTTTCTCCCTGTCTGTTGATCTCATGTTGTGCCACACATCTAGCACTGTGAAAGATGGAGAGCTATTTCTAATACACACGGCACTGGTCAAATGTCTTTCCGTATATACCCTGGAGTGTTTTATGTACCTGCTAGAAATGTTACACCAAATGCTCACATAGCTCATAAAATTTGGTCTTGTATTGGAAATGTTTTGTGGAAATACGCTGCTTAATCTACTGCAGCGGCTCACAGTTAATGTTGTCAGTGCACATCAGAGGTTGTGAAGATTACAACTGGTTCAGAGGAGTATGATACGTTATCACAAGTCCTCAAGAATGAAGCTGAGAGAAAGGAATGTTCCACAAAATGTAGATAATTGACAAAAAAGGGGAAATTCAGGAGGCTCAGGCAACGTAATCCTTATCGCTGGACCCGTGTTGATGCCATGCATCACTCTGAGATAAGTACCTGCACGCACCATTTCAAAGCTAAGGGGCTGTATAAAACAAAGCCTGATCCATGCTAGGGTGTGCTTTGGGTGTTGAGCACGTGGGTGAAGAGCAGTGAATGTCTAGGATGAAATTCCAGCTCGTGGGGTGGGAGGGGTGGAAGGGGGAAAAAAAACAACCTACCTCCTATTGACTTCACAGTGGCTTTAATCGTTGGAGTAAGTTGCCTAATAACATACTGCAGGGTGTGCTTTGGCCGTATAGTTCACTTTATGTTTAATATATCAGAAAATGATGCTTAAGGTCTTCTATATGTGGATATAGCTATCTACAAGAAAACAACTGATGTCTATAGCATAAGAAATTGAAAAGTCAAGGACTTCTGAAAGTACTGATTGATATTTTTGGCGATATCATCAGCAAAACCTAATTAGAAGATGGTTTTCCACAATTGCTGTCCTCTGTACATAAAGTATAGCCCTCCTATAAATAACATCGCCATCTTTAAAATACTTTACAATAAACACTAATTTACCCTCAAAATTTTCTTGTGAGATAGATAATTATGTGTTAACAATATCATCATCATTAGTAGCTGTGTTAGTCCTCTCTTTTTATAGATGGAAGCTCATGCACTGATAATAAACAACTTGCTGAAGGCCACATGAGGAGCCTTTCAGGACTCTGATTAGAGAGCAAACAGTTCTGGCTCCCAGTCCTCTGCTCATGTGGAGGAGGAGAACAACGCAGTTATAATGAGAGAAAAGCAGGAGCTCAAGTGTTGGTGAGAAAAAGGAATCCTCTTCAAATTGGCTGCATTCCTGCGCTGCCAGGAAATATTAAAACATGATGTGATAGTGATGAAGGTAAATATCTAGGAGATTTTGCGCCTTTTGTGCTTGTACTTTTATTTAGCAATTGTACCACATAATGTAGACTGTTTTGTGAATCACCATGACACTTAAAACACCAAATTTTTGCAACCACATCCTGGTGCCATGAGATAATCCGTTTTGATCTCAAGCTGCAGCCAGGTATGTCTCGCTTGAAACTTCAGAGGTGTGTGATAGCTGCCAGTACCGCACCCTTTTTCATAATGTTGTTAAAATAAAACAAGTTTGGATTCGCTTGGCCATTGCAGGATGCGAGATGGGAGTTAGAACTCTGCCATGAATGCAGCTTTGCTGTGACCGTGTGGCTAATGGCTGCTTCAAGGATCTCAAAGTGGTGAGCTTCCATTTCCCTCGATAGCCACCGTCCTCTTATGCCAGTAAACCCACAGCCAGATGCAGTGGGAGCAGCTCATTCCTTCTATTAAAGCCAACGAGATTTCAGCCCCACTTGTTTAAATATCAGGTTTAACCGGCACTCGCCTGCATATCAAAGGCAGTATGGTAATTTTTAGGAGGGAAGGTTTGCCCCAGTATTGGCCAGACTTGTCCCTGGTCTCCCTGTTGCACAATGTGCTGCTGAGTCACTGTCGTTTCTCACCCAGTAAGAGCGTATCACTGGGGCTGTGTTCGTGCAGCACAGGGTAATACAAAGCACGCTGTAACCGGGAGACTCTTTGCATAAACAAGAGCTAAAAATGAACGAAGAACATTCCTGGGTTGCTCGTATTTATTTATGCACTGCCATACATGGCAAGTTTCATTCTGGCACCTAAGCTGCATGGTGGACTGGGCTCGAGCTTGCTTTTCTGAACTCGGTAATCTAATTCCTGCTGATGTTCTGGCACCTCACTCGGCCTTTAGCTCCGTCCCAGTCTGTAGAAGATTTATGGTCAGATAATATACAGATTTAACACAATAGCATGGGTTTTATTATTTGCTGGAAAATGTTAATAAAAAAAACCCTAGTATTACAGACACATTTTAATCCCTGAAGTGATTTTCGAGTAGAATGCATGAATTATTAATTGTTGTTATTGTTATTACTGCAACACATACCTATCTCACAGGACACTGTGAGGATTAATTAATTCTTGTAAAGATGTAAAAGGCCATATAGGTGTCAAGGGTTATGACTAAAGTGCTTTGAAAATGGAAACCCCTCTGTGAGTGCCAAGTATTATTATTTATGGAGTCCAGGCAGTGTGCTTGGTGCTGTGCAAACACCGGTCCAGTTATTGCAAATATTTGCTTCTATGTGCTTAGTAGGCGGAGCACTCACTGTTGCAAGTAATTTCAGCTATTTTAAGGATATGCCTTATAAATATGGCTGTGAGAAGACTTCCCAGAAGTTGAGGTGATGAGACCATGGAAAGCAGCAGCACGAAGCAATGCCCTGTGCAGGCTCGTGAGGTGTTCACTGAGCTGGGGCCATAGTAAAGTAAGAGAAAATGGAACAAAATGGAAGGGGTAAGGTTATTGCAGCATACATCTGCCAGCATGCACTTCACAGATTCTGCAGGGCAGAACATGCATGCAGGTGATCACCAGTGCAGTGCGCGATAATCGAAAGTGAAAGCCTGGCACGCTGGAGTTGTGACTGAACATTTGGTGAACAGGAGACCACAGAAACCTTCAGCCAGATGACTTCAGCTCAGCATGTTGTCGCTGCTCGGCAGATGGATGGGAAGGCAGTGTTTGCAGTTTCTGTGGGCCAAACAAGGCACACTTGAGGGGTTTTCCTTCCCTCGTTTCTGGGCTTATATCTCCTATTGCTATGTTGAGGATGTTTTGCAGCCCCTCCCACATCCTCCGTCAGCGCAGTCCTCTACTTGAGGACCCTTATCTTTCCTTCTGCCTCAGGCTACGTGCATGCTCCCATTCCCCCTTCCTCCACCCACTGTTACTCCTTATCTGCTCCTAACTAGGAAATAAGTCCTTCCGAGTACAGAGAGGTTAAACTCCTTTAGACGCACGGACACATCTGAGATGATAACACAGGAAGGTGCGAGTGAATCTCTCACCACTTCTTCCCCCCCTTCTTACGTTTCCCGACCTTCAGCAAACAGCTCATGTCTTCCTTCAGATGACAGCAACCTTCTCTGAAATTCTGGTGTTGGACTTCATAAATTTACTGCATCCTTAAAGCCTACGCACCAGCACTAAGAAGAGAAAGTTGTCCACTTTGCCATCAAAATTATTACAGAAATAAAGGTTGAGCACTTTGCAATTACAAATATGCTGCCTAGCTTTCTAGAGACTTCAGTTTCCTCATACAATTTAGTCTTCTTAAAGCAAATGGATTGAAGGCCCACGGTTTTCTCAGAATGAAATAACTTTGCGATGCAAAAAAAAACCCAACGTGCTTTCTGCAAAATTTAAATACTATTCTTCTAAAACAAAGGGAAGCCCATGGACATGACCCTAAAAAATGAGCACTGTGAGATGATGCTGCACCCAGAGACGCACCCCGTCTGCTTTCATCACGATGTCATGGAGCAGAAGAGTCCCATTGACTTGGAAGTTGCAGCTCAGGTAATGAAATGTGCCTGCGTTCAGCTGAAACACAACCTTAGCTCTAGAGTTGGGACGAGTGTGATTCTCCAGCAATTTTGAGATATTAAACAAAAAGAAGCTACGTTTGTGGCCCGTGCGTCCACAATCCTATTGTGTCAGGCCTGGTGGAAGTGCATTCTGCAGAAAGACGGTGACATGAAGGTCCTGTTTTGGCCATTCTGCAGAAAGATGGTGACATGAAGGTCCTGTTTTGGCCATTCTGCAGAACGGTGGTGATGCGGAGATCCATTTCAGCCCTGTGTTGGTGGGAGCCTCTCGCAGGACCTGGTGCTGCAGTGGGGCCCGTGGTGGTTGGCGGTCACTGCAGTGCCAATGAGCGCTGGATCAATGCCCGAGAGTGTGAAATGCTGTTGCAAAAGCATTGTGTGATGGAAAGGACTGCCCAGTGATGAATGTGGTTCTGATCAACAAAAAGATAAACAAACCTGCAACAGAAATTATGAACAGCTTCATATTCTAAAAATGAACAGCACGCAGGTAGGAGACGTTATCACTGCGGAGGATTATTTTTATTCAACAAAATGAAAATGGGCACGGGCGTCGAGAGGTGCCGATCCTCAGGCCCGGTTCCTGGTGCCACGGGAGCCAAGCACACCGTGAGCGCCGCAGTTACACGGCGCCATTCACATCTTTCCTAGACAAACGCCGAGGCCCAACCGGCCGCGCTGCCCGGGCTCCTGACCCCGCGGCCGGCCTCCCCGCCCCGCTCCCCTTCCCGCCATGGCCCTCAGCCCTCCTCCCCTCGCGCGCGACGCTGCGCCTGCCTGGAGCGCGCGGGCGCGCGAGGAGCGAGCGGGCGGAGGGGAAGGGAGGAAGAAGGAGGAGGAGGAGGAGGAGGAGGTGGGGGCCCAGCCGCCGCCCCCCGCCCCGCCGCAGGTTTGTTGTGCCGGGCGGCCGCAGCAGGCCGGCACCGCTCCGCCGCTCCCTCCCGCTCTCCCGTCCCTCCCGGCGGCCCCGCTCCCCCCGCGCCCATTTCCGTGCGGCTGGGCACCCTCTCCCGGCGCGGAGTGTCTGAGAGCCGTTGGCTGCTCCGAGCCGTTTGGCTCCTTCCCTTAGTAACAGCTTTCACATTCTGCCTCAATTCCTCCTCAATCTAAATCACACGCGCGCACACACACAGATATTACTTTTTTTCCTCCTTCCTCGGGACTTAATCTCTAATCCCCCCTCTTTCCCCACCCTCCCCTCCCCCCCTCGCTGGCTCTGGATATAATTTAATATAACAGCGCTGTTTGGGGGGTGGGGGGGGGGGGTTTTTTTTTTTTTTTTTTTTTTTTTTCTTCCTCCTCCTCCTCCTCCCGTGTGTGTGGTGTTTTTTTTTTTTCCCCCTTTTTATTTTTATTTTTATTTTTTTTACCTCTCGCCGTGGACTTAAAATAATAACAATAATAATAATAATAAAAAAGCGATTATCCATCTCGGTGTGTACACACACAGACATGTGCCCGTCTGTCTCTATGGCCGTATAAAAACAACCGCGGAGGAGAGGCGGACGCGGGCGGATTCCTCTCGCGCCTCCGCTCCCAGGGAAGGGGAGCGTCGCCGCCGCCGCCCAGGTAAGTGCCGGGGGATGGGCGCCGCTTCGGGGCCGATCCGGGGGGCTTCGGAAGCGGCGTGGGGGTGCGCGTGGCTGCGGGGTGCGGGGTGGTCCCCGCGTCCCTTCCCCCAACCCGCGCCGCCGCTGGCCGCCCCTCCCCCCACCGGGCCGCGTTTTGGGGAGGTTTTTAGGGGGGAAACGCAACGTTGAGGCGTCGGGGGTGAATTAAATAAAGGAGCCGTGGCGAGGCGGGTGTCGGATCGCCTATTTTTAGCTCGATTTGTGTAAAGAGGAGCGCTCCCCTCCCCCCGCTCCTCTCCGTACATATTTACTTCTGGCGGAGGGGGAGGGGAAAGGGAGAAGAGAGAGAGAGAGAGAGAGAGAGAGAGGAGAAAAAATAGATTAAAAAGGGGGAAAAAGGCATCGAACCGAGCTGCGGAGGTACGGGGCCGGGAGGGCGGCGCGGGGGTCCGCGGGGCCCGGCCAGAGGTTGGGGGGAGGGGCGGTGGTCCGGCCCGGGGCTGCGGGGCCCCGGGAGGAAAGTTTGTGGCTGTGGGTGCCGCACGTGAGCGGTGCGGGAAGTTGGGCGCGTTGGTCGCGGGGAAGTTTAGGAGGGAAGTTGTGTGCGCTCTCCGGTGTGCCCGGCCGCCTCGAGCTCCGTTCGGTGTGAATCAGGGGCTGATGTCTGAGGTGACCACGCGACGTGCTCCTGTGTGCTCAGCCAGCTGCGGTCGGGAGGAGCGGATTTGGGGGCCTTCTGGGCTGAGCGTCCCGTGGCGCTGAGCGTGGATGGGGCGTTTGGTTGTATCCCGAGGGCTCTGCTGTGCTGCTGGGCGCTACCCCTGCTTGGGGGCTTGGTGTGGGGCCTTGGCTTGTGCCAAGCCAGCCTGAGTCAAGGCCCAGCGCCGTGAAGTTGGGTTGGGGCCTTCCTTTGGGTGCGTTTGTGTGAGCGCTTCTTTCAGAACATGTTTTGTTAAGGCTTGGTCTTGCAAATCCTTTTGTATGTCTTTGAACTTTGGTGAGCGTCTGTGGAGGAGAGGTTGTTCCTGGGTTGTTCCTGCTGGCCGGAGAGAAGAGGAGCTGTGCTGTTTGATGGGTTGGCCATAGGATGCGGGTGGTGCACTGTGCATCAAAGTAACAAACTTTCTGTAGTTTCTTGTAGCCATTTATTTTGCTTTCCTTTTGGGTAAGGCCCAATGGAACAGCAGTGTCTTAACATCACCTGGGACCTTATACTGTTACCGCTGTTGGGTTTCTTGGGGAGTATGGAATTGGCTCTGTAAAAACAAAGGCTGGTGTGGTGCCATGCCTTGGGAACGTGGTGCTAGAGAGCGCCTGGAAATGTTTGCTCCTCTCTCCGTGGGATGGAAGTGCGATGTGAGAGTATGGAAGGAGTTGGGTTTGACTTTCTTCTGATGCTGTGCACGAGTTGATAATTTTTTCTTCATATCAATATGCACAGCCGTAGCGTGTGTTGATAGCATGAAGAATGTCATGATTACAGTTAGGTTCTCTTTCTTAAGCTTTTTTTCCCCTTCAAACAGGTAGTCATGATTTTTTTCTCCATTTTTGTTAATATAGGTGTTTTCAGTTTTTGCTCTCTATGGTAATTATTGATGTCTGTGCAGTGCTTTGAAGTTGTAAGGCATCACGTAAGTGCTAAGTACCTAGGAACAGCACTTCGGAGTTCTGTTTCTATCATGAAAGAGTTTGATGCTAAAAAGTGCTACAAGCCTATGCATAAAGAGGCATGGATGGATTAGGGGAAATAGTCAAAATTGCTTATAATGTTGTTTTCAGGTAATATTTTTTAGTTAGGAAGAACAGATCCAAATAACGTAACGCAAACTGAGTTATTTTACCTAACTTGATTTTGAATGCAGAATTTAATTTAACATGGACTTCACGTTTGAGTCAGAATGTGTTTGCTGTTAGAAATTTTGTAGTGGCAATAAAGACCCACATCCTACAAGGATATAATTGTGCAGAAGTCAGGAAGTCCTGTAAAGAAACACACACAACTTCATGCACATCAGCAGCATAGCTCGGCTGAATGAGCTCCACAGATGTCTGTTGAGTCGCACACAGATGAGTGTGTTTTGCATTAGTGGCAGGCAGTGGGATGTGCCTCTTTCTTGATGCTGATCTTTTTTTTTTTTTGGTATCAAAGTGCTATTCAGTGTTCTGGGGAGGCCAAAGCGTGGCCAGTGAGGCACCTTTCCTCAGTACATGCGGAGCCCCAGTTTGTGCCTGTGTGGCCAGCTGTCCTGTCAGCTCCATGGCCCTTGGCCGTTTGGGGTCATGGTACCATGAGCTCGGTGACTTCAGTGGAGGGGACTTCTGCTGCTGACGAGACGGGGAGGTTGCGGAAATGCTGAGGTGTGTTGTGTGGAAGTACTGCTAAGTTCTAAGAACATTCATTTTGTTTACACTGAGAGTTGTGATTAATGCCCTGTGTGTGACCACCCTTACTGTGTGTTTACATGTGTGTGCTGCACAGTCCTCAGTAACGTGTGCGTTTAAAGCTGTAACCATCTGCTCATGCAAGTACTGTGGGCCGGGAGAGAAGTGAAAGCGTACGTACACAGCGCGCCCATGTAGGGCTGCTGCAAGAAGTGACAATAGGAGAATAGACTTTCTGTGTGCTCGTTTTCTTAGTATAAGTATAAATATTTGTGTTAGGTGAAGAAATGTCTGAAGCTTACTGTTAGGAAAGATGATTGATGGCTTTTCTCAGTGCATTTGTGTTGCATTGCAGCATTAATTTTGTACCTTCAAATTAACAAGCGTTGAAGAAACGGTTCCTACATTCCTGCCATTGCTTCAGGTATTGCTGTCCTCAGTATGTGCAGCTTTCCAAGCACTGTGGTCTCAAATTAGATGGTCTTAATTTCTGTGAAGTAGCTTAATGAGAAGAGTGACTTTACTAGGAAAAAGTTCATCTAGTGATACCAAACAGAGTGGATAGAGACTGCCTTATTCATCTCGTAATTGGTTTCCTCTGAGATAAAGTATGACAATGAAATAAGGAATAAGAATTATCTTTTGCAGATGAAACTGTAGGGGAATATATTGACTCCATTTTTTTTTTTTTTCTTTTAATTTAGCAAAATTGAATTAGCTGACTTGAGGTAAGAAGCAGTGAGATTGCAGCAGCATGGCTGTCATTTCAGGAGAGTTGGTGGGTTGAGTATAGAAGTGTGGAAGTCTGGTCTGGAAATCACTGCCGTTTGTGTGGGAACTACGAGCTGTGTTCTTGTTCAGGTTCTGCCTTGTGCTACCTTGGCCGTAACAGGGAGGCCCTTTCCATTCTTCTCATGAAAACAAGGCTGAAATGGCTTATACAAAACACCACGGAGTCTTAATGGCCATGTTTGAACTGGGAGTTGAGTTTTCCTTTGTTTCTGAAAGACCCGTAGAACTGTATTTTAACAGATCCTCTGAAACCTTGATGTTGAATTCCAGTACCACGTTGGTTCTCTTCAGTCCTTTGCGCCCTCCTTTTTATTCTACAAAGGAGCCTTATGAACTTCTTCCTTGGTAACAAACAAGTGGTCATCCCAACTGGGAGCTTGCGTGGCTGAATGGGAAAACGTGTCCAACTGCTGGCTTCGCAGGTCCTGCTGGCTTGGCTAGCCATGGTGCAGCTGAGCCCTGGGGGGCTGCTTGCTAAAGAGACTTGTGAGGTATGTGTTCTTATCTCAGAAATAATGATGAAAGTGCTCGGTGAATTGGCAGTACTTTGTTTCAGAAGCAGTGCTGCGTGCCTGCCTGGTTCAGCGCCTGCGCGGGGCCCTTCCACATCTGTGAAGCAGGGTACTGATACGCTTGTGTTTTCAGAGGTGCTGAGTCCCCACAGTTGTGCTTCGAGTTGGCAGTCGCCGCGTGTGCTCAGCATCTCGAAACAAGTCTCGTGCATGGCTTGCTGGCTTTTGCAAAATCCCATTAGGGTGTAGTTTCTGTTTCTGGGAGTTGTATTAGTGAAGGCTGTTGTGTTTATTGTAATTCTTGAGACTCCATGTTGCAAAGAAGCAATCATGTTTGTTCATATTGTCTGGCATTAAAAAATTTAGAATCATCCGAAGAAGAAACATATTTTTCTCCTTTTAGTGTTTTTTGGGGATGCATCTCTGTTTCTCTTCAGTGTAGGCATGCATAACAGACTCTCCACATCCCATGCTCTGTGCAGAACTGCATACAGTGCTGTTCCAGCTGGCTGGAGGTGCGGAGGTGCTGGTCTGGTCATTGGAGCGGTGCAGTCCTTGGCTGGGCAGCATCCAGCTGTCTGCAGCTCATGCTGGGACTCCTTTAACCCGCTGGTGGGCAGGCAGGGAGATTGAGTCGCTTCCCTGCCTTTGTGTGAGTCTGCCATGGAGCTGGCTGGTGACCTACTGCAGATTGTGTGAGTTGGGACTGTGTGACATGTTCCACAACTCTTCTGAACGCCTCTACAACCAAACATTTTCCCAAGGTTACGAGTTGCAAGTCAGATATTTACTATTTATGAATACGTGGTGCCTGAACCACAGACGTTGTCAAGGTTTGGAGCTGTAGATATATAAGCTGCGTCCCTTTGACATTACTGGTGTTAAAGTTCAGGCCCATGGATGACCTCTGGCCAAGCTCAGAGCTGGAAACTCTGACAGCAGGCACACGTGGGGTGGATTCCAGTCCCCTGCTGGTTCCCTGAGAGTAGCGGGCAAGGACGGAGCACTTTGATTCCTAGAAGTCTTCTAGACTGGCACAGAGGAAGTACAGTGAGTTGTGCGTGTCTTCTGTGGGCATTTTTGGCCAGACTGATAGGTGCTTGAGTGTCAGTGTGACTTCTGAACGTATATTTTTGCCTTGAAAAAGAGTTATACAAATATTAAATATTTTTCATTTATCACTGGCAATGGTCTAACCTGCAGTTGTGTTGGGCCAGGTGAGAATTGTTGCTATTGGTTTCAGCAGTTGGCAGCATTAAGCGTGGCTGAAAATGTTATGTTAAAATACCAATTGATTTCATCTGAACTGAGTCTGTTTGCTGGCCCCCTCCCCCCTTTCTGGGTCTGCTGAGCTCACAGAAATGATGACAACTTTACCTCTTTTAGATTAAGTCTAAATTTGTAGGAAAAAATAGTTTTGCTATTGCATAGACCTATGGGGGAAATAACAAGAGATCTGGGTCAAAAAAGTAGGGCATGCAAGATATAGAAGCTGTTGGAGTGCATTTATTTGTCCTGTGCTAGGTTAAAGGAAGTGTTGGTGCTTTCGGTTTGGCAGTGTGTCCTGCGCTGCCGTGTGCTGCAAAGGGAACACGGCTGTTAAACGAGGAATCGCAGCTAATTTTTGTACGGATGTCAACATTCTTCCCCAGCGCAGAATTTTTTTGCTTGGATGTTAACAGAAACATGCATTCCTGAAATGCAAACTATTAGCGATAGATTTTAATTAGGAAGCGTTCTGTGAAAATGTGGAGTTTTGCCACGGCGGCTATTTGTGAATCTGCAGCGTATTTACTTTGGAGTTGTGTTTGTTCAGATTTAATACTTTGTAATGTACTTTCAAAGCAAAGTTAGCGCAGATGCGGATGGAGGAAAATGAAGAACAGTGTTGTCAAACCATCTATTAATGTTGGCATGAAATAAATTGTGCTGCAAACACGTGTTGTGTAGCAACAGGTAAGCTGTTTCCCACGGCTGATGCAGCAGACCTGAGGTGTACAGGAGCAGGGCCTGTGCTCTCTTTATAATGGGAGTGTTTTGCTGATGCAGATGTGGAACCTGATTTTTCACTGTGTTTCAAATGCACAACTGAATTTCTTCAATCTGGTGTATCGTGGTTAGATGGTAAATTTCCAGCACCGTGTGAGATGAGAAAACGTAGAAATACAAAACTTCCGAATGTTTAATTGCAATTAGAAGAGAAAGCCAGAGTGAAAAAGCCTACTAAGCAGTTCTGGTAAGCTCAATCTGATAGCAGGAACGGATATCTAAATGTAGCTGATTAATGTAAACCAACTTTTTTTAACAGCTTTCATCATTATAGTAAATACTTGTCTCAAGTGGTTGAGTTGTAAGAAAAATGCTTTGTATGTCTGTTACCATCTTCCACGGCAAATTCTGAATGGCCTTTGATTACATTAGAAATATCAATGTGTTTATTGTACTGTTGGCAAAGGCCATGCTAGTCGGTTCCTCTGCTGTCTGCACATGCAAGGTTATTTCGATATGGGTTGTTTCTAGTTCGTCAAGGGCCTCTATAAGATTCTGCCTTGTAACACACAGTACAAAATGCATTAGAAATGAAGTTGTAGGAGTGTTTTGTCAGATCCCTCCTTGGCTGTTTGTTGGGGGCCTGGGCACCCAGGTACATAGTTTTCTGGCAAAACAGATGAGCGTTGCTTATCTCCTAGAAATGAGCTCTCTGCTTTCTGTGGGCACTGGGCCGGGGGTTCCCATCGCCTTATCCCCACATTGGGCCAGCCACGGGGTTCTGCTGCAGCGGGGCCAGGATGGGCGTGCTGGGGGGCACAGCTGCCCTTGTAACCATCCTGCTTGCATGGATGGAACCCTAAAGAGAGTTTTAAATTAAGTGAGGGCTCAGAGGAGTTTTGAAATAGCCCACGGGATGTTCCGACTCACTCTTCGGTGCTGTTGGTGACTTGCTACCAGAGGCTCTGCAGGTATGAGAAGTGTCGGCCTTTACCCAGAAGTGCTTCCATCACACAGACTGAGGCTTTCTGTTCTGCTGAACTACCAGCCAGCATCAGAGCTGTGTATGTTGGACCTTGATAAATGCAGCTTTCTGCTGCTCCTTAGCATGTTAAATATGCCAAATCTTGTTGGTGTCACGTGCTCCCTGCTTTCCTTGCTGCCTTGTGTAACTGTCTGCTCCTGGGATGGAGCTTTCCAAGGGAGAAGAAAGAAATGCTATGTTTTCAAAAATGTTTTCAGTGATCAAATTAATCAGATTTCATTTGCATTATATTACTATAAGTGGTAAGTTTAGAACTGTAATGTACATCCACATGCCCATGGCTGTCTGGTTCTATTTGTTAGCTCAGAAGAATAGGAGAGTGCTGTTGGGGCTACTGCTGTTGCGTATCATTAAAGAAACCCTTTGAGGCCCTGCTAATTAACGTGAGTGGTGTAGGGCTGAGCTGCTCTCTTCTCGTGAACACACACACCTTCCCGCAGGCTCCTGCCCTCTGCTCTGCCTGGTTTTGCTTCCCCTGTTTGCTGTTACGGGCTTTGCTGCTGCACATGGGGCTCTGTCTCGGGCACTGCGCTTTGCATCATTTCATTGTAATCCCTTCTAAGTCTTTATTTGTTTTTCTAATCTCCCCTTTTTTGATTTCCTTCCTTTCTTTTTCTGCTCCTGTGATTTTAGGACTATTCTTTCACCTTCTCCCCATCTGTTCTTCAGTCAGTGCTTTGCTCCAGACTCGTGCCTTTCCCTCATGACCTTTTTGTTTTCCCCCTTTACTCTTTCTGCCCCTTTCTCCCACCTTCAGCGAGTACAGAGGAGCTGCCCCTCCTGTGCAGCCCATGGTGCGGTGGCCGTGCCACGAGGAGCTCTGACTGCCGCTGGCAGAGAGGAGACGGGGCTGACAGGGTTTGTCAGGGCCTTTAATTGATAAAAATAATCCTGGCTTCCCACGTAAAGCATCGATCCAAGGCTCGCTCAAGTCAAAGGGAGGCTTTAGAGGAGGTTGGCATGGGTGTTTAGTGAGAGCGCAAGAAGCTGAAGAAGTTTGAATGGGAAGCTCAGTGCGCTGCGAGTTGAGCTTTGTGAAATAAAGGATTTCATGCCATGAATTTTACTGGCATTGACTTGAAATGAACAAAAACAAAGTTGTGATGAAATCAGTCATGGCCTTATCTTATTGTGTTTATTGTGGGTAGTGTTGACAAGTCACATGCCCCATTGTTCGAGGTGAACAAATATAGCTTTGATACTGCAAGCTGATACGTGCGGACAGCCGCCTTTGTCCTGCGCTGCACAGATGAGTTTGCAGAATTGTGACTTCAGAGCTGAATGCTTGTCTTTGGAGAATTCATGTTTCAACTTAATCCTGAAACAGCCTAATGTGCATAATAGTCTGTTGCTTGATATTGAAGTGCCTTTTTTATTTTTTTTTTCATTAACTTTTTTGCAGAACATAAAATAAAAGGCTAATGTATCATAAACTTTGTTGCACTTGTTGCCCAGTAAGGCCTGTGGAAGAGGAGCTCGTACTGTCCCTCTGGCATATGTGTGCTTGGGCTGAAAGAATGCAAGGTGTGCTTTTGGGAGTGTCAGTAACAGATTTCTTCCTGAAACTCTACTGCATCTGTATCCCTTACTCTTGGTCACAGTGAACCTCATTTCTACTGAAGCCAGCGGGTCGTGGATCATCTCTGGATTGCTTTTACTGTTGGTGAATTGCTACAATTAGGATATATGTAGTGTAACTAGAATATATGTAATAGGGACTTGCTGCAGGGGCAAACTTAGCTGTGGATGTAATCATCCAGTGGCATCTGGGGGAGAATCCCAGTGAAATTGCCTGGGGATGTTCAGAAAGATTAGTCTGTCTACAGCGGTTTCTTTGTTGCTTTTTGCACATCTTAATAATGCCAATGTAGTTGGTTGTACAGTGTTTTTAATTGTTAGACTATATTTGTTTGCTTTTTCTTGTTGTTAGCTTGTGGCCTTGCTTGAGTAGTCATTTTTCCTCTTCAGAAACTGGTCTTTGCAGTGTAGTTCGTGCAAACAACATGCACCAGGATGGTACTCCAGGCAGGTGCTACCGGGACATGTAAACACTTAGCAGCACCGAGGCTGCTGGTGGCTGTGGCTGCTGCCGTGCCTGCTTGTGACAGTGTCAGCTGTGTGTCTGCCTACCCAGCAGTAGAAGGCTTCTCCAGTTGTGGTGTCTTACAGACAGTGTAAAGTATCCCCCTAATTCCGATACAGAACGAATGGCAAGCTTTTGGCATCCTAATGTGGGTGCCATATGATAGTGGAATGTATTTTGTGGGTCACTGTGTGATGTTTTCAGACCT
This sequence comes from Centrocercus urophasianus, assembly GCF_019232065.1. Lineage (NCBI taxonomy): Eukaryota > Metazoa > Chordata > Aves > Galliformes > Phasianidae > Centrocercus > Centrocercus urophasianus. The sequence continues at coordinate 5,946,662 of NW_024884744.1, read as the reverse complement.
CTCCTGAGCTCTGCTGCAGTTTGTCCATGCAGTACCATGGCAGGGACTGCACGCAGGAGGCACCTCCTGGTTATGTGTGTCACAGGCTTTGGTAGTCCATGCATGGTGCAGGGCTCTGTTAACGTCGGGCTGTGCGGTTCATGAAGTTCAGAGTGTTCGTGTCCTTAGTAAGGGGGAGATGGAATGTTGTATGAAGTGCCAAAAGACACCGGTGTGTGCTCCTCATGGCCTTCCTGGACATAGTGCTCGTGCTCCCACAGCACCTTGCTGCTTGCATTTGTGCATATGTGGAATGGCCGTAAGTAGTGACGTGCTCTTCGTCACATGGTTGCAATTCCACTTGGCCTGCTCTTCCTTAGAGTGGCTTTGCTGAATTTGGGAAATCTCATCAGTTTGGGAATAGTGCTGAAAGTTGTCTACAAGTGCTTTTTACTATTGTCAAACATATTTCTGTCTTGTGCCGCCTTGTTTTCACTCTACTCCACACTGAGAAGTATCTTTTGGTTAATTTAAAAAGAAAATCCTGCTAGCACTCTAATAAACCCTCAAACATTGCAAGAAAGCATTTATACTCACTGGGTAGTGTGGCTTGAAGTTAAAAGAGTGAACTTACAGTGCGCTCCCGTTTTTTGGAATGACTCCAGAATGAAAGTGTCTTATTCCTGTGTAGTGTCATCCTTTGTTACCGCATAGAACTGTTGCCATGGTCCTAATTGATAAAAATTAAAAAAAAAAAAAAAAAAAAAAAAGCAAAAAAAAAAGCTTTTAATTGTGAGCCTCGGATATTTTTGAAAGAGCTGAGTGAACTCCTTTCCTTGCTGAACCATTTTCTGGTGGTTGGAGACAGTCGATGTGTTCTTTGTAAGACATATATTATCACTCTATTTAAGTCGATTCAGGTTCTCTGGAAGTGATCCAAGCTCCAGGAAAGAAAAATATTAGTGTGTGTGGTGAGAAAAAGGGTTTCCCTTTATTTCGGAATTTGCTTGTCATGTTTAGCAAGTAAGCCATTTGCAGATGCATTAAGGCTCTGTGAAGCTCATTTTAGGGGCTGACAGTTTTCCAGTCTCGGCTCGAGTGGAAATATTTACATTTAATGTTTCAGATTTTTTGTTTTAAATAGCTGGGGATATGTACATTTGTTAAGTTGTAATTTGAGTGCCACACGTGTTTCAGGAGGATAAAAAGCAAACTGCTTAAAATGATGGCAACAGTGGGTAGCATTTTTTTTTTATTTTTTAAATTTTCTACAACCCGACATTTGTCTCAATGTCTGACGTGCTTTGTTGTGTCCTTAAAATTGTTGAAGTTTAAGTTAAGTAGCTTTTGCTTGGAAGACTGAAGTATTTGCAGCGTGTTATTTGGCTTATGCAGTTTTACACTCTTTAAACACCACTTTGTTTTAGTTTTGAATTCCAGCAAAGCACCATTGTAGCACACGAAGCAGCTCCGAGGGAAGCTGGAGGCACTGCTGCTGTACCTGCAGCTGTACCCAAGTGTGAGGTTAGATGGAGAGGCTGTGTATGTGCATGGCGTGGAGCAGTGCTCTGTGAGGACACCGTGCTCACATTGAAGTTCCTCTGCCTTCCAGAAGGAAGGCAGCAGCCGTTGAAGCCTGTTATGACTTCAAGGCTTTGTTTGGAGGGTTGGGTTGCAGATTTCTAGGCTTGGCTTATGCCTGAACTCCAGTGCTGTGCACACGCTCTTAGCTCAGTCGGTCAGTTTGGCCTGTTGACCAAAGCAGGTCGAGCTCCTGAGATTTTTACTTAAGGACAGCTGGACTTTCCATTGGGTGCCTTTGTGCTCCTCAGCGCAGGACCATCTGCAGCATCTAGCAGCGGGGCTTTGAAGTCTGCAGCCCAGCTACCGAGGGCTGAGGCAGAGGGGAGTGAGGAGGAGCCCCAGGCTGGAGCACTGCCTTCTCCACACTGCTGGTAGGGCTGAGGAGCTGAGTGCTGCAGGCTGAGGCCTTCCTTCCCGGCTCCCCTCCTGCCACAGCTGCCAGACAGGACGGTTTTCTCCCACTTTTCCAAAGCGCTTCTTGTAGTGTTGGTTGGGAACCAAATGCCATCTCTGCTCCCAGTCACTGTAATCATTGAGCTGTGGTTTAGGAATTATTTTTTTATATCGATGTACATTCTGGATTATTTTCCTACAGTGCTTTATTTAGACTTCTGACATATTAATGACTGAAAATCTCAGCTGGTTTTGTTTGGAACTCTTTGTTCCTCGTGCAGAAATCAGACCTGAAAAGGTATTCCTCTGAAGTTGGTGAGGGAAAAGCTCTCTGGTAGGATTGCTGACTTGTTGAGATCAGCTCTGAATTGCCAGATAGTGTAATTTTCTTCTAAGAAGAGCCTTCCCCCCACCCTCCCCAGCAAGCCCCAAAGTGTTCTTTGTGTGAGTGTACTATACGGTCTCTAATTATATGATCGCATACCATTCTGCAAATAGTGCAATGCAATAGCATAGAATTAATTCCTGGATCTTGTAGAGGACTATTCAGCAGTCTGCCTTAAGCCCTCGTCTTGCAGGCTGGTTTGTGGAAATCGACTCTTTCTCCTCCCAGAAGCAATGTTTACTGTAGCTCTGTGTCAGAGCTGGGTTCAGAGCTCGTTACAGAATCTGGGCTTGGGATGTCATTTCTGAAAGTTGCCATTTAACTGCTCTTATACAACATATGCATATTAAGTAGGATAGCAGAATAACAGTGAAATTGCTCACCTAGGTCTGCAGATGAATTACCATAATTAACTGCTTCTTGCCATGAATTGCACCTAACGAGGGCTGTGCTGTTGGCTGAAAATAAATTGCATAATGCATTACTGGTGACTAAATTATTCACATACCTTAGAGAGGAGATGGTATAAGAAGTCTGCAAAATAAGTGCTGGACCATTATGAAAATGAAGTGGAGAATAAAAAGAAGAATCAGAGAGAGAACATGGCACAGTGTGCATTCTCCTGGGTCGATGAGGAGTATTGTTTTTGGTTTGCAATATAGTGTGTGATTTCATATTTACGTATTTATCACATGGTCCGTGTAGAGTATACCTGCAGAAGGCAGAGTTGGGCCTGTGCATAAGCACTGGGCATAGCATGGTTACAGTTTGCATTTATTTAGTTTCTGTTGCTTCACTATGGTTGCAAAATACGCCAAGTCAAAAGCAAAAGTGGATAAATAAATTTTAAACAAGCCATGCAATTTAGGATATGCTTGCTGTTCTGTGCTTCTGTGTGAAGTATCCTTTGTATTACTGTCTGTGCTGTGAGGCATGCAGGGATTTTTAGTCAGTGTGCATGGCCTGGCTTTTATAACATCATCTTTGGCCGGGAATAACTTGAAAAGCACTCTGTTTGCATGTGTTGATAATGCAGATTCTTTTAAGGACCTGTTTATGGATTTATATTGTAAAAGATGGTTCCTGCAGAAGTGTCCTTGCCTGGATGGACGCATTCAATTCATTTTCTCCAAATGTGTGGAATGTTTTTGAGCACTTTGCTGTATAATGCTCTTCACAGTGATACGTGATCCACACTATTGCAAATACGCCGTGTGCAGTAAATACTGCAGAAGACAAGATTGAGTTATTTTTCTCCTTTTTAGTTTACATTTCTGCTTTCCTCCCATCCCAGAGCATATTGTGGAGTGTGCATTCCCTATGCTTCAAACTTTAGTGTGAGTGCTGAGTTCTGTAGGTGAACACAGCGAGGTGGAAGTGCACGGAGGTGCTGGTAGTGCCCTGTGTGGGACAAGGAGAGCTCGTTTCAGTGACCTGTAGCTGTGTTCACATCGCTTTGGCTTTTTGGTTGGGTGGAGTTTTCTGTACATCACCAAAGAGAAATGTTTTGAAATAAAGGAAAAAAATTGTGAACGCTTACAGAAGACTTGAGGCTGTGAGAGCCTATTAGGAAGCATGAGTAGAAGGGCAAGGCTTTCTGTTTAGGGTATAATTACGGGTATGGAATAGAATCATAGAATCATAGAATCACCAAGGTTGGAAAAGACCTAAAAGATCACCCAGTACAACCGTTCACCTATTCCCAATAGCTCCTACTAAACCATGTCCCTCAACACAACATCCAGTCTTTCCTTGAACACCCCCAGGCTCGGTGACTCCACCACCTCCCTGGGCAGTCCATTCCAGTGCCTGACCACCCTTTCTGAAAAGTAATACTTCCTCATGTCCAGCCTGAATCTCCCCTGCCGTAGCTTGAAGCCATTATAACTGTGAATAACTGTGAAGTTGCAGAAGAGGGAATGTTCAGTTTTGCATCATAGGCTGCTGAGTCCCAGCTGAGCAAGGATGGAATTCATCTTGGCCAGCATCTGCTCCTTTCTTGAATTCATTTAGAGAAAGGCATGAAATCTGTATGTGTTTACCTCAGTCTCTTCATATTTTAAAAAATGTATTTTGTTTTCTTAGATTCAAAAATTTAAGGATACCTATGCAAGCTGCTGGCTCTTTATGCAATTAATCGTATGATAAATACAGTTAAATTGAAATCACTTCCATAGGAAGCTGGCTGTCTGCCCAGACATCTGACGTCATGTAGGAAGCACACGCTCAGCTTGGACGAATGGTTTTGGCACAGTGCTGGGAAAGTCACCGTGGTTGGGTTCTTCATGTCTGCATGGAAGCAAGCTCCAGAGCTGCTCCTCCCTCGGCATCTCTCTCTCTTCCCTTGGATGCCTTTCTTGGTGTGTCTGGGAAGCCCTGCTGCCCATAGGTGCGAGGAGGGTAAGGCCAACCCTCGGTCCTTGAAGTGTGCTTTCATATGTAAGGAGAAGTTTCCATTCAGCCTCCTGGATGTTTGTTTCCTGGTGCGTAAATTGAGACAAGGACTTGGCTATGGCTAAAATAATTCTTGGTAAAACGATACGAGGAATGATGTCTCATTAAAGAGAATGTATTGTGCCAATACAAAAATCATGTTTATTTCCAGTTCTAGAGTTGTATAAATATAGATGCTAGACATATGCTGAGTATTGCTTTAGTAGAAATACTGAAATTGCTTTTTCTCAAGTTAATAAATCCCAGAGTTAGAAAGGAAAGTAGTGGAGTGATGGGTAGAAGCAAGACAAATGAAATGAGCAGTAGAAATCAAACGGTGGGAGAGATGTCTGAATATATTTTCACAAGAAGGCAATTGCATAATGTTGCTCAATAAATTAGGCTTTTATCTACTTATGCTTGTTTTAAGGGCATGACAGAATAAACACGACTGCTGAAATCCTTGCATCAGGCAACTAATTATTCCTTTTCTTTAAGTGAAAGTAGGAATGGCGAACGTAATGTCGGATTGGCAGTAGTGAGAGCTGTGTCTGCAGAATAAATGCTGTCTGGAATGCAGAACTTGCTGTACCATTGGGCCAGTTGGAGGGGTAGTCCAAATTATAAAAGGCTTTTCTGTCTTCAATTTCTTACACCTCTGCAGAATTTGTTCTTGGAAGACAGTTAGTGCTTATGATACAGTGTCTGTTTTTTTTTTTACTGTTATTTTTTTGAAACAGTAAATCCATCTCAGTAAGGTTCTTCTCCAAAGCAAAACAACATCAAATCCATAAAATAATGCTGCACAGTTTTTCCTTTCAAACTCCTCCTCGCTGCTTGAGCATATAATTATCGATTACAACAGCAGTAATGTTTGCTCAACACCTGTAGCTTCTCGCTGGTGTCGACCTTTCTCAATAAAAAAGCATTCTTCATTCGCTGCCAGTAGAGCAGCCAGCTCCTCCAGCACATTCCCAACTGTTTCAGCTTTATCCAGGTCTAATACCAAAACCAGGTTCTTGTGGCACATCCACCTGTTTCTACATTCTGACCCTACAGTAGATATGATTTATTTTATTATTTTTTAAAGGGACTATTGATAGTAATGTTATGATAGCATTCTGTGGTGGGTAGCTTAAGCAAGATGAGCAGGGAAGAATTTTTGATGAAACTAGCTTAATTCTATGATTTTTTTTTTCTTCTGAAGGCATATTTGCTATGTGTATACTGAGGTGGAAAAATTGCAATGTTTTGAATGCTGTCCAGAGCCATCAGATAACTCATTGAGTTTCTGTGGTTGGAGTATCTGTTTTGATGCTCTGGGGACACAAATGCTGATTATTATTATTATCTTGTGTATGTGTGAATGAAATAGTTTAGTTCTGTTTCCTTGGAGTTCTGGTATTTGGTGGCCTGGCATAATGACTGGAATGGGACGGCATGGCAAGGCTGATGGACTTCATTATTTATGGGGTAATTTTTATTTTGTCGTTCATTATGTTGATACAATTAATTCACAGCAAGATTCTTATAAAATTACATTTTTGTGAAATATTTATTTTATATTTTATAGAATGTCCCAGCTGTTACGATAGGCATGCAGAATAATTGAGACAAATGGTAGGCAAACAATAACTCGAATGCCTTGGCAGTGGGATGCACCGCAGTACGCGCGGCAGGACGCCGCCAGCCTGCTAGGGTGAGTTCCCAGCCTGTGGCTGTGACTCTGTGGCCAGGGCTCTGCCTCCTCAAGTGTTTGTAGGCCCAGTTTCCTCGTGTTGCTGAGTCTGCTGAGGCTCGGACTGATGTCTTGTCCCCAGCTGATCTTAATCACCCTACATGTATTGCAGTGTAGATCTGTCTGTAGCTCAGAAAAACTTATCTTTTGAAATCAGACTTCACTTAGGAAAATATGTGGCTTGCAGAGAAGTGACTTCTATTTTCATTTATCACTTGTGGTGATGAGATGTACTTCATAGCTTGAGAGGTCTCATCTTGAATTGACTTCCTTTTGAGTCTAAGTTCATTCTGACAGCATGGCTGGCTTTGATCCCAGCTTTTACTGGGAGAAAGTCTTGTGATGGTATGGGTGGCCTGTGGACAGATCTGATAAGAGGCAGTTTCTTATGTTTTGTGAACAGGTCAGGCTGGAACTGACAAATACAAGTTGACATAGGCTTTAAGCAGGGAGAGACTAAGTGTCACTGAAAGTAAAAATTGGGTTGGTGTTGGGAATGGCTGTGGTGTGAGAAGTTGCTGAAGAAAGACTGTGAAGGTGGATCTTAAGGAGTTACTGCTGGAAGACGTGTGAAGTGCTTTACTGTCATACCAAGCTGTGTCTGAGTGTTTTCTGTGTCTTGTCAGTACACCACGATTGAAGGAACTTACATTGTCTGCTTTTGGACTGCAGTGGGGATGGATGTTTAATAACCAGTTTCAGGATTTTTAGTTGAGGATGGTCAAGGCCTTGGACGGTCCAAGGGTGAAGTCACATACAGTGCATGTGGTTTTGGAGTAGGAAGGGATGAGCTCACTTAAGAAGAACACTTGCTGATTCGGTGGAAGATTATGAAGAGCTAGGCAAGTGCTTGTTTAAGTTGGTTCACCAAGTTAATTTCTGGGCTGCCTGATGGATCGGAAGCATTAAGCCTTGTTTGTATGGAGGGCACTGAACTGGTTTTACTTGCTCATAACTTCTGGTTCTGGTCTGTCCTGTGCAGCATTGCATAGCTGGATGTTAGGCAGGACCTGTTCTTCATCAGTGATGACTTCCTGCAGCATTTTTTGGAGCCATTTGTTCCTGGAAATGATAAGCTTTGAGTGCAATAGGATATTTTGCTATTTTGGTAGTTACTCTGCGTAACAAGTGTAAGCAGCTGTGCAGTTTCAGAGAGCAGATACTGAAGAACCCAAAATCTGCATGCTGCTGTTGAAGCTTTCTGCTGTAATTGCCCACGATACGTGGCCAGATGGAAAATCACAGAAAGATTGGAAGGATCCTCTGGGTCTACGTGGCTCAAGCAGACACCCAGAGAGGGTTGGCCAGGACCACATCCCAGTGGTCGTGGACTGCTATGATCTGCATTCATATTCATCTTTCTGGTTTTACTGTGATGTAAAGACTGCATAAATTGTCTGAACTACCTAAAAATGCAGGCAGAGCTAGGTGCATGTATGGGCTCCTCATTTGTGCTGTCTGCCTGTTGCATTTCCAGGGAATGGGCAAGAATGTGACATGACCAATTTGCAGCCTTTGGGAGGAGAGGCAGTGTGTGATGAAACACGAGGTGTGCTGCATCACAGCCACATCTCTTCCACTGTTTTATACTAATTTAATTCAGCTACTTAATTTCTTCCCAGCTCTTTGCTTTGTCTTGTATGGCAGCCTTGTGGGGTTCTACCTTCAGCTGAAGGAGCCCTCGGCTTGATTCAGCTGGGATCTTCTGAGTGAGTGCAGCAACAAGTGAACTTCCAAATGTTTTCTGGAAGTGGACTTCTGACAGCAACACTCAGTTCAGGTGACTGAAGAAGTGGAAATTGCTTTGTGCAAATGGTGGACTTTTACACCTCTGTGTGATATGCTCTTTGCGTTCCCTGATGACAGTTCTCAGTCTGTCCTTCAGGCTTGCACTTACTGGATACGTGTTCACTGAATATTCTCCCTCATAACAACCAAAATGCTTGTTTGCTCGTGCGTGGCTCATGGCAGTTTTAGGTATGCCTCTGCAGTGAGGAAATATGTAGTCATTAAACTAGAGGGAACTTGAACGCAGCTCGCTCCAGGCAGCTTATTGCAAGGTTGTTTAATTATTTCTTTTTTTTTTTCCTTAGCAGAAGAAAGCTAGAGCAGTACAAACTTTTAAGTTCTTTTTCTTGCTGCTATTTCTTGTCTCTTCTTCCTTGTTCCGTTTGCAGTATTACACAATTTTAGGGCTATTAGCTTACCAGACATTCTGCTTTAGCAGAGATGAAAATAGTAACCTGAGTAATGCCATACGCCAAGGATGGCACGGACACCAGCTTCTCTGGGTCAGAGTTTGAAGCTTTGAGCCTGCAGTTTAGCAGAGGCTGGGTGATGTGCCTGTCCCTGCTGCTCCGGTTCTGGGAGGTGGTAAGGAATAAAGGGCTGGAGGTGGAAGCCAGAGATGCAGGGGTGGCTGCGGCCCTGAAAGAGAGCGGGAAGGCATCGGGTGGGATTTGAGGCCTGGAGAAAAGATGGGTGGAAGGTGTCAAGGCAGTAGACGGAGGTGGTAGAGGATGAGTAGCTGACAGGGTAAAAGCTCGTTTCAAAATGACTGGGACCATTTGGTTTACGTTAACACGTTTTTCTTCACAGCTGGAGAGGAGTGCAAATAAACTAGGTCACCTCATGCAAGCTTGTTAAGAGAAACAAGAAAAAATGGCTAAGAGTTGTAGGAGAAGCTATGGGAGGCATCAAGGATAAAATTGTATGATCGGGTTTGTGATTTCTAAGGTGATTATTTTTATTGTGGTGGGTATGCGGTGTTAACTTAGCGAGACACCATGGATTTTATTTTCCCTGATGCTGTAGTTAATGGTTATCTTGTTTCTTCCAGAGAGTGAGAAGTAACACTGGTTGACTGTGGCTGCTAGCTTGGAAATGTCAGTGGCTTGGTGAGAAGCAGTGAGACATCTCTGCAGAGAACAGAGAAAACTCTAGAGCAGGAGAACCGTGAAGCCTTCCAGTGCATTTACTGAAGTTCTTGTGGGTTCACACCTAAGAGAAAGCAAAAGCAATATTAGAGAGCCTCCTTTGCTTGTGCCTTCAAATCTGTACCAAAAATGAATTTCCTGACTTAAAATTAAACATAGGCATTTATTAGGACAGTGCTGCTTTGCTGTGGGTATCATGGGGAAATTGCTCACTTAGTGTATTAATGGCAGCATGCATGTTGAACTTCATTTCTTCCATTCCTTTTTGCTTCTTAGAGCAGGAATAGGAATTGGATCACTTTTTTTTTCCCTATTGTTGCAGGATGAGGAGTGGGATGAAGAGGCAGGTTGGGCTCTGAGAACCCTGGTATGAGGGCTGCTACTGGGGTGCACAGGAACCAGGGCTGTGACTTCCCTGCAGGTTTCTGGTTCTTCACAGCTGTCTCTTCATCCTCCCTGAAATTCAGCCCTAATTTTTTTTCTCATGGCAGGAAGACAAGGTGTGGAGATGAAATAACCATTGTAGCCAAAGGAAGATTTGGCACATTTCAGCTTATGTACTGTACTTTCCCTTCTGTTGGCATGGGTGATCCTTGCAGCAGAAGTTTATAGTGTTGGCACGTTTCCTTGTATACTTGATGCTGGTCTCAGCATTTCATGTCCTTGAGGCAGAACAGTTCCAGAAGCTCATCCTGCTGAAGGGAAAACAAGCTCATCTCCTGTGTGTCTTCAGTAAGACCTTAGTGAAGCAGCCTGCCGAGAGGAAAGCAGCATCATCCCTACAGTCAGAATCAGTAGCAGAAGTTTTGTTAAGCAGACTTGTGGTCTTCAGTTTGTGGGTGGGAGAAAACAAGCAGACCTGAGTGAGGTCATGGGAGAGGTTTGTAGGATGGGGGCTGTTACAGTGAGGGTCGTCAGGAGGTGTTTGTTGTTTCTGCAGTGCCAAAGGTAAAGGCATCAACCAAAACTAGAAGGCTATGTCCCAAAAAAAGGAAAACTTGGTGCATTTTTTTAGAGTATTCCTGCAGAGATCTTTGTCAGAACATGGTAATGCTAAAAAGTTTGTGAATTCAAAAAGCTGTTCTGTATATACATTAATGGAATAGAAATTCACCTGGAGCTACTGAGCACACAGTTTTCATAGTCGACATGGAAAAGGAGATTTTTGGAAAGGGATTTAAAGGAGACTTGTGAATTTGGGAGCCCCTCTCCTAATGAGCACTGTGTGAGAAAGTGTGCTGATGGTCATTTCAGTCAAGGATGTTGTTAGTCACTTGGCAGAGCTGGAGTCAGCTCTTTGGTACCAAGTCAGCGATAAGCACAGTGCAAAGGCCCTTTTCCTTATTAAAAGGGAACCTGGTGTGTTATGCTTGAGGGAATGGGAAGTGAAAATGACGGAGGAATACAAAGAGGTGAGGCAAGATAAAAGATAATGAACTTTTCAGAAGGGTCCTAAGCAGATTTGAGTGGGACAAGCTTGATTTTTGTTTTTAAGGACCAGCGTAAGCTCAGGCAGAAGGTGATAGAAGTCTGGGCAAGGATGTCTCTCACATGGATGGCTGTTCTATAGAAGCACTATGCAGAAAGATCTGCAAAGTGTGGATGTAATCGGGCTCACCTGAAGTCCATGTAAATATGGAGGGGTGGAGGCCAGTAGAAGTGTGTTTTTCTTTTTAACGAATGGCACAAATGTTTTGGATCTTGTATGTATGTACTTGAGCTTGCTGAAGATGTGTGATCATTGTCTAAGCGTATGGAAACCATTTCAAGTAAGGATGGCATTGTTGTTTTGTTTTTATTTCTCGTTGCTTAACGTTTAAGGAGCTTTCAGATATTGTCTCGGGCTTCCAAGATTGTCTGGGCTCACTGCTCTTGGTTATTTAAGGGTTGGACGTTCATGGTCTTAGTTAACAAGATTTTTATTGGAGAGCAACAGAAACTGAGTGATGGTATATGTCAGATATGAAAGGAACTGCCTATAAGCCTGTATTCTAAGTATGTGCTTTAATTAATTTAATGATCACTTTAGGTGATTGTTATATAAATAGAGTATGCTGTGATCTGCCAAGTATTGCTCTGGTGCATGTCATAGGTTCATAATTTTTTTTTTTTTTTTTTTTTTTTTTTTTTTTTTTTGTGGTTATTAATTGTTGTGCTGTGGGAAGAAATTTTGCACTAGGCTGCTATTTAGCTAAAGAGAAGAGAGAGGAATTCTGCAGGTATTTCAGAAATCTGGAAGCACTGTAAATACCATTCTGCCAAATTAACCCTGCATTAACCTCAGGTGAAGGTGGTTTAAAACATAACATTTTCAAGAGAATTCTGTTTAGCCATGTGAAACTTAATTTGTGTCTATGGAAACGTTAGAAGCCTTGTTAAAAAAACAGAATTTTGCTATGTGTTTATATTATGAATGCTCCAACCAATCTTGGTGCATTTGCAGGGTGGGATGTGTTGAAGGCAGGACGCTGCTGAAGCTTGAGCAAAGACTCCTGTCAGTTCCTTCTGCTTTGCTCCCTCCTGGTGCTCGTGGCTTAACCTCTGTCCTTTTGCAGCTGTTCTGTTTCCCACCAGCAGACATGGTGTGCATCGTGTTGGTGACTTTGTGGTCACACATTCTTTAGCTCTCCTTGCATGAGGGGAAGTGACAACTCATGCTCTCCTCGTGCTTCTCAACATGCTCTCCTTCACGCTTTCAAAGTGTGCTCCAATATAAAATATTTGAAAATGTGTGCACACGCATACATGGATACAATGATGTGTTTGTGAACGTGTTTTTTGTCTAGATTTGCTTTGGTTTGGATTAGAAATAGTGTTTCTCTATGCAGAAGCTGCCTATTGCAGATACCAAGTATATGATTTTTTTCCTAGCAATTTGTAGCAGTTCCAAGTGTGTGTGAGCACGTGCTCTCTCTCCAACACATGCCAATTGTTACACACTGAAATAAACAAATTTGGCTTTTTTTTCTGTGTGTGTGTGGGACGTACTGAATTGATAAGGAATCCAAGTTAAATAGAAGTTCAAGGATTCACTCAGCTTCTGGTGAATGAGTGTGAAGTGCTCACTGCAGTCACCTTTAGCCTTGCTCAGCTTGGGCTGAAGCCCACAGCTGTTCCCTTTCTCCACAAATCCATTCCTTTGTGTCAGAAGGCCGTTGGGCTGCTGAGGGATATCTGCCTCTTGTCCATCAGTGCTGCGTGTTCGAATCACGTTTGTCCTGACCTATGTCCCAGTATGTATTAGGCCATCCATGAAGCATGGAGGTGTCCTAGATTGCTCCCAAGGTCTAGTAGTTGCTTCTGAAAGTTTAGTGCTTCTTGTCATCAGTCTGGGGTGGTTTTTAAGAAGTTTTCCTACAGATATGAAAGTAACTCTCATTTGATTTATCCATCTTTTATGATAGTTTAATTTGTTCACACATATACTAGTATTAGAAGTAACACCATGAGAGATAAATATTATTATTATTATTATTTTAATTTTTAAATTTTAAAGCAAGTATATGATCATCTTAGAGTATGAATGTGTGTGCTTGGGCACTGCCCAGGAAAGCACCCAGCATCTGTGTGTGCCTCGTTCGTGGCAGGAGAGCCTCATGCCTGCTCAGAGCTGAACTGTGCCATAAGCTCAGCACGGAGTGTTCATTTGTATGGGCTGCTGCAGTTGGAATTTCTCTAACGTCATGTGGTGGCCATGATAATGTGTTTACAGAGTGTAAAATTTCAGCTTGAATTATGATTGCTAAAATAATTGATCATCAGCATTTGTGCTTTGCGTAAGAAGAAGAGTTGAAGAAAGCTGAATATTAAATAAACCACGCATTGGATGAGCGGCGTTTCTCTTTCCTCACAACTCATCAATGAAACAAAAACTAAGAGCAGTGCGTGTATCTTATTGCCAATTACTGTCCAAGGAGGATAATGATGCAATCTTAATAACCTGCTAGAACTGTATGGTTAAAACAAATTTCCCATTATGTTCCTCTCAGTGTTCAAGCTCTGTCTTTGTACCTACGGAGATGCTGTGCTAAAAATAAAGCTGGAAAGGTCTCTCATACATAGTTTCTGGTTATTAAATAACGTGCTCGTTCTCCATCTGTACCCAGTGGGCTCTTCTGCTTTTTTCTAAAGGCTTTGGGAATTGCTTTATGAAGCCAAGGAGTCAGTAAATGCAAGGGATGAATGAACAAAATTCAAGTCCCCTTCTTAGAACCTCTTACTGGTTTTGATCATCTTACTAACAGGTAGAAATCTATGGGATTTTTGTTTAGTCTTAAAATATTGCTTGTTCTGTATCTCAGATACCCACAGTGTAGGAGTTTGGCATAAAGCAGGATCCTCCTCCTATGGTGATTTTAAGTTCTGCAAATGAATTACTATGCAAGCTTTTAGATATGAAGGTCAGAGGAGGCTTTTTAGGAGTTGGTAGTGCACCACTGGGTACATTTAACCAGCCCACAAGTGTGAGCGTGCTGGAAGGTGACCAAAGTGCTCTGTAGCACGTATGGGTCTGGGGAATAAGTTGTTTTCTTAGCTTTCTCAAGTGGTGTCCCAGCCATAGAAGCAGCCCGGTGAGCGTACTTGTGGTGTGGATGCACATCAGGGATTGGCAGATTCATACTGCCTTGTTTGGAAATTTCTCAGGCGCTGAACTGAAGAAAAGTGAATCTGACAGCAAGTTGATGGAGCCAGAGTGGCAATTAGATGCCAATCCCATCTTGCTGGATCCTTTTATGCACTTTGTGCTTAGGGACTCCAGCATCTGAGTTTGATTACTTCCCAGAAGGAATGACTTGGCAGAATGCTAATCCCTAATATCTCCAGACCAGGAGTAATCTTTGATGCAACAATCCAAAGGTTTTAAAGTTACTGTATGTAAAACTCTTCCAAAACTAGCAGAGGCCTTGTATCTGCTGATCAAAGAGTGCTGCTGGGTTGCTTTGGCTTTTCCAACAGGATACTTAATGAACAGTGACTTTTCACGTAGTTCTTTTAAAAATAGGGAAACAAAACATATAAATCCTTAGAGATTGCATTCAGTTAATGAACGTTTTTGCTTGAAGTGAGAAAAGCTTGAATGCCTTCTAGAAAGCCATTTCTCAGGTGTGTGTTCTTTCTATGACACGCACTGTTTGGAGGTGCAGGCAGGAGGTGTACAGATGCTGATAGACAACATTTTGCTTCTTACTTGAAGGTCTGCTTGGTTTTCTTAGCTTTTACTACCATACAGTATACGCTTAAAAAAAAAAGTATATATATGAAATTTCTACATGTCAGTATCTTATGGGATGTATGGATACTTCTACACGTCAGTGTCTTATGGCATATATGGATATTTCAGGGTTTGGCGTGTTTTTGTAGTCTCTAAGGTGGAATTCAAAAGGGGATTCCAAGATTTCCTGTGCTGTATCTTCTGTTGCTGTTAGCTTCTTATTTGCTACCATACAAATGGGAACAAGTGTATTATTCTTCTGCTGTTGTTTGTGCTTAATTCAGTACTGCTGGTCTTGTAGTTGGTGTATCTGTTGGTGTTGCAGGTGGGATATGGAGAAAGATGAGATACGGTTTGAGATTTTATGGTATCCAGAGTGACCTACTGGGGAAAACTGGCTTGTAGAAGCAATGGTGGTTGGGCAGTGCTGCACTATAGAATTATGGAAGTGGTGTAGAAGAGGTGAGTTCTGAACACATACAGCAAAGAAAAAGTTCTGCAAGTTCTGCTGAGATGGGCGGCCTTATGTGTGACCGTCCTTTAATTCTCTCCTTCCTTCCCAGCCTGTTTATTGAAGTTTTCCCAAGGTCTGGATGCAATTTTGTTATATTTCAGTATTGAACGTTTGTTGGATTAGAAGTGATAATGCTGAGCTCAAACTAACAAAATGAAGAAAAATCCCCAAAGAAGATGAGGCTTGTTCTTTTGTTGGTAAGGCCAAAGTATTGGCCTCCGTTTCTAACTTCTGGATCAGTGATGTGTTGATACAAATTGCCAGGAACGAGGCTGCAAATTTGGGTGTTGCATAATAGATTGAGCCTGTAAATTGTAGAAGCATGGCAAACTGATATATATATATTAAATTTGTTTAGAAAGCTCTATTTTGTCAGGGCAGAAAGCAGTGCCATCACCTGAAAATTTCCGGATGCGATTTGTAGGTTCTGAAGTTGTTCAGTAAATCATACTTTTGTTCAGCAGGGCAGAATTTACGGCGTTGTCAGAGTAGCACCATCTGAGAGCTCCCATTCTGTTGTTAGTGCTGGAGCTGCCTTAATCGCCTGTGTGCCACGTGCGCAGCCTTACCTGAGAAGGGTCGAATCTCGGGATGTGGATGTGTCCTTTTGAATCGGTGCCCACTGCCTTGCATCCAGAAATAGAGATGTACCTGTGTGTGGGCTGCTGCCTGCCTTTCCGTCCTACTTCAGATCTTGTCCTTTTGAAAGCACTGGGCTGCTCTCTGAATACTGAGGTTGATCACTGCTGTTTCTCTGAGTATGTCTTTCAAGCCTTCATTTACACCTTTGAGTGCTTAATAGCAGGAGGAATTTCTGCAAGGCCCAGGGAGGATCAAAATGAAAATGATTCACATCAACATGGCCTTGTTTCAGAGAATTGATTGTGATTTTCTTTTGGATTTAGAAGAGCCTTTTTTTCAAGGGGATAACTGTGCTGGAATCTGTTAGGACATTTATCTGCTGTTGGTGTTGAGTTTTTTTTTTTTGTAGTACAACTGGTGACTTTTTTTTCCTTCCTGGGCAGATCTATTGCTGTGCTGTACTTTGTTAAAGCACATAAATATGTAACTTAGCCTTTGCTTAGGCCTATTCTGTCAGTTTTTGTGACTTCTTAGAAACTTGCAAATTGATGAAGAGCACGTTTCTTATTTGCCATGTCAAGCTGTAATCAAATAAAAGAGGTTATTTGGTGCATCGCAGCTTTGGTTTAGTTGTTGCAGTGTGCTGGATACATTCATGAAGACTTCAGTATTAAAAGCTAGGAAGAAGTGCTGCATCCTTAGTAGTGGAATGAATTGATGCTGTTCTTTGGGATTTCAGAATTAGAGAGGTTAGGTTTTCAGAAGCAGCAGATTGAAGGCTGAACAGAACTGTGGGTGGAATGCCCGCTGGATGGGGTAGCAGGAGAGCTTGCTCCCTGCTGACACCTCTAACGAACGCGCCTGCAAGTGCTGCGTCACTGACTTCCATCTGAATGTGTATCTCAATATTGTATTTGTTTGAAATTATCGGAGTGGCTTCAATCGGATTTTGGGATAAATTGCCAAAACTTCAATTGAATTGAATTGGAAATTAAACTGGGAGCCTTGGCCTTATGTGCATGGCTCTGGGCCGTGTGAAGTACCCCTCTGAACTTTTGTAGCTGTGAGTAAATTGGGAGTGCCTTGTGTTTCTGCCACTGCTGTTCTTTACCAAAGAAACAAGTGGGGGTCTTCAGTTTCTGTGGAAGGAGGAGATGGCAGTGAGCGCTTCCTGTAGATCAGCGCTGGGCTCCCATGTTGGGACATGCTCCCAGCCAGGCTGAGGGAGGATCTCCAGTGTGCTCAGCAGGCTGTGCCCAGGGGAACTCGGAGAAGGCTCAGCTTCTGTCTCCAAGCTCAGCTGCTGCTGTTGGGCTCTGGAGTGATTTCTGTCTTCTTGATCTGGTTGGCATCAGTCAGCGTCTTTGGTTGTGAGCTTAGAATACTTTAAACTATGGCAAACTGTGTCATTGGGAAAACTTTACATCCTTAAGGGACTGGGAATGGGCATGCATACTGAGGCTGCTGTAAGGATGAAAAAGTGTCCTTTTAGAAGAGCAAATCGAAATACTTCTGATCAGAAGTACTGTGCACCAAGCCCCACATGCACGGTTTGAGGCTGTCAAGTGGGGCTTCTCAGAGAAGGTGCAGAACCAGACTGATGGCAGCACTGCTATGAGGACATGGCAAATGGCTTTATTTCTGGATAAAGCCAGCGTAAAAATAATTGCAATGTGTTAAATGGGATAGAAGTGCTAGTGTTTGAGATGGCTTTGTAGTGCAAGGGTGTCTTGTTCCTTAGGCAGTGAGAAGCATAAGACACAAAAACAACTCCAAACCTCTGATAAATGATTGCAGCTGTACAGTTTCATGCAATTAAGAGTATAGATGTTGGACTGTTTGGTAAATAGTCTCTTCTGTAGTGCAACAGTGTGTAAACCTGGATTGTTACTGAGCCAATGGCAGTTGCGTCGTTATTGTGCCATCAAGTTTCGTCCATTTATTACATAACAGCGTAAGTTCTGTGTATCTATTAGTGCTAAATACCTCATACCATTCTATTACAAAAAAAAAAAAAAAAAAGGGAAAAGGAAAAAGGAAAAAAAGAAACAGCCTTGACTAGGTGTGACTACAGCAATATCTGCAGTGTGCTCTGCTTGGAGATGAACCAGAGCCTGGGATTTGACATGTCTGACACGAGTGGAAATAGTTGTGCAAGGTGGAGTATTTTGACAAGCATGTTGGTTTGATATTCCTGGCTCAAGAATTTGTCAGTTGTTTTCTTGGTTAATGAACCTGTTTTAGCATGATCACAAAAGAAAGTAGGAAAATGCACAGCCCTCCATTATGGTCTATCAGTAACAAAAGAACTAAAAATCTGCGTATCAAAACTGAAAGGTATTGACTGTATTTTGGAATTTTATGTATGTATTTAAAGTTGTAGACACTTCCTGCATTTTTATTTTAAAACAGAGTGTTTGAAAGCTGACCCATGTGGGCAAGTCTGTGGATGCCTTTGGAAATCATTGTCAGCAGCCAAAAGCACACAGGGAGCAAGTAATTTCAGTGATAGTAGCCATCCAGTGTCCTAAAAATAAACTTTGGATAAGCTTTCTGTCTTTCACATGTTGGAATATTAAGTAGATAAGTTTATTTTAATTGAGAGTAAAGGGTTGACGTTGTTCTTTTTTTTCCCAAGACCAGTACTGGAGGACTTCCAGTCTTCATGCTTGCTTTGATCAGTGCAGCAGATCCTGTTGATAATTGTGAGTTGACTTGGAGGAGTAAGCCAAGAAAGCAGGACCTTTTTCGTGAAGACAGACAGCAGTTGGAGAGAAATTCTGCAGGCAGTCTCAGAGGCAAAATTCTGTAGATGAAGTTCCTAAATGGTAAAATCCTATCTTCAGCCTGATCTAGTCTGAACGGCAGGATTTGCCGGATGTGCAGCTCAGCCAGTTTCAAATTCCTGGTGTGAAACAATTGAGATAAGAATCAAAAAGTAAAGAAAGGGAAAAGACTTAGATCAAACACTGCGCTAGATGTGTCCTGAGGCAGAATTACTCCTTTCCCAGTCTTTCCAAGTCTTTCTTAAAATAACAGAAGTCCCATAGCATAGGCTATTTCCTATAGCAATTTTCCAGTTGCACAGTTTTATTTTGGGGAAGCTTTTCCTGGTTATTTAACATGTGTTTCCAGTTACAGCATCTTCAGTGGATCTATCTAAAGCCTGGATCTCTTCTTTCCCTTGACTTCTCCTCTGAAATTGCCACGTCTGTTCTCCTGGTCGGGGAAGCTGGGTTGCTTCCCTGAGCTCACATCCATTAATGGCTTCCTGAGTGATCAGCTGGGCTTTCACCGAGCTGAAAAACCTGCTCAGTGTACAGAGTAGGAAACAGTTCCATTTTTGTACTGATTTTGAAATTGACATAACATACTTGAAATTGAAATAACATACTTGACAAAACTTTTTTTTTTTTTTTTTTTTTTTCCCCCTGCAGTGCTTTTGGAAACAGTGTCAATTCTTGAGAAAAGCTTAAAGCTTAAATTTAAGTAATTCCTGATGGCATTGATACATCCTTTACCGTTGTCTGTTAGGACAGATGTTACAGGGAAAACAAATGCTATTAACCCTGTGTACAGGAAGCTCTACTGAAGAGGAGAAGAGAAAATAAGAGTGGAAAGGTGAGACACTGAGAAGAGCATTAGCCAGATTACGGTGGAGATAAGATTTAGAAGTTGATAGCTTCCTGAATAAAAAGTGGCACACAAGAAACAGAATTCTTTGAGGTGTGAGCTCACAGTGGGTGCATGTTGGCTGATACTCTTTCAAGGATAGTCTTGAAATGTTACGGTGTTCTTTTAAATAACATGCTAGGTTATAGTTTCCATTCCCCATTCACTTTTCTAGGTGAACACTTCCAGTGTGCCGAGGGCTGCTTTTTTGGTGACGTGTAAGTGGTGTTTTTCCTCCTTGCTGCCCTGTCAAATGGTAACACTGGAAGGATGGGAAGTGAAGGAGAGTTGGAAATGCAGTGGGAGGCTTCAATTAATGCCATGCCAAGTGTGCAGCTGGATGAAAATGTACCATGGAGACCAGGTGTCCCTTTCATGCAGCTTCTGGTGTGGAAAAGTCGTGGCATGGGACAGCAGCTGTCCTCTGCAAAGCCTTGAAAACCATGGAGAGGATGAATAGGATCCGAGGTTCCTGTTCTCTGCAGTGATGGCAGGTTACTCTGGGAAGAGGCAGATGTGTGAATGAGCAAAGGAACAGCCTGCGTCTTTCATTGCACAGCAGGGAGCAGATTTGTAAAACTGCTTATGAGGAAAGGTATGTGCTCAGTGTTTGTGGGAATGAACAAGTTAATGGAAGGTAATTCTGTTGACGTTACTAAATACTGAATTACTAAAGCTAAGCAAATTGTGCTCAGAGAACTCATCTGAGTTGAAAATAGCTGGAGGCTAGGAGATAATTTAGGGGGCTAGATTCTGTGCTCTTGCTGTTTTGACTCTTCCTTTAGGCATCTGCCTTTACAAACCTTCTGAAGGGAGGTGAGGGCTGGGGATCCCCAGGGTGGCAGTCCTGAAGTTCTCACTCGGGCCCTTGGAATTTCTGCTGGATGGAATCTTTTGACTCGTACAAAGGAAGGTACAAGGTGCTGGGCAGCTCACTTTGGCAGTCTCCTTCTCTTTTTTCAACTGTCTGCAAAGTAGCACAATAGGTTTCTGATTGTGCTTCTGACTGCTTGCAGGAGGAACGACTGCTGTGTGTGGCTCTGCACAGGCAGTGCATAGTTTAGAAGGGCTGTACGATGAGGCGTACGTCTACTTATGGAAGGACATTCAACAGGTTTTTCAGTGAAACAAAAATACTGACTTCAGTCATTTTGGCAAGGAATGAACTTGGCTTTTTTTGGTGGTGGTGGTTTTGTTTTATGTTTTTTTTGCACTCATTTGCAGTAAGAAAAGCTATTTGCCTGCAGTAGGAAAACCCAATACAGTTGAAAATTTAATTGCTGTAATTAATCGCATTTTTAGGGAGAGCTTTTTTTAGAACTGGACTACGTAGGGTGAGAGGTGCACAGTATCACTGTAACAGCTAACTGAATGTGTAGGTAACCCTGTTACATCGCTCCTTCCGGCATACTGGGTTTTGTTGTTGTTTTGTTGTTCCCAATTAATCATGGCCTCAGTCCTGGGACCTCTGTGCTGCAGCTCTGTGTCCCCATGCTCGTCAGATCCTTCCAGTGTCGCTGATGATTCAGATACACTTGTTTTCCCTGGTCGTGCTTAGATCCTGCTGTTCAAAAAGCTAGGTGAAGCAGTGGCATGATTAGATTAGTTTAATGCTGGTGTTGATTAATGGCTTCAATTGTTTTATTTCATAGACACTATTCTCTTTGACCACACTGCTCATGTAAATATTTGCTGGGTTTTTCTGTAGGCTGCTTATTCTGTGGAACAAGTTTCAGTGTCTTTTACCACATATATAAAAGTGTGATAGTAATGCAAATATTTCCCATGTTCCATCAGTATGGCAGGCACACATCGGGGTCTAAAGCAGACAGTCTGTTTTAATACTGGTTTTGTCTCTGCTGTGATCTTTGTTGCCTAATGCATCATTCTGTTCTGCTGTGAGCTGTTGTGCTGGGATTCCCAGGCCTGAGTAAGGCAGCAGGCAGCCCTTGGTAACAGAGGTGTGTTTTGATGCTGTAGCTGCAGCTCTGCTCATGAGCTTCTCCCTTCCAGGGCTGCATCCCCTGTGACCCCACAGCATGGTGGCTTAGGGAGCCAGGAGGAGAAAGCAGAACATACGGAGATGTACACAAAATAGACCTCAGCAGTAAGGAGCACGCTGTGGGCTCATTATCAGCAAGACATGGAGCTCTTGGCTGGCGTGTGAGGCGAGTGGCTGCGGTGGGACTTCTGGTTCCCATTGGCATCAAGCTGTCTGCGAATGCTTGTCCTGCAGCAGAACCCACGTCGTGCTGCGCTGCTTGAACATTCTCTGTAGGTCTTTAACTTGGCTGAACACACAGATTGAGCTTTTGCTTGGAATGATACTGTGTTGGACTTTAAGTTGTCTGAAAGGTAAGGGGAGTGGACTTTAAGTTGTCTGAAAGGTAAGGGGAGTAGCGGTGCTGATACTGAGAGAAGCCCCAGCCCCAGTGGTGGTTACCATCTGTAGGATTGGAAATACCACGATGTTATGTCCTCTTGTTACTTTCAGGGAATTCCTTATTCAGACATTTCAGCAGCACTTCCAAATGTGACATCTACCTGTGACGTGCATCCCACCTCCCAAAGCAGGGCACACTTGACACAGAGTTCCAATGAATTCAATGAATTAGATCATTTAAGAAGAAATGAGTTGAAGAAGCATGTAGAGTGGTATCCTTGCCCTACTCTAGCAATTTCTGGTGCTTTCTGCTTCTGCAGCACCACGATGAGTCCCAAAGCAGAGGAACATCTTGTCTGCCCTGCCTGTTTTCAGATATGGAGGACACTGGGAGCAGAAATCTCAGTGAGAAAGGTCTTTTATCCAAAGCTGCCATTTGAGCTTTGTTCCGTACCAAGATTACAGACCTGTTTAGAAGCCCTGGTAACCTTGTTATCAGTTCATAGGAACAGGTTCCCGTGCTGGCAAAGGAAGGGATTTCTGCCATCCAGCCGTGATGCTGTGCTGGAAGTCACTGGTGGCTGTTGCTGCTGAGGATGTTTGGGAAGTGCTGTCACAGGGAAGAGACTCTTCCCACCTCCAGGAGAGTGAATTAAACACAATTTGGAACTTTTTTTTTCTTCATTTTTTTTTCCCTCTGTGGTGAATTTAAATTTTGTGTTTTTATTCTAGAACTGAGATACATTTGTCAGTGAATCAACATCCACTATTTTCAGAAGAGAACAAACAAGCAGCACAAATTAAATGTACCTGGGGTTTATATGGATGCATGGTGGTCATGTACATGGCAGTGTAGAGGTGGGATTTATGGCACATCGTGCTCAGCACTTGGAGCAAGAGCTGTTGGAGCAACAACCATTCATGCTCTTCCCACCCTCGGCTGGGTTATATTTTGTTCTCTAGGATTTTTAACTTCCAGTTTGTGAATTGGGTTACTTACTAATGAATTTCATTTAAATGACTTGCAAGTGAAATTGTGCTGCAGTGGGGCTCTTCCCCCGCCTTCCCTGATGGTACAAACTAATTGGTATTGACAAGATTACTCCTGTGCTTTATGTGTTTTTAATGGGGCTGGCCAGTACGGTTTCCTTTCCAGCAATTGAGCTTCCTTTCCTTTCAGTATGTTATAAGCAGTCTTCTATGATTCCTTCAGTTTTGGGCTTTTAAAGAAATTTTCGTTAAGTGTGGAGGCAACTGCTGCCATGCTGCAATATTGTCTTGCTTTAGTCTTGCTTTTCTGTGCTTATCATAGCACAGTGAGTGCTGCGTTGTGCACTTTGAAAGGTGCTTTTATATCTGGATTCTGTTTTCTCCAGAGCAGTTGTGCAACTTTTATGTGTGTGTGTTTGTGTATGTATATACATATTCATCTAAAAGTCCAGAAAGTTGGCTTGCATCTGTGTTTTCCAGATTTCTTACATAATGAAGACCTAAAACCAGAACCAAGGTTAGGAAATGAAGATTTCTCAGTTAATTGGCAGAGGAAAGCTGCTTCAGTTGGAGCTCGGGATCAGACAGACACCTCTCTGGGGATCTCTGAGTACCGACTGTGATCCCACGTGGCCTTGC
This sequence comes from Centrocercus urophasianus, assembly GCF_019232065.1. Classification (NCBI taxonomy): domain Eukaryota; kingdom Metazoa; phylum Chordata; class Aves; order Galliformes; family Phasianidae; genus Centrocercus; species Centrocercus urophasianus. The sequence continues at coordinate 5,923,222 of NW_024884744.1, read as the reverse complement.
ACGCAGTGCTGTGATGAGCCCCTGAGCGCTCTGGTTGTGATGCTGGGCCTTCCCTCTGGCTTGGCCCTTCAGCAGCCCCGGGCTGGCTCATGCTGGGCAGCACCAGCTGCAATTAGCCACGTGATGACCGTTTTTAATGCTGCCTTGTGTGCGGTCCTCATTTATTCTTTACCATTTTCCCTCACTTGTCCATATTTATTTCTCTTCTTGACTTGGTCTTCTTGACTCCAGTTGGTTGACCTTCATGACTTGTGATAAATCTGAATTCAGTTTCTCTCTTAGATCCAAAAGCAGATGTTATTGCAGAAGTACTGGGCTGGTTTCTTTAAAAATCCCATAGATTGCAGTGAAAGTGTGATTACAAGAAGTAACTTTTGATTTTCTCTGTTTACGTTCCAAGCGTGGCAATGGCAGAATCACCACTGGTTTTGTATATGCCTATTAACCAAATGAAAGGAAGGATTCAATGCAGTGATTAGTTTTCAATTTAGGCTTTTAAAGCTATTGTCTGATGCTTTTTGCAGCCTAGTTACTGAGAGGAACATCCAGGATTTAGTTATTTTTAATTCTGTTTTGATTGGGACACTCTGCAGATACTGAAGCCAGATGAAGGTGGGTCACTCGAGGAGAATTGAGGAGGAAAGAGCTGTCCTTGGAAGGCCTTTGTAATTCACAGAACACAGCATTTAATGAGCAAATTTGTTATTAAAGCTCAAATAGCACAAAAGTCTCAGAAAGCAGTATAAACATTGCTGTCCTAAGAGGATTAGGAGAAAAATCCGAGCGCGCAAGTGGAAATGGGGAGTGGCAGCAGCTCTGCTCGCGCAGAAGATGATGAGCATTTCCAGCCCCAGTGCTGGTTTGTCTTGGTAGCACACCATTATGACTTGGTGATGGTGACAGGCCTAGATGCTGATAGCATGAGTTGCCATTTTGGTTTTGTTTTTAGCTAGCAGGTGTGGGGAGAGCCTTGCTGGTGGGCTGGTCTGTGCGGTGCGGGCAGAGCTGGCCAGAGTGTGCTGCCAACCCCGGGATCTGGCAGGATGCACTTCTTCCTCAAGTTGTATTTCTTCTTAGGTTGAGAGGAGTAATCCAGTCAAACTGAAGGTGTTCAAAAGAAAACACCAACAAAAACTAAAACCACAAAATCCTGCTTTCTCCTAGAGGAGGGATCTAAAGGCAGCAGCTGATATTCTCTGCACAGGTGTGTCTTATCAGCCTCAAGAGCATTTAGCGGGTTATTTTTAAATGTTGGGTAGTGTGGCTGTTACTACACCTGGTCACCTGGTCAAATCAGTGTAGCAGGTCGGCTATAAAGAGAGCGAGTCTAAAATCAATACATTACAGCTGTCGCCTGCTTTATTTCAAGGTATGTGCCAAATAACAAATTCCAATAGGATAAATTGGGAAGGAAAAATCTGCTGACAAGGCAGAGTCGGTGCTCAGCAGAAGAAGAAGGCTCTGAAGAAGGACGTCCCAGTGTTTTCCAAAAGTCTGTCATTTCAAGTGCTCCTCTTTAAAATCAGAGCCACAGCAGACAAGGAGGAGTGTAGCAGAGTCAGGGAGCTCTTGGTGTACTTGCTACTCTTCTTCCAGGTTTTCCCATGTCCCTGTTCAGTTCAGATGTAAGGCACAGGTGAGGAGGCTGGGCATCCAGCCTGGCCGTGAGGTGTGCGGGCAGTTGGGGCAGTGGGCACTGAAGAAGGCCTTTTATCATTGGAAGTGTCTGTGCAGTTGCTATTTGATTTATGTTTGACATGTTCCTTTGCAAGTGACACAACCTGAAGGACATATTGCGTGGAGCTCTCCTCCATCGTGTGCGAGACACAGACCTGACACTGATCTATCCTGCTTTCAGATGAGGAGGGCAGATATTGGTTGTTTCTTCTTGTTTTTAAGGAAAACTCCAGTTGTTGGCAAATAACGTTTGTTTATGGGATTTGCTGAGCGAGCCCATGAAGCCTTTTCTTCCATGCTGCCCTGCAGCCCTTGCGGCAGGGAAGAACACTGTGACCAGCCCCACGTGGGCCAACGTGCCCCTTGGCAAGGGCAGCTCTCCTCTCCTCATGTACATAGCTACTGCCCTGCCAGCACAGCCAAGGAACAGAAAATGAGCATGTGTGCACATTTTTTCAATTCCCCACATACTTGCATTCTTCAGCATCCTCTGCAGCAGCTCCTTGTGCTGTTAGGTTCTGCCTGCCCTGACGGTGGGTTCAGACATGGGTTTGTAATCAGCCGTTTCCTACTGATTGACTTTGGGAATGGCACTTGAGAACAGTGTTAGTCACGAGCCCTGAAGGTTCTTTACTTGCTGTAAAGGTTTTTGAATAGCTTGGAGATGTTTTGTTTAATCTAAAACCAGACGGATAATGCTTTACTGGTCACCCATATCCTTCTGTCCCTCTTTCTGCTCTTTGAGTGGGTGATGAAATTATTTCCTAACAAGAAAGGTAGTGTGCAAGTACTTGCATGGTGAGCAGCCATGCATAAATGTTGGTATGAGTAAAAATAATTAACTGGTGCTACATGGAAATGGTTACAGCCCTGCATGGAGTCCACACACACTCACACACTTGGATGTGGAAAAGTGTTTGCCTGTACTTACCTATTTTATTGTAGGATGCATGAAACATTTATTATTTATAAAATTACCAGGGGAATTTAAAGAAAACAATCTTATGCAGTCTTATGTTAGCATGGGAGGTTTTGGACTACATTCTTCTGCTTTGGAAGATGGGAAAGATTTCTTGCAAGATTTCTGTTGTGTGCATATTGCCAGATTCGGGCAATCAGTGCGAGCTGCTGGCTCAGGCACTGAGCTCACTGCAGAGCTCTGGGCTGTCTGGTGCCTGGGCACACCTATGGCCGTAAACCTGGTTGCCCAGCACGGAATGTGGTAGGAAAACAGCTTGGATTTATTTATTTATTTGAATTGCTGCTTCTCAGTGGATGTAACCATTTTGTAAAAGAGGTTCTCTGTCAAAGCACTGCAGTGTTAATTTTTATGTGGGGCTTTCAGGGTGTTTAATGTCCATTGCTGAAGTTTATTTCCGGAATGGATTTGGCATGGGCAAAAGGTCTTGGGAGCTGCCTGCTGTGCCTGGTTAGCATCCCACAGTCTTTTCTGGAAAGTTAAGGCAAATCCAGACATGAGGGCTTTGATACAGGTAGTGGTTTGTGCTCCTGATTGGGTGCAGTACTGTTGAGGTCAGGCGGTGCTGGTGCTCACTGACCAGGCAGTGCTCAGAGGTGGGTGCTGCAGGCTCCCTACAGGGTGCTGTATGATGGGGCTCTGCAGGTGCAGGCAGAACACGAGTTTGGTGCCAGGAGCAGTGGGGTGGGCTGTGCTGATGTTGTACTGTGTTAATGCTGCTGTTTTCAGAATAATAAATACTAATTTTTCCTATTTGTCTCCTTGCTTCTTTCAGCATCACCCCTCTGTGGCAAGAGACACCTGAAAGGAAAACTTCTGCATATCAATGCACTGCCAATGGTAAGCACCTTTTTAACTGAGTTAGTGGTGTGGTTTCTTCTTGCAAATACACCATAGGTCCTCTTCTGCTGCAGACAGTACTTTCAGAGTGACTGTGGTGGTGGTGTTTTTTTTCCAGTACACAAATTGATTTATTTTTTTTTTCCTAAGAAACATCTAGAGCTTTATTCTGTTTGACAGAATATTGAAGTTGTTTCTCCTTTACCCTGTGGAAAGTAGGGCAGCATGTTAATCTTGAAGCAAGGAGAGTGACTTGAGAATGACATAGCTCATCCTGCTCGTAGCTGGTTTTGCTTCCTCTTTTGGCCAAAAGCCTGTTCTGGGCAAGTTGTAGTTGAGATGAGTGCTCTGTTGACCCCCTTGGGGGGGGCTCTCTGCTTCTTATTTCAATGCTAACAGCATCTCCTATTACAAATGTACACAGTGTCAGGTGTATTTTGCTTCAGTGCATTTGACAGAGGAAGACCAGTGAAGTTAAAGTTCTCTCTAGAAATAGTCTTGGTTGGTGTGATCTTCTTACTCCCATCTCTGGAATATTACTGAACGTTTTGGATGGCTGGAAGGTGATATTTGCAAATTGTCATTATGGTGTATTTCTGTATTCTAACAGTCGTGTAGGTGGAAGGCAAAGGTGAGTTCTGAAGACTGAGTTCCAGTTCTGAGACTGGAACTTAACCTGTGACTTTGATTAGATTCAAAGTCTCCTTTCAGCAGTTCTGAGTCTTAGGTTATCACAGTGAGCCGCGTTATGGGAGTGTCAAATGCAGCACTGGACTAAAGAACTACATACAGGAAGTGTCAGCCTGCATTTCAGGCATGTCTAGATCATTATGCTCAGTGCTAAAAGGATGGTGTTTCTAATCACAAGGTGTGAAACTCAGTTTGGGATCTGAGAGCTGAGTTGATTTGTGTGGGCGCGTGGGTCTAAAGAGTACGTTGTAGTTGTAGTTTCACCAACAGCTTAACAACTCTGCTTTGTCCCATGAAAAAAGTTTGAGAGAGTTTGGGTGTAACTGATTCCTGGGAAATGCAGTCAGTGAGCCTGTTGACTGTGGGACATCATGGGGTGAAGAGTAATGCAGCACGTGTTTGGCACCACGCAAAGACAACTCGGAGATCGGATGATCTATACAAGAGTTTGTGCCCTTTAATACCCTGATGTTTAAGCTCAAACTTTGCAGATATGAACTGCACTTTATTTTTGCTTGGGATGAATTTCAGCTGTAGGGAGTTGTGGAGTAAGAGTTGTGAGTAAGAAGGTGCCAGTTGTACCTGGTCTCATAGCCTGGCATTTTAATTGCCTGAATGTGAAACCAGCAGTGCCCTCGGACTCTTCTGTTGCTGCTGAGTTTTCACTGTGCTGTTGACCTTTTCCCAACAGAAGGCTTCTCTGATTTCTTTTTATTTTGTGTTAGTTGTGCATGGTTTTAGTTATGACTTGAAATTCAGGTCTGTGTTACTGCTTCTCTTAAAAACGTGACTCATTCCGTATTAACCTAGTCCTTATACTTCATAAAATTTTAAAGTACTCAGAGACTCTATTTGAAATGTTGCTGCGTTTTGCCCTAATTTTCCCTCTACAAATTATGTTAGAAATTCAGAATTGTACTCTCTCAAGGGCATGCTCGTTGTTACAGGGATCGTAAAACATGCTCAGCTGTAACGTGTAGCGAAGTGAAATAGTTTGGTGGCATATTTCATTATTCCAGAGATTTCTAAACAATTACTCATCTCTTGATTAACTTTGAAACAGTTTGAATGTGGATTTAAGTGCCAAGCTAGGCACCTTCATCACCATCTCAAAGTAATGATAGCTTACTCCAGATCGTAGTAAAATACAACTGTCGTGGGTTTTTATTATGTTATTATTCTCTTTGATGTGTAGACAAAGAGTGGGACAGGGGCTGACCTGCAGAAAGCAGTTTGTGCTCTTCTCACAGCATTGGTTTCATTTGACTACCCATGTTTAATACGTGTTTTTCAATCAGAAATACGTTTTTGATTCCCATGAGAAATGATACGAGCTTTTTGATCAGTCTGCTAATCATTGCTGTTAGTTCCATTTCTTGCGAGTCAAAAAAAACCAACCACACCAGCACTAAAATGCTGAAGTTACACAAGTTATACATCCTCTTTTGTTTTTGCTTTGTTTCATTTTAAAGGTGAATAAAAGATGATGTTGTGTGTGTGTGTGTGTGTGTGTGTGTGTGTGTGTGAGATATGTTGTGTTAACACAGGGTACAGTATTAGTTCATTCTTAAAAACATACTGGAGTTGTTGGCAGTTTTTGTAAAATCATGTATTTATATTGTGTTGAAGCCTTTTAAAGTGGAGTATGGCTGTGGTTGGTGTGGATTGGCCTCTTTAGGGAAAGTTGAGAAGTTAACAGAAAAAGGCTTTGTGAGGAAGGCAGATAGGTGCATAATGCAGTGTTTTCTGGGATTTCAGAGGTTAATTTGGAGGCTGCTAACGGGGTGCCTCAGGTCACAAGGGTTAACGAATGTGTTGGAAATAAAAATGAAAGTCTTGGTCCTTTGGCCTAGAGGCAAGATGGCATCAGATTTTCCATAAAAGCTTTAGCAAACTATTATTATTATTTTTGCAGTGTGATGGAAAAGCTAGCTTACCCAAGAGGTATTTTCCGTCCTACTGTGCAGTGAGTTTTGGAGGCAGGGCAGTTTGCCTTGCTTTCTTTTTCTTCCTTTCTTTGCCTATGTGTGGGTATGTGTACCTATAAATACATGGAGCTACATAGGAGTATTTTTGTTTATATTCATGTGTATGTATTTATATATATGACTAATTTGAATAGAATGGTTCTGTTGGAAGGGGGTTGTCAAAGCTTGTCTAGTCCAGCAGCCTGAAGGAGTGCACAGAAACTAGAAAGCTACTGAAAACTGGCAAGCATTGGGTTTTAGCATTGTATGGCAGCTTGCTGTGATGGGTTTAATTCCGTAGGAATGGTAGAACAGCTGTTCTTATGTGCAAGAGACTTGTTCAGGAGAAGAGCTTTGCAGGCACCAAGGCTCTCACGGCGGGAAGTTCCATGAGTGCAACACTTCAGCGTAATTAACCTGACAGGTTTTGCCCAGAAACAGCAAGAGTGGTTGGAGGACGGGCAGGAGAAGCACTCCTTCCAAAGAAAATGCAATGCATCCACTGGCAGGATTAGAAGATGTCTGCAAAAACCTCCCTGAGATCGTGACGGATCTTGCTCTTGGAACCCTTCTGTGGTGCTGTCTGTAGAGTCTTCCTGTGATCTTTCTGCTACTTCTAAGGCAGCAGAGGGAGCGAGTGAATGTAATTTTCTGGCAGTCCATTTGCTTAAGACGCCCAAGGGCAGCAGGAGGTTGTGCCAATAACCTCAGGGGCCCATAGGGAAGTGTGGTGCAAAGGGAAGTGAAGGATTACTGGTAGTTGCCCTGGGTCGGTATGGCAGGTTTGGCTCAAGTCAGGGGAGTGGTAATAGGTGTAAGTGTGTGAGTGCTGTTCTTGCAGGAGCTGCGTGTTGTGTCAGAATCACAAAGAAATGGTACAGCTGAAGTTTGGTTTTTCTTACGTTAAAAACAGGGGCCCTTGCTTTGAAGGGGATTTGAAACTTGGAAGTCCTTAAGGTACTGCTAACATGATGTGAATAGTTGCTTTAAAGTAAATAGCTCTACAAGACTAAGTAGACTTAGTAGTAAGACTACTTCAAATGCATGTTTGTATGCATGCATATAACTTCAGGTGTAGGAATGGTTCTTTTCAGATGTGAGAAATACTTATGTGCGTAAAGCTAACCAAGCTTGAAAGTGTTTTCAGTGGTAGAGCCTACAGATGCTCATGAAATTTACTGCTGAAGGTTTTGGCTGTACAGCTGATGGAGTACACCTTTAAAAGGAAGTTATCTATGTGTGTATTTGTAGCAGTTTTTGAACTAGTCTAAACTGAGTGATGACATGAAATTTTGGGCTGTTCTGCTCCTTCTAAAATCAATGGATGCTATTATCAACAAAGAAAGGTGGAGTGCAGTGGTTTTCTTGTCTGATAATTGGTTACAGCTGAAAAAATATATTTTGGAGTGTTCATCCATAAATTCTCTTTATTGGATCAGCATGAATAAGCTGACATAGTGGTATATGTGTTGAAGAGGAAGTGCTGGTAATATGATATAGAGGAAGTATTGACTGTATTGTGAGAGGATGCATGCTGTGATAAGAATTAAAAGTTTATTTACTGCTGCATTCTGAGACATTTGTGGAGGGGTTCTTAATTATATATATGTATATATATATATTTACAAAGAACAAATAAAAGCCACTAGCAGTCTCTGTTTCAAAAGGAAAGCACCGCTTGCCTTTATTTTGCTGCCAGTTGAAGTTTACTTACTGAATGATTCAGCTGAAGAGGAAACCACCGTCCTTAAAAATTACAAGAAGTGGTGGCTCTCTTGTGAAGTCTCATTTGTTGGAGAACTTTCTCTGCTGATCCTGTAGGCATTTTACAGTTCAGAAATAAGCTTTGACTAAGAATTCTCGGCAGAATCATAAATATGTAATTATGTAAGCAGGCAGGATATGTAGCCCCTGGCAGGTGCCCAGTGCAGTGAATCACAAGAGCAGAGGGAACTGGGCCAGCATCAGGCCAGGGGAACGTCCTCTGTAATCGGATGAGGGCCACTGCAGCTCCTTTCCTATTGCAGTTCCTGGTTGTTAAATCGCAAATGTACCCAAAAGCAGTCTGCCTTTGCTGCTGTAGGTTGTCTCCTGTTACTGTTCTTCACTATTCTTCCTTGTTGTCCTCTGCCTCCCCTGCATTGGGTTTTTCTTTGTACTACTTTCCACTGCTTTTGGTTCCTGATTTAATAGCAGTAGTAGTGCAGCTAGCATCAGATTATATCCGACTTGATCGGCGTGCCATCTGTTTTAGAGGGGAGGAAGATCTTGTGTTTCTGGTGTGGGTTTGCTGCCATATGCCAGCGGTGAAGTTGTGCAGCCTGAAGTGACCCTTTTTCTACTCTTTGAATGATTGTAGGGAAGAATTGGAAATGTAGTGTTAAACATTCCTGTCAATGACTGCATTTGTTGTAGGACTAGAGGGAATGGCTTCGAGCTGAGCCAAGGGAGATTTAGGCTGGATGTTAGGGAATTCTAGTTTTCTGAAAGAGTGGTCATGCACTGGAATGGGCTGCCTAGGGAGGTGGAGTCACTGACCCTGGAGGTGTTCAAGGAAGGTTTGGATTTTGTGTTGAGGGACTTGGTTAGTGAGAACTGTTGGTGATGTGTGGATGGTTGGACTGGATGATCTTGTAGGTCTTTTCCAGCCTTGGTGAATCTAAGATTGTGCACATCTGAAAAGCACGCTGGCTATGAGGCGCACATGGAACGGGATGTGCAGAGAAAACCCAAGGATGGTCCCTGCTGTCTGAGCATTGAGTGTTGTCTTCTGGAGAGGAGAAGCACTTGTGGCACGAGTGTTTTAGGGTGTCACATGTGCCGTCAGGCTGCGATCCCAGTTTCGTTGTTGTCGAAGGCTGACACTGGTTCGACTCAACAAAAGTAAAAGCTCCCGTTAGTTTCAGTGGTGTAGATGCTGGGAGATAATGCGTGCTGCTGCAGAACAGCAGGAAGTCTGTAGGGTGGGGGGAATGGCATTGAACATACATGTGCTTCTGTTAGCTCAGGACAATACCTGCAGACTGCCTAAGACCGGGTGCCCTCCAACTGCATGGCCATCAAAGTGGATGCCTGAACAAGAAGCATGCACTTATAAATGAAGACTCTGTAGTACTCCATAAAAACAGAATGAAAGATCATAGTAAACAGAGGCTCCTTGTATTCTTCTGCCATGATTGTAATGAATGTATTTGGGACGAGGGGTCTGAATCCTACCGTCCCCACCCCCCGGTCGGTATTGATGTAGGATCCACATCCATAAATAGTTTGCATAAATGGAGGGCATGGATGTCAAATGAGAGCCGTTATTTGGATTACTTGTCCTCATTAAAGATGTCCATGGCATTTTCCCCTTTCATTTCATTTTTTCTGGCTATATAAGGACAGTATTTTATTGTGTCCTACCTGTGTGTTAAAATGTTCTGTCATACTTGCAGGTATTTTGACATCTGTTTCAAAAAGAAAAAGTTAAAATCAGTAACATAAATGAATTTCAAGAACCTTGTGAATATGAGGGGACTTCAATAATAAACTGACAAATGGAATTTCATTACAGTCAGAATAGCCATTGCACTGCTTTCTTTGAGGTGGTTTTCCTGCGTGAGAGTAGATGGTGTTTCTTGTGAAGGCATCTGTGCTGGTGAAGAGAAATCCAGTAAGGCATGGGAGTGTAAGATGGGCTGTGAAGAACCAATTTTAAGTGCTTGCTAATTAATGAATATCTGGAAAAAAAGTCAGCAGTGGTTAAAATGAATAGAGGGCAGCGGATTCTTTCTTCATGAATAAAAGAAACAAGTTTAAAACTATCAGGTACATAGCACACAAATTAAGGGGAAAAAATAGATGGTCAAAGGTTAAAGAGGGAATGAAAACACAAGTTTTATGGTCACAAGATCAAATGAGGCATTAGTTAATTTTCCTTTTTTGGTGCAGTTCATCGAGAGTTCAAGTAATTCAGCAGAGTGATTGAACTGGAACAGAAAAGAGTGCCAGAAAACTGATTGATAATAACATAAACAGAAAAATAATCAAATGAACTTAAGACTTGATGTCAGCATTTCACATTAAAATAGTTACAAAAAGGCTGGAATTCCATTCTTGTTGCAGAAAATCTGATTTGCATAGAAAATAAATGTCTAACAGCAACAGTTGATGAAGGATTCCACTAATGAGCCGTCAGCTTGGATTTAAGCTAGAAGGGGCTGAGGCACAGATGATGCCTTCTGGAGATAGACCATCTGGGATGTGGGAAGTAACCTGAGGAGTCGGTAAGGGTATGAGAACCCAAGGAAATGCTGTGAGGAGATCAATGTGAATTATACATTGCAAATGGAAACAGTGCTAGAGATACTTGCTGTAGACAGAAAATGGCAATAAGTTGCTGTTTGCTACCATCAGTACCCTGAGGCCATCGGCTGCTCTGTAGGTGAGATCACTGCTGCCTTTGCTCCTGTAGGTTTGGTGCTTTTTACAATAAGCAAGTAACTGGTTTGCTTATGATTTTACAAGTGTGAATACAGCTTAGAATGGATTGCTGGCATACCTTTCTGCTCGCTTCATTTCCCAGTTTCTATTATAATTAAATAAAAAAAACCAAAAAACAAGTAAGAAATCATTTTGTGCTCTATCATTCAGCCTCAGTCATTGCCAAGATATTGTCTGTGCTGTTGCAGCTTACCAGGGGTAGCTGGTTGGAAGACCCCAGGCAGGCTCTGGGGGCTCACACCTCCTGCTTCTTAGCTCAGCCTGAACGGGCTGCTGAGAAGTGAAGTTGCCTTCACTGACCCATCCAGTTTTGCTCCACTGCCCTGTTTACCTGGGCTGCCTGCCCTTTCTCCCTGTACCAACCTCCCCTTAGCTGAAAGGAGCAGGCCCTCTTTTGTTTAAATTCATTCTTGCTCCTCAGTCTTCTCTGTGGTGACCCATGGTATTTCAGTTGAATTTCCTTCTTCTCTTAGCCTGACTTAACCAAGCTGCTGACTCTGTCTTGCATTAGTTGGACTTTATCCGTAATTGCAGTATGCTGTAGCTATCTGGAAGAAAAATGAATATTTTATCACAGACTCATAGGATCGTCGAGGATTTGGGGTAATGCAACTGCAGCCTCCTGGGATGCCTTTGTGTGTCCTGACATCCCGGCCTCTGGAGCCACTGGCTTTGCTTCAAGAGGAAACTGAGCAAGGGTTGCTGCCTCTGTTTGGGCATGTGTATGGATGTGTGTCTGTGTAGGTATGGATTCATATAAGTAGGGCTGTGCACATAGATATATAAATATAATATATGCATATAATCACAGTAGACACAATGTAAGCACGTTAGTTCTATGGATGCCTATAGTGGGATCCATGCTGTCTTTCCTTTCTGAAGTTGCTGTACTTGGATTTTAGAGAAAAAATTTGAGCTAATCTGCCTGTACTGTTACAACACTTGCTCCAGCAGTACATAGGACATCATTAGTAAGAGACTGATGAGATGTAGAAGAGTTGTTAGGGTAAGGAGGTCGCCTGCAAAAGAGGAGGTCACATTATTATGTGATCAGAGGAGGGCTGTTGAGCCTAGAGGAAGTTAGTTGTGTTGAGAACTGGGCTGACTTTAATGCGTTTGCTAATTAACTTGACTTCAAAAGTAGGATGTGCAATAAAATTTGCTGATGACGTTAGATTCGGATGTGCTGTCAAAGCTGATGAGGAACAGAGTACTGAGCAGGAGGAGCCAGATGGCCTTTAGGACTTGAGTGGAAAAAGTGGGCTGAAATTTCATAGCACAAAATGGCGTGATTGTGCACTTCTGGATAGATGTGAATAGTGCCATGACCTGGCTGCTGGTCTCTTGAAAATGACAGAGGAACAGAAAGTCTATCAATCAGTTGAGTATTTAGCCCGTTAAATCAGGGATAACTTTTCACTAGTACCCTGCTGTCTGTAAAACATAGACCTAAGGTCTGTAAGGTGTGGGCTGACTCACAGTAGAAATCAGAAAGTGTTACTGCTGCTCGTGTGATAGGTGACACTGCAGTGTGTGACACTGAGTGGATGAGGCAGGCCATGTTCAGGAAGGACAGATGTAATGTGGAGCAGATGCAGAAGGAGATGACCGAAGTGGGAGGGATAAGCAGAGGCTGCTTTGCAGTAAGACACCGAGAGCCTGGTTGGTTTATCTAAATAAAGAGGAGTCTAAGAGGGCATACAGTTGTTTTCTCTAAATATATCAGGGCTTGCCAAAGACTTGAGTGGGTACAAGTATTTTTTGTTACACTGAAGGCAGCACCAGGAAAAAATGCATATATCTTGGCAAGGAGCGTATTAGGTTGGAAATTGAAAAACAGATCTCGTCCATCATGGGAGTAAGACTTTGGGATAATCCACCAGTAATGAAATGGGAGGCAAAGAGGCCTCCCTCGTGTTGAGGTGGGCGCTTGTTATTGCAGGCTGGGATCCAGGGGCGACCCAGCGGTGTTCCCAGCAAGTATCATTTGTTTCAGGAGCAGCAGGATTTCTGTGAAAGAGTAGGGAGCCTCATTTCTGTACTGTGCATCAGCTGTCTGTCAGCAATGTTCTCCTTCGGCAGATGAGGAAATCTAACACGTGCAGAAGTAAATGATGTCCTCCTGCTAGGCAAAACCTGCTGTTGGAAGAAGACTTTAGTGAATGCTAACACCGTAGGTCAGCAAATTCAGAAATGTGTAACAGGTCTTGGACTCTTTTTTTTTTTTTTTTTTTTTTGATGTGGAAATCAATCAGTTATGCAAATATCTTTAAATTTGCACATAGAAAAGAAACGTTCCCTCCTTAAACGTCTGAAGCTTTACACAACAAACCCATAGAAAAAATACTTGTTTGGGGTTCTTAAGCTTCCATCATTATCCCAAGATTAATCTGGGACTTTTTGCATAATGCATGAGAGGAGAAATGTCAGTGAAGGCAAAGCTTGATGAGAGTGTTTCTGGAAGTGCCAAGTTACAGCTGTGGGTGACATCTACTTAAAAAGATCTCAAGTATGCAAGAGTCACGAGTTAGGAACCCCAGTGCTTGCTTTTGAAGAAAAACACACTGCAGCTTAAGCCAAATGAATTGTTCCACATATTTTTGTGACTTGTAACTCATCTGGTGGAAAGGCCGCTGTGGTTTGTAGGCAGCATTCTGCTCCGTTATTTTCTTGCCCTGGCAGCACGTTTGTTTGCAGTTTGAACAGTGCTGCCTCCTTGGGAATCTCCCATTGGAAAATGGATGCCTGTCGGAGCATATCTGCCCCTGCATGTGCATCCTTGCTGGCTCCTGCCCTGCGAGCTGCCTGGAGGTCAGCTAAAAGGACCTGTTGGGAACAAAGGTGGGAGAGACGTGACTGTCTGCTGCTCGCAGCCTGCTCTGCTCAGCATATGTGAGCCTGGTGTGCTCAGTGAGCTGCAGGGTACCTGTGGAGGTGGGAGGTGATGCAGCACAGACACCACACGTGCTTTGGTGTGTGTGTGTGAAGAGAGATTTTGTGGCTCGCTCTGCTTCAAATTCACAGTGTACTTACACAGTGCCTCAGCTGTCGTGCACTGAAAGCCTTTTTCCTTTATTAATATACAGTGAAAGAACTGTACATTCCTATGACTGTAGGATCTAAAGCGCAAACTTCAGTGCAGAAGAAGCATCTACAGGTCACCTGCAACCAACTCTAGGCAAGCTGTGTGGGTTTTGAATCACATCTTGGAATCGTCTGTTTTGGGAACCTAAACCTGCTGGATATTTGCTGAATGGAGAAAGAATTGTAGTAGGCAGGTGCACACATAACGTTTTGCTTTGCATGAGGATAATGGCTGTACATCTCTGGAGATATGGCTGTAAAGGAATTCCCTCACCTCAGACCCAGCCAGGACCTGAAGCAGTGTTTGTTCTCGTGATGCTGTTCCATCCTTCAGGCACTGTGCTGCTCTGTGCCCACGTTCCTGCCCATGAGGGGAAGGGAGTCCGTAGGAGGCTGTGCTGGGTTGGTGCAAAAAAAGCAGAAAACACGTGCTGCCACTACTAGTTGTATACAGGTTGTTTTTTCTAAGCATGGAGTAGTATTCCTATGCAGCTGCTTATCTAGTTTTGCTGCACGTGAGCCAAGGACTCGCGTTTAACTCTGTTTTGGTACTGAAAATATTTTGTTTCACTGACCAGGGGAGAAATGACTGAACTTAGAGAAAGGTGTCAGTGTTCAGCAGTATATTTATCCTAATGTAGAAACATCAAGCACTTCAGGAATAGCTGAAATGCTGTGCTGCATCTCAGCACTTTCACAGCCTGAAAACTACTTGATTTTTTTTTAACTCTCACAGGGAAGGATTTGAAAATAATAGTAATAATAAAACATTTTTGAGTGAGATTTGTCATGTGGACCCAACCTGCAGCAGTGGCTATGGGGGCTGTTTGCAGGACCTTGGACCTTGATCAGTAAGAAAGATTGTAACAGATTGTAACAGTAAAATATATTAAAATAACAACAGTTGCACATAGGAGATATTTTGTTGTTGCGGCCCTCTTACTTTTTTTATCAACCTTATCTAGTTAGATTACAACCTGTTCAGCATAGCAGCCAAGCCTTACATGTTTCTGCAGTGTTAGTGCAGCGTGGCCCCAATACTGGAAAAGGATCTTCTGCATGCTGCTGCTGCTGTTCAAATAAAGAGTGGTGACAATAATGTTCATACTTTCTGGTTTTAATTGCTGTGAAGGTTCCTTGACCAGAAGAGAGCTCCCTGAAATAGAACAGCAGGCTGTCAGTGAAATGAGTGAAATCCCTGTGGTGTGTTGCGTGTGTTGCTTTCTAATTGCACGTGGTTCTTGGTACACCCTTGATGTAATTATCCACATATAACCACCTCACAGGTCTTGTAGGGATTTGTATCAATGCATGTTGCATTCTGGTAGCAAAGATGACCACCGGAGGGGTTGGAGCTGAGGAAGCTGCCTGCCTTGTAGCCCTGTAGCAGATGGGCAGGATGGGGCAGAGCTCGTAGTGCTGGAGTGGGAATGCAGCTCTGTGCTGGGAGAAGTGCTGCTGTGTGTACGCTGCTCATTTGGGTCTGGAAATTGGGTCAGTTTTTAATTGCGTTGCCGGGGGTAGCTCAGGCTTAATGGTTTGCTTCTGTAAATAAGCTGGAACGAAAGTGGGTCTGCTATTACCTTCTTCTCACGCTTAAAAATACGATATATACCTGTAACTATAATGTGCAACGGGTCAGGAAAGCCCAGTGAACTCCTTCTTGCTTGCAAGGGCTGTTTCCTTCTTGGCAAAGCAGGAGTTTCTCAGTAAGTAGTGCTGTGGCCGTGTGTGGTCTGGTCTGCCTCCTGCTCACCTGCTGCTGCTGTTCTGTACAGAGAGGCGAGGTTGCTTCACCTGAGGCGGAAAATAACATTTTTGATCTATTCTTGAAGAACATTTTAAAAAGCTCTACAGATTTAGGAACTTGGGTCAAGTTCCAAACTGATTTGGAGAAGAAGCAGCTAAACTGAAACAAACTGGGCCTTGATTTGGTGCCATTGTGTTTTCCATGGGGCCTCGCAAGGTTGGTTGAGGCACTGCAGTGGGCGGCTGAGCTGGCTGATGGAGCCTGGGCCCTGCAGTTCCTTGCTGGCCATGGGATGCACTGATCCCCATGGCTGTGGCTTCAATGTAGTTCACTGATAATGGAAAATTTCACTTAGCTGGTCGAGCCCATCCTAATCCTGAAATGTTTAGAATGATCTATTTAGGGTTTAAAGATTTTTCAGCATATGAAAGGAAAAGCCCAGCAAGGTATGTGGATGGGACCGCATTCGTCTTTTCTTACTAATCTCCTTTAGAAGTACCCTGCAGCTTTCCTGCTTACATGTGTGACGGTTATTAGAAAAAATAAATGAGCCAGTGTACAATGGATATAAAAATATCCCATGTGATGAAAGTGGCTCTGGATCCCGGCTGGTTTCTGTGCTGTTTCTTCTTGCTGCACTTGTTTCCTTCCCTCTTTTCTGTCTCTAGGTTTTAATGGCTGTAGCCTTAAAGTGAATTTTTGAGATAAAAAGGAAATTTAGGAAAAGAAAGAATGCAGGCTGTCCTGCCCAGTAGTGAGTGGTGATCTTAGTAATCCAGGATTTGCATCATTCCCAGTTGCTTCAAGGTGAACCAGCAACGTGCAAAGCTGCTTGCTGCTACAGCTCATTTCTTTGCATCGATGGTTTGGAATAGATAAATGCATGAGAAATTAAATGGTTGGCAAGGGGCCCTGTTTTGAGGTTCATGTTAAGGGTGAGAGGTGGATCGTCTTTTTCTATCGTAAAAGAGGGAGCTGGAGAAGGAAGTTCTTCAGATGTGGAAGATGTTAAAAGAAGACTGCTCCTGTGAGCTGATGGAAAGCGATACGATTTTACACTGAGAGAGGAGCAGCAGTGATGGCTGTTTCACTTCCAGTCTGTCTTTCAGTGACTTCTCACTATTCCAAATTTAATCTGCTGAAAAACTGTACCACATACTATTATCTGCCAAAATGGCAGCACAGGGCATCTCTTGTCACGGGGATGGTGTCAGGGTTATTTAGGGAGCTGTTCCTGTGTAATTCTTTCTCCTCTTCTGTTTTCTGTTTCCTCTGTGCCCAGGCACAGCCAACACAACAAGTCCCCTTCTCTGACAGGGCAGCAGAAGACTCAGAACATGTTGTCAGGACTTGCCTTGCCAGCTCTCCTGCTCTGTGCACCTTTGCTGAATACTCTTTTCCCTCTTCTTCCTCTGGGGATGGTGTCTAGTATCTGGAGAGAGAAGGGGAAGAGGGCTGTTTTCAAGGCAAATCACAAACTGAAGAAAATGGAGTGGAACAGGCCATCTTCTTCAACACCTATCTCACCACAGGCACCTGTGGAATCCAGTTTTGCTAGCAAGATCCTTAACTGCGTCGTTTTCCAAAAGCTGCAGAGGAGTTCCCTGCTGTGGGGCTCTCTTTCGTTGCTAGTAGAGGAGCTGGAGAGGTCGGAGATGTCAGGACATGGCCCTATGTGATATACCCAGCATCCTGGGGTCTGAGCAGAGCAGCTGTGGGTCTGTGCAGGCTGTCGGTGCCTGCACCTTTCCCTACTGACTGACAAGAAGTATCACTGGAGATGTCATTTCTCTTCTGCAGGTAACTTTGTGACATAAATACAGTCTGAAGATCTAGCAGTACATTGCAGTTTTACGTCCATGACACGCTGCTTGCAGTAGTCAAAGCTTATCACCAAATGGAAAATAATAAAATCAGATTCAAGGCTTTCTTATTAGCATCTCCTGGACAGCCACTCCTCCCTCCTCATTGCTACACAGGAACTTGAAGATACAGCCACATCCATGTCCTATGCAGCTTCATACAGATGAATTAGTTCACACTACTTTTTTTTTTCTTTTTTGACCCCTCTCTGAATAGACTTCTGTATGGAAGAATGTCTGTACCAGCTCATGTGATGTAATAAAGACTATAAAAATACAATATGACTTTTGTACGTATGGTTGCCTATGATGAGAGTTAGGTGTAAGGGTTTAATTCAGGAGGCACACAATAGGAGCATTGTAGTTAGCAGCGGCTGACACGTCTCTCAGAGCTCCAAGTAGGTTGTACTATAAATACAGCCTCTTGTTTTACAATTGACATTTTGCTAGTGGGTGGCTAATTGCTAATTTGAAGGGAAATAGACCAGAGATCTAATATTAATAACTAATTAATAGTTATGTGGATATTTTAAGTATTTTTTCTGCTTATTTTAGGCATGTTTTATTCATGTGCTGTGCGAATCCTTCTTTGCATATACAAGTCTAACTGTGAAAATTATTTCTTCAGTAACATTCAGTCCTGTGTGCAAACCGAGGCTGGAACACCAAGGCAGGTTGGCTGTCTTTCTCAAACCCACTGCTGCTGAGTGATGATTTGAAAGAAAGCAAATGGCATTTGAGGAAGCTATTTCAAGAAAAAGCCCTCCTCTTGAACCAAGCCCTGAGAGGAAAGCCAGCATTGTGCTGCCTGCCTCGTATCATCTTAGTTTGTAATTACTGAATCAGCGTCAGCACTGGGTGTTCCTCTGAGTGAAATACAAGGTGAAATACAGGGGCATGTTTAGGCTGGTTTGCTCTGGGAAGTAAGCATGGCCCCTTTGCTTGGTGGCTCTCATACTGCTGCTCTCACTGCTCTGGAAATCAGTGTGTGGTGCTTTGCCCTTGGAATGAAATCCCAGTTTGTGGTAAGAGGGGAAGGTTGTGAGAGGTGCGTCACCATTGCACCTGCCTGATATTTTCACATCTGTTGTATCACAGTATTAAATGTGTTCCTGTGAGCTCGGTGGGCAGTCGCTGGGCTGTGCCTGTGCTGTGTCTGTTCTGTGGTTCAGGTAACTGCTGTGAGCACTCACGTGAATAACTCACGAGGAGCAAAAGCTTCTTACCTGCTATCTGTGGAGTGCCTACTATTCATTTGGCTGGCTGTCCTGAGGGATTTAAGCTGTGTCCTAGAAAGTGTTTGCTCTTGTTAGATTAAAACCTCACTGGCTGCTGTCTGTGAGGCTCACGTGTCAGAGAAGCAGTGGAGAGGCTGTGGGCAGCATACTGCACCTCTGCACTGAGGTGTTCCCAGCACTTACAGTAGCTGTGAGCACAAAGCATCAGTGCCAGCCTGGTGGGCAATTCTCTGCAGTCCTGCCTCCTTTGGATCCCAACTGCTGGGCCAAGTGCTGAAGGCTCAGTTGTCCTCCACTTGTTCAGTGATGGTCTCTGAAACAGAGGGATTAGAGGAAATAAGTGGCAGCGTGCAGATCAGATCTCACCATGATAACATTTGTTTTTATGCAAACAGAGGGAAATCAGCCCTGGAGTTATGCTGCTCTCATAGGATGGAGCGAAAATAAGGGCTCATTTGTGCACTGGGCATTCTGAATATCCAAAATACATCCATTGCTCTAAGTTCAAGATGGAGTTTTTTATGTAATGTCAGCATATACTGTTTTCTGTACGCATGCATTTCATCGCCTTGGCAGCATTCTTGGTTATAGCCGTACTCATCACACAGTAAGAAAACAACAGCAAATACTATTAGCAGGCGCTCCAGTGGGGAAGAAAGCAGTAAACAATACTTCTTTAAAGTGGATAATTTCCCTCTCCCTCATGGGCCACGTTCAATTTACACATCAGTGCTTTTTATGAGCACATGATTTACTTCTTTTTTTTCTTTCCAAGTGTACATGGTTTAATATCAAAACAAGCGAAACCCCAGGCAATTTTTTTCAGAAATGTTATTTGTTTGTTAAAAATCCATTTTGTTTTTGATTATTAAAAACAAAATTGCATCGACTAAAGAAAACCCAAATCCAAATGTTAGTAAAGGGTTTTGGTTATAATTCACGGACAAGGGGAATCCGTAATGGAAATGGCTGCCCAGAAGCTTGGGAGGGTTGCACACCAAAGTATGATTATAAGGGATACTCAGTGGGCAGCTGTGTTCCTTTAATTTAGAGAAATACAAGACACGCTTTTTTCCCTGTATTTCTTTCGGTTAGCAAAACTAAAATGTGGTGGGGAAAAAAAAACCCAAACAGTGATGTGAGTGAATAGGTGCCAGTGCCACAGAGCAGCGATGTGCTCCTGGAGCATGGCTGAGCTGGGATCAGCCTTAGCAGTGGGGTGACCCAGATGGCAGCCCTTGGGGCACCTCCTGCTGCTTCCATGTACTGCACTGTCAACGTTGGTTTATCATTTGTCACATCTGTAGCTGTCCTTTGCCAAAGCGGGGCATTGTGTATTTACACAGGGCATCATTGGAGGTGTCAGTAGTTTGATAAAATACACCCTCTGTAATTAATTGTGAAATGTGGAAACTATATATGTAAGAAGTACTTCTTATATATACTACTTATATGTACAAGAAGTAAATACGGTTTAAAAATACACAGGTGTTTTAAACTGCAGAGGGAAAGATCTTTAGCTCACAAGGCACAAATTCTTGCACGGTGAGCGTTTCTGTAACAGATCCCATCATTAAGGTTGGCAGTTAGAGTCACATGAAGTGCTGGGTTTTCAGAGCATCCACAATTTTGCATTATTTTCTGTCCTTGTCCTTTCCCAGAGGCTGATTATTTTTTCCTTGCCACTTTATTAGCTGTTCCCTTCCTCCCAAGCGTTTTTGTTGTTGTTTTAAACAAGATTGTAGATTTGTGGTTTAGTTTATTTATGATGTGTTTCCTCCAGCTTCCCTGAGATATTTCAAGCTAGGCATCTCCTAGGAGAGAGAAATAAAAGACAACACGTGCAACTACAAACCAGCCCCAGCACTACTGCAGAATGAAGCTCTGAAGGTTAAACCTAGTAGGGGAAGTTCCACCCTGTGACGTGCTCCATTTCAGCACATCACTTGGGAGGAACGCAATTAAAAATGAAGTCACAGAAGCATTAAGGTTGGGAAAGACCTCAGGGATCAGCCAGTCTGACCGTCCAGCTACTGCCCACATCCCTCAGTGCCACATCTCTGCCGTTGCTGAACGCCTCCAGGTTCGGTGACCACCACTCCCTGGGCAGCCTGTGCCGGTGCCTTGCATCTGCTCTGTGTCATATGCAAGGCTTTGCAGGACACGCCATAAATTTTACTGTAGTCGTTAATTTGAAACCTGCTACAGCTGCTTCCAGGATGTCTGTGACTTGGGGGTTCCCATATGATGCAGATAAAGGCAGCAGCGAGATGCTCGGTCTCTCTGAAGGCAGCGCTGGTGCTTCGTCACCCAAAGGGCCGCGTGGGCTGGGCCCTGTGCTTCATTCTCACCGCGTGCCCTCTCAACCCTGTCCATCCCATGGCAAATTAGTTAACTGTAAACAGATTTCCTGTTGTTGTTGTGGGGGAGGCTAATAGAGCAGTGAGCTTCTGGTGTTCGGTGTGCGTTGTGCTTTTATGTGCGCTCTGTGGGGAATTGAAGAGAGGAAAGGAATTCCTCTTGAACTGGCTTCTGTTCAGGATGTGGTGTTGCACTGCTTTCCTTCAGGGCCTCCTTGTTCTTTCTCCTGTTTGGCACCATTTTGGGGGTAATATCAATTAGTTACTTCAAACAGCGAGTGCTCTGAATGAATGATAAACGCTTAATGCAGAACGCAAGAAGTTCAAAGCATGTAAATATTGAAACGTACCATTCCCTTCTGCCAGCTCAGGCAGAATGGCAGCAGCCCTATGTGCTGTTCATTTCAATTGGAAGGGACCCTTAAAGGTCACCTAGTCCAAGTCCCTGCATTGAACAGGGAAACGATCTTTTGCACCATCACTCATCTTGCAGTTAAAATGCTCTAAGTGTTTCAAACTTTGTTTATGTTTTTGTTGTTGTTGTTGTTGTTTTGTTTTTGTTTTTTAAGTTCAGTGTTATCAGTGCACTTGGTACGTACACTTAATTTTGCAGGAAGTGATCAGAATAGTACGTAATATCTGAGCAGGGAATTGTAACTGCAGTAATACAGCTCAGGACTTCCCATTTGGGTTCGGCTGTGTCTGTGCGTGTTGCTACAGAGAGGGGGTGGGACACTTGTCCAATCCAGGCTGGTGGATGGGAAGGGTTTTCCAAGGTTTGGCAGGGGCAGTATTGAATGAACTGATGTGCTTTAGTAGGAAGCTGCTGATCTCTGCCACCATTGACTTCTCACCCATCTGGGTAACTTGGTAATAGAGTACTGGTGGGGTTCATGGAGTCTGAAGGTGATGTAGTTCATGATGAATTTGTAGTGCTGCCCGTTGTTAAAGGCACGAGTTGCCTTTTTTGGGTTTGGCCCTGGTTTTAAGGAGGTATTTGGAAAGTTTGAATGTTGGCTGTAATGCATTTGTCAGCCTTTATGGCAGGAGCTTAGTATTTAGAAAAAAAAATTGCTGTTTTCCTCATCTTCATCCATCTGGGAGAGGTTTTTTGTTCCATGAACTATATTTCGCTTCAGACAGCATTTTTTTGTTTTTTTTTTTTTGATAGGTAGTTCTTCTGTTGTTGTGCCCAGGCAGTGATCCTGTTCTTTTACCCCCAAGCCTTTCTCCTTAATCCCTTAGTTTATGTTAGGTTTCTCTCTAGTGATTTCATCGGTAATGAATATCCGTGGTAGGAACCTCAGTGTTACATAAAGGTGTGATCAGTAATTGTTCTGATCACAGGTGTATAATGTGCTTAAGTCCTAGGGAGCGGTTCAGCTTTGAAGTCACTTGTGGAAATTAACTCTGTGAGGGTATCCTAAGGATTCTTCCACAGAACTGCTCTTCTTAATTGGCTGGTGTTACATTTCGTTCTGCAGTAGTCAGTTACGGGAAGCATAACTGGATGGGTCGGTAGAGGCCTTGTGTTTCCTATTTGTCGTCTTACTGCTGAAATATTTTAGTTGTATTCTTGGGTAAGACTGAATAAAGCTGCCACATCAGTGCTGTGCTATTTGTAAGCTGGATCCCCTCAAAGTTCCCATTTGTCTGTATGAGCAGACAGAAAGAAGAGAAATTCCATTGAAGTGAATGCGCTGTTCTGTGCTGGGGGTTTGCCATCAACTGAGGGTGAGAAGAGAGTAAAATTTGAATTTTTTAAAGCATGTTCCATGTAAGTAACCAAAAAGATAGTCTTTAATTTTTGTTTATTTGTTTTTGTTGCATAAAAATATATTATGATCTGCAGGAAACTAAATGTTATTTTAATGCTTTCTCTAAAAAGACTGGTGGAAAAATAGCTTTTATCCTTTTATCATCTGTTAAAATAAGTATTGATAGAAACTATCACAATATGGTTTGTGTTACAGGTGGTGTAATACCAGGGGCTGTACTGCTGCCACATCACAATTTTGTGGGGTTTCAGAGAGTAGTTCTGGTAAGGACACTCAATGATTTATCTCTTTTACTTCTCATAATAGTGGACGAAAATTTGGTACGGTTTAGAATTAGTAATTACAGTTACATGCATTTACAGTATTTGTTAGGTATCCATTTTTGCAGTCCATTGAATGCCTACGTTAAGTGTTCTTTTATTCAGTGGTATTTTAACAGCTCCTTTTGGAGCTGTTATTGTCTAATGTGTAAATCCATATTCACTTTATTGAGAGCTGTGATAATATAACACATCAGTTCACAGCGAGGATGCATTAATAACTGGACCTTTTGACAAAGCATCTTGTATGATCTACATGGTGCATGGATCCTTAGCGTGCGTCAGCTTCAGAAAGGGATGGGGGAGGCAAAAAAAAAAGTTTCTGTGTTTTTGTTGCAGTGTGGGTTTTTTTTATTTGTTTTCAAGTACCAAAGTCTTTACTTCCTAAAGGAAAATACGAGTACGTCATTCAGAGGGCGAACACCCAGACTGTGTGCTGTTATCACTCTTCTTAGGCTTAATGTACAGTCATGATTTTGCAGTTGTTTGCATTAAGTGTATGTAAGTGCAATCCCTCTATCATTTCCCTTGACTTGGCACACTTCTCTTAAACACACTTTCTTATCTTTAGTCTCCTCTCTTCTGCGAGGCTGGAGTTTCAAAGGAGAGCAGATTACCTTACTTTTCCTAATAAAGGGAAAATTCATTCTGAACCGGTCTAGCAACAGCACTGCTTACGTATTGTGCAGGAGCACAATCGAGTGTTTGTTCTCGCAGCAGTGGATAACTGATACTGCATTGGTATCTGTAGAATTGTTAATATATGCTGTAATTTAACAAATGTCTTGTGGGTGGAGCAGATGTCTTTTTTTTTCCTTTTCTTTAATCACAGTCTCTTAAAATTTTTTCATGAGCCTTCCTTGAGTGCTGTCCTGAAGCCATAGAGGGCACTCAAAGACAGAAGGAGGTTGTTTTTAAAAACTTAGCCTGCAAACAGACCCCCACAGCCCACAGAAGGAAACTGCTGACTGTTCTTAATGGCCTTGCTCTTGCAAGGCACTGTTGTACTGGCTGTGCTCCAACAAATCACTTAAGCAATTGAAGTCAATGGGACTATAATATGCTTACATATTCTTCTGGATTGATCCCTAGCTTTCTATACTTTCACAAGCTGTTTTCCATCTTCTAAAAGCAAGGTGGGGTGCACATAAGTTCCTTAATTGAGGTTCTCAAGTCAGCCTAAGAAAGTAGGAGGAAGCCTGTTTGTGTTGGAGATTTGTTTGTTGGGTTTTACTGTTTGTTTGTTTTTTGTTTTCCCCTCACCCCTTTTTTTTGTCTTTCAAAGTTCTACCAGGTGGTAAATTAGGGAAGTCAAAGGATGCCGTTGGAAGATGCAAGTGAAGGGTGTAAAGATTGAAACAGTTTTCACTGTTGTCATTGAATTAGATTGGCACATCTGAGATATTTGTGTGTGGTAGATATTTGTGGCTGTATATTTTCCAGCCCTGTAAACAGATAGTACTTTGAACATGCATAATTAACACATGTACACTCACGTTAGTTTCTAAATCTTGAAGTAGAAGAATAAAAGCTCTCGGTTTTATATGAGAGGAATGGCGTCACAAAGTTTTGAGTAGCATTATTCAAGACTATTAAAAAGTGATTCTGCAAAGTAAAGCCATCACAGCTTTATAAATATTGTAAGAAATGAAAGATGCTGGGAGCTCCTTGGAGACTGAAAAATACTGAGGATTTTTCAAAATGTTGCGGGCGATTTGTGCAGTCGCTGCTGAAGTGTGATGTGATCTAGCGAAGGCCTGGCCTTCTTCCCCTCCATCATCTCTTTATTTTCAAATAACACTGCCATTACTGGAAATGGGTAAGCAGAATTTATTCACGCGTGGAATCTTGGGACTCCTGTGTTGGAGATGAGGTAAAGATAACACAGCGCTTGTGTTCTCGAAAGCTGTCATATCTAATTTCTTTAAATCTGAACTAGCTGTAGTTAATGTGGTGGCTAAACTGCACAAAAGACAGCACAGAGGTCGTGTGTGGGACAATTTAAAGATGATTTCTCCGCAGCTGTGTATGTAGCAGTAGCCTGCGGTTGCTAGCTGTGGTGTATTTCCATCTCTGCTGATGTTTAACTTTTCTGCGTGGAAGTGTTTTCTGTACGTGAAACACAAAACCACGATTATGTTTCTAGCAGCACCAGCAGAGGAGACTGTTTGCCATTTAGCTGAGGGGAATCCATATTGGACACATGATGCATCTTCAAATGGTGAATGGGTTGCTTCAGAGGGGATTAACTCAAAAATTTATGAGCCTGGATGTCTGATGTTGGCCTAAGCAGCCAGAAGTGTCCTGATTTTGAACTTCTTGTCTGAATTGGATCCTTTGTGACTTCAATCAATTTTACAATAGTTTCTTCAGTAGACTCCTGCCTCTGCTGAACAAAACCATTGGTTTTAAATTTTAACGTTTTTTGTGTGTAGGCACTCATTGTGAGCACTTTTTCCCTCCAAACCGAAACCTTCTCCACAACAGGCTGCTCTGCTACAGCTTTTTATATACGACGTACAAAAATAAAGTTCCTTAAAAATATATTTTAATATTTTGTAGAAACTCCTTTTGCATGCGTCTGCCATTGTGATCAGATTCTTCGAATCAAAGACCCTCTGTACAGTGCCAAATGAGCAAGAACATTTGGTACGTGCCTTTAATCTCAGAGAACACCAGTATGATTGCTTCTAGAGATACAGGTGACTTTGCAACGTGTAGGAGCCATCTGGGGCTGTGTCACGGCAGGCATGTTCGTAGCATCTCTGGGAAGGGTTCCTTTACATAAACATGCCTCAGGACATCACAAAAAACAACAACAAAACCAGGGAGTATTGGCACTTGGCACTCATTCAGTGCTGCCAGTAGTTTTAGGCTAATTTGTTAGGTAAAAGATTGCATTTTCAGAGGACAAGGAAAGAGGCTTGTTTTTATTTTTCAGGGTGTTTAGTGAAAGAAAAGACTGTTCTTGATGATTCAGATTTTGGAACGGCTCCCAGTAAAGAAAGGATGCATTGCAGGGTATGGAAAATCTTATCAAGGACGATGACTGTGGTGTATGTCTTTTCTGTGTTACAGACACGGCAGCTCACAGTACCTGCTTTTCTTAGCGTTTTGCTAAAAGACCTTTGATACACCTTCATTTAGAGGGGGGGAGAAGGAGAAGCAAGTGCTGGAGGTAGGGGAGGGGGTTGGATTAATGGCTGCGTAAGTCTTGGAGGTGTAAGTTTTTCATTACATGGAAATACAGGTAGAGCTAATACAGATTAAGATATTCCATGCCAGAATACATGGCAGTAAGGCAGTAATGTTTTTTCGCTCATGACAAATTACACAGAGATAGGATGTGGTGCAGAGTAGGTTGTGGAGATGCGGGGACTGAAGGTGTGCATTGTTGAGTGCACAGAGCCTGGAAATGGTGTAAATTGAGTAGGAGCACAGTTTGGTTTAGAGAACAGTCAGTGCACGGCTCCCAGGGCTGAGGTGCTTCTGTTGGACGTGTGTCCCAGTGAGGGTCTGGTGTGTGCAGCTCTGACTGTGGTGTCGGCCTGCCGTCCCGCAGCGGAGCGGGGCCATCTGCTCTGCCAGTCACTTCCCTGCCTCCCCTTCTACAGCGTGTGGTAGCGATGCTGACAGCCACGAGAGAGAGATGATGGGAGAACGGTGGCCCAGCAGTGCCCGAGCTTTCATGTCAGTCTCTTACCATATGGTGCTTGTGCTGTCACAAGGCTTTTAGCTGCGCTGTGCTCTGTCTGAGCAGTGGTTACGGAGCTGCTGAGCAATCCCCAGCTCCAACGCTGCTGTTGCTGCTTTTGATTCTAAGAAGCCATCACATCCAAAAGTGGTTCTGTGCCCTCGTGCCTACATGTGCATGACTACAGCAGCAGCCCTTTGTCTGCCTCTGTGTCCAGATGCATCTTGCACGTGCAGCCGATTACACCGCTATTGCAGGCTGGTGCACGGCGCAGTAGAAGAAAAAATGAGAATGCTACTTCTTTGTATTTACAACCTGAAAAACAAAAAAGGATGATTTCATTGATGGCAGTGAGGCACCGCACAGACAAGTCGCCACATGCTTCGTTCTGCCTGTGGCTGCAGTTGGTCCCATTCGTGTATTGCCGTGCCCATTCTCATCAGGAGCTCTGAGACCTGAGGGTATTCAACTTTCATTGTAGTGTTTGATTTAAACTTAACAGATGACAGGAGCTTTGAATGACAAAGAATAATGTTTTCAGACTGTTTATTTCTTAATTTACTTCGTAGTTCTTGAGAGACGTGACCTTCATCTTACAAAATACACCAAGAAGGCAAGCACTTTGTATCCTGTTCTTCATTAGGAGTCAATTCCAATAGGGCTTGTTAGAGTTTAGGTGTTTCTGGAAAATTTGGCTATCTAACTTCAGAGTTCAATGCTTTATGATCCTTTTTAACACTCATTTTTCTGAAGTAAATTTTTAAACGATCAATTAATTTTAATTCATTCAGCTGCCTCTTCTATGGAATGTCCTGATAGTTATGTCTTGTTGGTTATTAATCTTTAATTAAAAACAGCACAGCTGGAAATGCTTTCACACTGTCCTATTGTACGTGGTTTTGTGTGTGTTGGTATCCCGTCTGTTACTGCAGCTCAGATAGTGCAGTCCAGCTGATGGTGAAAGAAACGTGCTAACTGTGAGACTGCTTTAAAGACTCAGCAGCAGTTTGCACCTTACTTAATACTGTCATGGCATTTGGTTTCATTAGACAAGGGGAGTGAAAATGAAGTGGTGTAGGTGGTATTGGTGGAGTGGATGTGAGGAAAGTACGTCTTGTTTTGTGGATTAGTGATCTAATAAGGCTGGGATAATTGGGGATGTGCAGGAATGAATGTATCTAACGTAGATTCACAAGTTGTTTTTATAGATACGTCATCTTCGCAGTCAGTTGCAGAAACGTATTATTTCTGCTTTGGAAAAAGGGTTTTTCCATTTCTTTTCCTTAATTTCTGAGCTCATGATGGTAATTTATCTTTGCATCTCCACTGGCTCGTTCAGGGCTGCTTCAGTGACTGGTGTGGATGTATAAATGTTTGAGTTAAGGAAGTAGAGTTGAGTTTTTAATCTGAGGGTAAACTTTCTTAAGCCTTGCTTCAAACTCTTCATTCAGGCATAATGCTACAGTCACTTATGGGTTATATGTCTTTAAGTCTTGTAAGTGAACATCTTGGGGCTAGAAAAAACTTGTCAACGTGCATTTAATTTATTCCAGGCTTTAGGATATGTTTTGTGGCTGCTGAAAACTTTGAATGCTAAATATGATCAGTGTTGGCACGTATTTTCAATACCAAATCCCACTGTTTGACTGCAGTTACGTTCACAGCACACTTAATATTTGGATTAGTATAGAAAAGCATGTCTCAAGCACATTGTATTTCTACTATTGACGTTCATAAGTACCAATCTACCTGTTTGCCATCAGTCTGTGACTCATGAGTAGCAGTGGCCTTGTCCCAAGCAGTCAGAAGGTGTTATAAAAACATACTGCCATCCTTGTGTCATTGATGCGTTGGCTTTCTTCTATGAAAGGCACTTTCTGCTTTTTTCTTCATCTCAAACAGAAAAAAAAACACTAAAAAGGAATCTCACTTTCCTGCTTCCCCTCCAGAAAGTAGCAGCAGCTCTTTATCACTGGAACTGAGGTGATGCTTTCCCTTGTTTCCTTGTTAGATTTGAAATTGCAGTAAAATGTAATTGAAGGATTAATTGAAGGACCTTTGAGTTTGGTGAGTTTGCTAATTTTTTTTCCCCACCCTATTATTATAGTTTCTCATAAGGGTTTTCCATTTCATCAGAAACAGTGGACTCAGAGCTGCTGGTACTCAACAGGACATCCACCTCAGGAAAACATTGGCAGCTTTCAGGCACTTACTGGTTGTTAGCCACAAGCTCTGCTGCCAGAGTACGTAATTCTGAAACTTCTTTTCTCATGGGAAAGGCATGTAAGACTTAGTCTTAATAACCAGGGGAGCAAGTCAGCTTTATTTGCATTTGGAATAGGTCAGCCCCTTTTCACTGCCTTTATGAACAAAACACCTTAATTTTTTTCTCCCCTTAATCAAATCACATGTTTGTGTATCCCTACTGCAGTACTCATGTGCCATGCCTGATAAAATCAGAGCTTTTCTGAGGTTGCGTAGTGGGGGAAAGGCACTCATCCAGCACTGCGAATCCTTTACTCCAGACAGATTCACAGGACTGCTCTTCTCTGCCCTGTGCTACATGTGTTGCTTTTGCACCAGGATACGGCTGAGGATGCAAGGCTGAATGGCCAAGGGCAAGTAAAATGAACAGAGTTTAGGTGGAATGAGTATCACTGGGGTTAAGGATGAATTGAATTTTATTCAACTACCAGATTGCGTTGTGAGAAGTGTTGGCAACTCATCTGTTGTAACAGAAAAGCAGTAAAGGAACGTGAAGTAAGAGATTTCAGAAGGAAGTGCTGATAAAGTCAGTGCTCTTGAAAGTGGTCGGGGAGATGAGTGCAGGAGAGCAGAGTCAGTGTAGGCTGTGCATGGTGAGGAGGTGAAAGCCAGGGCAAATGCATCACCACAGGCTCAAGATTGTGTGTCAGATCAGGAGATGAAAGCCAGAAGATGGATCACCAGCTTGAAAAAGATGGCAAATGCAATGGATAGAAGCTGTAAAAGGGTGATGATGTTGGAAAATGGAGTCCATACAACTCTGTGAAAAAATCTCTAGTCGACACAGGGATGCTCTTGCATGTGTGCAGAGATCCTTTCTGCGGATGCTGTATTGCTGCCATCAGGTAGCAATGTAAATGTTACAATTCAGGAAAACAATTCAGATGAGGAAAGGAAAATGTATTTATTTTTTTTAGTATTTGGCAATGAAGCTGTATTCCTGAGATAATGTTACACATAGCAGGTGGAATCACTGGCAGGCTGCACGGCCCCAGTAAGTTTTCCAGAGCAACAGTGAGTTGAAAATCAACAGATTACAGGAGTGTGCTAAAAAGCCTGTAGTAGTTGGCACTGTGGAGCACGGAGCTTTAGCTCGCGCTCAGGGTGAACCTCTGTAACCCATCGGTATGCAGGTCAGCTTCAGCAGCGTGGTGAAAAACTGCGTGGCTGTTAGCACACCAATATCCATCAGCTCAAGCAATTGATGTAGATGTAATCACTGTCTCTAATAGAAATGAAGTCGGGGTAATGGAACATTGTCACAGGATCAATGTCTCCTGTTTTGAAAATAAACCCCCTCAGCTTTGCCTTTGCATTTATGTACCAGCAGGCGACCATATCATTCAATTCAATTGACACAGTCTCTAAGAGCTCTGAATGATCTATTGTGGGAACATCAGGAACAACACATTGGAAAAAATGGAATGTTCTTGATCAGACTTGCAGGCCATGGGATTCATTGGGTTTTCCAGCAGTGAAAATGAGAATAAATCAGCTGAGAGCACAAACTTAGCGCAGTACGGAGGTCGTTAACTCCATTTTTAGCTCCAATTGTTCAGTTTTTCCATATTCCTGATCAAAAATGTTGGACTGTAGCACTTGTACTTATTTTCAATGATGAGTAGTCACAAATAGAAGACATTTTTGGCTGTTGCCCCTCCCTTCCCTTCATCTCAGCAGAAGCCAGAGGCTCTTGATAGAGCTTATTTTGACTGATTCAAGAGCTCTTCTCATTCAGTTATTTTCTCTGAAATTTTTACACAGCTTGATCCAAGTGAGGATTAATGGGTGTGTTCCCACATTCATCCATAATTAATTTTTTGCTAGGGCTTTAATGCAGAGCAGGACATAAGCAGTCGTGTATTTGTACTCTCAGAACTGGGTGCATGGTTAAGAGGTACATTGCATTGGGTTTTAAACAACGTAGCAGGTAATGCTTATTGCAGTTTTCATTTTTCTTGCCCTTGATTCCAGAAATCTGCTGTTAGATCCAGAGAATGCCAGCAGGCTGTTAGTTCCATGGGCTCATTAAAGCCATTTAATAATTTGACAAAGCCTCCTCAGGAGTGGGTCTGTGCAGTTGATTGCAGGAATCTATTTCAATCAGATATTCCTGAAGAATTGTAACTTCATCTAAAGGGACGTGGCCTAAGGAGGAGTTGAAGCTCAACAGCGTTTATTCAATATCGAGTATAAGTAGCAGAACCATCCTAAGTCAGTATAGGGAATTACAAAATATAGCTGCCACGAAGCACTGTAAGATGCTGTGCAGCTGTGTGGGAAGCTGGGTGTGACTGCAGAGAGGAATGGAAGCTTTGGAGCCCAAGCATGGGAAGAGTGGCACTGACTACATCGTCACTGGTCTCTGCTTTCACAGCCAGGATCCCGGCCTCCTGGGTCACGTAGCGTATGACTATGGGGAGGAGATTCATAGTTCAGTAATTAAATACTACTTTGCTCTAGGCAAAACCAGCAAATAGGTTTCATCTGCAGCTTATTTTGTAATAGTGCTCAGGACTGTGCCTGGTGTTCCTGGGGACTGAGTGCTCAGATAAGTAGACAGTAACTGTTATTTTTAGCTGAGTTTTTGGGTGGTTTTTATTGGCTTTTTTTCTTTTCCTTTCAGGGTTGCAGTTCTTTTTCTTCCGAAAATTGCAGACTGGCTTTGTCATCTTGTATGCTTCATACTCTCAAATTGGCACAGAAAGACAGAGACTGCTGCCATAAATTAGGTCACTAAAGCTGAAGTACAGAATACAAATATTTATTGCCTGAGCTAAGGAAAACAATTCAGATGAGGAAAGGAAAATGTATTTATTTATTTTAGTATTTGGCAATGAAGCTGTATTCCTGAGATAATAAGTAAAACAAAGCAGTGGAGTTGTAAGATAAGCCTGAGAAGCACCTCTTAAATTGCTGCAAGGAAAACTAGCAGGGCTTGACCTTATGGTAAATCACTACAAAGGTTCATGAGGTAGAATTACAGTTAATTTTTCATGCAGGTTCACATTTGGCATAGATTTAGCCTTAATAGCAAAAAAACCCAAAGGAGATAGGGTGCTTAAAGATAGCAGTGTGAAAATACAGGTAAAAATGCAGAAAACAAGATAGCATTCGTTTTAGAGTATATTTAAAAAGAGAAAAGTGCATATGTGTAATTTTAAAAATATTTACGTCTAAATTAAAAGTTAGTGAGAATTCCTAATTGCAGATTTCTCAGATAGTCGGAGGATCTCCTTAAGGAGTGATCTGTGCTGTGCCCTTTTCTCGGAGGAAGGTTTGAAGGAATGACTGGGATTCCTCAAAGCAGTTGAGTTAAAACAGTGAAAAAGACGGGCTTTTTCCCTTCTTTTGAAGTATTCATTTTGATTGAAATTAAATTGATCAGTTGATACACAGAAGGGCATACAACATTGGCTGCGTACTGTAGATTTGAAATACAGGATTCACCGGTTTGTTCATACAAGTTGTCCATTGCAATCAGTTTTTAAACAGTTCTATCTATAAAACTCCTTGGAAGACTTGCTGAGTTTGGAAACATTGTGGAGCAGCCACATCCTGGGGAAGAGCCCTGGAAAACACTGGGAATAAAACAGCGGCCACCAGGAGAGGAGTTCCTTGAGTCAGACCAAAACTTGGGTTCTGCGGGCTGCTCACAGCATGAGCTGTGTGTGCTGTGTGTGCTGTGTGTGCTGTGTGTGCTGTGTGTGC
>NW_024884744.1:5503757-5890512 GCF_019232065.1 Centrocercus urophasianus | reverse complement strand
GCTGTGTGTGCTGTGTGTGCTGTGTGTGCTGTGTGTGCTGTGTGTGCTGACCAAAGAGCTGTCAGGTTTTCATGGAAGAGGACGGAATGACGAGGACTTGTGGCAGTGTTGTTGGTGTAGGAGATGCTACTGTTTTTGTAGCCAGGCTTCTGTTTTCCGTGCAAAAACGGAGTGGGTTGTTCACATCTGAACATTGAACACTTCTTAGAGCTACCCAGAGCATTAGCTGTTCTTGCATTGGTATCAAACTGACGATTGCTATGTTTGGGGAATTGCTGTTTGCAGCAGCTTGCCAGGTGGTTCTGTTATCATACCTAATGAAGATGTGCTGAGCCCACCTCACACTGCTGGATTCTTTCTTAAGCTGTTGTTGGATGTAAGGAGTAAGTCTGAACTGTAGTAAATCCACTATATATTATAAAACAGTAATGAAGAGGCACAGAATGCTAATCTCATGTATAAACTTTCTCTGCCAGTTCACCGTCTTTTTGTTGTTTTTTTTTTTAAAGCACAGAAAAGCTATTAGGCAAGGAGCCATATCAAGCAGCATCTGTTCTCCAGCATTTGGCATGAACCTGGAATAAGAGTACAAAGCTAGCATAAGCATGTATGGTAGAATAATAATTTGTCAGAAATGCAATCAGATTGGTGCTGCTGGGTACCCACCGGTCTGTAGATCCAGTTTCATGATAGTGGAGCTTGACCTCTCTAGAATGAATTCTACTTGCAGGTGCCACACAAAGTATGAAAGAACATGGATGGTCCTTGAGGGCAGGAGATGCCACACTAACTGCAGCACACTGGTGCTTTGGAGTCACAGTTGTGTTGCAAAATACAGGCACGTTTTCACTGAGCGGAAGCTGAGATGGAGTTGGTGTGTGGGCTCTGAGATGAGAAACCTAATTTCCTTTGAAAGAATAGTTTCTGAATGACTTTGACTCCAGCCATCGATTCGCTGCTTGGTTGAGTCGGGGGAATTTGTCAAAAGCACAGGAGTGAATCTTTTGAGTTTCTTATTGACGTGTGACACACTGAGCTTTTGCCTACATCTTGAGGCCACCGTAAGTATAGGCAGTTGGCTTTTATTTTGTGGCTGGTATGTTATATGCCTGCTAAATTAATAATGCCCTGGGATACTTCGGTACTGTATTGATTGGAATTCCACTAGTGCTGTGCATCCTGCCAGTGCCTGTGGCCCAGTGATCTGGGGTGCTATGGGGGAAGAGCACAGTTGCCTGCCACTGGCACACTGGCATTGCTGAGCGTGACTGGGACGCGTGCGGGTTAAAACAGAGCCTGAGCAGCATGCTGAGGTGGATTTAGGGCCACCAGGAGCTGCCCCAGGGCTGGAGGGCATTGTGCCTGTGGCTGAGACCCCTCTGCAGGGGCTGTGGGTGAGGCCTTGCGCCTTGTTGCTGCTGTGCTTTCCCCAAAGCTGCTGTGGGAAGGCTCAGTCCTTGTGCCATGGGGTGGAGGTCAGGCTGGCTCCTGCAGGTGCCCTGATTGGTGTTGACTGGAAGCGTGCTGGGGGGAAAGAATGATGGAATCCCTTCGTTCTGTATTGCTGCAGCATTTTCCCTTTGGGGGTGGCAGGGAGAGTCGTTTGGTTCTGTGTTCCTTAGTCAGCTCCTCGCTTCCCTGGGATGTGCAGTGGGTGAGCTGTAGCCTGCTAGGGAGGGAGCACCACAAAAGCCTCTCAGATTGAGACAAGCACTGAAAAAACGGGTAAAGAAATATCTTGACTTTTTTTTTTTTTTTTTAAAGGAAACTTTAGCAGCCTTTTCGGTTTCATGCCCTCACCAGGAAAGCTGTGTATTTATTTAACACATTTCTGCATTTTTGGAGTTGTTACCGTTGCAAAGGCAGTGCTGCACTGCCACCTGTTGGCAGCCGGGCAGGAACGTGCATTTCCAGCAGTGGCAGCGCCTGTCCTTGCCTTGCCACAGCTTGCTTAGAAACACTTTGAGCCAGCCTTGAAAAATTACACTCATTTGACTGGGGCAGGGTGAGTAGCACTTCTGACAGCCAAGCAAAACGTTAGCTTTTTTCTTTGGTTATCCAGCTGTGTAACGTGTGGCAGGTAAATGTGTGACATTTCAGCGGTTCTGCTTTCAGTGGGGAGTCTGTTCTGTATTAATAATACACATCTTCTCTATGTAGCAAATAGTGCTCATATCCGATCCTTGCGTTTTGATCCATCTTTCTGGATGATGCAGTGAGATGTTAAAAGTCAGTAGCAGACTCATGAAACAAACACTGCCATTTGCATGTCTAATGTGAAAAAGCATCTTTATAAGACTTTTAAAATGGAGTTACTGCTTCTTTCTGAAGGGTATTGTACCTCTTCTGTAGAACTTTCCTGCAATGAGCAGACTTTGAAGATGATTTGCACCAGGTTTGACCACAAATATAGCTGATTAAATCAGTGTTTGGTGCAGCGTGTGCTGTAACCGGTTGTCAGTGCATGAAATGCCTGGAATGGTATTCATTTCACACACTTAATGAACAATCCCTCAAAGTACATTGTAATTTGTTAGGTGTACGGCGTGCATCCAGCGGCCGTGGATGGGCAGTGCAAGGATAGTGTTGATGTATCTTTGGAAGCTGAGCTGCGTTAGCAAGAGGCTGTACTGGAGTCATTATTTTTTCCTTAAATAGAGTTGAGAAGGTTTTATGTAGCTCTGCATTTTTATTTATCTTAAGAAACCAAAGGCAGTTTCTTGCATTCCCCACTGTGACCCATTTAAGTGCAGGAATGCCCAAGTCCTGGATTTCTGTGCCCATGGTTAGCATCATTCACAGCTCCCTGCTCCCATGCACAACAGTCCAAACTCTCCTTCCTGGGTCCCACCAACCCCTATGCTGTCTGGATTCATCGTGTAGCCCCCTGTTTCTAGCGAGTTCAGTTGAGTCTCTTCACTCTGTTCAGCTGCTAACACAATGGGGCTTGCTGAAAAGTCACTTTTGTGAAAGCTTTTCACACTGCCATATTTGTTTG
This sequence comes from Centrocercus urophasianus, assembly GCF_019232065.1. Lineage (NCBI taxonomy): Eukaryota > Metazoa > Chordata > Aves > Galliformes > Phasianidae > Centrocercus > Centrocercus urophasianus. The sequence goes on along the minus strand of NW_024884744.1, from coordinate 5,887,514 downwards.
TATTTGACTTGTGAATTTCAAAAGTTAGATGGGCAGAGAGACACTGTGGTTATTTTGTCCTGTCTTTTTAGGAAATCTTGCTAGGAAAACGAAGTGCTACAAAGAATATGTGAATTTTACTACTTGGCAGTCTTGTAATGCAAATCATAATCTTTTACTTGCTGCTTACTGCTGCGTTCATAGCTTTCCCACCTGGAGAGCAGTGATGAATCACCTGCTCATGCAGCCATGTAGCTGGAAGTAGCTAACTTCTTGTTCTGAAGCACACAAGAAAACCTGCACTCTAGTCCTTCTTTGTACTGGTTTTTTTTTAATGCCAGATCCAGGTCAGACCTCATCCAATATCTATAGGATACCTTCTCTGATGAGTTCCATGTAAATCATGGTGACATCTGGGCAAAGCACTACTAAGGTCTACTCCTATTAGGCGCTGGAGGTGGGCATCATTTCATGTTCTGGAAGCTCATGTTCCTACTTGTTTGTGTGATGTTATGGAAAACGTCAGGACTTTCATTTTTGAACATTCAGAAGTCATGGAAATATTCTTAGAAGTGAGGCTTAAGGAAGAAGAAATACTGTAGGCTGTCTTGACTTTGTCTTAAATCCTGTTCTTGCTTTATATTCAAAATCTCTAATAGTACTCTAAAAGTACATATATTCTCATGCATTATTTGCCTTGCTAAATGTTTACTTTTAATAAAATCCTGAGGAAAAAATGTTGCATATATACATATGTATGTATTCATATCCGTAAATATTTTTAATCACTGATGAAAGGCACACAGAACTGTTATTGACATGCTCTGTTTAAAGTTCACCTCTAATTTTAAGGATTACTTTCATAGAGCCTAAGTACGGGGCTGAGATGTTTTCTGATTTTTGGTGGAAATAGTTGGGTTTGGGTTGAACATGCACAGTGCTGTAGTCCATAATATACCTTTAACCAGAGCAGAGATACTTGGACATTGAAGTAGATCAGAAAGTAGAAGTGAAATACAGTCTGGATGCCAAAGTCATCGTTATCCAGATGTTGAAAAAAGTATTTCGTAGCAGTAATGTTGATTAGGTGAAACTCTTGATTTTTGAATGCCTCCCCAGTCCATTTCAATTTTACATCATCTGCAAGCGTGGCCCTTCAGTATTTAATTTACTGACCTTAATGTTGCTAAGAGAGAAATGACATTTTAATGACTGTGGTGGACTTACATTATCAAAATCATTGACTGTGCTGCCAGGGAGCTACTTCATTTGTAGATACACAGCATTTGTGAAGAAATATGTTACAGTTCCTAAAAAATGTTTAATTAACCTACTTTTCTTATTTTTAGGGTTGTGTCCTTTGTTGTGACCTCATGGTTTAACTGGGAATAAAGATGAGTATAAGCAGTGATGAGGTTAACTTCCTGGTTTATAGATACTTGCAAGAGTCAGGTGAGTTTTTTCAATTATGGTTGTTTTAACAATGTTTAATTTATTTGGTTTTCATCTGCAAATGACTTCAGCAAATGCAAACTCAGTTAATTATTTTGCCAGTAGGCATGTGCTTCTGTTTCATGGTGTTTCTTCCCAACAAGAGGATGAATTCCTGCCAAGTTACCTTCTGTAACTTAATCAGATTTAGTCATTTGGAGATTTCAGATGGCAGTCAACCAAGGACTCACTTGATTACTAGAAATGCATTTTCCTGGAGATCCTTTTCAGCTACAGGATCACAGCAGTACTTTGCACTGTACTCTTTGGGGCTACTTGAATAGGAGAGGAGGGGAAGAAGGATGACATCCACAAACACAGTTATTTTCTGCTCTGTCTTGAAGTATTCATGCTGGTGCTCCTGTGAGCTGATGTTGCACGACCACATTCCTTGCCTGAATGTGGCTGTGGGAAAGGAAGATGTTGCTGTATTTCAGATGAAAAAATGGCTTCATCCTCCTGTGTACGGCTCAGCTGAAGTCTTCTGCTTCTCAGGAGTAACAGCTGAACATGGGTGAATATTGTCAAACACACCAAGAAACTTTTTTTTTTTTTGCTCTGTGTATCCAAACTGACTGCACCTGTACAATATGAGAAGGAACTCTGTAGCCATCCCTTAGCATACTTCTAAAAGCTTCCAAAAGAGCAGCAGTTTGGGTTGCAGGTTGGAGTTTCTAGATGTGACCATGCGGCTGCAGGGCTTTTTGTGGTGGTTGTTGCTCTTCAAACTAGGAGCAGAAACAACATTAGCTTTTACTCACAGCTATGATATTGATTGCTTAAAGCAGTCTGCATTTAGACCACACAGATTTAGCTGGAAATCAGGGCATGCCCCAGTGTATGAACCAATGATGACTGTCAGCTGGCAGGGTGGTATGTGCACATACAAGAAGTCTGCCCTTAGGCCTTATGGTGACAGTGCAAGGAATCAACATCAGTGTGTATGGTACCTTGCTGTTCCAACATTTACTGGTTATTATTTTTCATTACTGTTTGCTGATGGAAGGGCTTCAGGCTTCTTGAAAACTTGTCTCATGGTTATGCATCATCAAGTCAGATAGGTGATAGTTAAATTCAGTGAAGTAAGACTCCTTTAGCTGAGTTTTTCCTAGGTGACTGTTGAGATTGCTTAGGTTTATGTGAAGAAAAGGATACAAGAACGTTAAGAATAGTAGGAAGAAGTAAAAACTGGCTGGATGGAATTCTTTGGTCCAGTTTTACACATCTAGTTTTAATGGGCTTTATTGTCAGCTTCTCAAATTCCTTGTATTTTACCAGATCTTATCTTAGCATGTTACCACTGGCCCAGATCTGGTGATGAGAGAGGCTCAACCTCTTACAAAAGCGGCGTACAGTAGATGATTGGCTTTGGAAAATAATGTCGTAGATAATTCCAAGAGTTAGAGGTATTTCTCTCTTCTTACAGTCCCACCCAGGTGTCAGTAACTAGTTGTGTCCTTCTTGTAGGTGTGTATATGTAGGGTTTTTTGTTTATTTGTTTGTTTTTTGCTTTAGTTGAGTACTTTACCTGCAGCTGTGGTATTTATTTATTTTCTTTTTACTCAAGAGACTGTGTCTTTGATGTGTACAGCTTTCCTGCAGAGCTGGTGGAGGCTGGTGCAACATCTGTCCACTGCTTATCAACTTCTCAAATTGAGACAAGCAAGCACCAGAAACAGTGATGGATGGCAAAGCTTTTCAGTCTCTGCTTGTCAGAAGATAGAAGAAACTCTTTGTTTCACCTGAGTTTATAGGAAGCTATTACACATTCTCATTCCAGTTGCAGAGGGCTTTAGTCACAGAAACCAAATTTTAAAATTGCTTTATCTTCGTTTGAAAGTTTGCAGGCAGCTTGGTTATCTGACAGCAAAAGACAAAAGGAGTAACTTCAGAAAAAGTGGCAGTGATTGCTGAAGCAAATGCTTTTCTCTGGGTTCAGTTCACTTTTCAGGGCTAATAAGTAACAAACAGCTACCAGTAGTGCATCACAGTGTGCCTGTCACTTCTCAATCAGTGCCCAAACAGGCACGGTTGTGACAGCATCATACCATGCAGTTAATTCTGTTTTATGTACGGGTTCATTTTATTTTCATGGATAACAAATCAGTGAGAGAAACTAACACAGCAATCTGTTAAAGTACCATTGCCCATTCTGTATTTTATCTTTTTATATATTCTCATGCACAAGTGTTTTGCCAGTGATAAAATCAATTGCTGTGCTATTTAGAAACTTATTTTTTGACCTTCTATGCTTTTTAAGTTAGAAACTCGGGAAACAGAAGCGTTGTGTTCTTCATATTTTAAAATGTGCTCTAAGTTTCTTTACCTTAGGTTTGTATACGGATCTTGCATACTTTGGCAAATGTCACTATCTGTAAATAAATTTTCATGGTTTTGCCTTTATTTAGGGTTTTCCCATTCAGCATTTACCTTTGGTATAGAGAGCCATATCAGCCAGTCCAATATAAATGGTGCTCTGGTGCCACCAGCTGCTTTGATTTCCATCATTCAGAAAGGTCTGCAGTATGTAGAGGCGGAAGTCAGTATTAATGAGGTAAGCAAGAATTCCCTACGGGAGCATTATGTCTTTGCTTGCAGTAAGTTTGAGTGCTCAGTGCTGTTTCTTAACTTTTTTGTATCCTATTTATTTACTTTTACTTCAGATTCCTCACTGCTGGTGTTCACCACGACTCCAGTGGTGGAACCAGAATGGAGTGACATAACTGGGTAGGGGTTCTGCCCCGTGCAGCCACACAACACCAGGCATGGTGTTCTGGCTCACAGCTTGAAGGTCCGTTGTCTGGAGAGTTTTTACCCTTATATAATGTTGCAGTAAATCCAGAGAAGTGCAGTAAAGTAATTATAGAGACAAGTAACCTTTTAGTTTTTGTAGACTTGCTCTAGTGAGGTAAGAGAGTGCTCTGCAACTCTCATTTGGGTGACGTGTTGTTGTAATGATGTAATGAAAGCCAAAGGGAAGATTTCCAAATAGGGAGATGGTTTCAGTTTCTGGCAGGAAGGATGGAGGTATGTGTCAGTTTGCTTTTTGCCTCTGCTGACAAATTCCTCCTGAGCAGGATCCACTGAATTTCACGTTCAAATGGTTATTCCAGCAGTACGGAAAGCTTTGCATCTTCCTACCTGGTACTGCAGATATTCACCCTTGATTTCCATTTTCCCTTATGTCTGAGAGGTTAGCAGCCTTTGTGTGCATCAGCTGTACTGGATAAGAAACAGTTTTTCACTTATTCTGCTATCTTTCCAGTCTCTCTTACGTCTTCTTTTTATGTATTATTTTCATAGTGCCAGCGAGGCAAATCTCTTCCCTTAAGAAGCCTCAGAAAAATAAACCAAGTGATTGGAATAGAAGGAGACCCTATATTTATCACAAGGAATCCTTTTAGGTCCTAAAAATAGGACCTTACAAAGCCCTAGCATATGTATAAGCGTATTTTTAACTAGGTTGTGTCCATTTCAGGATAAATTCTTCTTTGTTGTTTGAAAGTGTGCCAGCACTGCTTTAAAAAAAAAAAAAAAGGAGGAAAACTGGTGAACTTTGGATAACGTGTTTATGGAAAGTATTAGTCAAATAAGATAGAATAACTTCACCAGCCAGTGACCTGACTTGCAATGTTTGCAGCTTTTCAAACAAACCATTAGATTTTGTTGCAGCCGCTCGTGTTTGAAATGATATTTATAGATAGCTTACAGATATTTTTTGCTTCAGCAGACAACTTAGCAAACTTGGAGCATGTAACTTGTAATTCCAGAACCTCTGCCAGAGAGGCCTGCAGTGGCTTTTTTGCATACTTATCGTGGCCACTTCACTTCAGAGTAAAGTTCCAATTCTAGCCACAAAAATGCTGAGAAATTAGTTCTTGCACCATTTGTAAACTGTTGCCTTTTTATTGTATTAAATTAGAACTTTTACTTGTGTTTTTCTCAGAGCTTTTGCCAATGATGCTAATTCATATTTGGTGGTGTGTTGTTTTTTTTTTTGCTCTTTCCCTTGTTGTAATTAGGATGGTACCTTGTTTGATGGTAGGCCGATAGAGTCTCTCTCACTGATAGATGCAGTGATGCCTGATGTGGTACAGACAAGACAGCAGGCCTACAGAGATAAACTTGCACAACAGCAGGCAGCAGCTGCTGCAGCTGCAGCTGCAACAAACCAACAGGGATCAGCAAAAAATGGTGAAAATACCGCAAATGGGGAAGAGAATGGAGCACATACTATAGCAAGTAAGTGGAGACAGAAGTGAACTTTACCTGAGTTATGTCATTTCCTTGTCATTTAACGTGTTCGTGGGCCTTAATATTAGCTAGCAGAGAATGAAATAAATGTGTAAAGATGTTAGTAACCCTTCATCTTGAGGCAGTGCTTATTTTTAGTAGTGCTTCACATTTGACTGTCCGTGCTTTGATGTCAGGAGTTGCAGGAGATATGAACTTGGAATTCATTCAATCCGAACATGCCTTTGACAGAGTTTCACTCCAGTACTGCTCCTTTCCTATCAGTTGAAAATTTTTCACGAAGCCTTGAGTAAAAAGCAGGCAGTTCTTTAAGCATTACACCTCCTCAACCTTGAGCCCTGTACAAGGAGCAGGGAGAGGATTCTGCTTGCCCTTAGCTGGTTAAAACAGGGTCCTGCTTGCAATGCTTCAGCAAGCACTGCTTCTGGCAGATGCTGCTAAGCCAGGGAGTCAGGATCTGGGGCTCTTTCCGTGCTGGACTGATTCCTTGCCATGCTGAGATGGCAGTTGCCAAGACAAATCTCATGTCCTTTGTCTCCTTTATCAGTGTCAGTTTTCACAATTCATTGTGCAGGGTTGATGCAAGTGCTTGCCAGTTTTGTTTGTGCATTGGTTTATTAAACTATACAGTTTTAGTTGTTTTGGGGGAAACAAGTGAGTTTTATTTATCACTGCTGTTCAGAGGAGCATAGCTTACAGCTGGGCTGTTACACGCAAGTTCAGGTAGGACATTACAGTGAGAGTTCAGAGTCTGCTTTTGCTGTAGCAGCTCCTGAGCAAAAGGCCTTTTTGAGAGTGTGTTTGTATCGGGCCACGTACGAGCTTTGCATTTTACAACTAGATTTTACTGTTTTATTCATTATTACGTATGACAAATAAACTTGGAAATATAATCTTTGACTTAAATAAGCTCTCCACTTTGATACTTTCATTTCCAAATCTCATAAGAGCATTTGCTCATTAACTGTGAACTGGAACGAGTGCACTTATGGATCTCGGCTACTGTAAATGTGGAATACCAGCAACCCCTGCTGGCTGCACACCGAACTGTACTGGCATCGGTTCTCTAATGGCAGTGATTTGTATGGTATGCCAGCTGAGAAATATTCATGTCCTAATAGCTTTTTCTGTTTTCTCACACGTGCAAACAGTCACAGAAACCTTTAACGTTAAATTAAGCAATAAATGTAAAATAGTTTGTTTAATCACAGTGAATAAATACAGAGCAGGTGAACTGCTTAGCGTTTCTTGTATTCTGCATTCGTCCTCGATGTGAATGTATTTTAATAATAGAAAATGATTGATGGTAGCTGGCAAGAAAACTGTTTTGTCAGTTGAATTACCCCCAGTGCGATTTGCAGAACAAAATGAGCTCAGCATCACTTCCGCACAAAGAGCTGCCTATTGCCACAATTTCACAGTAATTGCCAATGCAGTTTAAGAAGCTGCGTTATCAGTTTACCTTATCACCAAATGTTATTATATTAATCAAAGCCATTTTGGAAATGAAGTGTCTGAAGTGTAGATTTAAAACCGGTTTGAGCTTAATTCTGAAAAGATTTTTTGGAAACCAATTGTCATAAACATGTTTTTAAAGCACGCGATAAACTTGTAGCTTATCGTGTCAAGCAACATACAGTATGAAAAACCCTGTGTGCTTTTAAAATCAGTGCTTATTTGTCAGCATGAAAACTGAAGCTAAAAATTATTTTGTTGAGTTTCAGAATAAAGTCATCTTGGATCCTGAGGTTTGAAAGTGCAATTTCTTCCTTGCTGCTTTTTTCTTTTTTTTTTTTTTTTTTAATTTTAAATCCTTATCTTTCATAGTACTTGAAAAGTAAAGAAGCATAACAGCTTTGTCAGATTTTGGTCGGTGTACACTGAGAACTAATTGTGCTCATTCCAGGAGAGTCTTAATTACGCAGCAGTTAAAGCATATAAGTCCAAAATATTGAAGTTTGCCTCTTCTCCACTGTTGTTTCCCATCGTGCAGATAATCACACAGATATGATGGAAGTAGATGGTGATGTCGAAATCCCTCCCAACAAAGCAGTGGTGCTGCGTGGCCATGAATCTGAAGTATTCATCTGTGCCTGGAATCCCGTTAGTGACCTTTTGGCCTCAGGGTACGTGCATTAGCCACGTCTTTACGGAATATTGATGGTCATTGGGGTACTTTTTCTTTGTTTATGGGAGCAAGTAAAATAATACCAGTCTCAATGCTCCCTGTGTCAAATACCACAATATTCACTGTTTTGAAAGAAAAACACTTTGAAATGAAATGAACTGAGAGAAGGGGTTGTATCCTCCTAACTGCTTTGCAGATCCGGAGATTCAACAGCACGGATATGGAACCTCAGTGAGAACAGCACAAGCGGCTCTACGCAGCTGGTACTTCGACACTGTATACGAGAAGGAGGGCAGGATGTACCAAGCAACAAAGATGTGACATCCCTAGATTGGAACGTGAGTAGAAATGACTGCACCAAATACTCCAAGAACACCAAGCTTGCAGTTTTGCATAGTCAAATTCTAAGTGCCACCAACTGTGCATCCTCTGTTACCGCTCCAGAGGTGCATCTCATTTTGAGTTGCCTTGTAATTTCTTCTGTTATACTTTGGGGATTTCTTATTAATAATTGCAGTCTGTGGAATAAATACCATCAATCTTACGCAGATGTCTTCCACTTGAACTTTGCATTGTGCTCCTTAGCCTTGAATTGTGCAAAATTAAACCAATAACCTTTTTGCTGGCAGAGTGAAGGTACACTTCTAGCAACTGGGTCTTACGATGGCTTTGCGAGGATATGGACTAAAGATGGTAAGTGAAATATTTCATAGTTGTCAGTATATTTCCTGTATTGTGGCTCACAACACAGCTTTTTATTTTTTTAATGTATTCATATCAATATAAATTTTCAGGTAATCTTGCCAGCACCTTAGGGCAACATAAAGGTCCTATATTTGCGTTAAAATGGAACAAGAAAGGAAACTTCATTTTAAGTGCAGGAGTGGACAAGGTGAGATAATCTTTGGTAAAATTAAAATTCTTTACTTCACCGTTGTAATCTAATTGTAAACATAGTAATGAAGCCATAGAAGTAAATAACTAAATTTAAACTTAAGGCATGGGACATAAATATGTACTTACAAAGAACTTGTTGTGCTAGCTGTATTTCATTGTGTTTTATAACAGCCTACTGAAATACTCAAATTCTTTAGGATTTAATGCCCCTGGATCTCTTCCCAATTAGATTAGCATAAGCTGGAAAGTAAGTGCATTGAACACAGTAACGTTAAACCTTTGTAAAAACAAATTATCTAAAATTTACTGAATGACCTGATGCAAAGCCTCAGAAAAAAACATACTGGGGGAACAGATCAACGCTGATTTGGATATCAGTCAAGCCTGAGAATGATTTAAAAGGTTAAAGCTGGAGCATAAGGAAAGTCAATATATCTGACTGGGGAGGTGCCAGCGTAATGCCACGAAGCCCATTGTTTAACTGTCTTTGATTTCGTGCCTCTGAACAAATGCAAAGGCTCACAAGGTCTTTAATTTGAGAATCGTTGTTAGTGTGAGAGTTTTTATGAATGGTAGGAAGGATACAGTAGGGATGAAGAATAGACCTAAAGCAAGTTCAAAGAGTAATAGATGTTGTTTAGTTCTTCCATTTCAGCCAATTCATATTGCAGAAGTAAAACCACAGTTCTGCAGCACTCGTAACTGGCAGTACCATGCTAGGGTAGTAATATAACCCTCAGAGATTTTCCTCTCTTTATATGGCTTTTCTTTCCTACATTAACTTGCTTTGCTTTAGTACCGAGCTTTCTAAGTGCTTCTGCTGGCACAAAGGTAGGAAGAGAGTAAATATTTCAAAACACGGAAAGGATGGATTTCCTCTTTTGGCAGCTTGGATGGCTTATGCCAGTTTTAACATCTTTGTGGAACTACAGCTTTGATTTGCAGAAAAATATGCTGTAGGAGATAAAGCCTCATTGTTTCAGTCAATAAAACTCATTGACAGAGGAACTGAAATTATGCTTTGAAAAATATTCTGCGTTAGTGGAAAGATTGACTCAACCTCTTGTTTCATTTTCATAAATAATTTGAGATCAGTTCATACTTCCACCAAATTCAGTCTCAAAGTTTTTATTGATGAAAATTTTCATTGCTAAGGTAGGTCAGGAGCATGAGCATGTAATGCAGGGATGGCAAAATACTGATTTTTGTCAAGAAGGTTTCTTCCGTGAAAAAGACAGCAGAATACAGAGGACAGCTCAGATCAAAATTACACCCATGCTTAAAAATGAAGGAATCTGAAAGATTTGATTTATGAGGCAGCGTTTGTATAAAGATTTCCACAGGGACAGACAAGTATTTGAAATTACAATTTGAATATGTGAGTACTTGAAATTAAATTAGGTATGCAGTGTGGATTAGAAGAATATAAATAGAACTGAGGAGATATATTTATTTAATTTAAAAAAAAAAACAAAACATCAGAACCCCCTTTTTTCCCTCCAGACCCCCAGTATGTCACCATGAACACCTTTTTAGTGTTAGAGCATGTCAAGGTTCTCTTCTGTTGCCTGTACTGTACCACTAGTTGCTTTAGAACTAGGTAAAACACTTGAAGTATTGAGCCATCTGTAGACGTGGGCAGTGGGGAGTAGGCTAGGTAGTTTGGTGCGTGTGAATGGCGGTAGTTGTGGGAAGCTAGTAGTTGGTGCAAGTGTTTATTGTTAATGCATCTGTTTAATACAGACCACAATTATTTGGGATGCCCACACTGGTGAAGCCAAGCAGCAGTTTCCGTTTCATTCTGGTGAGTGTTGATTTTGCTCATTCGCTATTGTTGTCTGGAAAAACTCCAAATGTGTCATTTATTTGAAAAATAACGTACTTGAAGTTTATGGAGTCCATTCACACCTTTTTGAAGTCTTACAGGCAGTCTTGAAATACTGACTCCCATATTTGTAGTCTCATGTAGTTTTAAAATGTTATAACTCACAATTTTATTGCAGTTGTGTGGAAGATCTTAAGAGATGGTCCAAGTATTACCAACTCAGTGCAGTGCAGGGGCAGACATAGCGTGGATGGCCTGCACAAGATTTATGTATATCAGCTAAGGACTGCGTTTGTCATCGTCCTGCTACAGCAATCCAGTCTCCACATCCCGTTGTTCCTTAATTCCTGCTGTGCTGGCCAGCTGGGATGTGAGAGCCACCTCCTGGGAGGGCAGGCAAATGGCTGTGCAGGCTGTGTGCTGGGCAGGCCTGCCAGGATCAGCTGGAAAACAGCAGGGAGAGGATGATGTACAAATCATTGGGCCTTTAAGAAATGTCTCATTTCCACTTTTTATTTTACTTTCCCTATGTTTTTGGTACCATGGCAGCAATCAAAAACATGAGTTCCTGATTTACTCCTAGCAATTTTGTGTGCTCTTGGCCACAAATTACTCATCCTGGCCAAATGCAATACGTAGACCATGATTAAGCCTCAAGTTACCACACCCTGAAATGCTGAAATTAAAATAAATAAATAGATTAAATCATATTCCCTTTCACTGGCTGACATCGGTGAGCACAAACATGCACTGTAAGCTGAGAGAATGTCTTGGGTGGGCTCTTGAGATTTACTTTGAGGTGACTTAACGGTAGCTTGCTTTCTTGTTGCTCACTGTTCTGTATAACTGTTCTATTTCAGATATATCCTATGTTTTAGTGACTGTTGTTTTATGCCATATTTTTTGATAAGACTTTTTGGCTGCGTTTCTCCTTGTTTTAATTGTTTGATAGTCTTTAAAACTGCTGTAAAATTAATAGTTGCTTCCTGTTGACATTTGTTTGAAGGTAGTGAATGCTATATTTGTAAATCAAATTCCTGCAGAATACACATCACAGTTTTAAATGTTCTGTTCTTTTAGCACCAGCATTAGATGTTGATTGGCAGAGCAACAACACATTTGCCTCTTGCAGCACAGACATGTGCATTCATGTCTGTAAACTAGGACAAGATAGGCCCATCAAAACCTTCCAGGGTCACACAGTAAGTACTGGAAAATGACGAATTTTATGGTGTCTTTATTAATGAGAGGCTGATGGGGTGGGCAGAGAGTGTCACTAATCTTGCTGGTATACAGTGCTTGCATAAGAGTTGGTCATGGCAAAAGGCATAGATACATACCCAGGTAGATGTAGTTAAGATCCTGTGATAAGCTCTGTCCTCCTGATGAAAATATTTGCTCCTGTCTGCAGCTTCTTCTACCAGGATGGCTTTAGAAGAAGAAACAGATGAACTTTAGATTTTCCTATGTCTCATGTTGTGTTAAGGCCATGTATGGAATGAAAATTAGATGTTAAAATAGTGCTAATTATGCAAATACTTGCAACTGCAACTTCATCTTTTGTATGCTGTCATTTGTAATGGAAGTGAAAATTCTAATCAGCTCTCACTGCTCAATTTTAGAATGAAGTAAACGCAATCAAATGGGATCCAACTGGTAATCTTCTGGCATCCTGTTCAGATGATATGACTCTAAAGGTAATGGGAGTGATGGCTGTTGTCTTCATAGGACCTCAGAAAACACACCATTAGTCTGAGCAATGGAGCCATGTCACTGCACACTCTGTGTTGTCCTGACGTTTGTTCTCTTTTGATGTAACAAGATTAGGCAATCCCAGCAATCCCTTTGCTAATCAGAGCCAAGCTTTGGTCCAGAGAGCTTGTTACAGGCTGCCACCTTGAGACTCGGAGCGTGATGTATTAGGTGCTTTTAGCTGTTTACAAAATTAAGTCATTAATCATTAAGCTGTCACACTTGTTGGTTGCTTTTGGTTAAAAGCAGTAGTTGGAATGCATGTAATGTTCTAACATGTACAAGAATCGGTGACTAGATCCTTTCATAGTTTTTTCTGTGTTCCCCTTCTTCTAAAGTTAAAACCCGAAGCACGTTATTTCTTGTAAGATGGTGTGCATCCTTGGCTTTCCACTTCAGCCAGAGTCATTGTACTGTTTTAATTGTACCAACGTGTTTCCTCCAAATAATTATTGCATTACTATTATCACTCTTAATAGAATAACTAAATTGCTTTTGTTGTAGGATATCATGGATGAGTTGGAGTCCTAAGGGCCACCTCCTCTGTGCAAAATATTGCACAAACACCTGGCAATGCCAGTCATAATAAGCCAAGAAAATGTCATAATGGCTTTTGCACTATGCATCTATTACTTTGCATGAAAACAGCACATTTTCCTACTCTGTTTCACTCAATCTGTGTAGCAAGAAGGAAGTTCATTTAAAAATAGGACTGTGATATTTTGTCAACTCAGACATGAACATACACATATTGCTCTTCTCATTTTAGCATCTGTTATCTTCCATACACTTTTCAAGTGACTTGTAGTTAGCACATTTAGATTGGTTTTTGTAGACAATATCTTTATTACTTATTATGCCATCAGATACTTAGTGCCCTCTGTTTATTGAGTTCTGAAATAATGTGTACTGTAATTACTGTAGAAACAGCAGTCACAGAAAATGCTTTTAGTAGCTTAAAAGGTAGCAGTCAGGCTGCAGAAAATAAAGAAAGGTATAAAAAATATCTTAATACAATATTGTGCTGAATGTCTTTGTGTTGTCTTCCATTTTATCATAGATCTGGAGTATGAAGCAAGACAGTTGTGTCCACGACTTACAAGCACACAACAAAGAAATTTATACTATCAAATGGAGTCCTACAGGACCAGGAACAAATAATCCAAATGCCAATCTTATGTTAGCAAGGTACTTCTTAATCCATCTTAGAAGTTGTTTTTTTTTTTTATTTAAAGAAATTGTGCCCTGTGTTTACTTTGCTCTTTACTTATATGTATGTGCAAAATGTTTCAAACTATGTAGGATGCTTTGTCCTATGACAGTTGTATTAAAAACAAAATTGTGCAAAACTGAGAAGTAATTAATCCGTGTTTTTCTCCCTTGACAGTGCATCCTTTGATTCTACTGTTCGGTTATGGGATGTAGACAGAGGAATCTGTATTCATACTCTGACAAAACATCAAGAACCTGTGTACAGTGTAGCTTTCAGTCCTGACGGCAGGTACCTGGCCAGCGGCTCCTTTGATAAATGTGTACACATCTGGAACACACAGGTACAGCTCTTCTGTCTGTTTAGAAAGTTTTCTCGCTCTTTTCCATCAGTACTTTTCCAACCTTAGTTATGTCATCTTTTTTTGGATGTGGAGAACTTTGCCCTTGCCAGCGTGCTGATTTACCTTCTCCTTGTCCTAAGGTTTCTTCTGTTAATGGATGTACGTGAAATTTTTCTCTCTGTGTGAAGTGTACCCACCTGTGGTGAAGGCACCCCAAAAGACCCCCAAAACCACACCCCAAGACACATTCAGCAGTCTCTGCAGTAGCATGTTGCATCCAAAAATTGTTACCTCTGACATTTAAGCTCCTGATAAATTAGCTTTGCTGTGAAAAAATGTTAAGTGAATGTAGGTGTACAGGTCTGACACTTGATAGCTGTTTCATTGAACATCGCTGAAAAGCAAAAGAATGTAAAGTGAGAGAAGATGGTGACAGATCTTGCAAAACTTCCTGAGGAAGAAGGCTATTACTTTGCTTTTCTGTCAGAGAAGAACTGAAGGAAGATGAAAATGTAAAACCAGCATTGTTAGGCAAGGTGTGATCTCTGGTTACCAGGGATTAGATATTTTATAATTTGATGAAGGCCAACTATGGTTTCACCTTGAAAACACAGGAAGGAGATTGAGATGCAGTAATCATCAAGTCCTTTCACACAGCTCTTAGATAGTCCTTGAATCTCAACTGTTTCCCCTGAGAATTTCAGCTGTTGAAAATGACAGGAGTTTTACGTGTAGTAGAAATGTACTTGATCACATGTATTTTGTTATATTAATTATGTGTTTTGTCCCTTTTTAGACAGGTGCCCTAGTTCACAGTTATAGGGGAACAGGAGGGATTTTTGAGGTTTGCTGGAATGCAGCAGGAGACAAAGTTGGAGCAAGTGCTTCAGATGGTTCAGTAAGTGTGGCTTGACTTGTTTAACAGTCTAATGACATATTTTGGCTAACAGTGGAGATGATATTTCCTTACGTACCTGATGTTTAAATACATGCAGCTTTCATGTAGATGTTTTTCATGTGAAGTTTCTAAAATTTGAAAGTAGAATGTCTTTATTCCAGCTTGATATATTACTGTTTTAAACCGCCCAAAGTCAGAAGATGCATTTAATTTAAATTCCCCGTCCCTTCTGGTGCTTAATGTAGAAATCTGTTCAGAGTGGCTGGTTGTTTTTCATTTTGTCATATGATTGCAGAAAATATCCTGAAAGGAACAAAAATCTCGAGGCGTATCCTGGGTGGAAGTTAATTGCCATTCCACTCATGGTTACTCTTACATACATGCAACGTAACCTTTCCAGTCTTCAGTTAATTTGACCCAAGAGGCTAATTGTACTTGCAACAGATTTATTTATGATTTTCCTTTTAATTTTGACTCTTCTAAAATGTATCCTTGCTATGATTTGTTACTAGAAGTCCACCTCATCCCCTCTGTTTTAAATACATTTTTAGCTGGCAGTAGCAAAGCGAATAGGAGCACATTGGAACCACTTGGTGACTAAAAGCATAGCTTGTCTATGGTTGGTTTTGCTTTGTCCGACAGAACTGGGAGCACTACTTAGTGAAGGCTTTAGAAAATTAAACTTGGTATTTATACAGTGTTAATTTTTTTATTTTTTAGAGTATCCTGATCAGTTCATGCATTTTCTGGAAATGTATTTTGAATTATTTTTAATTTAATTTGACCATATTTTTCAAAATAAGATTCAGGTAAATTGCCGACCTTCTAATACGAGGCAACAGGCAAACAGCTCCCATAAGGCATTTCGAATGATGGCAGTGCAGTCGGCAGCAGTACTGCAAGCAGGTCTGGCTGCGTGCTGATAACCCAGGAACTCTCCTGATGTGCTGATTTTTCCCCCCAGGTCACTTACAGATTTAAGGTTCCACCACCTGCTCCGTAGGTTTCGCTCAGGTGTTTCACACACAGCTGTGTAAACGTGTGATGTCGTACAACGTGCATTTCCTCTACGTGTATTTCTTTTCTTACAGGTTTGTGTATTAGACCTACGGAAATAGCGCTACTAGTTGGAAGCCATGGACCGACTATGAATGTGTACATAGCCAAAATGACTGTCCCTGACCCATGTACTGCTATAGTCCCAATTGAACCATGGCCAGTCCACTACAGCCAAACGTAAAAGAAATATATACATATACTGTATATAAAAATAAAAGAAAAAGTTACACCCTGAAGAGGATGACAGAGTTTTGTCACAGCTTGTGAATCCCATTCACCAAGTGCTGGAATCTGCTGTGCCCCAAAATAACATTTTAATGTTTTGGATATGAAAAACAGAAGAGAGAGCGAGAGAGAGAGAAATATACCGTATACAAGAGCAGACCCATATACATACCAAATTCAGAAGATGTAATGGCAGCCTTCATTGCCCCTTTTCCCCTCTTAATCCACTATGACAATGGATTGTGGGGTATCTTTTTTTTTTTATTTTCCTTTTCAGTAGTTGAGCAGTTTGTGTGTACAGAGAAAACGGACTTACAGAAATCTGCAGCAGTAGTTTTTTTCTTTGCTTTTAACCATTGGGTTTTCTGTTTTGTTTTGGTTAAGTTTACGGATGCATGAAGTAAGGGAGTGAATTAGTTTCTTGTTTGTTTGTTTTTTTTATCACCTTGGAAAAAAAGTGTTTCTTTGAAACATATTTGAATGCATTCTTTGAGGAGGTAGATTGAACCTGACGATGTTTGGTACATTTTGTGACTCCCAGAGCACAATTTTGTGAACAGAAGGAGGGTGGAAAAGGGATTATGGAGAGAAGAAAAAATCCTTCTTTGAGGCGTGATATTTCACGTCCTGCTCATCTACCAAGTGTGACAGTAATGGGTAAGACGCTGTGTTTTATTTTCTGGTGACATGGCTGGAATGCAGTAGTGTCTTATTTCGGACGTAATTCTGCCAAACTAAAGGATAGAAAGGCACAAAAATACAGAAGAGAAAAATACAGGGATGCAAAAAAAAAAAAAAAAAAAAAAAAGAAAAAAAAGAAAAGAAAAGAAAAAAAAAAGACAAAAAAGAGGAAAATGAAATGCATCTTCTGTTGCTTTAAGACCATAGCTAAAATATGGTTAAATACAGATAAATTGTGCACTATTATGAAGAGGAGCAAAATATAGCTGGGGGATTTGTTAAGATCTTTCTGGACAAGGGTTCATGCCACAGCTTCTCTGGGAGTTGCCCATCGTTATTTGTAGGAGCTTAGATGTATAATTGTAACCAAACTCCAGTATTAAAAGTGTCTCATGTAATTTTTCTTTATTAAAATAAAATCTTTGGCATATATTTGATAACACTGCCATTAAGAGGCAAAATGTTTACTACCTTAGATTTAAAAAAATATCTTAAACAGAGGACTTGCTTCAAGTTTATTTTAATAGCAGTGATTCAGCTTATTTAAAAGATGAATACTTGCACTAATTCCCCTGCTGCTCCAGTCCTGCAGTTTGTTGTATCACGTGACTACATTTTTTTCCAAATATAGGGTAGATGTAAGCTGCTATTTTTTTAATAATCACTACTATATAGTGTCTTTTACTCTGTTTACAATATCGAGTATTTTTCTTACAATGACAGATGTATATGGCAAACCTTTTTCTGCTCATGTGATTAAAAATATACTGATAGTGGTTTTATTTGTAAATGATAGCATGAGTTTGTGTTTACGCGTACGTGTAGTTGAGAAGGTTGCATCATGTCTTGCATACGATTCCAAGAGTGTAAATTTATACAAAGGAGAGGTCAAGTTTATGTCCCAGGCATTTTACTTATGGAATGGTTTATATTGCAGAGAGAGCTTTGTGAAGTTATCAGTTTTATAACACTATTTCAATCACAAATAATTTTGTGACTTACGATTGCTGTTTTTTTTTTTTTTTCTTTTATTTTTCCCCTCCGAGTTGTGTGTAAATTGATTTAATCAAGATAGTGCAGCTTTAACATTTTAACAGTTGTCCTTTAGGCATTTTTCTGCTATTTCCATGGAATAAACATGACTTGAAGCAAGTCTGAGTTTGACTAAGGTAGGGGAGCAATTTGCCAGTGGTAAAGAGAAGTCAACAATGCTTTATATATACCCCAGGAATATACTACTATCATAGACAGCATTTAAAAACAAGAAAAAAATCATATCCATAAAGGCAGTCATCCGTGATGGTTCAGTGCCAGCTGTTGTTAGGGTTTGGGAACATATTACAAATGTTTAGAGCAATTACGCCATGAGTTACAGTACGTAGGAAGCCTAATATATTGAGTGTCTGGCACTTGAAAATATTGCTTTTATTGCTGGAGGTCCATGACTGTGGCTGACCTCTGTCATTAATGAAAAAAAAAAATAAAAATTCTGTGCAATAATTTTAAACTGTGCTCCCAGGAATAGACACAAATGTTTTGAGTATGTTTAAGCTGCATTTTTCGTTTAGCAATGCATTTGTCAATTGCACTGAATTTAAATCTGAAAGTCAGAAGTGATTCTTGATAGTACTTTTGTATTTTAATATGGACAGTTTATTCATTCTCATAAAAGTTATTGGGTGATTCTTTCAGCCAATCCAAACAGTCATGGTGGAGTTCTGTGACATAGCTGCAAAATCACACAGCCATGTTTTAGGGTATTGCCATTTTCCTCTTTCTCGATCATCAGCTGTTTCGGTTGTTAATTCTAGTTGCTTAAGCATAGTATCACGTATTCATAAATAGATACAACAGAGCTTCAGTCTCAGAGGTCCAGGGTTTTCAGGTGCTTGAAGCATAGTCCAGCAGTGCCAGTTGTGTTGACTTGAGTGCTCTGGACACGCAGGCTAACGGCCCAGCCCCGTGATAACGCGCCGTGCCCACCGCAGCGGAGTTGTGCCAGGTCCCGCAGCAGCAGGCCTGGCTGTAGGTGTTTTATTGTTGTCCTTTACTAGCATGCCACAGTGCTGCTCCTGCTCACACCTCTTTTGCCTCTTGTTTTATACACTGTTAAGCGCATGCATGCCAGGTGTGCTAGGTTCTGTGATTCTGTGAAGTAAAAAGAAAAAAAAAAATCACACACAAAAAAAGAAGGAAATCATACGTTTATTACATTTTATAGCACAAAGACCTCGTATTCGATAGTGAGGTAGACTGTCCAAACTTTTCCTTTCAATTGAGTATGCCAAATGTCAGTAAGAGCCTAATTTCGTATCGGTGTATGCACATGCTTAGTCTTACATGGAGATTAATTCTGTTGCGCCTGTTCTCATTGTGAAGGCAGATGTGTGCGCAGGCCTTTGCCTGCGTGGAAGTTACAGTCTTTTCCATTCAGTGTCAGTGGGCAGGCATCCAAGTAGAGGATAAAAGGAAGGGGAAAAACTGGGCGCAGAATGAATGCTGGAGTAAGAAAGGAACTGCTCTTCAGTTTGCTGTTTTTCTATGCATCGACGTCAGAATCCCGTTGCTCATTTCTGCATAGTTAGGTCCAGGTTTCCGTAGAGTTCCTCTTTTTCTATTTTGCTTTCTCTTTTCCTGCGTTTTTAAATCGATGTAAAGATTCCCAACCAGTGGACTTTTTAGTGTAGTTAAGAGAATATCTAGGTCCTTGTAAAAGCTTTTTTAGACTCTTTATAATGTTGATAAACTCAGTTTATTCTGGGACTACAATTGTGCAGGGTTATTTAGTGTGTCTACTAGATGATTGGAAATCTTATATGAAACACTAAAAGTGCCTCTTTTTCTGGGTTGGGTGGAGGGAGGTAATAGTTACCAGAGTCAGAATGACATGGCATTTTGAAGCATGTTTCTTCATTTCATGACACTTTAATGCATCTTGAGAGAAAGGCCAAAGATTTCTACCAATTTTAATTAATTTTCCTTTCAAAAGCACTCCTTTTTCCTTACACTGCTTACCTCATGCTAGGGCGTGTTTGACGGGACGCTGTACCTTTGAGATGTTCTTTGTGTTCAGGAAGAAGGGCTGGTGGAACCGGGTGCTGCTGCCCACAGAGCAATCTGGCAGCTGACGTTCGGTTCTGCTGAGTGAAGGAATCTCCTTAAGGCTACAAACTGGGTTTTTCAGCTTGTAAATAAAAGGTTGTATGTTTTTGTCCGTTCAGCAAAGAGGAGCCTTGGGACCCAATTTTCCAATCTTGACTCGATCAGAAATCCCATTGTCTTTAACTTCATGAGGAAACTTTGTCAGAACGGGCGTTGGAAGATGGGGGTCTGTGTCGCACCGCGCCGTGTGCCGCGAGGGCCGGGCAGCGCCTCGCTGGAGCCAGGGCTGCTGCTGGTGCAAGCAGCTGGGCTGCGCCGCGAGCAGGGCTGCCGCGCTTAGCACTTAGCCCGTGTTCCTTTGCGCTGAGGAGCCTTGTTTCTTCTGACTTCACAAAGCCCTGTAGAGCTGTTTCCTGGGGGGGATCGTTTCACACTCTCCAGAAGTCTGAAGAAAGCAGAAGCAACATTGTGGCATGTTAGAAGCGAATAGGCTTCCGGAGACAGCAGTAAATCTCCATCTGAGATCCCTGACATTTTCCTTAGGGAGAGAGCCAAGGAGCAGTCTGCACATCTCCCTCTAGAGAAAGCTCTGAAATCCCACGTTCTGTGAAAGCGTGGCTGTCTTCGCTGTCGGTCTGAAGGCAGACAGGGCAGGAAGATCTGCCATGTCTTACAGATGGCGGAGTTAGTGTTAATAGTGCTTCAGATCAGTAGTTTTGAGTACATACTCTCTTTCTCTGCCTTTAAGTTTGCAGCTTGACAGTAACTTAAGGCACGTTTTGTTTTGTTTTCTTTTTTAAATAATCATTCATTTTTACTTCATGTTTTTGTCATTTGTGGGTAAATACAAGAAAACAGTCTGCATGTTGTTGCTAGTCCAGTGTACTTTGCAATCTTGTCCTCAACAGACTGCAGTGTGCAGAACAGTAATTCTAGAATACAGAAGTAATTTTCTCTCTCTCCTGACATTGACATTGTAGTTGTAATGGTTTCATTTGGAGTTACAAATCCTTTGGGTCTAATTCTGTGAGCCTACCTATAGCACTGGATTAAAATGTCTGCATCATTTCTTCAGTTATCCAGTTAAACTACAGCTGTTGTAAAAGTGTAAACCAGCCCATGACAGTTTTTTGTACTTGTTTAAAGGACTTTTATTGTTCAGTTTTCATGATTATTGTCTAAAGAAGACTGATATAGATGTTCTATACTGTCCTGGACCATGTTAATTACACTTTATGATGTATTTTGGTTCTACATCACAATGATTTGTCCCCAAGGCCCTTATATCCCTTCTAGGCACATTTTCTGTTGCAGTTTCCCTTTGCATTGTATTGCTTTGACAACTGTAATTTGAATCAGATCTGAAAGAGGTCCAGAATAAAATATATTTTGATATTACCTTGGCTGAATATTATATCACGGTAATTTTTAATGCTTGGTACAGAAGATTTGCAGATGATTGAGTTGGAAAAGCGATAGATGTGAACAATATTTGTTTTGGCATGCTTTCATTTAAGACAATATGCAAGAAGCAATGGAAGGCAATACGTTGTGCTGTTACATACTCGTTGTGAACGAACAGCAGACCGTCTGAAAAGTGAGGTTGTTCTCGGCGCCAGTTCAGCACTGTGCATTTGGTGTAATAGAGCTGCTTTTTCACATGTGTGTTTCAAGGCCTTTGTCCTTTTTCTTGCCCGTACGCTTGTGGAAGAGAGACTGAGTCTGGTGATGCTCCCAGCTACGTGCAGCTGCTTCAAGGACTTGGGTGAGGTGTGGGCAGGTTGCTGTCCAGTAATGCAGTCTCACTTCATCTGTTCTTACACAGTAATTTAATTGGATTTTGCAAAGGATTGTTGTTACCTTATTTCACGTATTTGAAACTGCTTATGGTTGGGCATGAAAAAGCATCCATCCAGCTATACATTAAGAGGCTTGAACTCCTCCACAATTGTGAGTCTTGTCATAATGCAGCAGGGAACCCAAACAGTTGGTTTTCAGTGTCACTGGAAATGTATGGTAGAG
Source organism: Centrocercus urophasianus (assembly GCF_019232065.1). Classification (NCBI taxonomy): domain Eukaryota; kingdom Metazoa; phylum Chordata; class Aves; order Galliformes; family Phasianidae; genus Centrocercus; species Centrocercus urophasianus. The sequence goes on along the minus strand of NW_024884744.1, from coordinate 5,865,648 downwards.
TTAGTGCTTTGTCATATAGTGTACTTATTCACTATGATATGGTCAAAAGTAATAGCTTTCAATCTTGTTTAACTAACTGTTAATGCAAGTACATTATCAAAATCAATTTATTTTAGCAATTGAAACTTGCTGAAAAGCATCCCTAGTGGATTAAAAACGGAGGAGGAACTGTTTTTTTTTTGAAGTGTGAATACAGTCTGGGATTTCATTCACCCGGAGTTCAGGTGTGCTTGGGGATTTCTCTGTCACTGCTTGAACGTTGAGAGAGCAAAGCTGAATCAATTTCATGTTTTTCAGACAGACTTTGTGTCACAATACAGAAAGTTTGTGTGTCTTCATACTGTGTTAGTGCAGATGGCCCACGCGTCAGTGCAGCCACCCTGTGCTACCACGGAGAGATTCGGGGCTCCAGAGCATGGTAGCAGTGCTGCTTGCCTCCTGTAAGGAGGGAATGGTGTTCCAGGTAGGTCAGTTGTGCCAGTGCTGCCTGAATTTTCCTTCTGAAGTGTCCTCCCTTTATAATAATCTGCTGTTTGTTTTTCCTTAGGTACTCATGATGTTAAGTATTCCTAAAATCCATAGAGAAATGATTTAATGGAAGTCTAAGCAACGCTTTTGTTTCTCTGACGGCAGAGCAGCTGTAACAGAACTTAGGAGGAATTTGGTGATGACTGTGGAGAACGATGATGCCCGGGATAGTACAGCTGTCCTTAAGGAAGCCTGTCCAGGAGGTCCGCAGTGCAGATCTTATTTATCAGTAAGTGAAAATGATACCACAAAGGACAGTTTGAAGGATTAAAAAAAAAAAAAAGCCAGAAAGGTTTTCTTAATAGAAGTAATGTAAAAAAGCGCAGCTTCTAAATCTATTCCTTGGATACCAAGTCAAGATTGTTGTCTCAAGAAGACGTCAGGAGATCTCAACAGCGGTCAGATACTTTCAGAAGACTGTTCTTGTTTCCACAGGGGTGTTTTTTTGTTTGTTCTGATGCTGAGAATGTTAATTGTTAATGCTAAATTGTTCCCTTAGGAGAATTGCATTTTGAGCTTTCTGAATTTCTGAACTTCGCAAGACTTCTTTACAGCTAAAATTGGGAGCTGCAGTTACCTGGTGTCCCTAAGTTCTTGTAATAACTGAATCACTTTATAAGGCGGGAAATTCCTGCTTCAGGAGAACAGTGAGGAATTGAAATTGCTGATGCTTCGTTTACTTCTTAAATTGTTATTTGAAAGTTCTGTGGTTCTTTCACTTCCTCTTGGCACATCTCATCTATCTTTAGTTCGGCTGAATACTGCAGCTAAGTGGGATGCTGATTAAGTGCAGAGCCAATTCCCAAAGCAAGGAAGCAGAAGTATGTGCAGCTTGTTGCAGTTGTGTTGTTTACAAATTCATGCTCAGGTCTGTAAATTTTGCACTGTGTGCTGAATTAAATATTCTATTATTTTATTCCTTAAATATTCTATTTCACAAGAAAAGGTTCCGTTTCTGCAACAGACTTTACAGGAAATCATTCAAGATAGTTTCTATGGAAAACAAAATAATAACAGCAGTGTGTGCTTGTAGAGCCAGGAAGTTTTATGTTTGGAGCCCATGGGGAATATCAGTTAAACAGAGGGGCTTCTTGTTTCCAGGACAGCAGGTCTGCCTTTGGCTTTGAGTTTCAGGAGTAGGGTTGCTGATCTGAGTGCTGAGCTGTGAAATGTTTGTTGACCCATTCATTTGCCTCTGTCCTGGCTTATTGGTGTTGACTTAGCAGGTGGATGGATCCACTCAGTATTTTCATCAAATGCTTTCTCCTTTGCAGGTAAGTAGTGCCTCTGAACTGAAGAAAGAAATCTGTGCTGGTAGTTTGAACATCGGCCCATTGCATGGCTGTGTTGTTTGTAATTTGGTCACATTTTACATGCATGTGTGGGTGCAGGAATTGGGAGAGCTCTTCCCAGTTTTTCAGCCATTTTATTCCACTCGGTTTAGGAGGGGTTTTAATGCGGCTTTAGGGGGTTCTGTTTGAAAATAATGGGAAGGCAGTGGGAAATGACTGCAATCACAAGCCTGGAAGAGTGCTCAACAGTCAGGCAGGGCTGCTCGTGCCCATGACTGACAGCTGCTAATTTGGTCTCTAAGACCTTCCTGAACAAGATCCCGATATTGTGATAGCATTCATGATAAAGTACGTTTGTCTCATCTGTATCTTCGTTGTAGCAATTAAAAACTTAGTGTTTTGTCCATCCTGAATGGGGACTGGGAGGGGAAGCTGTTGCTTTATTATGTGTTGCAGCCTTTTACGTATTTGAAATCTGTTATTGTGTCTTTTCTTCTTTAGGCTGAGCCGTCCCCAGTGCATCTTAATCAGTTCATCAACAACAGCTGCTCTTCTTGACAAACAATCTAATGAATACTGAAATAAGAATCTTATTTGTAAGAAATACCTTCTGTGTCACTACTGAGGAGGCGAGGGGGGGCTGTGTAAATGAAATAAGACTCTCAGTTTTGAAATTCTGCTGTAATAAATATGAACAATGGCTCAGTAATTTATGGGTTTGTATTACTGATGTTCCAGCAGAGATGGGCCCCATTGTCCTATGGAAGGTTTATGCATACACCTTTCTGCTCTTCTATCAAGGTTAGTGCCGTTACCCCTCCTGGTTTTCAGGTCCTGCAGGCCCATGGTGAGCCAGGAGTAACACTCAAAATTCTCCTTCCTAAAATAAGGCGGGATGGAGGACCTGGCTGAGGGTTGTGGCTACCTGCAGCTTCCACATGGGGCCACACACCCTAGCCAGGCTGCCCGGGGTGCCCCAGAAACAGTGGGAATGGGGCAGGATCCCTGGGAACTGGAGATGTGTGTGATGCTGCATTTAGACAGAATGGAGAACTGAATTCATAAAATGTTCCAGTCAGATGCTAATATAATGGATGAGAGTACTAAGAAAGAGAATTTTGCATTTCATTAGAAATGCTTTCAGGCAGTATACATTTTCAAATGTGATAAAAATTTATTTCATTCCAAGCTGCTTCTATCTCATGGTACAATAGAAGGGAGACCTACCTATTCCTGACTTGTGCCCACGCAGCTGTCTTGTCTCTCAGAGTGTTTTGAAGTACACCAATGTCACAAGGATTCAAAAATAACCAAATCTATTGTAAATGCAGAGCTTTAAAAGTGTAACGCTTCTTAAACTGGAGAACCTCAGCCACCTTCTGACAAAATGTCATTTCTCAACTGAGATCACATACAACTAATCTCAATTTGAATGGGGATTTTGAGGGAAAAGCAGTGAACTGTAGAAACTAAATCTCTGAAGCTTCTGCCAAGCATTCCGTGTTGTGGTTGTATCCAGCTGAAGCCCTGGCCACTGCAAAACAACCCCTGAAAGGCCACAGAGCAGCCAGTTCCAGACGTGCTACTTGCGTGGCACTCACCAGTCCTAGCAAAGACAGCATCTAGCACTGCGTGTCTTTGGTAGAGAAACAGCTCCCAAAAGGAGATGCATGATTGTCCTCCACGGGCTCGCTGATCCTGACTGGTTTTATTTTACTTTTTTCCTTCCCAGCATGGAGCAGCAGAGGTGGCAGGATGCCCAGCAGCAGGCAGGCTGTTGAACCAATGCAGCAGCCACACCTGGCTGCACCCGTAGCAAAAGCCAGAGCCAGTCCCTGCCCCGAGGCAAGCAGGATAGCCCACGGAGTCCTTACCTGATATGTATGCACCAGGACCGGAGCAATGTGAGTGTCCCCTCCCTTCTAGAGCTGCTCTGCAGCGTGCACACATGTGCTCAAGCATATATGCCCTTGTACACACACAGAGAAAAAGATGCTATTTCTAAGCTAAAGCACAGTGAGATTTCTGGAGGTATTCTCCAACAAATGGGCACCTGAGGGTGCTCTTGTGTCTTTCAGCATGAGGAATGACTGAAAAAGCAAGAAGATGCATGTGCTGTCCTTCCTGTATGCAGATCGCTTCCAGCTCTGGGTTGCCACCTGCTCTTCCCTTGCCTGCACTGGGTGAGCGACCTGAGGCATCTGCTGCTGCCGCAGGGGACAGATCAGAAGAAAGGAAAATCTCCTCTGTCAGCCCTAATTGAGAGAGATGTTAAGGATCCAGAATTGTCGGTGGAGGCAGAGGGGTAGGTGTGTGCTGTGTTCTTTGCTGCTTCCATATCCCCAAGGAGAACTTGAAAGCAGCAGAGGAGATTTTATTAATACTATCTTATCACTGCTGAGCAAGAAGGATTTGTTGATTTCCCATTAGATTTCTACATGGCCACCTTTTTCCTAAACTTGTTACTCCAGCTGGGATTGGTCCAGCAATGCTGTTTGTTACAGCAAAGCCCCTACATTGTTCATGGCAAACTGCTGGGTTTTGTTCTCCTTTCTTTGGATTCCCCCTCATCTTGAAGGCCGATGGCAGGAACTCAGGTAACAACTTGGGCTAGACTAATAGGGCTGGTGGGCGACTCGCTGAGGTTTCCTACGACTCCTCCTGAATATAGCGCAGCTGTGCAGCATCCAGGTTGTAACTGCAGAGAGGTTAAGATCACAGCAATACAATCTGAACAAAACTGGGACTAGGAAACAATCACCTTGGAATCAGAACAATCGTAGTAAGATTCAGAACATAAGTGGCATTATTATTTCCCATTTCTTGTGAGCCAATTTGCTGTACTTCCAGCCGGCCTTCTTTTCTATACAAAACAGCAGCCGGAGGAGTCATTAAATAAAAAGTTTAAATCCTAAGATTGCCTGTAATTCAGGTACTTCAGTGATATAAAAATGTATAGTTTCAAGAGAGAGCATGTTCAAGTACCAAATCTCACCAAATTGCAGAGATGTTAGTTTGTTCAAACCAGCCCCTCTGTGCTGTAGACGAAACAATTTACTCCTTTGGTAAATAAACACAGCTGTTAAGAAGTTAAGATCAGCCTGTCAGCCCAGTTGTCTGCTGAGTAAATGAGCTAGTGCACTGGTCTCCACTAACTGCTGAGGTGGAGATGCTGAAATATGCTGCAGATACAGAAAAGTTGAGACTGGAAGGTGAATGTGACAGAGTGTGAACTGGGACCACAGTCCTCCAGCTGCGGGGCGGGCAAAGGTGGTGCAAAAGGGGAAGACAGCATAAACAGGTGGGCCAGAAATGGGAAAGAAATTTACAGGGATTGTATTGCAGCAGGAGGCTGTCATCTGTGAACACTGAAATAAGATGCTGATGTCTTCCAGGAAAGGTTTATTGTCAAGTCTCCCAGTATCAGCAGCCACACACTAACTAATGCAAGCAGCCAATTTTGTATCATCTATTTTTCATCAGCTCAGGGGACTCTGCAGGTGCCAGGAGCCACCCACGAGCCCTGCTCCTTCCCAACTAAAGCTCCATTGGTTGTTCTGTTTTTGTCTGTCCCCTTGCCCTTCAGCAGTAATTAAAATAATAAAATGTTCCCTGGTCCATCTCTCTGGCAGGCCCATGTACATTCCTGCATCTCTGCCATCCCTAGACAGCTGCTGAGTCTCCATTTCTCCTTTCCAGCTGCCGTAGGAGGTGACATTTCTGTATAGTGGCCTGTCTCTACAGCCATCCAAATTCTTAATCTTATTAACTGAAATATTGATGCACTGTCACCACAGAGGAGGTTGAAATCTGAAAGCAGATGTCATGGCAGCTTCCTCCAACTTAAAAATGCTCTAGTGAGCTGCACAGAGCCCTGTGCTTACGGCAAGCTGTCTGTGTGGGTACAGCTCCCAGGTAAGAGGGAGCAGCACACCTGACAGTGAGCTGCTGCTGGGGCTGTGGCCGTGCTCCGGGAGGTGCTGCAAACCCCAGGATTGGCATGGTTAGGAGGAAGGAAGCAGGTGATGGGAGATGTTCAGACATTCACCGAGCTGGATGAGCACTGGGTAGCCCACCCAGTGACGTGCCTCTGTGTGTTGCTGTGCTGTAGTGCTGCTGTCAGGCTTTTGCATCCATTGGAGGTGTGATTTTTCTCTGAGATATGCAGCTCAGCATCTCTAGTTCACTGTAAATTATGAATGGAATCAAGCCCTATCTCTTTTGATCCCTTCCCTGTTGATAGAGGAGAACCTCTGTCTGAAATAGCACTTATTTAGGAACTCAGCTGCTTCAGTGAAAATCAAAGAACCGACCAATGTTTTGCATCAAAACAAGCAGTAGGAAGTTAAGGGAGATACATTTTGCCTCGTAATCATTTTTCACTTCACTGAAGACTCCAGAATTTTGAGTTTTTGGGAGGTTATGAAGGGCTCTGTACTTAATCATGCCTCGCTGCTCATTCTGAAATCATAAATAGCAGTGTAAAAGCACACAGGAAAGACATCCGTGATTAATAGCGAGTTAATAGCCAGATGCATCAGATGATGTATCTACGCAATGCATCTTGAGGTTTTTTTCTGAGATAAGAGTAGACGATTTGAGCAAATGAAGTTCTATTCCACTAGCAAATGTAACGATTACTTATTGGGCTTGATTATTCCATATGTTAATATGTCGCTGCTCCTGCAGCTGTTGGCAGCGAAGGGCTCCATTCAGGCCGTTGCATGCATGCTAATGAAGCCCTGGGCCTGTTGCAGAGCTGCTGCTCTGGCTGTTTGTGGCCCTGGGTAACAACAGCAGAAGATCCCTTATTTAGCACAAACAAAACCTGCAGATGACAAATGTGTTTCCTGGTGGAAGTTGTAAGGATTGATGCAAATTCACGTGAAGACAACCGTGGAGACTTGTTAGAGAAAGAAGACATGCTTTTAAAAAAGATGGGAGAAATGATTCAGGCAGTGATTTCAGCTGTTGTTCAGAATGACTCAGGTAAAACTCTGCTCCCTTTCCACCTGAGAGCCTCGCAGCTCCAGGAAACTCAGACACCAGTTGTGCCCATGACATTTTTTGTGATTCCGCACTGATGCTTGTGAAGTGCTTGCATTTCATAACCCACGTCTTTCACTTGGGGGCACAAGCTTTGACTACAAAGTTTTGCTTGGTCCTCAGCTTCTGTCACATTTATGGGCCCCAGCGCTGTGCCTAATATCTGCTTAAGAGACTTTCTGCTTTATTTCCATGCCTCTGTGTTATTTCAAGTAGAGCTTGCCCACACATTCATTGCCCTGGTTGTACATATATTTCTCAGGTGCCAAATGCTGAGCCTCTGTGCACAGCCTCTGGGAGCCCAGGTTTGTGCCGTGTGCTTGTCCACCTCAGCTCACCTCTTCTGGGTGGGATGTTTGTGCCTCATTGCCTCACTTCATTGCTGCTTGCCCTTAAAAGCAAACAGTGGAAGAAAAAAAGAGAAAAAAACAAGGCAGGCTCTGCTGCTGCTGCTTTCTGAGCGTTACTCAGACCCTACACATCTCACACAACTCTTCAGAGGTAAGTAATTATCTGGCAGAGCCACGTACTTCCCTATCCACTCTCCGTGCTGAGACAAAGCTGCTGAGCCTGTGTTCTTCTGGAAAATAAAAGTAATTAAAAAAAAAGACTTTGAAGGAAAAGCTGCTGTTCCCATGCAGAGTGTGCTTGTTTGGGCAGTTTGATGTCCTATTTTTATTATAAATATAATTGAATTTCCAATAGTTACATGCAAACAACTGTTGTCTGGGAAAGAAAAGAAGTAGACGTATGCTAATTGAAAGCTCTGATAATTACACAATCTTCAAATTAATTAACGAGCCAAAGGCAGCCAAACATTAGCATTTAGAAAGTGCTTTGCTGCATTAACCACTAATGAGTTCATTTAAATCTATCATGCAACGCATTTTGGAAAGCCTGAGCCATATTTAATCATATTCAATCAGATTTAATAATGAAATCCTTAACACTGAGCATTGTTGGTTGTGAAATTACCAAAGAATTTTAGTTGTTAAGCATGGGGGATAGGATATTAATATTTATTGTTAGTTGAAATGTCTATTGAGGGAGTTATAGAAATAAAAGATGCACACGTGCAGGAAAATATGTTCTTAAAATAAGTGAGAAGTGCCAAAGGATTTGGTATATTCTTTTGTTCATCTTTTTAGTAAATGACAGTCAAGAGTACAGGTTACTTTGGAGGAATGAACAAGTAATTTCTAAAGTATGCTTGGGAATTCCATGATCAAATGAAAATAGTTTTAACTATTTCCTGTTTTCAGCCCAAGTTATTATGGCACTGCTGTTTGTTGGCATTGTTCTTTTTCATTCCTTTAGAGCTGAAATAACAGAAGTCATCACAGGAGCTTCTCTTTCTCTGCATTTTAAACAGAGTAACTGAGGTGCAATCTCCATCTTTCCATTGCTTTCCACAGAAAGCCTGATTTCTGGTCCCATTGAAAGCACAGCCTACTTCATTGTGGGACTTAATAGAGCAGATAAATCACCATCAGCTCAAAAAGTAGACTTCTTCCACCCAAATCAGTGAAGTTACAAAACTCACGAGGTTCCTTTGGATAAAATATCTTTCTCTTCAAAATGTTTTGCTGAATATTTCAGTCATGTAGAGCTGTTTGGATGAAAATTTAATGCCAGCAGTTTCTTACATTCAGTGCTGCACACAGCAGCCGTCAGCTACAGTGCCCACCTGGGATGCGGCAGGCTGCGGAGAGGATACCAGCAGAAAGCTCTCCTGGTGTCGGAGTTACCATTGCAGGGGATTCTTTCCATTTCTCATGAAACAGTTCATATAATATTCTGGTAGCTCCTGTTCTTGTTCCCATATCTTGAATTTTCATAGTGTGAATGTTTGGTGCCCAGGGCAAGCCAGGACAGTGGAGATCAGCATTGAACCACCATGGCATAGCGCAGTCCTGTTGCGGTAGCCAGGCAATCAAGTTAGGATAAAAGTAACAAACAGGGACTGTCATCCTAAAATGGTGCAACCCTGAGGGGTTTATTCACATCCTTTTCCTTGAGAAGTTTATTAAGAAACAGAAGAAAAAGAGACAGGGAGTAGAACGAAATCAGTGTTGTCTGCCCGGTTCTCTGCAGGGCTGCGAGAGGAAGCTTGATACTCCCTATTGCTCCATTGTGCCAGAGGGGCTGAGTGCTGTCCCGAGATCCCTCCTGACTTTTGTGTAATGCTTGTTCAAATGATCTCCAGTTCTCATCTGCCATGAGTCTTCATCAAGTGCAGGGAGTGAAAGATCTAGTTTATAGAAGGACAGATTTTTTTTTTTTTTAATTGAAAGAAACAAATCTGGAATCCCATTAGAAATTGAGAGGTTTGGGAGTAGAGGTGGAGGTTTCATTTTCTTTCTAAGAAGTTGGTTGGTTCTAGAAAAATGGAATCTTTTCCCCAAATTAAAAGGGTTTATTTAAAAACGCCTTTATTATCAACTCAATTTACCTTTAATTTCCACGTAGATGTGTTACAGCCCTTGCCCAGTGTTGTTAGCTCAAATTCAGCATCTCACTCTTGTGAGTCAGGTCAGTGCAAGAGCAATGAATTCACAAGGCTCCTATGAACACACAAAAAACCTCACTCTTAACAGGGCATTTAAACTGTGAACCTCAAAGAACCTTAGCAGCAGCAAAATGCCATGGAGAAAACGGGCAGGTGGGGGGTAGAATGTCAAGAAGTCTTACTGAACACTTGTTGATGCACTTCGCAACGCTTTCTTACCAACAGCATCAGGTGTTCAGTGGTTGAGGGGGTTGGTGCATCACTTTGGGCATAGCACATCGTGTCTGACCTGCTGCTCAAGAGAAACCAAGGAATCCTCATTCCCAATCTCTTGGTGTGATTACAAAACCTTCCTTAGTAAAGCAGTAGTAGTAGGAGTTGCTGCTTTGCATCCTGATGCATAAATATCCACCATTTACAGCAGCATAATAGAATGAATTTGCCAGGTCTCATGAAAATACGCCCACTAAAACACTTGATTAGGGCTAGTTTAAGACATAAGAGGGTATTTTTAGCTGCCTGTAGAGATAAAAGTAATCATAAAAATGAAATGATTCTCAGTTCGAAGCTATATTCTTAAGCTTTTAAATGATTTAAAATTGGATTTCTGTATTCACACCAGCACATTCCCTGTCGTCAGTAGTAGTTCTTGTTACAGCACACTTCACAAGCAATAGAGCACAGTTTCAGGGTGGTGTTTCTGCAAGTTGAAAGCCATCAACATTTTAGAACTTCTTTACAACAGGAAAATTGCACTGGTGTAAGGAGTGATTTTCTGTGAGTATAGTTAAACCTGTGCCAGGCAATCTGCTGGTGTTCATTTTTCATCTAAGAACTGTTTACTTTCCCTTAATTTAAATCAATTGAGAATCCATTCAGCTTGAACCAAACGCAGTCCTTGGAACCTGAAGCGCATACGTCCCTATAGCTGTTTGTTCTGCCCAAGCTTGGTTGTTTCTGAGGCTGAAAGAAACTGAACTGACTCAGCCACCCAGGGCAGGAATGCCACGTTCTCCCCTGACTACCCAAACATAAGTGATCTAAAAAATGTGTTGCCCAGAAGAGGCTGTGAGCGTGGGCCATCCCTGAAGCAGAGGTTCTGCTCCATGAGCTGCTCCAGGCTCTTCCTTGCCCTAGAAATTTTGCTGCATTTCTGCAGCTCCCCTGAGAGCTGAGGGAAGATGCCACAAGCTTAATTATATGGCACTCTGTGGGATGCTCATGTATTTTCAGGGAGGTTTATTTTAGGTGATGTGTGAGACAACATCACGAGGTGCTCGTGTAGCTGGCAGTGTGTATCCAAGCGTGCTCTGGAAATATCCTTCTTACTGGAAATTGCATTTAAGAAGATGATTATGAAATTAGACAGGCCCATTAAACTTTTGGTCCTTTCGTGATGTTTCTCTCTCACTTTTTGTTCTGAAGGGATAATGGGAAATTCATAGGCCTGCTAAGCTGAAATGGATGAGCCAACCGTCCTTTCTTTCTAAAACCAAAGCAGTTTTCCCTCTGGAGAAATAAACCACAGAATAAGGGGATGTGACTTGCTGAACTCGGATGCGTCTTTCGATATCAGGCCCTGCTGCCTGAGTCCACATAGAAAAAGAAGTGGTACTGCAGTATCTTGCAATACATGAGTGCTGACTCCTGTGCCCCAATATATGACCACATATGAAAAAGCAGAGTTAAAACACCTCTGAAATAAAGAACCTGCGTGTTTCCCAATGGCAGAACTTCAGAGGTGCCTGAAATCCGAGTTTAGTAGCTTAAGCCTCATCCCTAATTGAAATAAGTGAGAGTGCCTATACTCTTTACCACTGTTGGTGTCATAAATATCTCCATTAAGTAGCAATTAAGCTGCTGGGATTTGGGCTGTATGCCATTATAAGAGGTAATTATAAAAGAATTGGATTAATTAGTTCCTGAATTATTTATGCAGACATAAATATTGCACATAAGATCAGTGTTAAACAGGATACTGGCACAGAAGGAGGAACGATACTTTGATTTCTGCTATTTCTTTAGTTCTTCCTCAGCAAAATTCGCTAAAAGTTGAAGTTGGCTAATATGAGCTCTTCCTTTCTTAATGTGCACGCCTTATCAGCCCTTACAGAAATACACTCCCCTGATAAAGCCGCTCTGTGTGCTTTTTGTAATCTCTCCAAGTCACTACAAATAATAAGCATTGAGAGTTCTCTCCTGTCAATACAGTGAAGTCAATCTTCTGTCTGTCGCAGTATAATTTAGACCTAGGGGAAATGACTGATTTCACAGATATTAACTTTATCGAATATACAAACAACAGATGTATTATAGGGGAAAGAAATTCCGTGTGAGCAGCACAAAGAACTCCAGCAATCAGCAAATTCAATCTGCTTTTGACACTACTGTGTTCCCAGAGTATAAAAGCAGTTGTCAGCTGTAAAAGTAAAATAATACAAAGACGGGCAAAGTGAAAACAGCGCAGGCTATTTAGTATGCAAGCATCCTAGAGCCTTAAGCAGGAGGCGTTTATGAAAACAAAAAATGTGGTTTGAAATAAAATGGTCTCCTCTAAATTTATCTATTCTCGTGTATCAGGGCACAACTTGATCGAGTCAGGAAGAAATCTTCTGGAATATGAAAGCTGAAGTGGGAAAAGGCCGTGCTGTTCCTCACAGGATGGGTTGATCGATGGGAAAATGTGCCTAGGCTTTTGTGGGTTATCTGTGAACCCTGAAGGGAGACCAGTGGCCAGTGGGAGAGATTGGTATAAATACATTTAAAACATTTAATAGAGCTCTCTTGCTGCCTTTCTGAAAGACAGATGGGAGAATCTCGCAGTACCACAGGGGATGGGTTCAGCCAGTGGAGGTGGTGCATGCAATGGCTGGCATGCGAGGAAACACTCAGGCAGGGGAGATGGAAAGCAGAGTGTCAGAGTGGATCTTCCCCGTGTCAAAACAGAGCACAACAGCAAGGAGGGAACTCGTATGATATGTACAGGAAACCCAGCTGCCCCTGGCTGACTGGCAGGTGGTTTTGTGGAACTTAATTCTTTTCTCTCACTTTTCTGTCTGCATGGCAGTGTAGGTGGTTGCCCTCCCTGCTTTTGTGAGCCCTAACCAGCATGACAATAAGTGTATTTGAAGTATGGCTTATTTCTTAAATGTGGCATATGAACAGGAGATAAGTGGTTTCTTGTTTTCTCTGGAGGAAATGATTTGTGGACGACCTGCAGCATCAAAAACCTCAGATTTTCAGCCCTTTTAGAAAAGCTGGAGTACCTGAAAATGACAGGTCAAAGGAGTCTGGGGCCTGGAATAACACAGTCTGAAGTTTCTTTGGTAGTAGTGAGCACAGGAAGGGAAATGTTAGCAGACAGCTTCTGATGGATCCGGTTTTCCTCCTTCATTTAAAAGGCTCTCGGCGTGCAGTAAATCATCTGCCTGTAATTACTTGTAATTAAGTGGTTTGGTACAGCTCTAATGGTTTAGATTGGAGTGACCGGTCTCAGTCATATGTGCTGATTCTACGGAGATGACAATGATCATTGGATGGGCTTTAATTTCTTGTGAGCTGTACCTGTGTGAAAGTGTCTTTAATTTTAGCTGCTTAGTAGGACTGGCACCATATGATGCCCAGCAAGCCATGGGTACTAATGGGGCTGAAGTCAGTCTGCTGGTATATGAAGAGCTGGTCTAAGACACAGGCTGAAAGAAGTACCTGAAGGGAATGCAGTTTTGTTAGTGCTGAAATCTCAGGTTTCTGCTGATTTGACAATTTAGAAAGGAAAAAGTCAAAACAAATCATTCTGATTTCCTTCTGTAGATTAATTGCATTTTGGTTTTAAAATGGACATTGTTTACTTTCTTGCATACAAATGTTTTAGGATGTTTTGACATGATAAAATGAAGTGGTTCAACATTATGGAAACAACAGCTACACATTTCTGTCTCATGGAAGAATTTGCTTTTCTCTTAACAGTAAGAAAAATACAATTGGAGTATTTTCCCTGAGGTTTTGAAGTTCATCTTCCTGAAAAGCTTTAATTTTACATTTTAGATATAGAGACTCTCCTGTACGGTGAGAACCCCTGTCATTCATCTTGGGGCAGATTTCAACACAGAAGTCACCTTATTTTGCAGAAAGCAGATAGAATAAAAGCAATAGAGCTCAAGAGTTGCTGGGTGCCACTGCTGGTGCTGAGTTTGCTGATGGGATAAGTGCAGTGACATTTGGACAAGTGAGCCCATTTGTCTGCATCTCATACACCTGATAGATGGGAAAAACACTCATTGTTTAGCACGTTTCAAGGAGGCACTGAGATTGTGCTAACACTGCCCAAAAAGCACTTCTGATGTAAGATGCTGTTCAAGTGTACAGCATGGATCACAGCATAGTGCAAAGCCCTGTTACCTGTTATTTAGACCCTAACCATGCTAAGTAACCCAGCCATGCACCAGCTGTGATCTTTTTAGGGCTGTGAGCTTGGAGAATTAGTGGTATCATTACTGTGTGTGGTCTGGGATCTCCTTAGCTCTCATCTGGCTACAGTGAAAAGGCTTAAATACACAGACAAATATGAATGAGGTCTGCAGAGAAATGTAAATGTTTGTACAATGCATTTGTGAAACCCAGTTGATAGCTTCCCAACTGCCAACCAGCTCATGCTTCTGGGCAAATTCGGCACCTTATCTTTTCTCCCCTGGCTGGCAGTGAAGTGCTGTGGTTACTGATTTTCCCCTCCATTTTTAGCCACCTTAGAGAATGCACTTTGCACCTGTTTTCAATTAGTTTATCAGAGAGCTCCACACAAGCACCTGTGGCAATTGTATGTATTCCCATGGCATGGTTTGGAAACTGAACACATCCAAAATCATAGATGCCTCCCTTGTGGACCAGTTGGTCTGATTGTCTGGGTTGCGTTACCAGGAGGGCCTCTGGGGTCAGATTGTGGGAGCTTTGGGGAATGGTGGAGAACTAAATCCAAATTTTTACATTCCTGCTCAACTACCAACAGTTCTGTGTAGTCACGAGACTCCGGGAACATCCGTTTAGGACTTTACATACGTCCTTAGCCTGCAGAATTGAATGGTATGCGAGTGGTTTAAGCAGTATATTTCACACTATCTTTACTGTTATGATTTAACACTGATACAGTGCAGTGTGTCTCAGATGGTGAGTTGTGATTGCTCAAGCCATGCATAATTTTTTTTTTAACGGGTAAGTGGGGAGGTATCAGATGGCGGCAGTCATTCAGCAGCTTAGATGGCAAAGCAGTATCAGTAATTATTGGCTGCAAACGTTGATGCTCTCAGGATACTACCAACTGCTGTGAATTGCTAGTTGCTCCAGAGCAGGAACTGAACATAGATGCCTGCAGCAGTTTTTCTGCCAGCTCTTACTCCAGAGCTTTCTGGAGGTCCACAGGGAAGAAGGAATGGGTATCGCCCAGCTCTCCTCCATCTGTTGGCTGGGCTTGCAGACAGCGTTAATGCCTCAACGTCCGAAACCACCCCTATGCCTGAGCCGACCAGCCTGCAGCCGATGGGGCTCAAGGAGCCGGTCCCAGCCCGCTGCCTTGGATGTTATCAGGGAAAGCGCTTCAGCCAGCAGATGAAGTTCCTTCCAAACACAACCCAAGGAGCCTCGACTGCCCCAGATGCTAAATTCTAGCAACGAAATCCTGCTTGCCAAAGCCAGTGATTGGCTTTCTGCTTGCAATCATCAAGCGCCTCGCGCAGCACCAGCCTGTGCTGTTGCCGCGTGGCACAGGTGCGGGGTGAGGGGCCGTCAGCGCCCGCAGCTGGGGGAGATTTCTCATCAGAACATTCGGGCTCTGGCAGTTAAGGAGCTCTTCAGAGCGAGAGCGCTGCTGGGGAGGCAGAAGTTCGGTGAGAGGAGTTGGTAATTCGTTGTTATTTGTTTGTTCCTCTCGCCCGGCGATGCGGTCTGCGGGCGCGGTGAGAGGGCTGTAGGCTGCGTGGCGGATGCCGAGGCTGTAAAAGCGGTTTTATGGGGCTTTTTTTCTGGCCGCTTATCCCCAGGTGGAGCCGGTAGCGGAGGAGGATTCGAGCAGGACGCAGGGGGCTGCAGACTAAAGGAGGCTTTCCCTTCTCCCGTCCACCGTTCTATGGCAAAGGTGAGGAGATGGATTTGGAGGTGCTGAGAGGGTAGCGGTGCTTTTGAGCGTCTCGAGGCTCAAGGGCACAAGAGCTGGAGATCTGTCGGCCAGGCAGCGTGCGGCCCTGTGGGACGGTGATGGCGGCCAGGAGCGGGCTGAGCACAGGGTAGAAAAAGGGCGCGAAATAAACCATCCCAGCAGGCTGGCCTCGTGCTGCGGCTGCCGCCAGGTGGCGCCCGGCCCCTGCCTGCTGCTCCGCGCGGCGCTCCGGAGGAGCGAGCTGCAGGACTGGGGTCGCGCCCCTTCCTCTCTCGGTAGCGCGTTTCTGTTGCTGAGCAGAGCAAAAGATTCTTCTCTGCGTCTTAGGTTTGGTCCCGGCTCTCTGCGGGAAAATCCTGGGGGAGAGAGGAAGAATTGCAACGCTTTTAGGTGAAACTCCGGTTTTTTGGTGCCTTTGGTGCAAAGGGACGAAGGGAGCCGAGGTGCCGTGCGTCAGCTCAGCTGTGAACGTTCTGGAGAGGGGAAAAGTTTCCCTTGGGATCTGCTGAGGGCGTGGGATGTGCCTAACTTGATTGCCTTCTTCCAGGTCCCTTACCCTGAGCTGTTCGTCCCTGTGTGCTGGGGTACACAGAGCCTGGCCGCGTGGCACAGGGCAAGAGCAGTTGTAGCTCTCATGAGCTCCAACACTCGGTCCTACCCTGTGACCTTTAGGTACCTGGCAGCCTGCTGTGAGATTTGTAAGCCCGTGTCCAGCGCTCTGCAGGAGGTGGGGTTAAACAGGTGGGGTGGGATGCTGTGCATTAACACTGCAGCTGAAGCCTTCGATCGCTTGTTACAGCTGTGTTATTCTGCGCTGCTCCTGAAAAGAGAGCTAAGGAAGAAGCACGCAGAAAATTCTAGAATGGCCAGCTAAACATATAGCAGGGCAGCTGTGACAAAAACACATTCTTTCCAGTCCTTCTTTCCAGAGGCAGAATGGCTCTCATAAGCTGAGAGCACCCCAGCACCAAACTCAGTGTCCCACAGAACCTCCCTCTCCTGCTGGTGCATGGAGCCGTGTGGCTGGCCGTTAGCTCTCTGTAATGTACAGGAATTTGTCTCTGCCCTCTCCCTTATGGAGCAAAGGTGTTTAGCTCTTCAGAAAATAAAATAAGATTGCTGGGTCATGTAAAAGGGGGAACCCAGCTCCGTATTCCGAAAGCCTCAGAGAAAAGACATGCCTCGCTGCTTCTAAATTAGATCACAAATTTTCTGGCTGATGGCAGCATCTCAGGGTTCACCCTGAAGGCAAAGATCTGAACAAATTACATTTTACTATCACAGGTTCATGTATCCCTGCTGCGTTCCTGCAGAAGGCAGAGGAAGGTACTTGTATGAAATGTGGTGGCTTTGGGGAATCCAGGGGAGCTGCTGTTCTCAGGAAGGCACGGCGATGAGCAGCAGGGGAACCATTGTGCTGTGTGTGGTCAGCAGTCTGCAGCACTTAATGTGTGTCACCAATTTGGTGAAATATGATGCTCTGGGGGAGAAACACCTCGTGGTGGATGTGTGTGCTGTGATCTGCTATTGCTCACGTAGTTTATTGCCCGCCCCTTTATTCAATCAAATTCTTCATGAACATGCTGATGTTGAGATGTGTTATCTCCTGCATCAGTAGGTGTGATTCTGCATCTGTTCTCTCGTTAGAAGTGTTGTCATCAGGCTGGGAAGTGCCCAGCAATAGAGAGTGATTATGCTTTGGGGTCTCGCTTTCTCCTTTGTATTGCATCGATAATGGGATCAGACCATCGGGATGCACAAGATGATGTGACAAAAGAGGAAGAGATGCAGCTGCTTTTTCTGGTCTTGGCTCTGAATTCTTCTTTTGTTCGTCTCATTGATTGTTTTTTCCTGATATCGGTGTTTTCTGTAGTTAGGATGTTTCCTGAGCAGGATGTGCAGTGATGCTTGTGCCTTTGTTCTCAACTCAATAAACTGCACGCTCTGGAGAGAGAATCAGACTGGGATTGCAACTCCAGACTTCAGGGCAAGTTTTCTTGAGCTCCACATGCTCTAGATCTCTGCACAATTCAGGTGGATTTGATTGAAAAGACATTTAATATTCTTGATGAGAGAATGTGAAAAGTTAAGGAGGTGGATGCACATTTCTATTAGAAGTTCATTAGTGCAAGCATGTTCTTGAGCTGATGAAAGAGGGGAACCGTAATGAGAGCAGCTGTGCTTTGAGAAATGGTAAGTTGCCCAGGCTGGTAGGGAGGTGCACAACCTTTTCTTTGAAATAGGGAGTGTCTGCAGTAACTTTGTCTCTCTATCCTGCCCCTGTAGATGTGTGTATAGGGAATGAATGCCTTGGTTGTTTTTGTTTTTTAGTAGATACGAACTTTTTGAGAGGAACACACACAGTGCCTTCTTGAGCCTCCTGAGTAATCCAAGGTGGTGCTGCTGAGTTTTTGTTCAATGTGGGAGGGAGGGGGATTTTTGCAACTGAACTTCAAAAGTAGTGAAGTCAGCAGGAAAGCGCGTGAATTTAACCTTTGGCTGTATAAACAACTTAATTTCATGAAGTTTGCACTGGAATAACAGAAGGTTTGTATTTTCTGCTTGTCAGAAGGGCGTAAACTTGGAGTGTGGGGAGGAAGAGCAAAACTGCTCAGTAAAGGGTTCTTTGAAGGTCGCTTGTGAGTGTGCTTGCTGTGAGTTCATTTCATGGCGATGCATGTGCAGGTCTGCAGCCTTGTGCAGGACTCCCTATCCTAGGGAGGGTTCTTCTCCCATCTCCTTGTGCACAAGGAGCTGCTGGCAGGGTTGCATAAGAAGTGGGAAAGTCCTTGGCTCTCTGCAAGCACTAAAACATTGGCACATTGGCACTGCTGTTTTATAAGAAATCCAAAATGTGGCACTGTATAATGAAACAATACAAAGGAAAATAACTGTCCATGCCAAAACCCCAACAATCAGCTGTGGGACACTGGCTGCTTGAGCACACACAGGCTATAACACAGTTGTTGATTGTATTGCAAAACAGCAGCGAATTAAACAGGTGCCAGTGGAGTAGTTGGGTTGCTCTGCTGCAGCCCCACCATCTAGCAACTAAGAAAAACCCTGCCAGCAGAACAGGTCTGGTTGCTGTAACCTCATTACTTCAGGCAAATCTCAGCTTTCATTAAAAAAAATATATATATATATGAAAGAAAAGGTTAAGACTATCACTTTCTTGATCCAGAGAAAAGTTGAAAATGTTAACCAAATATGACCCTGCATTGCAAAGATCAGAACTCAGTTCCTCCCCAGAAGGGCGAACACCATCCTCAAGTGATTAATGTAGTTATTATTTATGGGATTTTTATTAACTTTGTGATTTTTGAGGCAGTGCCGTGATGCTGGGAAAAACACAGTCAAGATTTTGATCACTGAAGCTTGGCAGTGCTTTGTAAACTGTTGTGCAGTCGATGAAGATGCTTCACAGTGGCTGAGAATATCAAGAGAGATCTTGAATTAACCTTACTTAATTAGTACTAAATAAAAAAGCATATGCACAGAACGCTTTGCTAAATTTTCATGTCTAGATCAGGGGAAAGTGTGCAGGTATTCCTGTTTCTTTCTGTTCTGCTTGCTGCCTGTGCTACCAAAGATAATCAAAGGTATCTGTGTTTGTGCTGATTGTACAGTTTCTTGTGGTGTACACTTTTAATGCAAATGATTATTCTGTGCTTGCTGCCTGAGTCTGTGCTCATAGGGATGGGAGGTCCTCCACCAAGTTTAAGTTCCTAGAAAGGCTCTTTGGGTGACGCAGGTGAGAACAAGACTGTGTAGGTGTGTCTGGGTCTACCTTTCACTGTTAGAATTTATACATTCAGTGCTTTATCTGGAGATGACTTAGCTATGTGAGTGTAGTCACTGCATTTGTTGAATAACAAATGGATGCTGCTGCATGTCTGCCCTGTGCAGGAGCCTGCAGCAGGTGGCTGCAGCCAGAGCAGCCCTGGCTCCGGGCAGTGCTGGCACGACCGCCTGGCTGAGCTCTTGTCGGTAGGAAGCAGCAACTCTGGGGAAGCTGGGGATGAAATTCTGCCATCAATCCACTGACACGTAGCTGAGGTGAATGTTGTCTGGAGTGCTGTAGTCATTGGAGGGTGATGGATATCTTTAGAGGAGATTTGTTTTGCCAAATAGGCACTATTTAAGAGTTGCAATCAAGTGCCTGAGATCGGATAGGATGGGTTCAGGCTGAAGTGCCAAAGATACCCTTAAAAACAGGCGCTTTCTTTGTCTACGTTGTTGCTTCTCTGTGTAATGAAAGCAATGCAGATGAACCTGCCTGGCTGTAGAGTGGAGAAGTTAAATCCATTTACATTTAAGACTCTCATTCTCACCGTGTGCTTGGACATCTGATGTCTTTCAGCGTCTGTGCACCTGAATTGCCTCACTCATCATTCAGAGGTGTTCTGAGGTTCAAGTGTTCCACTGTCCTGTACAGCTTCCATGTCCTGCCGTTGTGAAGAGGCTGTGAGCAAGTGTTGTTTGTTCCACGGTGCTCAGAAAAATGCACCTGCACCCTGACCACGAGACAAATTGGTTGTAACAGTAATTCCCCCAATGGAACGACAGGCTCAGCTTCTGCTGGCATGTGCACTAGCGTAACTAATAGTAGAACCTGCTCCTTGCTCTTCTCTTGGCTGTAACCGTTCAGCTATATTGCTGTAGGGAAGGGAAGCAATTCAGGATGGCTGGCTTGTACAAGGACAATAATGATAGCTGTAATATTTTATGTGTCTTCTGTTAACAGTGCTTGTTGGCAGGAGGGGAGAGGGAGGTTGATTTCTTTAAGTGATACCTTTTTAAGTGGAGAAGTATAAGTAAAAAGTGAGAGAGGCTTACCAAGAGCAAGTTTGAGTTGATTATTTGTGTTTATTAGTGTTGTTCTTTCAGGTTTTAGAGTGTGTGGCTGAGTGATAAGGGATGTGCATGAGCATATATTTGATTAGAGCCAGCAACTAAGTCCAGAGGGTGGTTGCTTTTGCTCAGTGTTTTTAATAACCAAATAATTTCTTTGGTATGGTTTCACAGGCCGCCAATATGAGTCGCATCATTTAAGGCTATCATCCACCTCCTGGGGTCATGTCCAATGATGTGATGATTTTTTCCTGGCTTAATTGCTCGTTTTTCTTCATGATGAGAAGTGGACTGTTGCCCTCTGACTGGAAAGCATCTCTGAAATATCTGGCTCCAGCTTCTCTAGGAGATATGTAGTAATTAAAAGCTGGCCAACCCAGTTAGGCAACAGTATGGATGTGTTTTGCTCTGCTTTCTCCATGAAATATAGTAGATTACTTTGTGGCTGAATTGAATGTGAGATGTTGAAAATCATATTGCTTCTGAGGTACCTGGTAGATCCCTGTCTGCAGATGCTTAGTGTCTCTCTATACAAAGAGGATCTGCCCCCCCCAAAAAAGAGGCTTTGAAGCAAAAGCTTAAGACCTGACTCACCACAGCTGCATGCAGTGAACCACGCTCCTGGAGGGAAGGTACTGTGTCCATGGACTTCAGCATGTACTCTCATTCAAAAGAATTTGTCATGTGCTTATTTCACTCCCCTCCTTTCCAAAATATCTATCTATCTATATCTATATCTATATATATATATATATATATATATAAATACACACTGGCCTTTTTAAGATATATTGTAAGTCTGCTGCTGTATGTGTGTCAGTAATCATGTTTTCTTCAGCAGAACTCGTGAAATTACTACTGTATGTATGCAGAGGATTTGGACCAGAACATTGGTAGGAGCTGTATTCTCAAAATGGTTCTACAAGAAAGTCTGTTTTCCATTCTAGGAATGGAGCTGATTGTATCCAGGTCTGGGCTATGTCTCTGCACTCAGATGTGGCTTTGCACCTTCAGAGGTTTGTGCATTTCAGTTTCTTAGGATGCTTGCACAGGTTGCCTTGTCAGCTAGAGGCAGAAATGCACGCTGCAATTGCGGAGAAAGGCAGAAGGACCCAGTTAAATTAGAAGGAGAATGAATGTAGCTGGCCTTTGAAGATGGCTGCCATTTGTTGGGTTGTGCTCTGTTGTGAGTCTCTGTTCATTTTGCCCCGGGTCCCTGTTGTTCTCACTACATTTTCATTTAAAATAACCCAGGATACAAAAACTGTGATAACCTAAATAGGGTTTCCCCAGTATCCACGGTTAACTCTCATTGTAGATATCCCTCTATACAGATGTTTCTGAGGTATAAAAAAAAAAAAATCATTCTCATGTGATTTTGAGTAAAAACAAGTTGTGTTTCGGTGTCTGTTGGGGTTTTCTCTTGGGGCATAAGCCACTGCTGCTTATTCGCTCTTCAGTAAGAAGCACCAGATCCTTCCGCTTCTTTGAGGTGAACGCTTCTGCATTTCCCTTTTCTTTCCATCTTTTAGGGGAAAAACAACAGCAAGCACCAACCTCTCAATTCAGTGTCTTCCCACGGTCACCTTTGGCCATGGGGTTACTGTGTGTTGTTCTGTAAGCATGGAGTGCCCGCTGCCATGATTTTCTTTTCTGGGAGCAGCAGGCACTGCAGAGATGTCTCTGATCTCAAACTGATCTCAAGCTGACCTCTGGTGTAGCTCTGACACTTCCATCATTTGATGGGCAAATCTGCAGACTGTCGTCATTATGTTCACTCATATAAAGTGCTTTATACTAGGAACAATTTGGCTGAGGGAGCAGGGATACTTATGTGTAAATATGTCAGGATTTCAAGCCTTTTAATGTTCATAGAAGACAGGGTGTCAATTTCAAGTCTCATCTGCCCCACGTGTCTTAGATGTGCTGATTTATGAAGTACTGTAAATCGTAATCGTGGAAGTCTGTAGCACTCTGGCAGCTACTGAAATAGCAGAACTTTCTTCCAAAAACATGATATATGGAAGACATAAAAGTTTTAAAAAAGGAGTCTGGCTTAATAGGAAAAGCACATTAGCATTCATTTACTGACAGGAAAGCTGATTATCTTTACAAGAAACTCTCATTCCTTAACCGCCTCATAGCTTTTCTACTGTTGATACCCTGGGTAAAATTCTGCTTCTGAAAGAGCTGGAAAAGGTTAATATTCTCTGAATGCCTCTGTGATGGAGCAACCAGCACGAGCTGTGAACTTCTCATCCCTGGCAAAACTGGAGGGCAAATGGTCATTTTACTGGTGAAACCAAACAGGTGCTCACAACAAGGAGCGAAGCAGGATGGCAAAATTAATCGAGCTGGAAACTTCAAGGGCCAAAAGTCAAGCTGAGCACACTGTCCTTTGTAAGGGTGTTCTGCTGAACCCCGTCTGCCTCTGGCTGTTGTTCCAGGCGCTTCCCAAGGGAGCAGGATGCCAGCAGGCAGCAGTGCAGGCGCCTGCCAGGTCTAGGTGCATTAGATTGGCACTTCTGAGATGATAAAAGACACACGAGTCTCATGAGATGGGAATTGGGGATTCGAGCAGTCTGGCTAACTTGCTCAAGTTGGCACAGAACCCTTTGTTTGTGAGTAAGCTGAAGTCTTCAGCATTTAAAATAGCTCTTATCTTGAAGGCCACAATGACAAGGAAATGACTGTTTATGGGCAGCCGTGCGCCAGGAGGCAATGAGCAGTAGCAGAGCGCAGGGCCAGAGTGTGCACTGATGTGATCTTAACATCAGAGGATAATTGCAGCTCAGAATAAGAAAGGGAGCATAATGATTTTCTATATAACAAATTTCATAGGTAGTAAAGATATTTATGGAGAGAAAAGCATAACTAAAAGGTAATTCTTGCTTCTTAATGCTTCACTATAATTGGTCCCCAATCAATGTTGAAAATGAAATTATTCTACTTGACTGGATCTTGCTTGGTTCACTACATCAGCTCGTAATTCTGAATACCTTAAGATGGAAAGGGTATAATTCTTGTTATTTTATAGATGAGCTATGTGTGCTTGTCATCCTAAATGAGTGGCCCTGAACTGCTCAAGACATTGTGACAGAGAGAGAGAAGAGAAAACACACCTTTCAGTATAGAGGGCAATGTACTGTGGTTGTGGGATCATTCTGGTCTAAATGAGACAATTTGTTAATGAGGGTAGCTCCATCTTGTTGTGGTACTGTGAGGGCAGTGCTGGGATTTTAGATTTACTTGTAAATGTCCTGGTGGGGAGGAGCACGTCGTGGTATCTCTTCTGCTAGGGGAGTTCAGGAGGCTTCTTGCTTTCAATACCACCAAAAGCTTGGAAGGAAGAAATAAAAATTTTGCTATTAAATTTAAGCCCAGTAGTAAACACCAGACTGAGCTGTGTCATGAAAGGGTAAATTGGGCTGCTGGAACATCTGAAATAATTATTCCCTAACAATGCTAAGAGCAGTGTGCATCTTATCAAACAAAAAGCCTGTCCTTTTTATACAAGACTTGCATTCAATTTTCTTTAAGCCAAAGTCGCTATTACAGCACTGTCTTTTGGTATAACAAGGTAACATGCTGATTTTAAGGCTTGGAACAGTTACTGAGAGGCTTCTTGAAATCATGCTTTGGAGGAGAAAGAAATGTCTAACCCAGGGAGGGTCCACACTTACTATCTCAGCATTTTGTGTAGGGAGGTATCATCAAATTCATTAAGCCTTACGCACTTACTCTGCTTTCTTGTGCTGGAGGAGGAATGAGCTGTCATAGATGCAAGTGTACTTTATTTCACACTGGCTTAGGCTGTTTGTAAGAAACCCAGCTGCAGGGAAGACACACCTGCCCAGTGTGTTCCTGGGGCCTACAGCAGTGCTTGTGTGAACTGCAGGTTGGCTGCTGGGCTGCAGGCAAGTACTGTCCGTGTGCACACTGCTCCTTATTTAATTCTCATTTCAAAGTTAGGTCAGAGATTCATGAAAAGAAACATTAGACTGAATATATGGTGCTCTCTGCAGTGTCTGATTATCTCTACATCTCATGGCCAGATTTTCAGTGAGTATTAATTTCTATACACCATCTTAACTTATGGATGTAGGAATTTGATCCGTGAGTTTTAAGTTCTGTTCCAATATGTGAATTCTGTGTCAGTGCAAACCTTCAGTGTTACCAGATTACAAAAGTTGAAGTCTGAATTTTAAATGGATTTTTACTCAGGCAGTATGCTGCAGAGTTCAGTAAGCATCACTGTGGGATGTGCAACAGATCTTTATCGCAGTCAAGTCAATACAGGCTCCTGTGCCTTAGACAGGGTCTGGAGAAGAGCCCATCTCTTTGTGGGCACTGCACTCTGGGCCCGATCTCACGAGTGGCTTGGATACATGTGATGCCCTGGTACAGAAAGCAGCTATGAAGTCTGGCCCTAGGAGGTCATTGGTGGGCTTGTTGTACTTCCAAAGCTGGTTTTACCAACTGAGATTACTGAAATTTTTGTACTTTAAGAGATGAAAACTTACCAAAGCCTGTTTGGTTGCTTAATGTTTTGGTTTTTTTTCTAATTTCTCTGAAGCATGTTTTCAATTTTTTTATAACGTCCATCCAAATCCATTAGACTACTAAATAAATCTTTTCAGAGGTTATTTTAAGTTAGCATTATTACTAGATACCATCAGCATAAATCCTGATCCCTGCCACAGATCCAGTCCTGAAGGAGCAGATGGACTACTTTAATAAAATGGTGTTTCCCCAGATTTGTTGGAAACAGGAATGCTGCTTTGGTGAAATGACTTTCGTATAAATCTGTAGGACAACTTGTAGTGTTTCTTTTCTCTCAGAGGATTTATGTCTTGGGCTCTTTCAAATTTGTATGAAGGTCTTCCCATCAAAGTATGAATATGGAATAGCGTCTGAGGCACCATCTTCTGAAGGTTTGTGTTTTCTGCCTTTTGAGCAGGTCTTCCAGTTGGCGACAGAAGGCAGCACAGTAGTGTTTTAACTTCACTGTCGTGAGCAATAGAATCTCTTAAAAGCCTATTCTAACAGCTAAATTCCTAAGTTGGAGATTTGGATAAAATAAGTGATTTCTACATTTGAAGCCAAGTGCAGTGTCACTGTTTGCAAGCACATTTTAGTTACTAATGTATTGTTTGTGCATGAGATGTATATATTAGACCATAAAGGCAACTCAGAGTGCTTATGCTTGGGTAGAATTACAGCTTTGCACAGCAAATCATAAATATCACATAATTCTACTGCCATTGGTCATACCGTTGGCTCCCTGACATTCTGAGTTTTGCTGTGACAGCAAGTGAAGTTTTGCACTCTGGATCCTCAAGCCTCTAACACTAAATCAAGGAGCACCTCTGGTAGCTAAGACAGCAAAGGTTTGTGATGCACAGCTGTGCCTTGTGGCTTGTTTTTGCGAGGAGAGTGTCTGTGAAAAATAAATCCCTCAATGCTGGGCAGCATCAGGCTCTGTTACACACAGCCCTTAGGTTCTGGGAGTTGGACTCAGTGATCCTTATGGGTCACTTCCAACTTGGGGTGTTCTGTGATTCAACTCTGTGTAGGTGTAGTGTTGGTTTCAGTTTGTGTACACAGTTGAATTTATAAGTTTTCTATGACTGTGAGCAATAGGTGGGAATGCCAATGTGGGGAGAACTCTCAGCTGGTGCAGCAAAATTCATGTGTGTGCAAGACACTTGCTTAGGTACTAGACAGTATGTGCTATATTGACTTTAGATGTGGTAGTACTGCAGCAGTTAAAAACGTGTCTAGATATTTTTCATTCCGAGGTAGAGCCAAAAAAAGCTTAATTTGAGACTTGGATATTGTAAGGTTGTACTCGATGCTCAAATCTCTTAGTAACCATAGAGATATCTCAACTTGGAAAGGATTCACTGGTTCAGCTTAATCATTCTTATGCAAAATTTGGATCCACAGAGAAGCTGCTGTGCTTCTCTCTACCTCAAAGCTTATGTTGCTTTGGATGCATTCTAAAAATGTTGTCCCCTTGGCACAAACCACAGCAAGGATGGTACTACTGTGTTACTTCTTGCAGTCAGCAAAGCCTAAATTCTTAGAGGAAAAAAGAAAAATTTCCACAGAGAAGAAAAGTGGTATCACCACTTGCTTCATGTGAGAAAGCCTGTTCATTTGGAAGGGAGCCTGATGAATCCAGCAAGGACAGGTCTGTTTGTGATGCTTGACCCCTTAGCTTATGATTACACTACAGGATAGCATGTATTCCTGTGATAAATCTGTGCCATTGACTTTGCTTTCAGGTTGTTCTGTGTTCATCCAAAAGGGAGGATTAGTATGCTGCTGTACTGCTCTAGTGATTTGCACTGGGCTTGGGATAATGGGACTCAGAGTAAGGTGTTAGGCAGTTCTTAGTTGCTTTCAAACCTGACAGAACTGAGTAATTTGTTTGCCCCATGGGTGCTTTACACATCAGTAGCTCAGGTCACATGCTGGGTTTGTGCTTCTTCTAAATGTGAGAGTTGGTTTGTATCTGGACTCCTGGCGTTATCAAATTCTCTGAAAGACAATTCTTGATAATCTTTTGCTGTTTTCCAATAATGCTTTCTGTGCATTCATTTTCAGCCAGCTCATTCATTTTCTGTCAATTTGGAGTAAACAACAAACACATCTTCCAGAGGACAAGTTGTCCTTGGGTTGTAGCAACCTCCTGATGGGTAACTGAGGATTGCTGCAAATGAGTGGCCTGGGGGCCATAGCACCAATATATGTGGAGCAGCTATTGGTACTGGAGCAGAGTGAGACAGAGCAATGATGTGCTCCCTGCTTTATGCTTTACCTGTGCTAAAAACAAATCTGGAAGATTTGCTATGTTTATTTATTTTTTTTTTTCTGTAGGATTTTTACAGCCTTTCAGGTAATGTTAGCTCAGAGGAGGGGGAAGTGATATGTTCTCTCCTCAGTGTGATGAGGGACTGTGATCTGCAGTCTGCATGGGAGGTCAAATGAACGTGGTGTTTTCAGCATTCGGGGTATTGCTTCTTGGTTAATAGGCCTGATACTGAGACATCCTTAACTACTGTACGTGGTCTCTCTAGATAAGACCAATCAGTCAGAGGATGGAAGCGTTGGCTCTGCTTTCCTCTTCTCATTGTGCTCATGTTTTAACAGGAAATCTGCTGGATGAAGAGTTTGTGACAAGTATATCTGCCAAATGGCTCAGAAGGTTAGTTAGACCTGTGTACTAAGGCTGATGATTTCCATTGGTGCTACTTAGAGTTTGTATAACAGCCTTATCCAGTGGAAATAGTACAGTTCTCATAGCAGTCTATTTCAGTGTTTTCTTTTTCCCGTCAGAGAGCTGCTTAACATTCAACACGAATCTGCTTTGCTGCGGTTTAAATCTATTACCTCCAGATCTATCCAATGCAACAGAGACTCTTCTTCAATGGAAAAACTCACATAACTCATTCTTTATGAAGTATTTTTCTTAGATCCTTGGTTGTTCTGGCCTTCTTCTGACCTTTTATCCGTTGTTATCCATGTTTTGAAATTCTGGACACAGTGCTCTAGCTGAGACCTTATTAATGCTGAGCAAAGTATTGAGAGGAAAGATTACATGGAACACAGTTTGTACTAAAATCTCCTGTTAAACCTTTCCAGTAAGGTGATTGCCTTTTCCAAGGCCATTTTCAGCTGATAGTCTGCAGCTCTCGGCTGCACTTTATTTCCTTAAATAATTTAAAAAATGAATTCAGCAACTGATTACTCCCACCTAAGCTTAGGAGCAGTGTACTTCTCTTGGCTGGATGCAGAATATCCAGGCTGTTTTTTCCATTTCTTAAAATTGTTTTGAATTCTGCACGTGTCATTTGGTATCACTGCAGTACTTCCGAGCTTCACCTCCTTTGAAGCTTTAGTAGCATAGTCCCCATTCCATCACCTTGATAATTAATGGAAATACTGAACAACAAGACATGCAGCAGACCCAGCAGAATCCATCAGTACGTCCTTATGTATTGAGATCATACTATGCATGAACACTGTTTGGATACAGCCCCTCCATAACCATCTGCTTCCCTATCCCATGGAAAGAAGTTTGAACGTGTTTTTTTTTTTTCCTCCTTATTTTGTTTCTGAGACTGGTGAGTAAAGCAGTGGTGAAAGCCTTACTTTGTCTGAGATCAATGGTGCCTGCTGTTTCTCACCTCCAGAAAGTTTGTTACATGTGGTAGAAGTAAAATATCTTTCTTTGGCCTGCTATCCTCCTAACAAACGTACCCCCAGCTGCTTCTCACCTCCTGGTTATCTTCTTGATTCTGACAAATGGTTTGATATGTTTCTGCAGGATATGGAGTTAATCTGATTGATTTATAAATCTCCCAGCTACTCTCTATTTAAAGAGCTGCACTACAGTGATATTTTCAGTTTTCCCAAAACGGACTCCTCTATAGAATCACAAAGATGAATGCTAATAGTTCTTCAGCTGATTGAGGCAGCTTTTTCAGCACCCTCACCTCCTGTTCACCAGCTTCTATCTGTCTGAAAGTTTGCTTCTTTCTCAAGAGCACTGATCACGCTGACCATTTACTCACAAGATGGCATGTTAAGATTCATTCAGAAAAGCCTCCAAAATGGTGGGGCTTTCCTCTTCACATAGCTTTCTGCTGTTCATTGCTAACAAATTCTTTCTCGTTGGTCTCTTTTTCTTTTTTCCCAGCCTTTCTTAAGCTGTCCCAGTTTGTCCTCTTCCCACACTTCCCTGTGTGAAGCTACTAGCTTTCATCCACATCTTCTTGATGTTTTTCCCTCCATAATCCTTCTCCACTCTCTCCTTCCCCTCCACCAGGACTCAAGAGGTTCGAGTCATGGGCAGCTGCCAAACTGGGTGACATTTGACTGGACCTGTCAAATTCTATATGTTAGTGCTTGGGTTTTTCTGGAAGTGTCTCTCTGCTTTTAATTTGGTGGGATCAATTCCCTGAGCTGGAAGTGAATTTATGAGTAGTTCTGTGCCCCTAACGCCATGCTCTCTGATGGCTATACTGCTTTCTGAAAAATTTCACTCAGATCTAACTGTGTTATTGGAAATGGTTGGAGCACTGTAATATGTGGGGGAGAGTTTTTGTGGTCCTTGAGAAATGCTTTATTCATAAAGAGCTAAAATGTCCACTTAATGCTTTCAGGAAAGAAACTTCAAAGAGATTTTTCTGCTTCAGAAGAGTGGGAGTCATGAATACTTAACTATAGGTGCATTCAAGAGAGAGATGTGGGATTTGGAGGTGGGAACTGTGCTTGTTGTGAGGCAAAAAATAATTAAGGTCAGGAAATGATTTGTAGTTCAACAGGAAAATCTCTAGAACAGTCTTAATTCCTAGTGGTGTTACCCTCTGTGAAGCAGGCGTTAACACTCCATCTTGCCCTAATTAGTTTCCTAGGCCATGTATTCCAGGTAAGCTCACCTTGCAGTTGACCTGGTGTGATCAACGTGGCATTCAGATGAACAACTGAACATCATGGGAACACTGCCGCAGGTCAGTGAAGGTCAGGAAGCAAAGACAGGTTGGGAGCAACAGCCAAAAATAAGGATTAGAAGTATGAGCTGTGTGTGAGAAAAGCTTTGTAGAATTTCTGGCCCAAATGAAATGGGTATGGAAGCAGAGAGTCTAGTCAGGAACTGTAACTTAAAATATTAATACTGACAAAGAACAGGAGAACAACTCCACTTACTTTATCTCAAGCCATTAGCTTTGATTTAGTGCAGCCGTGGAAGCCTTTCGGTACTTCCCTTAGTATCTTCACATTCTGCTTTAATAGCATTTGTTTAAATGAGGACTGGACCCTCAAGCAATATTTCTTTTTAACAGGCAAGTTCCAGCACAGGGTAATAAGTAAACTGGGAACAATATATTTTAGAAGAAGAAATAGATTCTGCCAGCTCAATTTAAGGAAATATTTATTACACATAATTTCTCAACTGTTTTCTGAGTAGGCAATAGAAAATGATCCTTATGAACTGCAAAATGAAAGGAAGGAAAGAATCTGCATCATTATGGGGACTTTAATCTTCTGTGTGATTGCTTGTCATTGAAAGTGATGTCTTTACTTACCTGGACTGAGGGCATCAGAAATCTTAGTCCCCAGAAGACCTCTTTTAACACTGGCATGCACCCACATCCTCCCTTTTATGTGTTAATCATGGACCACAGGCAGATGTGAGGAAAGGAAAACATTGCTGCTGTGAGGACACTTCAACAAATGTTTGAACAACTGAGTAAGAAAAAAAAAAAAAAAGGAAAAAACTGTGTAAAACACTCAGGAAAAATGTAGCTTCATGATGTAAACGTAAGAAGAAAGGACTGGTCCAGAAACTAATCAATGAAGGAAAAAGATACAGGTGTATATTTGAAGCTGACATTGCTTTTCATGACCTCGCAGATTCTTTCTTGCCGCGCTTTTCTTGTTTTTCTTTCCTCTTTTCCTATTTTCTTTTCTCCTCCTTTTTACTTTTCCTACAGATCTGTTTGTTTATATAAAAATGCTGCTTCTAAGTGTTGAAGCCCTCTTAGTATTTTAATAATGCTTGTTTTAGGGAAAATAAAAAGGAGCTGCTGGCAGAAGTGGTGCCCCATTAGCAAAGGTAACTTGCTCACCTAGAGATCTGCTCTTTCTCCCCCTCCCTCTCTGGCAGGCTTGTTTTGGCAATCCAAGCACCACCCAAATGTTTTCTTTCCCTCCGAGCTGTGAGTGATGACACTTGGCAGAGTGAAAATAGACTTGCTCCGTTTTGTGCTTGCATTACTACTTTGTTCCCACATGTCTTGTTTGGTGTAACTTACTGAAACCCACAGGCACCAGTCCCTTGGAGGTCGTGGTTCCTTGCAGCTGAGCGTGTTGCTGGTGATCTCTGGGAAGCAAAAGGCTGTGTGCAAGAAACAGAGGCTTAAAACACGTCCATCACATAGAAGTAATGTAGTTCAACAACTCAAAATAACTACTTTTTTTTCTTATCACATATCACACTGAGACTGAGTTTCAAGGTTATCGTTTTATCCATAGCTAAAAATGCAAATCTGTGTGCCATGTTTGGGAAGGCTTATCTCCACAGAATTGTTTATATGAGGAATGTTTCCCACTGTGCATCACAGTGATTTTTGTTTGGCCTGTGGCACCCCAAAATGCACTGCTGTGGAAGGGCAGTGTCTCTCCCTCTTCTCTTTCCTGTCACTATGAGCCTAGTAATCTCTTTGCAGACCCAGATCCAGATATTTTGCAGCTGCATTATTGTCATAGTGCTTCCTTTCACTTCCCTCTGTAGAATTATGAGAGAGTTTTCTATGTCTTGTTCTGTTTTGTATTGCTTTTATTAGTCACAAGAACCTAAATGAATTGATGGTCACAATTTCTAAGAAATCAATACAGTATTTTTTTTATTTTTTAATCCAGTTACCTGTGGCTTTAAGCTTCATTCTTTTTGTTAATCTGATCAAGCATCCTGTTTGCTTTATTTTGCTTATTGGAAGAGTGGTTGCTAACCCCAGAGTTGATGGCTTTAGTGTTATTGCACTTGTCTGTTTTATTTCCTTGCATTGCTCACACTTTTTTTCCCATCTATTTCTTTTATGGGGAGTCTTTGCAATGAGCATATCTTTTTCTTAGCTTAGTTCTTTGCCAAAGGACTTGAACAAGTTCTGTGAGTGCGGACAAAGTCTGGCCCATGGCCTGAAGATGGACTTCACTCACCTTTCTTTTACAGAAAATGCTTTTGCAATAGAAAACAGCACTGAGTCATTTAAGTAAGGAAAGAGAGAATAATGCATAGAAGGAAGTGTTCTTCTGGGGAGTATTTGAAGCATTTTATACAATCTATTAAGCAACCAGCTGAAGATGAAAAGCAAAAGAAAATAAGAATGTTCACATAGATTACCCTGGGTGTCGCAAAGAAGCTGTAGTCATTACACTGGATGTGCTGTAAGTACGCAACAGAAAACATCCCCTGTGCCTAAAGCACCTGTGGTGGAAGGCAAATGAGGGAAGGAGGGAAAGAGGGATATTTTAAGATGGGAATTTCAGGGAGGAGATTGATGGCACAGTTTTGCAAATACATACAAGGAGATGCAGCACAGGAGTCATGGGTCTCTCTCTGAGTGAAATTTAATAGGGGAGACTTTGAGTGTTATTTCCACAAATGCTAGATTCTCAGGGAAATGTAAGAGCACAGTGCTTGAGCTATGATGGCATGGGTGAGAGAGGTGGGAACACAAGGCTAAAATAAGGATTAAAAGTGTCCTTGTATTGCCAGAACTACAAGAGTAAAACAGAAACTGAGAATGAAAAACTGGGGACTGGGTAGTACAGTTTCCAACTGAAGGTCCTGGGCCTGGATCAGAGAAGGTCTGCTTGCTGGAGCTTGTCTGGTGCTTCAGGATTACAGTGCTTAGAATTCAAAAAGAAATGAGTCACTTCAGTGAAAAATAACAAACTGATAGAAGTAATAGTTCAGGAGTAG
The DNA here is from genome assembly GCF_019232065.1 of Centrocercus urophasianus. Classification (NCBI taxonomy): domain Eukaryota; kingdom Metazoa; phylum Chordata; class Aves; order Galliformes; family Phasianidae; genus Centrocercus; species Centrocercus urophasianus. The sequence continues at coordinate 5,832,778 of NW_024884744.1, read as the reverse complement.
CAGAAAGTTCTCATTCAGAATGTACTCAGTGAGGGGGGCAAAATGTGGTTTGGAAGTGAGACGTCCTAGATTGCTGAAAGAATGGTCCTGAACTTGGGCAGTCAGTTGCATGGGAGATGTCTGCATCTGTTTCCCTTCTGCAATAACACTAACAAATGGATTTTTGGACCCCGGGGTAGGGACACAAATTGACTGGGAGAAAGGACAGCATACCCAAACTTAAGTGTCTTGTTTTTTCCAAGGAGTTTTGTTTGTTAGAGTGATAGGTTGGAAGCCACAACTTTCTGCTGTTTGTGGTGAGGCAGCTCAAGCTCTCAGCACAGAGTAGTTGGGAAAAGGCAGCAGGCAGTGCTGTGCTGGAACAAGTCAATGCAGATCCAGTGTACAAACCCAGGCACCTTTTTATGTGGAGACGTTCATGTGTCTGTGATTTAATGGAAGAGAAAATATGATCTGAAGCCACAAAAATACATAGCTCTGGATAGTTTGGATTTGTCTGGGCACTGAAAAACAAAAACAAAATCAAATGAGAGCTTTGGCAGGAAGAGCTTTGTACAGGTACAGCTTCCAAGAAGGAGCTTTGAGGGGGCTGACCTGCACAGCCCTGACATAACTGTCCTGCTCACACTTCTTCCACTGGGTTCAGTAAAATGGACAGTGGAAGGGAAAAGCTGGTTTTAAACTTCATCTACTAAGTGCCTACTTAAATTTATGTTTTTCCCCTATGTTATTCTGTGCTGGTCTGGCATGTAATGACAGATCATATAATTGCAAATTGGAAGAGACCTTAAAGATCATTTAGACCCAACTCCTTTGCTACAGATGGGGCTGCCGTCCACTAGATCAGGTCAGGGCTCATATAACCTGGCCTTGGAGGCCTTTAAGGGATCAGGCACCCCCAGCTTCTCTGGGTGGTTTGTTCTCAGGCTTCACCAGGCTGAAAAATTTCCTCCTGAAACAATGTTTTGGCCTGGGATCAAACTATGTATCTTTCATGTGTGAAGTGATTGTGACAACTGCTGCTCTCCAGAAACCTTTCTCCTATCCGCTTTGGACTCCACTGGCTTCTGAGTAGCAAAGGTATGAAGTGGAGATGTAACTGAGCAGAGCCTTGGTGGTAAGGGGACAAAGCAGTATCGCCGTGCAGAAATGCAGTGTTTTTCCTGGCATCTCTTACATCTGACTGGATGTCAGATGCAATGGTACTTGCCATTCCCTTCTGGATGATCCTATGAAAAGAAAAGGCTGCATCCAATGCGTAGTGTGCTAGGTGGGAGATCAGGAGAGGGCCGATCAATTGTTTTATAAACAGTTTAGGGCTATTAGCAAGTTGGAGACATCTTCGGTAAGCTTTTGCAGAGAAAAGTGTTAAGAGCATGTAAGAAGCAAGGGCATCTAGTACTGTTATGTGACTGCTTTAGGGTATGCAATTGCTGTAAGGGTTGATGAAAGTCCCTGCTCCAATTGGTATTCAGCACAGAAGTTGGAAAAGTACTTGGAGTGCAAGCAGTCTGACCTGTGGAGGAAACCATGTGTCGTGACTTGCTAAAGGTTCCCTTGAGAGAAATGCAGGAAGAAGCAGGGTGCATCCAGTGTGTCACTGTCACATCACCTTCCTGCCCTGCTAATGTAACCAAAAATCAGCTGCAGAATTTCCTTTATGCACAGTTGAAGAATTGTTGACTATAGCCTAAGCATTTTTTTCTGAAGATGTTGGCATTGAAGGTTTAAATTCCTATGCAGAGTAGGAAGTTCTTCCAAATGGCCCCTGATGAATTCAGCCGTCTGTTGTTGTCGTTAATAAAATCAATATTTTCCCTGACAGAGAGACCTCCATTTGAGACAAATCATCTGCATAGTAGTTGATGACACCCCAGCAGCAGGATTTCCCTGACATGCAAAATGCGGTGTGTGTACTCTCAAGTTGTTTTGGTTCAGTCAGCTTGATTGAAATAACTTTAATTTTAAAGTAAAGAGCGTTTTTAAATTTGAAAGGTTAAACATTCAGATAAGAAATCTCAGAGTAGAGGATGAATGTCAAGCTTCAACTTGCTTGCACTGTCTCTGGTCTTCAGTTGAATTATTACTTACTGCCCTTTCCACTTACTTACCTGTCATGGCATTCTCTGGGGACTTGCACAGTGTTTCTTCTTGCTCCCCACATTTGGTGTGTGTCCATGAAAACTGACTCTTTGCTAGTTATCCAAATGCTGCACTGAATGAAACTTGGCTTACCTGTGGCATTTCTCAAGTGCTTTCAATATTTTTTTTCTAAATCTTGTATGGATATAAATGAGCTGATCTTCATATAACATTTTTCAGAGTACTGGGTGACATTGCTACCTTATGTCAGTGGAACTGAAGCCCAGAAAGGTAAAGTCTAAATTTGTAGAAAATGTCATCTAGTCTGGGCTGACATGGAGATTTTATTTTAAAGACATCTTAGCATTTAAAATGCAGCTCTAATTGATCTCAGCTGCAGCTGATGGCACTCAGCAAGTCCTGCCAATCTGCCTGGAAGTGCCCAAATGTAGGCAGCTGGGAAGTAGAAGTGATCCCTCTTGAGATGATTGCTTGCAAAGAAGTCCTGGGCCAAAGATGAGGAGAATTTCATTCCTAGGGGTGGCACTTAGTAACTGAATTGTGAGATAACTAGCCATGTTTCCTCTGTCATCCTCCTCTTCATTCAGTATGTCCTACAGTTAGTCATAGTGCAGATTTTCTATGTGGGCAGAAGATTTTTTCCAAATTTATTTGTATTTAGCAGCTATTAATTATAGGAGGTTGTTCTTAAAGATGGTTTTTCTTTACTGATCTCCAAATACTCTATTTTCTGAGTTCAAAACGTAAATGTAGGGGCAAAGCATTTCCCGTTTTCTCTCTTTGCACCAGACAAATGAGATGACGTTGGATTACTGCATTATGTACTGGAGCAAAAGCATCTTTGGGAGTAGCAGTCTATTCATTTTCTTCATTCAATTAATCAACAGAAGTCGTTCCAGATACACTTATTTCTTTCAGTTTCCCAGGAGCTTTCTTGTTCTTTCCTCCATGCTATCTGGCACCGATCACACGAAAAATCAAAAACAAACCACAAAGCAATAGCAGAGCTGTAATCACAGAGGTAGAACAACAATTAATATCAGGCTCATTGCAAATGACGAAGGAGACAAACACAGCCATGAAGAAAAGCAACACTTCCTGCACACCTGAAATATCACCAGAGGCAAATCTTTAAATTACATTTCTAGAAGGTAACTTTAAAAGGCTGTGTTTCAAGTCTTTCTGAATGCAATCATCCAAACCTACTTCATGGTTTAATTGAAGGTCCTCCATAAAACCTTTCCTGTTGATAGGTGAAGGTACAGGGAGCAGGGCCAGCAGCATCTCTGGGCAGTGGTCTTCATTGCTTACCAAGTCTCCCGACTTATGTGGTAACCAGAAGCTCTGGAAAAATCTTGTCAAATATGCTTGCACTGGTACGATTGCACACAGGTGTGCCTGTGTGAGTATGCACATCTATTTGCTACTATTGATTTTATTTTTTTCCTGATGATGTAGCAGCATCTATGCGTGGGAAAGAAATAGATGAAAACTGCTATTTACAAGAGTTAAATTTTACTGAAAATTGTAAATCTTCATTAGCAGACAAAATTCTGGAACGTGGTTATCCCCAGTGGCAGTGGTGAGGTACAGAGGTAATTAATCGAGGGACAAAATGGCACCAAGTGCTTGCTTGTGCTTGGCCTTGGTCCAATGATTCTCTGAGGAAAGAATGGTCTCAGTATGTGATGTTACAATGCACAGGATTTTTTTTGGAATTGAGGAACTCAAGCTTTTTGGTGTGTTTTTTTTTGTTTTTTTTTTTTTTTGTTTTTGTTTTTTTTTTTAAGATGCTGAAGCTCTCCGGATTTTTTTTTCCTAATTGGCAGTAAAGCAATAAGGCACTTAAAATGCAAACTATTACCATAAACAGAGCTTTGTTTTATATTTATGGCTTGTGAATAAAGATTGCACAAAGTGGTAACTTTTAATTTTGCATTTACCCAGCCTTGTTCTGCACTAAGCGAGGCTCTGAGGTTGTGTGATGGCTCAGCAAGGCTCACGTGCAGGGAGAAATGAATCCCTTACTGCCTGTGCCTTGCAGTGGGTCGTCCCCAGTGAAATAACCCAGGCCTGTCAGACAGCGACAGCTTCCTCTACCTGCATAAATAACACTGCTTTAAGAAATCAGGGACTACTGATGGTGCTGTAATAGATCTTAAAGTTCATACTGATGTGATCTCCCGTTTCCTGCAAGATGGTATTTCAAGCTGCCAGTTTGCTGAATATTTCTGCTGCATCAGCTGTCATCTAAGAAACGTGGATCTGATTTTATTTTTTTGAAAGAGCTCAGCATAGAACAAATCTCTCTCTTGTCTAGCTCTAATACTTCAGTTCCTACTACAAGAAAACCTGTAAAAAAAACCTTCCCTACTTTCAGGGCCTCAGCAGACTTAAACAACTGCCTGGAGAACATCCTCACATATCCCAATCCTATGTTGTACTGAAATGTTGTGTCTTCATACTGTTACAGCATGTATGAGTCTGTTGGAGCGCTTTGCAGCTTTCAGTCCTGAGAGGTTCCCAGAGCACTCAGCCATGTCCTTCGTGTTTGAATAGAGTTTTGTCTTTTTTTTAATGGGGGGAGGACCAAATGAAAACTGAAGGGGAAAAAAAAACCTCACTTTGAACCAAAGCAAAGTGGCTGTTGTTGGTATTTTCTTAGTTTTGCAATGGATGGAGAAGCAGTATTTGGAAAAGAATTGTTTTGATTAACTTGAAGCAGTTTGTTCAGTGCAAGTTAAGTACTTGAATTTGGTTGTTTGGTTTAGTTCTGTCTAACCATTGAAAGAGCTGCTTTAAATTGGAAAATGCCACATAAAAATAAAAAGCTGATAAATCTACTTTTGAAGTATTTTGAAAACAAATCAATTTTTCTGGCTGACACTGTTTTTCATTGCGACCAGACGTGGCAGGTAGATTTAGGTAGCTAAGAAGATTTGGGTAGAATTGCCATTTTGGGATGACTTCGGTTTTCTCAAGGTGTTTTCTGTTCAACAGAGCTGATGAGAGATGGACAAACATTGTTCTTATTGTCCTAATAAGAAAAGGATCATAGAGCCTTTAACACCTTCTGTTTTTTTAATGTTGTCCAACAGATGAATGGATGAGTTGCGTCTTTGGCCAAAACAAAATATACATTCATCAGCTTTAAGAGGATGTTGGCAACAAGTTGAGACTTAAAGATCTGTGAAATATCTTTTCAAAATTGTCCTTTCCCATTACTTCTTTTTATGCTTTGAGTGCAACTGTAAATCCAAGTGAATCTGTCTAGTTTTGTCTTGCTCTAAAAAAAGTGCACTGAAAAGTGAAGTTTAAGTTCTCCTTAAGATCTTTTGAGACCTAAGGTAATATTTTTGAAACTTCACACCTTGCCCTGACTCCATGACAGTGGCCAGTGGGTTTTTTTTTTTTTTTTTTTTTTTTTTTAGGGGAATATTTTTCTTTCATAGAAGTGCAGTTGACCTTAATACTGGTCTTGGTAGAACAGTTTGGTTGGGCTTTATGATCTTGGTGGTCTTTTCCAACCACAGTGGCAGAGGGCAAAATGGTGGCTGACACAGGATGTGAATTCTGAGAAGCTAAAATTTCATTGTATTTAGCATTCGGGTGAATATGGAGAAACAATGCTAAAGTGAATGATCTGCAAAATTGAGGTAAACAGTGAGCATAAGCAAGTTGCAAGAAAATGCATGTTGGGTCATTGCAGCCTGCCTCGTGAAATGCCCAGCAAGGCTGTGTTTCTACCACACTGTGCGTTGCACATGATATGGGATGAAAGGGTCTTGAAGAATTTACTGTCTCAGGTGACAGCAGGCGGAGCTAATGTGGGATTTGTCCTCCCATTTGACGTGGAGCTTTATCACAAAGGACAGACCAACGTGCCCAGAGCACGAATGAGGCAGAGATGGACAGTGACCAGATTTGTTGAGACTCAGTTCATTGCTTTTTATGCCACGAGGTAATCTGTCTTCCTGTTTGACTTATGCTCTGCTTTTAATCAGGTGCTGAGTGAATATCTTACTTTGAAAATCTAAACTAATAATGGACATAAAAATCCTGGTAAATAATAAGATGCAATAAGACAGTCATATCTTCCCTAACGACAGCATAATGAACTGAATTTAAAGTGAAATCCTATCACGAGCAGTCATGGCCCATTAGACAACGAAATCTCGTGTTAAACTGACTTTTTAAAGGCACTTTGCAAAAACTGAAAATGAAACAAAATTACTCGATATTGTTGGAAGCTGATTGCAGCCAGATCCCAGGGATCTTTCAAGGTAAAAAACCAAAGAGTTTCAGTGTTTTGCTTAAGTGAAGATACAGCTTCCGAAAGTGTCAGCTGTGAATTACGTGTCATCCAAACATTTCTACAAGATTTAACAGCTAATATCATCATTTACTGTTTATAATAGTGTACCCAGCAAGAAAAGGCAGAAAATGAAATGAAGAGGGAGGCAGAGATCCTTTGCCTGTGTTGATTGCTGTTCTCCATGGAACAGGGAGAAATGAGAGGTTTTGGGATTATTACAGATTTTGAAGAAAGCATTTCAAAAACTGCAAGTGGGATGATTTCCCAAAGACAACCAAAGGGAGGTGCAGGGAATGGAAATGAATGTGGGGGGGCTCGTTTTACTTGGTAAGTGTTCCAAAACAACCCGGTCATAGATCCCTGTGCTGTTGTATTTATCTTCTTCAAAGCAAATTAAACACAGCTTTCTAATCAGCAATGATTATTGCAAACTAGACTTGGCATTAAAATTTAAAATGTAGGAAAATAGTAACTGTAAAGGTCCAAATTTTATGGAAGACCAGAATGTAGGTTCCTATGTGGGTTCCTATCATGACTCACTTTGGAATCATTTTTATGAAGGCGATTTGAAAATGGAATCATGAACTCAAAGTCCTCCAAGCACTTGAAAAACTCTGTTATACTTTGTATTTCCTTTATTTCAAGTTTGGATGTTCTGTGTTGACTTCTATAGTTGGTATTACTGATATTTTAGGTATGAGAAAAGTATGTTTCAATACCTTTTTAAAAGAGTTCCATTGCTTTCATTGAAGAAAAAGAGGCCTTTCTAATGGAAGATTGCTATCTTAGCAGTTTTTACAAAGATAAGGCATACAAAGAAAGCATATTATATTATAGTGCAATGTGTTTTGTTGTTTCCCTCCTTCCTCACTCCCTTTTCTCTTTAAGAAGCATCTGTTCTGTGTTATTTCAGTTATTTCAGCTCTTGGGTAATTCATCTAATGATTACATAGATGTTGGCTGGAAGGCAAGACAGTACGTTGTAGAGGAAGCTGTAGAGAGGCTAGTAAACACAGGCTTAGGTAGTTTTAAGGGAGGCAAAAACAAAAAAAATACCCTGTTCTGAATGATGTTCTGAATGTTCTGTTCTGTTCTGAATGTTGGATATCATCAGTCTGCATTTTCAGAAGAGCTGCACATTTAGTTGCTGTTGTTGTTCCCAGCAGGGGCTCTCACTCTGAGTTCTTTTGGAATCTGACCATTGGAGATTATTTTGATCCATCCCTGAGTGAGAACACAAAAGCTGAAGTAAATTGTTTCATCAATACAAGTTTATAATTTTAGTTTAAGGATGCCTAGGGCACTTGAATACAGATAAGAGTTCTGGGTGAAAGATAACTGTGCATCTTGCTTGTGTACCTATCTGGCATATGCTGTTTAGAATTGATTGGTTTGGGGAAGTCAGACTGAGATGGAGAGGATGTTGTCTGGAAGATGTTTGTGGTTATAAAAATTGGTTAAATTTTAACTACTATTATTTGGACTGACATAGAATGGGACAGATGGGTTTTTTCTCATTTAACTGTGGTGAAAATAGACCTTGATTCAGCTGTTTCTTTTCATGCTAATCTGCTTACTTTACCGTGGTCCTTGGTTTGCAGCAAAGGAATGAGAATTGTTGCAACACCACTTGTGTCAGCTGGTAGTGTGGGCTCGTAGGCAGAAAACATTTTTCTGGTCAGCCACAGCATTTACCAGTAAATTATCAAATGCTTAGTTCTTTGGACCTTGAAAGTAGTAATTCAATTTCTATGCTGAAAGCTGTGGAACAATGAAAGAGCAAATTGTCCGTTCGTTTTGCTATCAGTTAGGGTTTAAAAAAAAACAAAAAAAAAAACAAAAAAAAAAACAAAACAAAACAAAAAAAAACACAAAAAAAACCAAAAAACCCAGGAACTGGTTTCCACCTCAGCAGATCATAGGAAATAATGAGCTGGTACTGAAATAAAGCTCCCCAGCAGGGCTAAGGACATAATATCAAGGTGGTGATAAAAACACGTAAGCATGTTAAACAAAAGCAAGCTCTGCTCTGACAGGAGTCCTAGTGGTAGTGAACTGCTCTAGATCAGCCTTGGCTAAAAGACCACATGGAGTCAGCAGTATTCCCTGTAAATAATAATCCCTACTGTAGTTCCTGTTGCAGCCTTGGGGCTTTTAAAACCCTGCTTGTCCTGTAAGCATCTTCCTGCTCACAAGACAAATTTCCCTGAGAAAGACCAAGCTTTTAAAACAAAGAACAAAAAGGCAAATAATAAACAGTCCATAAATGCCTGTTTATTCAGTGAGTTTTTGGTTGCATATGACAGGTTAAGTGGAGGGAAATGAAAGAAGGATCACATGAGCATTTGCAGATGACAACGTTGTACATGGAAGGAAAATAATTCACAATTAGGAGACAATCTTTGCATTTCTACAAGTACTCTCTCGAATAATGATGTGTATAAGGGGTTGAAGCTCAGGCTGGCATCTTTGGAACAAGCTATTTGGACTGGTAAAATCCCAGTGCTACTTCAGTGTGCTTCATTCATTAAAGCATAAAAAAGTGATAAAGGTAAAGCTCTATGTGGCAGTGCGTATGCTTTGGGTATGAGCCTTAATGACTGCAGAGCAGTGTTGAAGGAAGCAGGCGATACGCGATTTTGCAGTAGCGTATTAGCTGACATAACAGGTAACGTGGCAGAATCATTTTGAAGCAGATGCTGAGAAGTTTCCATCACTTATCTGTGGCCACTGATGATGTGTATGGAAACCCCAGATCACCACCATGTTGTGATTTTCTTCTCTAGCAATTGTGCCTATGACAGAGGTGAAGAGGCAATGATTGTTAGTGGGAAGAGATGACTTTTTCTGAGGGATGTGTGAATGCGTTGTCAAGATTGGCAAGCTACGAAGGGAAGCACCCTGAATGTCTGATTGTGCTTGGCAGGATGGGAGTGGGGAAGTGGAGTTCATGAAAGAGAAATTGCAAAATTTCTTTTGATAGACTGAATTGAGTAGAGACTTGATTGAAGAGGAGTTGCCATTTCTACAATTTCCGAGAATGATTTGGAAGTAATGGGGTTTGTGTGTAGAGCTAAATAACTGGTAATATGTATCTGAAATCATGCACAGTCAGCTTTCAGGAGTGGAGAAAAAATGTCAATGAAGTCAAAGCTACTGCACAGACTGCAATAGCTGCAGGGTGATATGGGGTCCAATAAGGGGGATAAGTGAAGAAGGAATTAGCAGACCAGCCGGAAATCATTTAGGCAGCTGCTTCATCCCTTCACCTGCAGCAATTCATGCAGGGAGTACTGCTGCCCTTATTTCCCACTGCAGAAATCTCAGAAGGCAGCAAAATTTCAATGAGGAAGTGATGACAGCTCTGGGAATGGAGTTCATAATGGAAGCAACAAAGCATCCTCATCTTCAGCATGTATTTGTGCTCCTGTTATATAGATCTCCTATTTCATTTTATCTACATGACTAAAAAATAGTGTCTAATATTTATTTCTGAACTAGTTCCTGAAAGAAACAATGCATGTGTGATTGCTGAGTCTTTTTCCTCTCCAGTTAGCAGCTGGCAACTTTTGAAATAAAGATAGAAAGATAATTATGCTCCCACAAGCTAATTGTAGAAATTGGCATCAGATGGGGAAGGAGAGACCCAGATTAGTCCTGGAGGAAAAGGCTCAGCTCTGGTACTGTATGCTTTAGCTTAGCATGGCTGCAGGGAAGTCATTTGCTGGGGAGCATGTTTGTCTGCAGGCTGCTTGCAGCAGAGATTCGTCCTTACCTGCAGAGTTAATTCTTGGGGCAGGAGGAATGGGGGAGAAAAATGGTGCTGTTGCTAACAGGGAGCGTCATAGGAGAAGATACATTAATCTGTAGGGAACCAGGATTATGGGTTCTGCTGCTTGAGGAACGTATTATTTACCTGTGGGATAACAGCTCAGAGTAAATATTTATTTTCTCTATGGAGCAGGTGAAAATAGAATTGACTCCTTTGAATTTCTCCAGAGCCCAGCATAATGTTACTGAACCAACTCTATGCTCACCAAAGGGGTTTTTTCAGGTTAATATTCTATGGCCAAAATGCTAAGGGCCTTGAGTTAGCCTCAATTTGAGCCTTACCTTCTAGTTTGGCACATAATGAACTGACTCTTTTGAGTCTCTGAACATTCAAATTCCTTCTGAGTCAGTGGAAATGATTGGCACATTTGAAATTTGTGTCACATTTATATCAAAACACAGCTTTGATAGTCTAGCTCGATGGCAACACAATTTAAAGATATGCACTGTGTGACTTCCCTTTGGGCCTCTGGCTGGTATTTCTCATTTCCCACAGCTGTGCCCTGCAGCGCTACTCAAAAGTACATGGGTTCCTATTTCATCTTTTATGATGCAACTGAACTAGGGCTGATCCTGCAGAGGTGTGGAGTGGCAAAGATGGAGCTCTTCATGGCTTTCACACTGTAGCCTTTGCTGGTCCTGCCTTTGTGTTTCTAGCAGGTCACAGGAAGCATGGCATTCTGTTTCATCAAAACACAGCGTCCAGTTTGCCCCCATCTCCCTAGATGAGCACTTGCTGCTTTCATTACTGTTTGATGTGGATCCTGCTAGAGTAGCAGCCCTGCAAAGCATCTGCTGTGTGCTTGGTTCTCTGCTGGCAAGGAGGGGGGGGGGGGACTGAAAGGAGGTAAAGAGAGAGAAGTTGGAGGCAAGCACAGGGAAACAGAAAAATAGTGCACGGGAAGAGTGATTGCAGTAAGTTACCTATTCATACTGCTGTCTGACTTTCATGTTTGTCCTGAAGGTTTTAGAAAACATCGAACTGTTTGAAACATGATTGGTAACTTTTTAATTAAATTCCTGCTAACCATCCTTTTTATCTAGTCTAATGTTTTTATGGTACTTCTCTCTGGCACATCACTCCATCCAGTTTGAACTGCTGTAAGTTGAGGTTTACAAGGCACTTTCACAAGGCTGCTGCATATTCCAATGTCTGAGACAGAAACTGTGCTTTTTGATGCCTCTCTGCTGAAGTTTGACCAAAATGTTTTTCTTAATCCCTGCCATTATTCTGTGTTTATATTAAGCTGTACAACTAATTAATTCTCAGTGCTGAAAAATTTCTCTTGCCATTACTTTCTCCTAATCATTCCTTGTACATAGACTTCCTTTCCAAGAAAGTGTATGTAAGTTTTGCTGAAACAGGTCTGTTGCTATTATTTTCCTGGAACTTCTGAAGAAAGGGAGGTATCTTACATAAACACTTTTCTGCTAACTGTAGAGTGAATTTTTAACATCAGGTTGGTAATAATAGATTCCTGCTAAGAAAACATCCCTCCATCCTCAGCCCCCAAATGGCTAGTAACTAAAATGTTTACATGCCTGTTATTGCCATCGCTTATACAATCTAATTCTTCAGTGCTGGTCCCATCACTCTGTAAATTTCAATTATGTTATTAGCAATACCTCTTCAGTGCAGTAATTGGTACACTCACTTTATCTAATGGGGTATTTTTCATCTAATTGACTTCAAATTTATCATATAAATGTCAAAGCCAAATTTTCCTATAATAACCTATTATCTCTGCTGTTCTAGCTCACTGCACCCACAAGAAACAGAGCAATAATAATCTTTTGGAATAATGAAGGACAGCAGTTTAATTCACAGGGTGCTGAGCATAATGACAGCTACTTCTTACCTGTCAAAACCAGAAACTTTTAATATATTCATTTAATTAGACTGCAGGTCCTATTCAGGTGGTACTTTTCATCTTACTATGGATGAATCTGGCTTCTGCTAGAAAATGAGAATGTCTATTGTTTAGGTGATGGACTTGTTGTGAACATGTTTTTAGACGTGTATTCCCATTATCAGAAGCTTTCAACTTTCTCTCTTTCTGTAGTGTAATCAATTTTAGCACAAGAAATATGCTGTTATACCATGACACAGAAGTGGTAAAGATACGAAGAAAGAGGCTTTTTAATGTGTAAATGACTTTTTGAGAACAAATACATGGAGGAGAAATGGTGCAAGTACAACCATCAATCCCATAGATTTTACATAGGTTCAGCTAAAACTGAATTACCATATCAAGTTCCAGAATTGAGATTTATCATTAAATAATTCTGGAAGTCAAGGCAGGTGAATGGAAAGCTCTAATGGTGAACTTGAGTTACAAAATGGTAAACCTGGACTTAGAACTGTGTCTCTTTTTAAATTTCATATATATGTATTTAAGACTTTTAAGGACATTTTCTCTAAGATACGTGGCTTTGATACTTCTCATTCTAGCATAAGGCAGAAGGGATGCAGTCGCAGGGGCTGCATCGCAATCTTGTGAGGACAAACTGCTGCCATAGCACTGTTTATGGGAGTGCCATGCCGTTGTTTACCGGTATTGTTTTGCATCATTGGAAAGCAGATATTGGTGACAAGTTTCCTTCACTATCTTCCTCTAAAGGAGAAGCCTGCAGAGAGGGTTCTCTCTATTCCTTTCCTTTATTACCTTCTTGTGCATATGGACAATATGTGGATCTTGGTGGATTCATTTTTGGGTATGAATTGATAAGATGCAAACTCCTCTTCCTAAGAAATACAGTTATTCTGCCATTATAAACTTTTTAGTTTTGCATGCATCAAGCAATGCCTTAAGTTCAGGGAAGAGGCAAAGTTTTAATGCTGAGAATTGATGGGACAACTTCCCAGCTTGCCCCTTTAAGATGTAATTAAAATTACCATATTTGTCATTGTGATTTTTTTGGACAGAAGTATCACACATGAACAGAGTAGCGGGTTTCAGCACACTTGCAGAACTGAGCTACACGTGTAAAATAGTCTCAATGTTATGAAGAGGCTCCAGCTAGAAAAAAAAGAATGATCATGAAACTGGAAGCCATGATACCCTTCAGTATATGCCATATGGCAAACATTTACATGGCCTTACTTGAGAGGTAGGAGTTTAACCTGCATAAATTGAACTTGTTGGCTGAAAATATTCCTTCTTTATAGAAATCTACTAGCTGTAAGCAGTGGGGAGATTCTTACATGGAGCAGGAGAAGGAGGGATGGTTTCCTAGAGTGGGCTGGAAGCATTCATCCTGTGGGTGTGATCTTCAACGTTTAAATGAGATACCAAAGAAATTAAGTAAGAAGTCAAAATGTTCTACAGAAGTTTGCCCCCAGCAGGTTATACCTTCACAGTGTGAGGGAAAGGTTTTTTGGTACTCAAAAGAAATTCCTAAATAAGTGCCCCAAATATTTTAGGTAATTATGCACAAAAATAGAAGCAAGTTGAGCCCCAGGAGCTCCCCACTGAATCTGTTTCAAATATTTTCAGGAGCTGCATTTTCCTTTATCCCCATTCCTTTACTGCATAGTGCACATCTGTCACTCAATGGTAGGTATTATAAAATATTGGCTGAAGAAACACATTAAAAATTTCAAGGGAAATGTTCATCAGCACAATTCCTTTGTATTATAAAAAAAAGAAACTAAAGTGCATGTTGGTTTTTTTTTTTTTTTTTTTTAATGGTAAATGTTGAGAATATTTTTCCAAGTACTTGAAAATACAGAAAGAACACTTTCTGTGTATTCAATGCACGAATGTCTAAAAGTTCAAAGGTTTTGTTTAATGTGACATGTCCAGATATATTAGGTTGTGGAAGGAAGGTTTACATGATCTTTTGAGCTCTCCTCATTCATTTGCCCTTTCAGTCTTGGCTCTCTTGGGATTTCATTGTTTCATATTCTTTATAAAACCAAGAATGGGGCAAGGGATGCTCCTAGCAACCTTCTCTAGAAATATAAATGAGTGGTGGAATTATTGAGGAGCTGGTGTGTGGTGTTCAAAGGAAGAATTTTTGATGTGAAAAATGGGAGTAAAAAAATAAAAATAAAAACAGTAGGTGTAGGAGATGAAAAACTTTAGAGAAAATATTATAGGAAAAAAGACAAGGAATGAGGCATCCCTATGGAAATGGTTTCTAGCTTCTCCAATAAATCTCTGTGGTGGTTTGAAAGCCACTACAGAAGACAGTTTGACAAGAAGAGAAAAATGTTATTTGTTAAGAATTTAACAGAAGTAACTGTGCAAAGCCTTGAAAAAATGCATAGCGTGACTGTACAGAATGAACACGTAACTGCTGTCTGAGCTGTGACCTGTACACCCAGGCTGGAAGCTGTTTCTCTTTGAGGAAGGTATCCTGCTCCCAAATGCCCTTCCTGTTACCAGTGAGTTGACAGAAACTTGTTGCAAGTTCTCATAGACATTACTGAGGACTAGTACCAGAAGAATCATTTGGCCTTTTGGATGTGTTGATTCATGGAGTTCCCTTTTGGATTCTGAGCGAAATATGATAATAGCTTAACTGTATATATATTAAAAAAAAAAAAAAAAAAAAAAAAAAAAACAAAAAAACAACTGTATAGAAAGCATCCATCAATTTTCCTTTCAAGGAATAGTAATAAAGTTATCTAAGAGTTACCTCGTGTTTCTCAAAATGTAAATATATGACACAACATCAAAATAATTTAAACCTCTGCCCAGAGCAATTGTTTACAGCAGGGCTCGACTGATCATTATTACAGATAGCTATGTTTTAGTACAGGGTCTGCTTACAGCTTAAGGATATGCTGTTGGTTTGGTGTAGGTTTTTACTTATTCACTTGTCTGTAGCTTCAGATAAATTAAAATGGAAATTGTGTGCCTAGATGTTTCACGCAGCTTTAGAAATATCAGGTTTTTTATTCTTCCTTTGCTGGAGGGCCAAATGTCTTCCATCAGTAGAAAAATGACAGTTTCTGAGTGTGGGTTGGAAAGACAATTTGAATTGACATCTACTTTCTTTAAAGTTTCAGCTCCTTAAAATAACTGTCCTTTCACAGAAAGAGTCCTGTCTCAAACAAGTCAGAAATGAGAATTCACACATTAAAAAAAAACAAAACAAAACAAAAAAAAAAAACAAAACAACAACAAAAAAAAAAAGCACACAAAATAAACCACAAAATCAAACCAAAACAAATAGCCCTATAGAAAATGAATTAGAATTGCTGCAGCTGAGCCATTATGATTTTAGATTACCTAATTGCGGTGCAGTAAAAGGTATTGCTGCTCCAAAGTGATATAACATAATCTGCCTTTTCAGGCTGGTTCAAATAACTTTGGTCTGCTGTGTCTGCCTGTGCAAGAACTGCAGTGAGTATACGATATAAGGCAACCAAATTTAATACGTCTATCCTTTCATGTCAGTGAGTTTTCCAGATTAAAGAGACCTTATAGTTGAATGAGCTGCATAGACACGTGAGAGAAATAAAAAAAAAAATCCATTTCTGTGCACTGAGGAGGCTGAATTAAGTTTATGTGATTAAATAAAGGAATCCATTAACACATTTCCTTCTATTCCTGTTCCATATGCATTATTAAATGCAAAATCCAGTTTTAGAAGGTTTACAGATATCTTCTTATCGAAGATCTTCATAAAGAGTGAAATAGGGAAATGTGTTCTGAAAAGATGTGCCAGACAGGTGTTTTTTATAGTGCTGAAATGAAGAAGAGATTACAGTTTACACAGAAGAATGGGAAATACACCAGGTTAGATATCCAAACACTGCACATGTACACACACAAGATCTTACCTAATCTGTGAAAAATGTACATGAGCACAGCTTTTTCAAGTGTCAGGCAGTTCAGATTATTTGGAAGATTTTACCAACTTTTGGGAGAGAAAGGAAGCCAAAAGGGGTATTTGAATCCTGATAGGCCCTGTGACTGTATGGCAAATTGGGCTTTAGCTGCTGCTGCTTGTCCTCTTTGTTCATGCGCAGGTGTTCCTGCAGCCTGGTTAGGAGTTGGACATGGTGATCTTCGTGGGTCCCTTTCATCTCAGGATATTCTATGATTCTATGGCCAACAGAAGTGCTTGATCAGATTCATTGGAAAGTAGCAGTGTTGGGTTGGTGTTTCTGTTCCTGATTCAGGATATTCCTGAGTAGTTTTGGTTCCAGCTGTAGCAGTGCTGATCACCTCAGGATTTCTCTGTTTTGGTGAGGTTCCATCCCCTCTGGGGCCCATATTCTCCAATCTTGTGCCGATGAGTATGTTTACATAAGTATTTTTCTTTGGCTGCATGAAGAAAATATACTCTTGTGTAAGTATTTGCCAGACTGAGCCTTAAATCTGCAGTGTAGTATTTCCCTGTACTGTTAAATATTCATCATGCTTTACTCTAGAGATGGCTGTATTTCAGTGAAGAGCTGAGCTGATAGATCAAGACGTTGAGTCTTGCCAGAATTTCACTCTGAGTAGTTCTGCTGAACAAAACCGGCCTGCAACAAGCCCAAGTAAGCTTGCTCACCTGGGTAACAACTGATGGATCAATTCCTATTTCTACAAATGTTCAACGGAGGATATATTACATTTTAAAGAGATATTTTATAATGAACTCACCGAGTACCCAAAAATAATTGTAAAAATTTCTTCTTAGATGAATGATACAGCAGTCTCTGAAATGGTTGGATTTTCACAGTGTGTGTGGATGTAATGGTGTGCTGGACCTATCTGGTTCCTCAGTCAGCTGCTATCAGAGCCAGGGTGCAAGATGGACCTTTGTTCTTATTCTCTACTTGAAATCCTTTGATGCTTTTTGTCAATGTAAGTAAATGCCTAATAGCTTACGTGGTTCTCATCTTCCTAATCAAAATACTTCGAGGAGAGAGCTCTTGAATTCTAGGAATCAATGGAAAACGCACACTGACATTCCCAGTATTGAATCAGGTCCCAAATGGTTGTATGAGTGATACCATGCGTAGGAAAATGGAACTGTACTGTGCTGAGTTGTTAACTGCCCACAGTAATAAAAATACTTGTTATTTTTCTCTTCCATTGATTCTCTGAGTTGCTTATGGGCAATTCCAGTTAATGATAAGCAGGTTTCAGGTATGTATTTGAGATCTGCATGTTTCCAAGTATTTATTTAAAGTTTTATACTGATTGCATAGAACTCTAGAGCAGAGTCTCCAGATGTTGAATATGCTGCACGAACCAATGAAGTACTCGTGTATATTAGCATCATTGACAATTGTTATGAGCACAAACAAATTCAGTCTTTCATTGCCCATTGTGCTCGAGTACTTTGACTTAATGAACCCCATCCTAGAGAGAACTCTATTAGCGCTTGCAGATGTCGCTATAAATGTAGGGGTAAAGAAAAGCTTTAGGATGTGAAATAATCAGGCTGTATACTGCCAATCTCTTGCTGTTAGTGGAGTATTTGAAATTCTCAAATTGGTTTCTTCTGAATGAATACTGAATTTTAAACTCCTGCTTGCAATTCTTTGTCACTTAGTTAATAAGACATGCTTGAGGGTGACTAAATTCCATCTCCAAGAAACTTACCTTTTTTAGAGATTCTAATCTGCATCACGTAATTAGAGTATCACAAGGACTCTGAAAAGGTGATAAACATCTTAGAATGCTTGATGGATAACATTGCGTCCTAACAGTTGTGGAGAAAGGACTGCTCTTTGTTAGCCCAGGTGTTTTATGGACAGTTGCCTCTTTTTAGGATCTGTGCTAGGCGCTATTTTTTTTTTTCTCTTTGGATACAAAAATCTGTTGTAAATTTTCATTGACCTCATAACTGTCTATCTGTTCCACTGAATGGGCTGAATTAATGAAACTCCAATGCTCAAGGTCGAAATGCTGTAAATAGTAATTCAGTGCTCTGCAGAGTCCCCAATGATGTCTGTGTGCAATAAGGCGCAAGGAAGCTCAAATGATGACATTTTGCCCAAACAATCTGCTCAATTCTATTGCTGTATCAGGGTCTTTTGATGTCTCTGCAATGTCATCTAAAGTTTCCTGCACTGTTTTAGAGGGCCTTCTGTGCACTTCAATTATAGCTTTTATTCAGCAATACCATTTAATTCCTGACACTTCAGTTTGACAGTCTCTGATTTAGCTGTTATCTATTTTTCTGCAATGTCAGGAGTGGCATGATAAAGTGGGCACTTTGACTATAAACAGGATCTGGACAGTTCAATAAAAGTTCCTTACATGTTTAATTCCTTGCTGTCATGGCATCAGCAAAAAGCATATAAGAAGATTTAAAGTGATCTTAGTTCACTTCCTTTAGCTCACCTAAACACAGTCCATTAATGCATTTGTGCTCTATGCATAAACGCATATTAATTGCAATGCATGCTATTTTTGTGTGGCAAGACAAATTAGGATTCAATTGAAAATTTCAGCCATACTTTTGCATTATAAGGAAATCTGCACTATACGGAGGGCCCAGATGATCTCTGCATGTAACGGAAATTATAACTAAATTCTTCAAAACCAAGTCAGTTTGCTGAGGTTGTCACATTAGCAGTTGTTTCATGTGTGTGACAAGGATGCAAAATGAACTCGTTCTCTATATAGAAAGTTTAAATCTATGGCCTACGAGTAGAGAACTCGGTGAGTCTAAATTTCACATCTCCATTCATACAATTTAAACTTACTTTTCAACTTTGTAAGTGAAAAAGAAAAATCACTATGCCACACAATTACACATGGATGAATGTTTTATTTAAGTAGATGTATACAGCATGTGCAAAAATAAGTCCTCTAAACTTCTGTTTGTGAGCTGTAGCTGCAAGGCTTTCTTGAAGATGTAGCCTGTGCCATTACTGCTGTGGTTTTTGTTTTGAACTTTATTTGACTCTTTTTTTTTTTTTTTTATTAAGTCTCAACAACAACTGGCAGTAACTTCTACATCTTTTCTTCTGTGTTTTTGCTATAGCCTTAATGGGAGCTGAATTAGTGTTTGTTAACATTTTCTGTTTTTAATAGTGAGAAATGCTGGAATCAGTTAAAAATAAATAAATAAATAAATAAATTACAGCCTCTTAAGTAACATGGACACAATGATAACTCCAGACTTAAGTAGCCTGTTTGCAATAGCTATGTAATGAAAGGTTGCAACTGCCCAGAAACAGGTTAAATAGCAGAGGTATTATTTTCATTTCCTTGTGGAAACCAGACCGTGGCCTATGCTTTCCTTATTACCTAGCCTGTACGGAATTAATTTTGAAGAAAGAATATTTAGAAATTATGGGAATACTGGTAGTAGTAGGTTTTGGTAAGTGATAAGCCTGTGAATAGTCTTGGAATGCTGCTGGACTTTGAAACCAAAGAGATGAGCACCTACATACTGTCATCTCTCTGCTGGTTGCAAACCTGTTTCTCTGATTTCATGGGACATGTGCTGCCACTGAGGAGAAATGTCCAAGGTACAGAAATAAACACCTGCATCCTATTCTCACTTAGTTTCTCCTTCACTAACAATAGATTTCAAGCTGCTAACTGACTCTAACTGCTGTCCCAGCAGGGGTTAATTATAAAATAATTGCAATGGATGCACTGTTTGATCTGTTGTGCATGTAATTTTCATAATTTTTTGTCCTTGTTAGTGTTTGAATACAGAAGTCTGGTAAAAGTGAATGAAAGCAATAGGACTTGATATAATTTTTTTATTCTCTTTTTGCTCAGTCAGCTCTTTATTTAATGCAACAGTTACCAGTTGATAACGAGTACATTTGAAAAGTCAGTTTGAAGAACTTTTCTCACAGTTTGGCCTTTTCTTGTTGCCTTCCGTTTTAGCTGACTGCAATCCATGTTGCAAATGAGCTGGTTGGCGGGGGAGGAGGGGAGGGGCAAGGCAATTAAAAAAAAAAAAAAAAAAAAAAAAAAAGCTAAGTTTATGCTGGGAAGAGAACAGGCTATTGCAATTTTAGTGAGAAAGTAGAGCTTAAGAAATGGATAGGTAAGTCTTGAGACGCTGTCCTCTAGGCATACTGTAGCTTAATAGCCAGCATGTGTCAAGGTAATAAATGCATTAGAGAAATATTCTTAATGGGAAAGAGTAAATCACCTCCAGATTCAGCAGAGCTTACTCAGGAAAGAACAGCTATTTGAGATTAACTTCCTCCAACTTGAAAAACAAAAAACAGCCAACAAAAAAAACCACCACAAAATCATGATGGGCCTGATTCTTATCACTCTTTAGAGTGGTTTATGTCCATGGTCTATGAAGGAAGTTGCTTCTGATTTCCACCAGAGAGTTAAGATGACAGACTCTCAGCCTCTGAGCACAGCAGCAGTAGTGACATGCAGAAGGCTCCGTAGGATCACAGCTCAGATCCTCCGTGTTTTCCTCAGCTCTTGGTACACGGTTGGATCACAGAACTACAGTAAACTATGCCAGAACACACTTCTCTGTTGTAATTCTCTCATTACTGAGTTGTAGGCTGGTTGCAAAGGAGGGGAAATACCTATTAGAGTACTTAACCCATCATTTCTGCTTTACTTGGACAGATAAATTTCTCCTTCATGTCTCCCTTCAGACTTTCTGTCTGTCTTTGATATTGAACTGCCTAGTAAGAACCTCTGTGCCTGCAGGGCCGTGTATCCTGGGACTCAGTGTGGTTCAGGATCCAGCTTCAGTGGTGGCAAGAAAAGCAATTACTTGAAGAAAGTATATGAACCTCGCTGCTTTGTGCAGTCCACTCTTCTTGTACATCCCCAGTATCCACAGTCATGAATGTTGATACTCTTTTTAGTGTCTGGCTTTGGACTTATTGCCCATGAACTTGCCTAATCCATTTTTTTTAAGAAGTACTAGCTTGTAACCGAGTACCTCTTTGGTCTACATATTTTGTAGACAAAAGACATGGCTTGAGTACTTGTCATTCTGGTGTTGCAGAGTTTGGTGAACAACAGTTCTGTATTCAGTCATGCCCCTCTCCAGGGCAGTCTGGAATACGTTTTATTTTTTTTAATTGATGTTACAGGCAGTGGTATCAGTGCTTGTTAGATGACAGATTTTAAATTTTCAGCAGCTCTTACTTTAATTCAGTAATTGGAAACAGGAGTCTAGCAGAACAGTCCACTGGGCATCAGGATGGAAAGCTTAACAGTGATGTTGCAAGGAGACTTGTTAGAGAAAAGTTACTGGAAGAGCTCCTTAACAGCCGTGCCCGGCTAGCATTCAATGTGGACAGGGAAAACTGGAAGCTTAACAGTTTGTGAAAGACATTATCAGGTAATTTTGTGAAGAAGGCTGAATTGATGTCTGATTAAACTGTGGAAAATGTGTCTTCATTCATACCTCTTCCTCTGCTCTTCTGGTCTGTCCTGGCAAGCTGCATTTCTCTTTGCAGAATCCCTTTCCCGTCCATACTTGGTCTGTGTGCCTATTGCCAACCATGGACTTGGTTTCTCTGCAGCAGTGCTAAGGAGAGTAGGAAAGAAAATAATGAAAGAAATAGCTTGGTAGCAGTGAGAAAGAAGATAGTCAGAAAGTAAGACGACATCATTTTTTAAAAATCCTTCAAGTTGAAGGCAATTCTACAGTGTACAGAAAGGTGAGGAAGCAGTTAAAATCAAGTGTTATTTAAGTATGAATAAGGTTGTGTGATTTCTTAAAGTTTGGTACAAAGAAGTTTTCCATCTGCAGCTCACAAACCACCTGTGAAATGTAGGAGGTTTCAGCTGAGTTACAGCCAGCAGCTCTTGTATGCCAAATATGATGTACAATACTCCCACTCCTAAAATTGTCTCAAACTCAGTGTCAAAAAATTCATGGAAGATAGAAAAGCTATGAAGACTCCATGCCTGCATTTATGCAGTGACAGAATGTTGTCTAAATGGGAGCAAGCTTCCTTCCAAACCACAGTGCAGGCAGCATGGAAAAGGGTCATCTCATAGAGACCCAAAGGGATGTGGCAGGGATTAACACCCTGGGATAGCAATTGGGATGTGAGGAGAGTTAAAGAATGAACAGAGATAATGAACAAGTGGAAGTAGGAATTAATCTTTCTTGATAATAGTGCGTGAGTTAAGGTTGAAACTCCTAAGGAGAAGAAATGAGGAGCAGGAAAAAGCAGTAGAGAGGGGCGCAGACATCAAGGTGAGGCACAGAAGGCAGCTCAAGAGAACTGAGTTCATTGCTTCTTTTGTCTGCAAGTATCTGTGAAAACTGAAACCAAATATTTCACATGCAGTTTTAACAATGGCTCCCAGAGAAGACAGCAGGCTGCCACTGTTGTAACTCCATTGCCTTCTCTGTAGGAAGGCTCTGCATGGTGGCATGGGGCAGTGGTCCATAGGTCAGCCTCTGCTGGCTGTTGCTTCATAGTCTAATTTCAATTTGCTTTAAAAAAATAATCCCAGAAAACAGTATCAGAAGGCAATCACTGAACTATTAGAAATGTTAGACAGTCACAAATTCACGTCCATCTTCATATAAATATTTTGGTACAATTAAGAAAGTGATTCTGCTTTCATCATTTCATGCATTTTGCTGGCTAACATTCTATAAGACTTACAGTCAACAGGGGATATCTTTCCCAAGGCCTCAAACTCAATTTCTACTGAAATGCAGCAGAAAATGCTCATTACACCTCTCTGTCATCTAGCCCCAGTGAAAGTGCTGGCTCCTTATATATGGATGCAGTTAGATGAAGAGAATTGTATGAATTCCAGGATGTACTATATCTGCAGTTGGAAATGCTTTTCCAATAACATTTAACAACTAGAGGTAGAGAAGGTGTTACATTTGTGTGTCTTACGCTCACGTCACATGCTTGCTCTAACAAATGCAGAGGATCTTCCTTGTGCTGTCAGCTCCTAGTTAGGTGCATTTAATAAGATAAGCTGCTCTTGATCTCCCCACCAACCTGCTTACTGCAGCATTTGCAAAACATTAGGTGGAGAAATGCACAGAGTAGCTGAAACTCCTAAGCCTTTTTAAATGGGTGCCTGCCTCTTGGGTGGTTTTTTTGTTTGTTTGTTTTTCTCTAACAGTCTTTTGCTATAGCCATATTTACTGTGAACTAATGAAGGAGGTATTTGTGGCTGGGGAAGAGATGTCACGACAACACAGTCGCAGGAGTTTGCCTGGGTGACAGCTCCATCTATTTGCTTCTCTGAGAGTGTCACATGAGCTCTAATGAGGGAAAATGCCCATCAAACTCCGCAGCTTCAATTGGACTTGGGAGTGAAAATGAACGTAGGTTCACAGCAGAAAAATATCAAGGTTGTTCAGTCATTCTACGAAAATATATTTTTTTTTTACTAACTGTATTAAGGCTCTTTTTTTTTTTTTTTTTTTTTTTTCCTCTTTGATGGAATCCTCTTATTTGGTGCATTTCACAGCATAACGCTCCACGAGGCCCAGAAGGGAAAAAAAATCTCTGTGATAAAATTTTAAAGTGGAATGTTTTCAGAAGCCGGGGGAGTAATGCATGGAGGGAAGTGATGCGAAATTTCTTTTGACAAAAAGATGACAAGAGACGCGACTGAAGAGATTTATGCATACTTTGGGAGGAAAAACCTAACGTGATACATCTGATAGCTGACTTGGGATGAGTCATTCACTCTTTATTTGCAATGAAAAACTGCTTTAATGGTTTTAACATTTACCCATTAAATTTTTTTTCCTTGATCTATAATTCAAAATGCTATACCAACTCCTTGAAGGTTAGGACACACATTTATTGTAATGTGGAAGTGGATCACCAGGTTGTTCCATCACTGTGATAATCTCAGCACTGGGTGGAAGGTTTTAGTTGGGACCTTCTGTGAAAAAAAGCTCCTGCCAATGCAGTTCTGGTGGAAGATATTTAAAATAATGATTTCTGGTGCTGAGTCACAGTGTTGTCATAGCGCTATTAATAATAAACTGGGAGAGCATTTGTCTTGCCATATGGGATGGAGTCTAAATAGTCCAACGTCTGCCTCTGGAATTGGATGGCATTATATAACGTTATGGCATGAAGCATGTACATTGCCACTTCCTTCTGCCCTGCCTAAATGCATAAGAGAGTTTAACTACTGAAGAAATTGAGTGTTGTTAGAGAAAGCTGTCTTGACTTCGTTTGAAGGCTGTGGCAATTCCTTCTCTGCCTCAGTCACTGGTAAGGAAATCTGGTTAAATTGTGTTAAATTCAGTGTACATGCTCATATTCAGAAATAAAATGTCTTTAATTTGATTTTAACTTAGATTGCTTTGGAAGTCAGGTAAAGAAATTGAATCAAGGCTTTTTTTAAATTCTGAATACAAATATCTGAATAATGACTTAATGCAATTTAACTGAACCATTCAGATTAACCCTTTTGCTCCCATGCTGAAAAACACAGGGCGTGCTGTGTAGACTGTGTGGCATTTTAACAAGATGGTAATTTGGAATTTGGCAGCAGTTTGGGATTAACATTGACTCCTGTGTGCATGATTTTAGACATCTTTTCCAATGTTGATGATTCTATGATGTTGTGATTCTATGATACACTCAGGAGCACGTTTACCTGCATGCTGATATGTAAGGAACGCTCAGGGTTTAGCACTGGCTAAATTGAAATGCAGTCAGCTGTGGTGCACTGAGCACTGTAGGGATAACAGGCAGCTCTTTGACCTTAGACAGTCTCTCTAACCTCCTGTCAGGCCAGAGAAGAGCATAGTTATCCTCCCAGGATGGGCAGCATGTGGTAGTATGTCCTATTTTTCAGTGAGACTCACCAGCTGTGCCAGCACTGAGCAAATTGCTGCACGACCACTTCTTGACAACTTGCATCACACAGCTGTTTGGGTTTAAATTAGGATTTAGTCCTCTTGCAAAGCTCAAGGGTACTTAAGTGTGGTCAGCTGAGTTCTCTTTCCAGCCAAATGTCTCAGCAGTACATCTTTTTGAGTTTACTGTCACCAGCAATGTTTTGTATATGAGAAAGCAGAATTTCTGTGTTGTCTTATGCCATCTGATTTTGTCATCCTCACCTGTCAGCAGGTAAAATTACCTTGCTTCTCATCTCCTCACACATCTCTGTCCTTGTCACCTTCATTGTATCACCTTTCATGGGAGGAAGTCTTGGACTTCTCCTTTGTCTGCTGAACTTTCTCAGATTGCCCTTCTCAATAACGTGTCAGCGCCAAATATATTTCATAGCCTTCCTGTCCCAAGTCATTTAAATGCTATCCCAAAAATGATATTGCATGAGGAGTAGGAAAGGCAACTCTTGAAAAATATTCTCAGCACCTTAACTAATGGGGAAGATACAAAGCAACGCAGCAACTAAAGCAATTACTTAATATAGAAAAGCAGTGGAGTAGAGTTGCTTTCTTACTGCTATCTCAATCAAATACAACTGTTAAACAGCCATCCCAGCAAATTGAAAAAACAACACAGTGTATTCTTGTGCCAAGATAAGATGAGAGAAATAGATTTTAAGCTGAGGAATTCGGTCTTGTAGATTAAACCATAACATTCTCCTTTTTTTGGAGTTGTTGTTGATGTCTGTCCTTAGTTGAGGGCTAGAGCATCACCACTGTTGCCAGACATGAATAAATCTAGCTTCCTTGTCTGCCTGAAAACTGAATTGGGAAAAACCATTAAAATAAGGAAAACTGAATTAGGATTTTATGATTCTGAGAAAGCTGCAAACTAGAGATAACAAATTAACATTTTTTTATGAACAGCCAGAGCACGCGTCTCAGGACAAGCCTCTACATTTGCTTCATGGAAATGTGTACTAAAACGTGTGGAAGGGAAATGGGAAAATATCTCAATTTCTAATCATGCTACTGTCTCATTAAAGACAACATCCGGATTCTAATTCAGAAACTATTATTTTTCTTTTACAGAAGTAAGAACCTGAGGCTGCCTGAATGAAGTTTTCCTTATAAGAATACTCCAGTGCTAACGATGACAACAGTGAAGGAACCAGCAGTTCAGTACTGGAGGATGCTGCTGGGGGAACACTGACACAAGGGCAGGTAATTAGTGCTTCTGTTTCTACTAAAATTTGGGGGGGGGGGAGGGAGAAGAGGAATGTAGTCACTAGAGCAAGGGGATTTTTAAATTGCAAAGAAATCTTATTTACTGTGTAAATCCAGCTGAACTAAGTAAACTAATCAATATGATGGGCAAATTCTATTAACAGTATAAAAATGCCAACGGAATAATTAAATTGTAGTATGGAAGAGTAAATACTTTGAAGAAAAGGACAAAACTGACAGAGCCTGAGTAGGTCCATGGAGTTAGTTGTCTTCAAATGTTTTCTGCCTCTCTAAAATAATCAGACATAACACAGTGTATTGGCTCTAGCTGTATAGAACCTTTACTATTGCCCAAATGAGACAAGGCATACGTGTTAGAAATGGGAAGAGAGAAAATTAATCTACTTGAATGCCAAAAAGAATTTGAGTCAGCAAAAGTTGGAAGAAAATTTCAGGTCATATTTGCAAATCCTTGATGAATAGTTATGAAATGGACCTCAGTGGAATCTGGTTTTGGTTTTGATGTAGCAACATTGGAACCCAGTAAGTTAGAACAATGATGAATTTGTTACGGTCTCCTCAATGAAGATACGTGGAATTAGACAAATGGTAAGGTTTGGGTGAAAGGGTTTGTTGTTGGTTTGTTTGTTTTGTTTTTAATTTGGCAAATTCCAAACAATTTTTTTAGTAACAGAATGACTGGTCAGGGATGGGCTGTTGTTTTTTTTTTTTTTAATGTAGTGCCTAGAATAATGATTCTTGATCTTGATTGGAACCTTTCACAGCTTCAAATAAATTGAACTATTTTTCTTGCTTATACCTCTGCGGGGATTTGGGAGTTAGGACTGGTTTTGGCAGTGGCCTGCATGCTGGGCAGTGGAGGAATGAATAAATGAGAGTTAATGTGGTTGGTGAAGCATAGTGATTTCTCTTACAACATTACCAGTTGCAGAAAAAATATCTATTTAGTTTAATCTGCTTTCTTTTTTTTATTCTTCACATTGCAATCAAATAAACTGAGGAGTTTAGTTTTGTGTCAATAGGAAAATTAATTAGCATAAATTGTAAACCCACTCTCTTTCTGAGAGTGTTAGGTTTTCTTGTTATTCCCTTTTAAATGGAATCCTAGAGGAGAAAAAATCCTAAAGGAGAAAGAGTCAGGCATAAATATTGCATTATACTTAACTGATTTATATTTATGAAGCTAATTCCACTTCTTAATGCAATCCAAACAGGAAAAATGCTTCTCTGGTAAGGCTGTTATAAAAGTTGGATCAAGTATGCCAGTGCAATCAAAATGTAGTGGGGCTTCTGACCTGATTGTCTCATTTTTTACGTGGCCTCTTCCCATTCTCTCACGTTATTTTTCTCAGTTTAGCAACATACTCTAGTGAATTTCTTCTTGGCTCAGAAAATCACTGTGCAAAATACACATCAGGGGTGACAACTGCATCTGACCTTCATGTAAATTGTATAAAAGAGCTGGTCAACTTGGAGCTGTAGCATATTTGAAATTTAGCCCTTGACATTGTCACTCTGTTGAGATGAGGATGCCTGGAAACTGAGGGGCTTTTCACAGGATGACAAAAATGGCACTCTTCATAGTCACTTCAAAATTGAGTAATGTCATAGATCAGATGTATTTCCTGATGTAATGTGAAAGTGCGTCAGGTTACAACAGGGATTAATGAGGGACTCCAGGAGTTCAGTTTTCCATGGTCTCTTCTATTATGAAAGGAATTAATTATTTGCTGTCAGAGACGAAATTATGAAAATCTTTGATATATTTGCAGCATATATTTGCAGCAGTTGTTGAATATGAGTTAGCTATAACCACGCGTTTGAAACTCATTATCACAAGGGAGGTGGGAGCTGGATAGTTAAACTTAGAGGAAAGACAGGAAAGTGTAAATATGAAATAATTTCTACTTATTTGCAACTTGCTGAAGAGCGAGGGAATAAAGATGGGGTCTGACACCTGGCAGAGCAGCCTGTGCTGGTGGGCATTTGCTCTGCGTGATGGGTTCAGACCATAGCTCAGGTACCAAGACACAGCACTTATGCTGTTGGTTCCACAAATGTGTTTAATGCTGTGTTGTGAAGTAGGTGAATTGGACTGAGAACTCTGACAACATTCCTGAACAGGACCTGAGGAGGCCTGAATGTTGCTCCCCTTGTCTGGCACATAGACCCAATGGCTCTTTTTTGTCTCTGGAATTGCACTTCCTACATGTAAAGCTGTGAAGCTACCTATCTTGAAGGCTGCTGAGGGATGGAACGTTTGCTGGGAGCTGTCACTGATTAGTCAGAGAACAGTATAGATAGTTGCTCAGTGTATCTCTGTCATAGAAAAACTGTCTACCCAAAATGAAGAAGTACATTCTTTCAGACTGCAGTACATGGGGTCTTGCTGAAGCCTGTTCCTACCATTTGCAGTCAGAAGTTTGCCCTCTCTCCTCACTGACCCATGCTGCTGGCTGCTTCTTTTGGAACAGGGCAACTGCTTATTCATTCATGATTGGGCAGAACCAGGTGGAGCTGTGAATATCCAAACTCAGCCCATATGAGAATGAATTTTCATTATTTGTATCAAACTGTAATGTCTCAGCATGGCTGTAAATCTGAAGTCTTAACCATTGTAGTGTAAAGCCTTGTGTGCCTTGTTACAACAGCATTCCTGGAGGTCTGTCTGGATGAACTTCTATTCCAAAGAGAGCTGTTTACACGTGGTCATGTTGTTAGAGAAGGCAGAGAATAAAGGAAAGTCGAGCACAGACGTGCCTCATCTTAAAGCTGCTAAAGATGTCAGAAGGCAGACAGGGACCATCTGTTACAGAGCAGGTTCTGTTCCCCACAGGCACTGAGAGAAAGGTTTCCTTTGGCTCGCTGCTTTTAGGCTCCCTGGGGCTTCTGGTTAGGACTGCCCTTTTGCTCTTCATCTGAGGGTGTCTTTGAATGCAAGAAGAACAATCATGTTTTAAGTATATGTTTTTCTCTTTCTAATTAGCCACTCTCTCTTTTAAAAGTGCAGGTAGATACTACTTCTTTTTCCTGGACCCTTTTATTTTCAGTCCCTTCTTCTGTTTGACAGTTCTGTATGGCTAACACAATACCTCATGTTAGATAATTTATTTTCTCTTCAGCATGGAAAGCCATTTGCTGTAACTACTCAAGAACATTTTCATTCCCTTTAATGAAAACCAGTCCATCTCTAGGATTAACAGTATGAAAACTGACTAAACTTCTGCAAAGTTTTCCTAAAAGACCTACCCCCTAAGCTCCAGTGTAAGTTCAAATTTTATGTAAAATATAAATTGTAAAATACAATGTATTTTACAATTGCAATGCAGTGTTATTTATTGCTTGTTCAAGAACAAGCCTTAATTACTGTAATTTAACATATTCCAGCCTTCCTGCCCAAGCCTGTATTAAATCATGGCAATCAGCCTCAATAGAACAGGTACCATTAGTGAGGAGCTTAGTATATCCATCAGAAGATACTAGAGACATTGCTGGTGAAGTCATATTCTGGTGATAGGCAAGCAGCTTTGCTTGCTGAGCAGGTAGAACTGTTGATGGGTTCTTAGTGCTTAGGAGCCTGCCCTTTGGGAAGGCTGCATCAGATAAATCCAGAACACCAAACCAACAAGGAAACTGGGGCCTTCTTACCCGAGCTGTTGGTAGCTGCCAGGGAGCAGTGGCCACGTGGCACAGAGGGCAGGCTGGCAGCAGAAACTGTGAACACAAGGTTTGGCCTTCGTTTCTCAGGACATCTACTGAGTTACTGCTGGATGTGCCCTCCCTCATGGTCTGTGTCTTTACAAAACATGCAGTAGATGCATGCTCCTGCCAAACCCCTCTAATGCTGCTTCCAGCTGCTCTCCCTTGTCTCTTTTTCCAGTCTAATGTTAACAGCCCCATCCTAGCTAATAAATTATTTTATTATTATTTTGGAAAGAGCCTGACCTTGACAAGGTGAAGAATTCTGCCCCTACTGGATCCACTGAGGCTAGTGCATTCACTTCCTTGCTAGCAGCTTCCTTCTTTTTGTGTCAGTCGTAACAAAAAAATAACATGGACAAAGCTGCTGTGGTGACAAATCTCATCGCTGTCGCAGCTCCCAGTACTCCACACTGCAGAGGGATATTCTACAACCTGTCCGTCAATTCTTGGTCATAGCAGAGAGGATTTTTTAGTGCCTTGCTCTCTGGAGCCTATAGTGTTTTTCCAGCTGCTTGCAACAGAAGAGTGAGCTGGGGCAAACTAAGTGGCAGGATAATGTATGAATTTGTGCCCTCAACATCTTCAGCATTGTTACAGATGCTGTCTGTTCACAGCTGAGCTCCTGACATCAAGTATCAACTGCCATCAGCTCAATCTGGAGTCTCTTTACAATCTTGATATCTTAATGCTGACAGTCCCCTGCTAGCAGCTTTACTGCTATGCCTAAGTATGGGAGACTGCTAGCTTTCAAATTGCAATAAATCAGCTTATTTGCCTCATCTGTTTGTCTCAACTAGATCTGTATAATGCTGTCAGAAGAAAAACCTGAAACTAGAATGCTCCTCTGCATGCAGCAGAATGGCGCCTCCCCCATTCTGCTTCAGAACAGTGGACTAAGAGTGTTGAAATAGAGTTGTGAACACAATTGATTTTCTGGCTTGACCACTGAAGTGAAAAATGGAAATATGTTCAGCTGGGGTCAATGCGATTATTTTTTTATTTATTTTTATTTTAAGCAACTGCCTGTGGCTTCTTTTTCTCCTAGGTATAAATTAAGGAGGCAAAATCCATCTAGTGGTTACCAATGACTAGAGAGCCACTAAAATTCAAGTCTCTAACTTTCCAGCATGCATAGTAAGCTCTCATCTCAAATTTGAGATATCTTGTATGTTTTATTGCTCCTGATTCTTTTCCCTTCTGATTTACTTTTTTATTTGATTCTCAAAAATGAAAATGTCTTGCAGCATACTCTCTTCCACGAATTAAAGTCAATAAACACTTTTACTGACATCAAAGATCACACTTTCAATCAGATTATTCCATTCAAGTTGCCTCTTATGACCTCTCTAGCATTTCCCCAGTTCTTATTGATCACTGCTTAATTCTGTTTCTCTTTCTTGTCACACTAAGAGAGATTTCAGTGAAGCTGCTGTAATTCAGGGCTTTTTGATAACATATCACCTCAATTTGTGGTGTTTCTCAGGGCGCTTTTTCTCCTAACATAGTATTTGAGTGCTGAAAACATTTTCTTTTCATTAACAGAAGGCTAAATTTTGTGAAACCAGCTTCATAGTTATCACTAGAAGACCAGCATCTCTAAACAAATTGCTGCCATCTTGAAAAATACTGAGATTTAAAAAAAAGAAAAAGTTCAATAACTGGTATTTTTTAAGCTGCTTCCTGAAATAAAACTCTTGCTATGCACTTCTTCATCTCTTTGGATGACGTATTTAGTTCCTGCAAAGGGATATCCATAGCGTGTCTTGATGAAGAGCAATCCATTCTGCATAATGAATTTTCAAAGCTGAGAAGACAGATCATAGAATCAGAGTGGCTTAGGTTGGAAGGGATCTTAAAGATAATCTAGTTTGAAGACCCTGCTGCAGAGGGTTCTCAGCATCTTCATCTGATGTTGAGAATGACTTCTCTGAACCATCTGAACAATATAAATTTATATTTTATTGCATGAAAATGTAGCTTATGCCAATTTCTGATGAGTAACTAAATCAGGAGCCCCTTGTATTTAATTGTTTCTTTTTGTCCTAATGAATAATTCATCTAGATTAAAGGAAATTCCATGGCTTTATAACTTGCTAGGCAGTAGTAGCTGATTTAATATATTACTTTTGTTGGTGAGCCATACTATTACTGGGTAATTTGTAAAATAGCAGTTTGTCACGCTGATCAAACAAGGCTAATTTTGGACACTTACATTTTCAACTTCAGTGGTTTATAACCCTTGATTGCGAAATTAGTCTTAAAGCAATGCAGAGCTTCTGTGCTGTGAGTCCTGTAGATGGCAATGTTACACCAGCGTAAAAATGAGTGGAAGCCACACATCAACAGCTTTGCTCTGTTAATCGGTGAAGAAAGGCATTAAAAGCAATTCAAGATACAGCCTCTGATACTGCTGCAGAGGTAAATATCTATAAGCACATAATTAGTAGTAAAATGTACCTCTGATTAGATCCCATTGTTTCTTGTTCCTTATACAGACCTGGTGACGAATCATGCTTGCTATGCTTGTTTCCAGCAGCTGATTTGCTCAAATTGTTACCTGGTTTAATTCCATCCTGTTTGACCATCTCTAACCTTCTCTTGGCAATAATAGCAACTTTTTTTTTTTTTTTTTTTTTTTTTTTTTTTAACAACACAGAAAAAGGTGTTTTCTTCATGGGCATCTTATATTTCAGTTACTTGCTTCTTCTCAATGTTTTGTCAAGTCTCATTTGCTTGGTAGACAGTTTCATCGGTTCCTGTGGATGTAGTGATGCTTCTTTGAAGACATTCTGTGCTTTGGGAAAATATTTAGTGAGCTCGCATGTACATTTACACAAAAAAAAGAGTGAGTTAGGAATCCAGACCATGCTCAGTGAGTTAAAAATCCAGTCACAGATCCTGCATAGCAAATATTTGAAGCGCCATCCAGGACAGAGTTTACGAGCAATCATTAGGTAGAAATATACGTGAACAAACCATCTGTTCTGCAACTTCAAATAATGAACAAAGTGGCCAAAGAATGCAACACAAAGAAATTTTGTAAACCAATAGCGGCCCTAAATTAATCAAATAAATTATTCACTGTGAAATGCTCATCCAGCTCAACTAGAGTAGAACTGAATAAACATTTCTTGAGGCCAGCTCTCAAAAAACTTAATATAAACAGGCCACTGCCGTTCGGTAAGCCTCATCATGTTGCTGCTTTATTTGCCATCATAAGCAATACAGTTGTGGAACAGAGTGTTTTATTTGGAGGCCTGAGTAACAGTCTGCAAATCACATCATTGGATGTGGCTGTTTCATTTACTGGGTGTACGGATGATTGTGCAGAGAAAATTATAAGCATCAATTTTGACTCTGAATTAAAGCTTTTCTCTGACAAGGTAGCCTACAGGATATACGCACTGTGGTGTAACCTGTGCTTCAGCTGGGAGTCCCTTTTGTCTTAAGTGACCTTTTGTAAGTATCCATAGGGTTTTCATTGCAATTTTGTTTGACCTTTTGTTAAAAACCAAGCTCTTCTAGACAACTGATATTTGGCGGAGTGATTACTTAAGAGGGATTCATTGGAAAATATTTTCAAAGGCACCAACAGGAGAAGGCAGCTGGATAGCCCTCTGTAGCACAGAGCTGCACTCTGTTGTAACTCAGCACACATGCTGTATATCACTAAGCTATTCTCTTGACAGATAAAAATAAGTCAGCTTGGTGATCAGGAAAAGAAACCAAGCCACCAGATAAGGTGGATGGAATAGAGAAAGGCACAGTCTCAGTTGCCCGTCCCAAGGAACTTATCAAGTATACAGGAAAAGGAGATGTGCACCCTGTCTTCCTTCTGGGCTCTGCTTGATATGCTGTGATGGAGAAAAGGACCCCTTCTGCAGATTCTTATTTTCAGGGCTGGTTTAGACTTGTGTATCCGATAGACCAAGAACATGAAAAAGAAAGGCAAACCCGTTCAGTGGTTTCAGCAGATGAGGCTCAGAAGTAGTGAAATGATGGGAGTCACTGTCCCTGGAGCTTTTCAAGAAATGTGTAGATGTAGCACTTAGGGACATGGCTGGTGGGCATGGTGGAGAAGGGCTAATGGTTGGACTTGATATTACTGCTCTTTTCCAACGTTAACAATTCCATGATTCTATGAAATCTGAAGTAAAACTGGCAGCTTTTTGGAGGTAGCTGGAGAGAGCTTGCATGCGCACAGCATGGAGAGCACAAGAGTACAGGTGAACACCTGGGTGCTGCAGTAACATGAGAGGGGAATTGTGTGTTTACTTGCATATGGATGAGCAAAGTTTGAGGAGAAAGCTGCGAAATGGCCATCACTGTGCTAGTGGTACTTTGGAGTCCAATTCTCCTATCACAGTGTCAAGCTTTTACAATTTTATGTCTCCATGGCTTTACTTGAACAGCAATGTAAAAATGATCAGTTCCTTCCTTTTGCTTTTTTTCTGAATGTTTAATTGCAATCGTGGAAATGAGAAGTGAGCTATTGTTGGACATGAGAGAACTCTATTGGAATTCTTCTGCTCAGGAACCTTCTAGTTTCCTTCTTGTTTCTGGTTGTATTCCATTGTATCCCAACCTTCCTTGAAGCAACTAGTTAAAAAAAATAAGCTCCCTGCCAAAGTGAATTTTTCTCTAAAGCAATTTCTCTTCTATAATCTGACTGTCTGTCTGCAGGAGCAATGCTCTGCTAAAGGCAGAGCCTACCATGCTGACATGAGAAGATAGAGCACCACAAGAAAGGCAGAGGGTTGTTCTCCAATCAAGGGATGATTTAAGATATTTTCTTTCAAGCTCAGTAAACCTGAAGTGGAGAGTAGCTGCATTCTGAAGAAAAAAAAAATCAAACTTAAAAAAAAAAAAAAAAAAAAATGTATTTACGTATTGTGTTTTTCTTAAAACTTTTCAGTTTCCTGTAAGTGTCATAGCAATAGCAAGCCTTTGCATGGGTAGGAAAATGTCTGTTTTGCCCTTCAGCATCAGGTGCCTGGCTTAGCTGTAAGCCTTTAACACAGCACAACCATGGTCTCCCAGGGCTCAGTATCATTTCACTGAACACTTTTCATACCATTCTAACGCATTAACTTCAGTGATATACAAATATATTATGGGTCTGGTTTTAACATTTGTTTTTTGTGTGCTTATAATATGTTTCAATGCTGATTTAAATATGAGAAGGTCTTTCTGTTGTCTTGAGTTGTTTCTAACTCTGGGAAACATTGTGAAACCAGGTAAAGATGAAAAGCCTGTAACTAACAGTCTTTTGAAGGCCTGTCTGCATTTTGAAATGAATTTTCTTATTTTCTTTCTGGAATAATTTGATTAATTTATCTCCTGGAGCAGAGCCACTAGTTCAGGGAACAAGTGATGAATTTAGTCTTCTATTCATGGATGTTCCTTTGAGATGAGATAATGCTTTCAAACAGCTTATCAGTTGTTTTTTGAGTTGATTTTTTTCCTTATTTGTTTCACTCTTTTACTAGGAATGGCTTGTTGTGATTATTTGGCAGTCAATATTTAACATGCAAGTCTTGTGGGCTCATTGTGATAAGTCACATAATGCCCTGACTGTTTCTGTAGTGAATAAACATAACGCAGAGGAGTCTGTAGCTGTCCCTGGGACTATGAAAGTCTCAAGGAGAAACAGAAACTTAGAAAAGAAAAAGGGACATTTAGGAAATGTTAGAACTATTTCCTTGGCTTCACCAGACAAACCTTGCCCAGAGCATAATTCCTTGAAAACTTGCTACTGTGAGGTTTATTAGGAGGATGCGGAGTTCATATATAATACCCAGTTGTCACATTCTACACAGTAATTGCTTTAGGTGTGAGGTACATGATATAATAAGGTATATGAGATAATGAATGTACAGCAGTCGGGTCTTAATCTGGATCACTTAATTTCTGGTGTGATTCTGGCATGGGAGTTGCTGAACGATGCACCCACACACTGTGCTGAAGCTGTTCCTTAGTGCAGGTCGTGCCTGCTGTCTGTGTCCAAGTCTATGTATGTATACCTAAGTTTTCTTGTGACAGTTACTGCTTGCTGTCTGCATCCAGGTGTACATGCAATAATCCATTGTTTTTCTTCTTTGCAAATGGATGCAAATCTCAGCCTCTGAAGTGCACACCTGAGGCAAGCAAAATCTAAATCTTTGTCATCTGTGACAAAGATGTGTTTCATTTTCCAATAGGAATGAAAGTTCCTGGAAGATTTTGCATGAAGAAACAAAAATATTTTACAGTGCTTAGA
Source organism: Centrocercus urophasianus (assembly GCF_019232065.1). NCBI lineage: Eukaryota > Metazoa > Chordata > Aves > Galliformes > Phasianidae > Centrocercus > Centrocercus urophasianus. Next base: position 5,796,575 of record NW_024884744.1, on the reverse strand, counting down.
ATTGTATGCTTTTACAGTGCCTAAAAATTAATCAGGTGGTACCAAAGCTCCAGCAAAGCATTTCCATGATAAACAGAGATAAGGTCTCAATTGCTGACTGTCCTTGGCAGGTGCCCCATGGAAGAGCCTCCTCTGTATGGAAAACATATAGTTTTGCAAATTTTATTTTTCTAGTTCAGCTGCAAGGATGTTTAACATATATTTTTACATCTTTAGCTACAGTTCTGATCATGTGAAAAACGCTAGCCTAATTGCAGTGCCTTTGTTAGAAGTGGGGACACTGTGGTAGAGAAGTGTTACATCTGTAAGTACTGGATTTTTTTTCCCCATTTAGGAATGTCAAGTGTGTAATATGGAGTAGAGGGATAAGGAGGGTATTTTTGAATTACCTTTTCTTTTCAAACATGTCAGCACCGTACAGGGCAGACTTCTTCTCACTCAGTGGAACAAAAGAAAAAAAAATTGCAGTATTTGAAGATGCATTGCCACGCGACACATCAGGTGATGTGTTGGAGGTCTTTTTGGTACTGGAAGAAATGAATGATTGTGATGATTTTATTTCTGTCAAAACCAAAGCCAACCCACAGCCCTTAGTAAATACACTGAGTTAAGCAGAGCAAAAATGTGTTTCTTTTAAGCCAGCTCTTTGGGTTTGCAGGTTATGTAGAAGGACAAGGGCAAGTGAGATGGTAACAGTGTAAAAGACCCCAGTTTCTTGTATGATACAATTGACTCAACACTCATATTGAAACACAGTATGAGACACTCATGTTGAAATGCAACCTGACGTTATGCACTGGCGTTGTTTAAAAGAAGCACTATTTTTCTTAAGTACAGGACATGCTTTCTTGAATAGTACCATAAAAAATCTATTTCACATACTTTTAAATGCTTCTTGTTTGAACTTCTCACTGCTCTGTGGTTTATACAGCAACTTCTTCCCTTTTAAAATGTCTCTAAGGGCTCATTTTTATCCCTCAGAGTAAAAACAAGTAACAAACACCTCCTTCACTTCCCCTTCCCCACTTCTGACAGTACAGAAATATAAACAGTAGCAGTACTCCTATTTAGCAGGCGCTTCAGAAATAAAACTCTGCCAAAGTTCTTCCTGCTTGCTCTCACAGATTTAGGAAATGAAGTCTGCCCTTTGTAAATTTCAGGTTAGATTTAATCTAGACTTAGGACCCAAGGCCATGGCTATCTTTGTATTACATGCCCATATATACGTGTCTATAAATGTGCATTAGTGGATATATATATTGCTTTATAAATGGCAACACTGTGCAATATCAAGAATAACACCTAAACAGTGCAGGCTCTTCATGCCTCTCAGATGACCCTGGCTTTATTAAAATTTCAGCAACTGAATTCCTTAATCCACTGTTGAAACTATCTGACTTTTCCAAATCTTGGCTGCCCATTTCGAAAAGGATGTGCTTGATTTCATTTTAGATGCAGCTTTTTGACTTCTCTTTCTAAAAGTGACTAGGGGAGTTTAATTTGAAAGCAGTTACAATCAATTATTCTTCATGTCCTAACAGAAATGTGTGTATGTGTTAGATTCCTTTTTGGAAATTATGTTGTCATATAATTTAAGGATAAATTTCATTTTCTTCTGAATGCCAAATTTCTTTTGAACATTTGACTTCTTGGTCAAATTTACAGTTCTGTACAATTCATTATTTTTACCAATGTCTTTCAAAAGTTAGCTTTCTATCCATATCCACATTTTTGTCAAAAACAAATAAAGAAGGGCACCAGTGTATTTTCCACTTCTCATATATGTATTCAGACATTTAGATATCTCTGAAATAATTTCTGTGGATCTGGACCTTTATATTCTGGACAAAATCAGTGTAATTAACATGCTTTTCTCCCAGTGATTTGGTTGTTGGCAGAGCCTACTCTGTGTGAGGCTGCTGAGGATTCAGGATCGCTTCTCATGTGTTCCATCCTTCATTCAAAAGTTCTGTGAATAATTAATATGTTGTAGACTAGAGGTCAGAAAACGGTTCGCAACACATAATTCATACAGGAAACTTAGAGTTTTGTTTCCTGAATCTCTGCAAAGGGGTAGCCATTTACTCACCTGTTATTCTTTGATTCTCTTGCCTCTTTTTTTGGTGCGTTGTGGATATTAGGGCATATTATATGTCTAGAGGGCCTACTAGGCAAATTATGGATGTAGTGCTAATACATAACATAGTTTCTTTACTGATTTTTGACACAATGACAGAATCATTGACTGCAATCAACAGCTGATTTTAGTAGTTTACTGAAAGTAGTTTTGATCAGTTACTTGTCAGTTGTGACACTTGAATAATACACAGAACATTTTGGCATGCTTAATAATAACGGTACAATGCATTTTGTAATGGCTATTGCTTTACGTATTGTCAACTTTCACTTGCGCCTACTCTGTTTTCTTCTTCCTGAAATAAAGTATTTTATTTATTTCCAACACCTGGAGAGCTGTGAGAAGGATATTTGAAAAGCCCATCTGGGCAACTGAGCACTAGAAATATAAATTACAGTGCTGAAAGACCATATGCATGAAGTAAATCTGGAGGAGCTTTTAGGTATTCAGTCATATGTTTTGTGAAGATATCCTTTTGTCTGCCTTGAAACAATAATGTTGCTAGATTGGTTATGATGGTATGTGGCTCAGAAGGGTGTCTCCTGAAATTTTTCATTCATCTTTTCGCTCAAATGTTTTGTCTGCAGACAGCTTGATCCTGGTGTCAGAAGAGGTAAGGAGTAATTCTTCAATTTTTATCAGTGACTTTGAATATAATGGATGGAAATCTACATATCCCATAAACAATTAGTTAATGTCTCTTTAGTCTCTTGGTCCTTGTGTTGTAAGACTGGTTCCATACAAGGGTGACAAAGAACAGCTGCTTCCTATAGGTTTTGGTGCTAGCAGTGTATACTTCTGCCTCTCTTCCTTAGTTCCTCACTCTTTTAATTATTGTTGTTGAACTCATGAAGTTCAAAAAGGCCAAGTGCAAGGTCCTGTACCTCAGTCAGGGCAATCCCCAACACGGATATAGGTTGGACAGAGAATGGCTGGAGAGCAGCCCTGAGGAGAAGGATTTGGAGGTGCTGATTGATGAATGACTCAACGTGAGCAGATAATGTATGCTTGCAGCCCAGAAGGCCAACTGTAACCTGGCTTGCATTAAGAGGAGGGTGACCAGCAGGACGAGAGGTGATTTTGCCGCTCTGCTCTCATGAAACCCCACCTGGAGTACTGTGTCCAGGTGGACACAAGAAGGACATGGAGCTGTTGGAGCAGATCCAAAGGAGGGCCACAGAGATTATCAGAGGGCTGGAGCAACTCCCCTACAGGGACAGACTATGAGAGAGTTGGGGCTCTTAAGCCTGGGGGAGAGAAGGCTCTGAGGTGGACCTTAGAACAGCCTACCAGTACCTGAAAGGGGCCTACAGGAAAGCTGGAGAGGGATGATTGTAAGAGTGTTAGAGACAGGATGAGGGGAAATGGCTTTATAGATTTAGACTAGATATTAGGAGGAAATTCTTCACTGTAAGGGTGGTGAGATGCTGGGACAAGTTGTCAAGAGAGGCTGTGGATGCCCCCACCCTGGAGGCATTCGAGGCCAGGCTGGATGGGGCTGTGAGCAACCTGGTCTGGTGGAATGTGTCCCTGCCTATAGCAGGGGATTGGAAATAGACCATCTTAAAGGTCCCTTCCAAATGCTACTACTACTAGCATTCTTTTGAGAATTCTGATCTGAATTCCAGTTGTCTAGGTGGCTTTATTCCCCAGTGCAGTTCCATAACCCTATTTTTATCACATTTTGCTTGGATTTTTAATTGTTCCTGAGGGTACTCAGGACTCAAGTCTGGGTAATGCTGGCAAAACCTTCTTAATAAGTGAGGTTTTTACCATCCATTTCCTTCCTGTCTTCCTGCTTTTCTAGTTGGCAAACATTCTAAATCCCAAGTGAGTACTGAAGACAGACAAGATTATGGTGTTTATGTGATTTTTAGAACACGAAATTATCGTATACATTATGTTTTCAGGCTTTCTGCTTTCTTTTTGTGGAAAATACTGCTCTTTAACAAAAGTCTGCAAAGATGTATCAGTCTATGAAATAGAGAGCACTTTAGAATAGTCAAAGCTTCATCAATACTTGAGTTTAAATAGCTACAGGAATAATCATCCATATATACAGCGTAGCACTTAGAAGTATTGTAATCGAGGGAATAAGAAATTCTAGGAGAAAAAAAATTACAGTAAGAAAGAAAGGGAAGAAAAAGTTCTTTAAATGCAAAAAAAAAAAAAAAAAAAAAAAAATTCCAATCAAAACCCTGAGATATTCTAAACTTCATGCCCCAACTTCAGCTAAGTCTTCCTGCTACAGAGAAGGGAGGGTAAATTTTTTTATCAGGAAAAATACTTCAAATCTCCCACACAAGCTTTTTGATTTTATAATCTGCCTTAGAATATCTTGCTTCCTCCTGTAATTTTTCAGCTAATTAGAAGTGAGCCCATGTGTTCCTACCAGCATACAGGATTTGTCTTAATAAAAATAACAGCAGATCCTGCTGGAGTTAAGGAATAACATAGTGATGCAGAATTCTTACTGGGACATTTAATTGCTTGGAGAGTTTGATTTTTTTTATATATACACATACATTTTAAATGCAGTTGCAGCCAAGTCCCAACACCACAAAAGTATAGGCTATAAAATCTTGCCTTAACACATTGAGTTTCTTTAGTGTCGTAACATCCCAAACTTTGGTGGTAAAGTGAAAGCTGTCTTCTCAATTCTCTTCCAAACAATTTTTCAGTGCCCTGTTCTTGTCATTGCTCAAACTGATGCTGAATGTGCATCTGCTGCTTTGGGCATGTCTAAATCAGAATAAGCCTACACTTCCACTTTCAGAATATTTCAGATACATTGAAGAGGCACTGAGTTCATTATTGCTTCTCATGTTTTTCTTCTGTTCCTTCACAGCTGCCTGTTCTTGGTGACTGTGGTTTGCTGTTTGCGATTTCTTGGTGAGAATGGTATAGCTATTCTCTCAGTAGGCAGTAAGTAGGCACCCATTCCTTATGCCTGTATGGAAGGATGCATACCTTATCAGAGATAGTGTCTCTTTCAGTTTTCCCAGCTCCTGCATGTTAACTAACTAATATTTTATATTAATTATTATGTTGTTTAAATAACAATTGCTATGAATCAGAGCCAGGCTGGCTTCTTATACTGATCTCCTCTTGGAGGCCTTTTGAACCAGAGCATATGGGCAGATGCAGACTAGAACTGATGATGTTAGGAAATGTGTTCCTGATATGTCCTAAATAAGGGATCTCTTTCATGTATCACTTGGGGCCCTCACTCAGAATGCATGCAGTGTCTCAGGTAATTCTTGAACATTCAAATAGGTCATTGTAAAAGAAAGCAGCTGAAGATTCATGAAATATAATGTGTCACTCACGACAGCCTACTTTAAGACCCTGAACTTATGAAAATATGTAACTTCTGTTAGCTATGGGCCTTCTATTTTTACACAACTAACTAACTGCTTGGTTAGATTTCTAAGAGCTTTAACAGAAAATAAAAGCCTCTTTGCTATGTCTATATGTGGTGCCATTATAAAGGTTCTGCAGTTTCCTTGCTATGCTAGCTGCATATATCTTCACCCAGCAAATTGGCACAGAATTCTTTACTTTCTTCTGATTGAGCGAGCTCTGCAGTCTCTACATGTATAGGTATTTAAAGACCAGTGGTACGTGAACATTTCATTGCTGAGAGCTTTTAGTGCATAATGACATTGAGTTGGCTTGGGCACTCCTAGCCATTGCAGCACTGGTGTTGGTGCAGGGCAGCAATCTAAATATCTGTTCTGCTTTTCACAAGGATTTTGCAGCCCAGGTGAACTCTTTTTTTCTTGCAGCTATACTGCTCTCAGCTACTTAGCTGCAAGCTAAGCCAGGCTTCAGCTTTTGCAAGCAGCAGTGTAAGCAAGGCTTTCAAAATGATGTTTGTGAATCTGCGGTCATGTAGCTTGACCATCTTTAGGATTAGGAGCACACCAGTCACTTAAATTGACTAAAATCCAAGTATTAAAAAAATAATATATTTTTTTTTTTTTAAAACTTCTTGAAGGTGTTTGGGTAGCTTTTTCACTCCTTTAGCAATACTTATTTTGAAAGGTCTTTTCAGAAGACCTTTGAACTAAGATGGCATTTATCAGCTCAGCTTTTCTTTGAGTATGTGCCTGTTTGGTTTGTGACTGCAATCTCTTTGAAATCAATACATTGCTCTGCTGCTCTCTGCATAGCCAGTGCAGTGAGTGTGCAGCCACAGAGCAGTGAATGATGTGACTGTTTTGCTGGTGCTTGCCATCAACATAACAACAAGCTGAGCAGAGACAGATACAGGTTCAAAGTAGATTCACTAACAAAACACAGACATTTGGAGAAGAGGAAGGAGTGATCAAGACAAAAGAAACTCGATTATTTTTGTTGGCCCTGGGTTTATTCTACATAATCAAAATGAAGTTAAATTTCAGGCTGACATTTTCCCCTTAACATCCCTCAAAATGCCCTGTGCATCACTGCTGATGTGAATGGCATTTTGTCCTTTTTTTTTTATTATTTTTTTTTTAAGAGAAATATCTATTAATAGATCTCTGTGACGACTGCTCACTGGTTTATGCTTATAGCTTAGCACAAACTGTTCCAGAGGATTTGCAGTAAAAGCTATGAAATTTATATAATTGCAACTTGAAGCAAAGCTTTTCTTCAGGACTTGCTACACTATCTAAATCCAAAAAGAGCAAAAAAATTATGACACAACTCTGAAGTTTTGTTCTGGGGGCTGGATGATCTTCTTTGACCCAACAAGACGCTTGCTTTAGCAAGCAGGACAGCATCAAATCAGAACTCCTTGAGACAGTGCTGTTACTGTCTATACTGTCTATACTGTCTTGTTCCTTTGATCTTAATCACCTTTTTTCAGTGAGATGTGATAATTACATTAAAATGATATAAGGGTATATTTTAACTTTTTTGTGTGTGTGTAATATGGAGCTATATTTGCATAATATTTCCAATGTAATATCATGGAAAATGACTGCAGTTGGAAATCAGCAAGCATCCAGAGTTATTAACTGTGAGACATCAAGTAAAGTAGAACTCTTTGCTCTTTAGGAGAGCTGCCAGTCCCCCTGAAATTACCATTTTAATTGGATTGATCGTAAACAGTTTGCTCAGGCTGTAATACTAGACTGAGGAGATGCAAGCTATTTAGCCATAGTGTGGGCAAAGGGTTATCTTTCAGCCAGTTCATTATAACTGAAAGGTTACTTGTTTTTCTGACTGGAGCATGATGCATGGAAATACAATGTGAAATCTTAGTGTTAGAAATGATACTTCTATCTAAATATGTAAAATTAGTTGACAGATACACACATAGCTATTGTGTGTATCTATGCTACTATGATTAGCAACTAATTAATATGAAATTATTATGATTTATTTAGAATTATCAATTCCGAATTTTCTTTTTTTGCAATTGGAGAAAATAAAAATGGAAGTGCTGTGTCTTAAAATAGCAAGTACCTTCTGGCCTCAACGTTTCCTGAGCCAGTTCTCTTCTTTCTGAACTGTGCTGTCTTAGAATTGCCAGCAGCCTAAACATTATATAAGACCTTTTTGTTCTGCCAGCATGCCAGCATTCTCCTTTTGCCGTGCTCTTCGCTGCCTGTGGTCTTCATCAGCTCAAGCACAATGGAGAGCCCAAGCTGTTTCTCTCGGCCTAATTAACCCCAGTCCATTACAGGCATGTTTGGTGTAACACTTGCAACCTTTTTTTCTTTTGTTATTTAAATTAGAAACCTGAGTTCAGCCTTTCCTTCCTATCAGCTCTGAGAAGACTATGGTACTAGTCATTGTAACAACTTGCTTTCACATCTCTTCCCTTTTGTGGCTGACCTACACTGAGAAAAATTCTGTGCTTTTTGCCCATCGTTTTAATAATTTCAGTCTAATTTTTAATTTTTTTTTTTTTTTTTTTTTTTTGTGTGTGTGTGTGTGTGTGAGTGGGAAGAGTCATAGTTAAAATGCAGAAGTGATTTGGACATCTCTTTCAGAATCGGTATAAATACAGACCTAGTAGAACATTAGCAATGGATGGAAGCAAAAAGTAATACTTCACTCAACAGCTTGTGTGTGTTGATTTATCAGGATGTCTGCAAACAGAAGAGGGGAGATTTTGACAGCTCTTGATTAGTATTCCCTTTGTTCCCATAAATGACTATTCGATATTTTGTGTTTTATTTTTTTAACTTAAAAGAAAATATGTATGTGATGAATGATTTTGAAGATTTCTGGTATTGACAGACTTGCTGAGCAGAATAAAAGACATGAAAATATTTAGGCTCTTCAAATTTAAGTATTGAACTCTTCTTTAAAATGTGCTTGCTTTCTTCTAAAATACAATGCAAGTCAACAATACATTATTGACGTTGAATCCTAGACTATAGCTTGGACTGTGTGGACATCATAATTGTGATTGATCATCTACTGCAGCAAGCTTTCTTCCTGGACTGGAGTTCAGATGTACAAAGATTAAATACAGTGATTTTTTACTTTATTTACTGGACAAAACATAGTGTGGAATTGAGGGAAAGAACTGAGAATATCAGGCAAATATTTCTGCTCTTATATGCCAGCAAGAGTTCTCAAAACTGTGTGGTAATTCCATGAATGAGCATGAGGGAGATTCTGCTTCTGGGTACAAAGCTGTCATGATGGATTGTCGTCATAGCTTCAAGAAGTAATTATATATTATGTCTCAGACGAGCAGACTGTAGAGCAAAGTGTTAATTGTGTCTTCCAAAAAGTTATACAATGTCTGGAAAATTTGTTGGATGAATTCCCTCTGATTGCTAATTGCATACACTATTAAACCATAATTTTCTTAACTTTCTCATTTGCTTTATGCTTGAAGGTAATAGATGGAACATGGGACTGTGACAAATTCTCTTTTGGGATCTATGTAGTGGGGCTTGACTTTGATCTTTCTTTTCTCTTGCCCTTGGAGACCAAGACCATTTTTGCATATGGCAAATGAACAAAATGTTGGTGCTTAGAACTGCTGTGCTGATCAGAGAGAAGTTCTCTGAAAGGTCTTGGTTCTACATTACTGAAATATTAAAAAGTGTAGTGGAGGCTGTTTCAGGCTCGTAGTGGATGTGGCTTCATGTCCTTGCCTGGAGCTATGAGTCTGACGTGGGATGGAAGTCCAGAAGGACGTGTTCCAGTGTGACCTGTGCAGTGGTGGCCTGCCTGCTCGAAGCCTCGGCTGCAAGCCTACAGGATGCTGTACTGTGGAGCTGTGAATGTACACAGGGGAGCCTGGCAGGCTGATGTTTAACACTACAAAAATAGGGCAGGTGTGTGGGGCTACACCAGGATGGACATCTACAATGAGAGTGAAAAATAAAGGCTTTGTTCCACTACAGACTGACCAGAGAATCTAATAATTTTTTAGCTTGAAATGTTTTTATGAAACTGAATGAAAATAGAGGGTATATTTGGGAGAAAAAACAGTGCTTCTAGTTCAGATCCAAGCTTGCTCTGTAGGATTGTGCAATCTTCAGCCAATGTTCTTTCACAGCTATTTTTTCCCCCATTTTGTCTAGGGGAGAAGAGAGAAAAGGTGTCTTGAAAATGCTTTTTATTGTACATATTACATCTAGGCAATGAGTTCTTGAATTCATTGAAGCCTGTGGGTGCTGTCATTATGGAAATGTATAGTCTCATTTTTAACAGCCAATGCATAGGTTTTTCAGTTTGCTTTTGAAGAAGGCTCAATAATTGCATATACTTTGTTGTATATGAGGCAGTTACCAGTATTTCTTTTCATCATATATATTTTTTAAAGTTTCCATCTTTTTCTCTCTCCACAGCTTTCTTATTTTTTTCTTTTCTGTAACTTTCCTTTTGGTTTTTGGACTAGTAATGTGTTTTTCCAAGAAGAATGGCTCTTATAATCATGGTTATCACCTCTGATGCACTTCAGAAAGGCTATCAGACTTAAAACCTTTCTCACAAGCAGCAGTGGAAAACACAAATTGTTAAAAATAGATTGTATTTTGTCTTTAAAAGGACATGAATGCATGAGTTATCTCACCTCCCCAAAATAAAACACATTCCTATTAATATACTAAGAAAATTGTTAGGTCCAGCAGGGAGATGCATTTTGCTTTTCAAGGCATATGTCACTCCCTGATTCAATTATTGCTGAAGGCTTCAGAGGCAAAATTAATTAGCAGTCTGCCATAGTTCTTCAGATTCCTGGAGCTCCAATAATGACTTTTTTTTTGTAGAACTGTCCTTATTACATGCAATAGGCAAGTCTGGACATAGCAACTTATTCTGTGAAGCTCCTTAAAACTTATTACTGTTATCAGCAGCCTGTATGCAACTGTAGAGGTGCTAGATGTTGGGGCTGTAAGCACAGAATGTAGAATTTTAAGTTACACCTTGTTTTGAAAAAGGTCTTAATGATTTTCACCCATCTCTAGCAATTATTGTATTACTTAAAAAAAAATGAGGTTTTTCAGGTTAAAGAAAAATTGGTGATGGGGGTGTCCGCTGCAACCATAGGTAGTACTGGAAATTAATTTTCAATTTTGGCTGCTTAACTCGGCAGAGAACTGTTCGATTTTTTCATATGTGAAGGAAAACAACATTAGGAATTTTTATGTTTTGATACATAATAGTTTTTGACATCCTATGTCAGATCTGCAGATCCCATAGTTCTCAGCACTGTTAAACTTATCCACGTTTGCTGAAGTTCTAACTCTGTTTCTGAAGAAAAACAAGAAAACAAACATAATAAGCATTTTAACTTATCCTAAATCTTCAGAGTCAATTACATAGCATGTTTTTAAGTGCTTTTGTGAAGTTTTTAAAGCTCTGTGCAATAACCCTGGATTACAATCTGTTATTTTTTCGGTTACTTGATGAGAAATAGCAATACTCTACAGGAATACGATGAGAACTAAATATTATTGCTTTATTTGTGTTAATTAAGTTAGTCAAGAGCATCTATCAGTGTGTCCACTGCCTAATATGCTCAGCTGCATGAGTTTAGAATAGCAAATAGATCTGAGATGAAAATGTGCGCCTGAGCGGAGGTTTACAAGTACAGTCAGTATCTGTATATGCTAAGAAAACCCAATCTGTTGTGTTGCATTTCATGCAAACTGCTGTATACTTTGTGTTGGCATAAACTCAGAATGCGCTTATCCGGAATCCAGTAGTATTTCATTTTCATATCACTTCAGAAGTGTATGAGCATGCTTCAGTTAAAGCAGGGCAGCATATGGTTGTGTTGTATAGGTGTGGATTAAAATCTTCTGCATGATAATGCTTTTAACTTTTACTCTCTTAGTACCTTTATTGATGCTAAACATAGAGACGCTCGTATGCGATGCAGTTGCTTTAAGGCAGGCATCTAATGACTTTCTTGTGTGCTGCACTGTATCCCATCCGAGCTTCTACTAATGGTCCAAAAGGGCAGATGGAATGAAATGTGTGAGACTGTTCTCATGACATTTGCCGCCAAATTATAGGACCGTGCTCTGTCCACGTTACTGATGGCTTGGGTCGAAGTATCTGCAAATAGGCTATTTAGTCTTAAAGCAGATATTATTCAATATTTTGTAAGCAGCTAGTATTTGTAAGGTATGGGGATGCTAAATCTACAATGGGACTTAGTCTTGTACAATCCCTGTCCTGGAGACAGTGCCTCATATAAACATCAATTTCTGTTGACATGTCCCTGATGATACTAGACTTTATTGTTTGCTTTTTCATACCTCATACTTTTACCTGTCTTTTCTTTTATGCTTGACAGGATTTCACATTAACTACGTGTTCTACAGATTCATTCCTCATTTATTCTCGTCTTTCACTGGAAAGTTTATTCTTTTTTTCCAAGGAGACCTTGACTACTGAACTTTTCAGTTTCGCAATAAAAAATAGATTACTAGGATGATCAGACATATCTAATATAAAACTTTTTTTTTAAAGAATCTGGGAAATTTGACATGACCAAAAAGAAATTACAAGCTTTTTTGATGATAATTTGAAACCATTAGGTAGGGGCTACTTAATCCTTTTTTGGACGCCAAGCAAATTATCATAATTGTGGAAAGCCAATTGTAGAAAAATTTGTTTATATCTTGGAAGCAGACAGACTACATTTGATGTAGCAATGTCAGCGCACATCAGAACTAATATCCATCACTCTTCCATAAAAGACCTGGAATGAGTCAATCAACTGAAATTCACTCTTACCTGCTTGCTCCCAGCTGAGGCATGGAGAAACTGTTTGTCACTGCACAGTGACATGGCATGTCTTTGTTAAATAGATACTGAACTTTCCTGTTCATTTTCTCTTTTACATCCTGTCATCTTCTTGCTCCCTCCTGATTCTCAAAACATGAGGTGAGCTCAGACCAGCCAAAGCTGGTAGTTTGGAGCCAGACAGGGAAGGATGGAAGCTTGCTAGGGAGCTGTAAACTCTGCCTTCAGTGTGTGTGACAGCACTGGAGATATTCAGAAGGAGAGATCAAACAGCAAGCTTCGAGGCCCCTTGCTCCAGAAATACACAAAACACAAGTGCTGATGTGCTACGTGGAGTAAAAGCCAAGTCCACAATAAAGACATAAAGTAATAAGCAGAGAAGTTGGTGGATACAGCAATAGCTCGTCCTACATTTATATTTAATGCTGGTTGAAAGTGTGCATGGGATCTAATGAATTGCAGGCAAATGTACGTTATGCGCCCAGTAAAACTGAAAGGTTTAAATTATGCAGGACATGTCATCCTGCTGCCAAATATTTAACACCATTCCTGCGGAGGAGAGACAGCTTAGGGATCCTTATTTAAACATTAGTAATCAAATCCTTTTCTTATCATGGGAACCTCTTTTGCATAATTTGTACCTGCCACATCCAGAACTTGCACAATAACTAATTTGCAAAGAGACAGCCCAGTGTTGGTTGACAAAACTTAGGGCTTCCATAACAATTTGTGCTGTACTGTAACTGTGAATAAGAATAGGTCTGTCTGGATCACCATTTGCTGATTATAATTGTTGCCTATGCCTTATATTTTACAGTGAATTATGATTATTTTCTGTCCTGGGATTGAGAATGAACATCTCTGCTACATAAAACTATCCATTTTCATTCAAAAAGAAAAATGTTAGAAATTCAATTTTTTTCCACGAGATGCACGTCACCCAGTGCTCCCCATAGTCTTCTGAAAGTAATGCTCCTGGCATCAACTGGCTGATCTATCCAATGAGTATAAATTGTTCCTGCCTGAAATGAATTTTATTTCAAATTCAGTACCTTTGAAAATTTATGGAGTAGTCTGTAGGGTTGTTTGTTTTTTTTTTTTCTGAGTGCACAAAAAGGGCCAATCCAGCACAATGTGCCCTTATAAGAATTATTCATTATTTTAGTCTTATTCCAGCCCCATTTTGATGACCTAAAAAGTGGTACACTGTGGCCTCTTCTGTGTTTTGCCTGAGTACATTTGGCTTAATAATCACAGGAAAGTGAAGGATAAAGAGCTGCAGTCAGTAGCTGTGCTGGTAGTAGATGAAGTTTCAATGGGAATTAGAAGTGAGGAGATAAGAGCAGAATTTGTAATACAGATCCACTACGCAGAGCAAGTAACTGAACTCACGCCTACATATTTCAAGCTTGTTTCTACAGTGCGTGGAATTCCATAATGTTAATGTCGACCTTTACTATGGGGAAAACATAAAGGGGAGGAGAATGTGTCTTGCTGTGTTGTGAGGGTGCAGCATTTTTAAGTGTGATGGGAGGCTTTAGGGACCAACAGAAAAATACTTATTAGTCTTCTCTGTAAAGTCTATTATGTGTACTGGATTCCAGAATTAATCCATCACAATTTTTTGACACATTATTTTGCTTTTTCGTTCAAATTTAGAATGGAAATAACTGATTATAATAGGAACATGCAGATAAAAACTGTTATAGGAGTTTTATGTTTCTTTTAGCTCTGGGATGAGATAAGTAATATGTATATATATATAAAGGATTCAAGCTATGAAAACATTGTTGGAGGAAAATGTGCATCAGTAAAATTTAGATTCATTTCTGCTCCTTTTGTCTGCTAGAAAAACAAAAGCTATCTGCATATCTCATGTTGGTTGCTGTATGGGAACTGTTAGATCAGGACCTGAACCAGTGATTGAGCACCTGGTAAAGGGGCACAGCCAGTCCTGTGAGCACAGGTGGAAGCAATTCACTTGTGGGACGGGAAGGGGTGGAACCAGGTTTCATCTCTCCCTAACCTCATTTAGGGGCTGGCAACTGCAAGGAAAGCACCTCAGCTTGGAGACTGTTTCTTCTGGAACGTTCAAGAAGCCCTGATCATCAGAATGGGGTGAGTGATTCTTCCTTTATTACCAGATCGTGACTTCTGCCTTTCTTGGGTGATCTGAAACTGGTTTAAAGGTGCTCTACCTGCCATTGTCTACCCTTACAGTTGCTAATAGAGAGTATTGTAGAGAATGTTGCGCTGTAGCTTCTATATTCCTGTACATTAGAGGATATAACATTAAAATAGATGTAGATCAATCATTTCCTGGTACATAGCCTTCTGACTTCTGATAGTTCTGCTTCAGGCATTACCTGAACTAATGCCCACTGTGTCTGTCCTCCATTTAATTGTGTAAACCTTCTTTTTTCCTAATCTATTTATCATTTTGACCTTCTAATCATTAAATACTTCTAGAAAACTTAAAGTTGAAATATTATTCTCATTTCCTTTTCCATTATTAATTTTAATGTTAGTATTGCATTGTTTCCAATCCCTAGGATTTCTCTGCCTTGTTTGATTCCTTACTTGTTTAGTTTCCTGAAGGGCAAATATATATAAATGCAGTGTTCTCTTTCAGCTTTGAAGAAATTGCCTTTGGGTCAGTGACTAGATCCCCTTTCCTTTCTACTGTCTTGTCCTTTGCATGCTATGCCTGACATATTTCCTCTTGTCTGCTTACTGTACCTCATTTTTTACAGTTGTTTTTCAGTGCTGTCTTTGTTTCTCGCTCATTGCTTTGGTTTTTCCATTTTTCTTTTTCATCCTGTTCATTTTGACAACTTTCCTCTTGTCCTGCTGTAATTCCACACTTAGTTAGTTCACTTCATGTTTGATAAAGGGGAATCAAGCCTGCTAAATCTTATTTGCCAATACATTGGCTTTAATTTGCTATGGAAGCAGTGACTGCTGCGGTTTTTCTCAGAACCTTCCTCTTTAATCCACCTTGGCAATAGTTTCAGCCCTATGTGTTAAGGCTGGCATGTGCACAAATGCCTCTTGAATGAGGTGGAAGCTTCTCACCCAGGTGAGTGATGAAGCCCTGGGTAACTAATTTGCTGAATTCTCAGCTGTGTGCAAACCTGAAAAACGGGTTTGCACCCATTGAGAAGCAGCCTTTCCCACCACTAGGCAATGCAGATTGACTTGAAATTTATTCAAATTCTAGCTCTCAGGTATTATCTGTGACAAAACTGCACACAGGCACACACTTGCAAAAAAAAAATTTAAAAAAAAAAATACAAAAAACAAATGAGATCTAGCAGAAAGAGACTGGAAAGCTGGAAGTGAGCAGCTTACAAAAGGACTTCTTGTCCTACATTCTCTTGAAAATTCAGTCCTTTTAAACAGGATCATCCTGGATCTGCAGGCTGCAATGGGAATTCAGTGCCGGTGGCTATCCACCAGAAGCAAAGGCAGAGCTAAAGCTTCTGATGGTTTGCACGTATTTCTTGATGTAACCAAAAGCACATCCAGTGATGGCTGGAATATTTTATTTTTCTTTCTTAAGAGGTAGAAAGCATTATAAGATGGAGCTCAAGCTCCCACTGTGGAAAAGAACAGCTTTGATTTACTGGTAATGAGAGTAGAATGAATGAAGCTCATTCCACCTAATGGGTGTGAAATTCGGTCATTTGATGTGACACTAATGCATTTTCTAGAGAATATAAGAAAAAATCTAGTTGGGAGGGACTATGGTCAATACAAGATTCTTGGAACAAAGGAACTTGCCTTGTGATTGAAAAGTGCTTCAGCACATGACAGTACTACCTACAGAACATCACAGTTTGATCCTTGGCTTGAAACAAAACCACTGGTTGGTTATAATGTGGTGGTGATAGGTTAGAAGATTGAAGAGGGGATTAAAGAATTTTCATTGGGATCACTGGACATTTTACTGTTGCTCTTCTTTTTAACGGAGTGAATATTTTTAATTAATAGAGGGAAGATTTTTGGATTCTCGAATCTTTCTTATTTTCTTTTTGAAATAGTCTTGTGATTAGAAGGTTAAAATGCTCTTCTCAAAGCAGTGAGTTATTTTCTATAAAGACTTCTATTATCTTCCCGTTATCTTCACCAAGCAATCTTCATCAAGAGTAACCGTAGTACCAAAATACATTACTGATGTAGGGAGAGACTTTCGGGTAGACCTCCTTCTGTTTTTACTAGTGCTCTTGGGTTAGGAAGACACACACTACAGATCCTCAACTGTGTTTTCAGTGCTGGAGGATGAAGGCCACACATAGGTGCTCACCTGCAGCAGGTGAGCAACAGCTTCCTTCAAATGTGTACCTTCAGGACAAAACAAATCACAGAATAGGAAGGAGTGGGAAAATCCTTTTATGAATATTTCTGTGTTTCTCAAGTCTAGTATGTTCTGCTCCTACATGCTGTAGTTCTTTAAAACAAGACTTAAATGATTCAGTGGTGCAATCATGTATGTGAGTGCAGAGAAATGATCTTTACTCTCAGAGGAGCCGTAAGTCATTAGGGTAAATGGGACTGGTCACCACTGGAACCCAACAAATCAGTCTGAGGGGAAAAAAGTGTTCAGTTGGATTATATCCGCATTACATTTTTTGTGTGTGTTCTAATATTCAGTCATGACTAAATAATTTCTGAACAGGTATTTCTACCTTTTGGGCAAATTAATATCCATTTGTCAACTTGCCAGACTTAGTTTTGAAATTGCATAGTATTGTTGCTTTGCCTGGGAGTATGAGCAGCAGACAATATTACATTCTCTTTAATTATGTGCATACATACATACTGCGCATTTCACTCCAAACCCAAGCGTGTATCAGCCATCAGAGAAGGCAGGAATATCGGTTTACCACAGACAGCACTGAGGCAGAAGTGCCTTTTAATTTCAGTGAGTCACTTGCTTTTGACTTTAAAGAGCCTGCTGTGGCTCTGCATTTCTTTGACCTCAGGTATTTTTATTTTCTTTTACTGTGGCTTCATTTCCTCATTACAGACGTGCTCTCAATTAATTTTGCTTTCTGAGCACTATTTAAGCAGTGAGATTTCTGGGACCGTAACTTGTGTGCTGCAGTTGCCTGTCACCAGAAAGATAAAGAAACCTGAAAGAATTGGCCGAGCTTCTTTACATCAAGTACTGCACATTCAGCTAATGAATCAATTATTCTGTGTTTATAAAATAATCCCCCAAATCCCACGTATAAAGTATTGCTAAGTAGAAAGGTCTTGGCTATCTGATCGCTCATGTGCTTCCATACTAGCAAGCTAATGTGCCAAGGACAAGTTAACCATCTCTGGATGTTTTCAAGTGAAGGGTAGACTTGGCGCTGAGTGACTTGGTTTAGTGATCATGGTGGAGGTGGGTTGATTGTTGGACTAGATGACCTTAGTGGTCTTTTCCAACCTTAATGTTTCTATAATTTTAAGGACATGTGGAGGGAAGGATGTCTTGGTGTGTGGTGCTAAGGCAATTTGTGCTTAAAAGAAAATATGCTGGGAGCAGCTGGATTTGGGCAGTTTGTCTCTTGGCTGCCAGCGGTACCAAAAGGGAGTAGAAGCCCTAAGTAGCTAGTTTAATTTTTTTACAGAACCATATATTGCTTTCTATAAGAAAAAGCATAAAATTGAAAGTTTCTTTAAGAAAAACTGAAAAGTGAATGAGGGGAAGTATCTCAGTTTTGAGGACTGTGTGTGTCAGGGACATCAGGTGCCTGAGGAGAAGACGTGTGTGCTTGCAGGAGGTTTTGCTCTTTTGGTTGCTGGACCTTTAGCTCATAGGCTTGCTTCAGCTGCGAAAAATCTCTTTTGAGTTAACTCAGAATGAGGTGAAATGCTAGTTTTGACATAAAAATGCTTTAAGGATTAAATCTGATCTGCTTTGCTCAAGATTAAATATTTGTCTTAGTCTTAATTTGTTGAGAATATTGCCCTCAGCTATTTCTTCCCATGCTGAGAGTGCTACTTGCAATGTGTGAATGCATAAATGGGAAGAACACAAATGAAGCTCAGTGACTTCGAACACGGTTTTTTAGGCAGAGTTAAGTGTAGACTAGGAACATAAAGGATCTTTTGAATATTCTGCGAGGTCTCCGAAGACCACAAGTAGATGATGTGCAAAACGAATGTCGTAAGGCAAAGTAACCTCAACCACATTGAGTCTCATAGCTCTTATCACTCATGTTATGGCTCATGCTTCACAGCTAAAGTCTTGGCCAGCATCACTGGGGTTGAAATTATTCCAATAGAGTTAGGTAAGATAGAAAATGAATCGTGGCTGAAGTGTGTGCAGCACTTGCGTTCTTTCTGTGTTGTAAAAACTATGGTTTTAAAGACAGCATAACCTCAAATCATAGCAAAGACATTTTATTACTGTACATCTGTGAACGGGGTGTTTAATGTTTGACATGTTTATTAAAAAAACCGAACACAGCACATTATCCATCTGCTATGATTACTATATAGGTAGGCAGTTGGGATTTTGAATATGAAAATCTCTGGGCTTTTGTGCAACCCATTGCTGCAGCCTCCAAAAACTTTCTCAGTAATATATCTGCATGGTGAGGCTTCTACTGTACTTCAAGGTGTTGGCTCTTCTTCCTAATTATGTGAAACCAATTGACATCTCAGCCTGACCCTGTTTGATAATGTTTCTTGTGTCTGTCAAATTTGCTGTGTGCTTTGGAATATCAATTATCATGAAGAACTGTAGCTGGTGAGCTCATTTATGCAGGAAAACTGGTAGCAGGCTTTCAGGATTAGGAGTAGATTTGGGCTATGACAATCTTGGCTGCTGGTTCAGCCAAGTCTTTTCCTGTTGATGGTCTTTGGGATTTAACTCCTTTAATTTCTGGAAGTATTAAATTTCAAATTAAAAATTAGTTATCTTAGCCTGCTCAGTGTCATTCCCAAAGAATGTGGTAAAGAGCTGAATTCTGTCACTTGCACTAACCTTCTTCCTGCTTTATTCTCCCATGCCTAATGCTTTTTCTTGATTCTCTGTCTTTAGAATCATAGAGCACAGCATATATGTGTGTGTGTGTGTGTGTATGTGTGTGTATATACATATATGTATATATACACATTTCTGAATTGCTTTATTTTTACCCTTTTACTATACCCACTTGTTGAAATACCAGAGCTACCATTGCACAGTGCCTTTGTAATTGTTTTACTCCCATTGCATCCAACTAGTATTAGGCAATATCAAAGGCTCACGTCAGAACATCCAAAGTTCTCAGGTTTTTGGTAGATAAAACAGAAGAGGTAAAATCTGCAAGAAGATTAATGAGATTACTTATTTAGTAGCCCAGAATGCAGACTATTCCTCAGACTATCATCCATCATTTCTGTAGCCTCAGGCGATGAGGATGCTTCAAGCTTGCTTCTAATTTTACTGAGTGTACTCAGTTTCCTGTGTAGCCTAAGATCATTACTTGTTTCATTAATTCATTGTGACTGGAAAGTAAAAGTCATAAAAAATTCAAACTCTGTTTTCAGCTGCGGGGCTGCATCTCATGGCGGTTGAGCTGTCACTCAAATAATTTTGCTGGGTTTTTCCAATCTTGTTCACGTGCAACTGTGAAGAAATCTGTATTTTCTCTTAACTTTTTTCTGCAACTTTTCATTATTTTCAAGTGCTGTTACATTTTCTTCTATTTTTCTGATGACTTGTTGACATACATTTTATTACTTCTCTTTCCTGCATTTAAATTCTGTGATAGATTAAAGTGTTGAGAGTGAAATTAACTTACAATATCCTCATGTTCAAGTCCTATAGCAGCCTTACCTTCATATTTCTCTTGGTTGCATAATAGTAAATTGATAGATGTTCTTTGTGGCAAATAGTATTGCAGGAGGGAGTCCCAAGAGTAGTCACCTAGGTGTTGAGAACCAAGTGGAGAATAGCGTGTGGTTCAGACTTAGGTTTTCACTTCAAATTTAAGCTACACCTCTTTATAATCAAACAGTGAAGCACTTAGTCTGTTTTATTACACAAAACGAGTTCTGCATATAGACGTGGTCAGGGCTTAATGACTTTCTCCCTCAGTTGCTACAGTTCTAGGCTTTTATTAAAATACTTCATCAAACTTGTGAGACCTTTCATAAAGCAAAAGCTTAATTGTTTGGAGATCCTTAATGTATTCTTTCTGAAAATGTGGAAGGCTCATGATGCAGCTCCAGGCTGGAGCGGGTGCAAGAAGGGCAACAAGGCTTGCCATCTCCCAAGTGTCTTAAGAGTAGAATCTCTTCCTCTCTTTGAGTTACAGAAATGGGCCAATTTATTTTTTTCAGTGCAATTCTAATAGAAATTAGGGCCTGTTTCTGTAAAAGTAGACAAAAATAGGGTTTTCATGAAAATAAGTTAGGTGGTTGTATTAAAGAGGGAATAGCTGGCTTGGAAAATCTTCCTTTCGCTATGCACCCCACTGTTTCAACTGCTGATACAAACATGATCGTATATAGTGTATTTCTCTTTGCATAACTTTTAAGAAGTCTATCTAATGCTCTTTATCTTTTAATAATACTAATAATGCAATGATTTCCTAGTGGAGTGAGTATTTTCCTGCAGTTCTGCCTTTCTACTCCTTCATGATAAGGAATGAAACAATTTTAGCTAATGTTATTGGCTCCATTGAGAGGACTTAAACTAAATTTAAAATTTGTATGAAGCTCATATATTTGAAAAGTTGTCTGGAATATTTGTGAAATAGTTTTGTGTCATGTATAAAATGATTTGGTGACATAGGATGCACTAAAACTAGCTAGCCTCAAGAAATACCCACTTCTAATTGGTGTGTTCACAAATAATTTGCGTCTCTTGTACTATGAAAACCCCTATGCTGTGGTGTATAAATTAGTGTATTAGTTTGTGCGTGCTTATTTAGGTATAGGAATATGAAAGGATGTTGCAGTTAGGTTTTTCATTTCACTGCCTGATGGTACAATCTTTGGAGGTGATAAGAGTCGGAGTTGAATTCTGTGTTTCAGTAGCTTGCTTTATTCATTGGATCATATCTCCTTTCAGCCAAGTCTCTAAAACTGATTTCAAGTGAACCACTGTTATTTTATTTTACAAACAAGGAAACTGAGGTGCTCAGAGGGCTGGTGTGAGGTCACAGAGTGGGTGGGTGGCAGGGTTGACACATGCCACTATCTTGGTAGCCATTACTCTCCTCCACCAATTAGATGTACACTGTTGTAACAATTCACCATGCTGATGGAGAAGAAGCCATTACTAATGGAGTAGCATGATATCACCAAAAGTAATGCCTTCGCTGAGGGAGGATGCATTCATATCTGAACTAGCGGAGACAGCGCATAGGTGGCTTGCTGTTAATGCTCTTCGGTACAACTTAACTTCTTGAGCAGTGACAAATTTTTCAGTGTTTTAATAGCTCTGTGTAACATAACCGTTTTTAGGCACAACCTTTATTTGTCCAGAATTATTTACATTCTCATACATGTATGTGCCTTCGCCCTGTTTCACCTGTCAGATGCACTTTTACTGAAGATGGTGGAATTAATTCCAAACTGGAATGGTATGAAAAGAGATATAGGACTTCTATCTCTATTTTTCTTAAAGTACAGTACATTAATGCCACATCACTACATGAACTGAAACAGTGAAGGAAAGACAATCTGATTGCAGGAAATAAGTAAGTTGTCTTTCATTATTTCACTTCTGCGGCTGATGAATTGTACATCGTACTCTAAGAAAAATAGCGTCTGGAAATCATTCTGCTGAGTATTTTCTTTTATTAGCAAGGCACCGTAAAAGGGCTGAATCTTTGCTCCAGATCAGACAGTGTGTTTCTGGCTGGAGCACATTAGATAGCAAGGTTCAGATGATGCTGCAATAAACAAGCTTGCTACCTTGTGCAAGGTAGGCTGAATTCATCAGACTTTTAGTATATTTACTGTATTTTTAGTACTTTACAGTAAGTTACTTACCCTCAAATGTTCACCCTCTAGTTTGATGAAAGCATGCAGAAATTATGTGAAGGATGCTGGCATATTCTTCTACCAGCAGCAAAAAATAATATTGTTTTTCACTTATGAGAGTATTACCCTTTTACAACATCTCTTAGAATCCCATTTTCACATTATGTGAATATCAGAGTCTTCATTCCTTTCCTGAATAGCAGTGGTAAGATGCAGTGGAATGGGGAAAGCCACAATCCATTTCCGTGCTATGGCTAAAATAATTGTTAATACTTACTATGGGTTTTGTCAATGTGCTATAAGAAAGAGAAGAAATAACACATCTGCAAAACAAACAAGATCTCCTTTTAAAGTAATGTTTTATATACAGGTTGACGTGCTATCAATCAGAAAAAAAATAGACTTAAAAAAGAATCCATCTTCAGAATTTTGCAGACTGTCTGCAATCTCTAGCAAAAACCACCTCC
This sequence comes from Centrocercus urophasianus, assembly GCF_019232065.1. Classification (NCBI taxonomy): domain Eukaryota; kingdom Metazoa; phylum Chordata; class Aves; order Galliformes; family Phasianidae; genus Centrocercus; species Centrocercus urophasianus. The sequence continues at coordinate 5,773,781 of NW_024884744.1, read as the reverse complement.
TGTTTTTCAGCCCCTTCCTTATATAGGTGCATATTCTGAGGTTAAACATGTATGACCAAGGTTATTAAAAGCATACATTCACATTAATGTGAGATTAAAACCTGATGTGACATATTCTTCCCACTGCTCTGGGTATTCCCTTCCTGTTCTGAAGTTCTTTTCAGTATCATCTGTCCTACCTATTATTACTTATACTTCCATCAATTGTTGCAGTAATCAAGGCCTCTCTGACTTAATTTTTGTGAATATAGTTTAAACTAGTTGTCTATAAACATGTCTTGTATGTCTGTTCAGATAAAATCCCCACATAAAAATCCGCATAGGGGACAGAGTAGAGATAGTTTCCTATGTTGTATTTACCAGCTATGTGAGAAAGATAAGAAAAAGCTTTCGAATTTGCTGTGCTGACAGTTGCTTGCAGTGCAGGTCAGAGCCTCCCAGTGATCTGCCAGTCTCCAATAGCTGTTCAAAGTGCTGCAAAGAATGCCAGTTGAGTGTTCATTTAACAGTAAATGCTAGTCTTATTCTTGCTCCGCTGAACTCAGTAAAAAAACACTTTCTTTAATGGAATAGGGACAGGCTATGACCTCAATATCCAAATCAAAATTGATCTTTCAGAGATTTTTTTTGCAGTCTGTTGCATTAGATCATATCTATATATAACCCTTAATAAATTCAGTGTCCTAGTGTATAATCCAGCTTTGACTGAAGAGCTGAATAAGAACAGGAACTTGGTTTGCTTTAAGGTTCTGGTAGTTTGACATACTTCTCATGTATGTGTGCTTCCACAGCCCATTTCTGTAGTAAGAAAATCCAAGTGCTTTACTCCTTTCATGTATTTGCCCCTCTGGTCTGCATTATTTCATGCAGTAAGGCGTAATGAGACACATCTCAGTGCAGTATAGCGGCATAAAGCAACCACTTCCTGAGTTTCAGGCCGGGAAGTCCTGCGGGTATTTATAGCAGATGTTAACCCCTATCTACTGGCCTCTTCACCTGAGAGCTGCATGAAATCTGATTTGCTCTCTGGAGCTGTTGATGCATACTGAGGGAGCTGGCTTTCCAGACAAAGGGCTGGGACTCTCATGCTCAGAGTGCAGATCTTCACTGCGGATGTCATTGTCTTGTATTTCCTAACTGCATTCAGATGCGGAAAGGCAGAAAAAGATACCAGGTATCTGGGTGAGGACAATGCAACAGATTAGCCATCAGAAGTCTTTGGGGCTGTCTTTAACACCTTTGATGCAGCTTTGGTAGTTTGGCCTTTAAATCTTAACTGTGATGAGATGCTAAGTCTAGATAAGTCCAGGTGATAACTCATAGTTTTAAAGAATCTGCTTTGTCAACACCTGTATTACAGCCCAGTCCAAAATGCAGCAGTGTTTCATCTATTCTAATGATAAATGCAGACTTTATCCAGATTTATAATTACAAATTATCCTCTAGATTTAACAGAAGAGGGAAAGCTAGAGACCTTCAGTTTAAATTTCAAATGTATATAATGGACTGCCTCTGTTTCTATGTGATTTGTCTGTGCAAATAACTGCATTCATTGCCTCTTTCATTGCATTTAGTAACTTGTGGCTGATAACCGTTATGTGTATTAAACGGCGTTTCTTGCCATCATTACATAAATTGCCTTAACACTTCTTTGTGTTACCACTCCTTTTTGACTGCTTTCTTATTAAGCACTGCTGAGAGCAATCCCTAAAGGAGCAACTGCTCTATGTGCCTGGCAGTGACTGGACCCCACATTGGCAAACTGACATAATTCTTCTTAAACTGTACCAGCTGAATATCTGTGTTGTCATTTTTAGTGTAGTAAGATCACTTCAGAGCACTATTCTTATATGAATGTGGGCCTTGTGCTGTTAAAGAGGGATTGGAACTGGATAATATTTTTGAGATTCCTTCCAACCGAAGACATTCTATAATTCCATGAAAGAAAGTCAAATCACGGTTAAGTTCAGTAATTGCCTGTGACAGTTGATTAAATTAGATTATATACATTCAGAAGGCTCATTTCTATTAAAAAAGGAACATTTCTGCAGTATGGACTTGAATCCTGTGCTGTAAAGTAAAAAGCATTTTGGGAGAAATTTCATGGAAATACAGTCAGTTTTATGCTGTGCTGTTCCCTTTGAACTCTCATACATCTCACTGCTCATATGTTTTGTTCTGTTCTTCTTTACTGACTGGGCTTTTTGGTTGTCCTTAAAATATAAGCCAGAATTCAGATTTTGGTGGAAAACAAACAAACAAAAAAAAAAACAATGAAAAACTTCAGCTTTCTTTAGAAACAAATGCTTTCTCTGTACGAAGAGCTGACATCCTGAAACTTGTTTTCTTTGAAAGGAAATGAAAAGTTTCTACATGTGAAAAAGACCTTAAGAAACCCATACATGGCAAAGTCGGAACCAAATTTCAATGGCAGTAAATATATTTGAGGCTAACATAGAACCATAAAATGGCTTAGGGTGGAAGGGATCTTAAAGATAATACAGTTCTACCCCCCTTGCTCTGGGCTGATTGCTCCACGCTGGAACAGGCTGCCTGGGGCCTCATTCAACCTGGTTCTGAGCCCCTCCAGGGATGGGGCATCCACAGTTCCTATGGGCAGCCTGTGCCAGTGCCTCTCCGCTCTGCCCTCATCTACCTTGATTTAGCATTTTGAAACAATTACTTTTGTTTTGACTTATTTTTTTTTTAATAAGTTTTGCATTTTGTAGACTTTGTTTTGTGCAGATGTTCATACAAACATTTCAAGATGCTTTGCTGGAGACTGAAAATCAACAGGTTGCAACAATAAGTTCCATTTCAGTATATGACCAAGTGTCTGAATGTGTATTCTTTCAAGTGTAAAAACAGACATGTGCAGGTAGATACCAGGGTCGAGCATTCCTGTATGAGGAGCTGAGGAGGACGTACAGTTTTGGATGCTATAGACTATTATAGTAAGTTAATGTCTTGATATATGAATAATAGTTTTGTGAAGGGAAACATATAAAATGTCATTCTCTGGTAACTTATTCTTGTGGGAAGGAATAATGAAACCAGATTATCACACTATAATATTTGTGTGTCTGTGGGGGGCTGTTACTTTTTTTATTTTTTTTATTTTACATCTAGTACAAACAGTTTGTGCTTAATTCCAGTGAAAGTGGACAAGAATTATCTTCCACAGCAAAAGTATAGGAGTTCCCATAGATCATCAATTTGATTTCACAATGTCTAATGACATCCTCATTCTACGCTTCTCTTTTGGTCAATTTAAGCCTTTAAGAATTAAAAAACTTGTAATCAATTTTTTGCAACTGAAGGGAATCCAGGCAACAAGTTCCCATTTAGTACTGGATATTATTGTAAGTAGAGAAGTAATAATTATTTTCAGGATTTCCTGACCTATTTAATCAAGTCCTTACCATTAGGGAGAAGGTCTCATTTTTGAATTGCACATTTCTATTTATCTCTTATTCTTTAACAGGTGATTAATGTTAAATATATGGCTTATCCCTCCTTAGAAAAGAGCAATATGGATTTTATTCCCAGCAAAATTCAATTTCCATCACTATTTTAACTTGAAAAGATTCAGAATTTTTCTTGAGGAACAGAAAGATATGGCTGAAAGGAAAGGAAGTCTTGCTATTGATGAATATTGAAATACTATGCATTTCACTTTGATGGCAGAATTAACTGTAGTCTCATAATGAATATGGTTCACAATTTAAATTCATGCTTCTAATTTATAAGAAATTCCCATAATTGATGTATTACAGCTAGGTGTTTTAAACATTGGGCCCTTTGTGGATGAGTGCCGAAACACTTCAGCTCATATATTTTAAGATGTAAGAGAGAGTTTCAGGAGAAATAGTGTGTTAAACTCCACAGTTATTTGTTGTTATAAAGAACCGATAGCAGTTTAATTTCTTAAATGTCTACCACTGAGATCTTAAACTGTAGTAACAGTAGTATATGGGAAGATGCAAATACACAAGCAGGATGTGATAAACAGGCGAGCACAACACGGGCAGGACAGTAGACAGCATTATTAGTGTACTTTGCTGATGGAGCCCTGTTGGGCACATGTGACTGTCGTACCAGATTTTAAATGTGGTCAGTGCAGCCTAATAATTGTTTACATCTGTGAGCGTTTGAAGAGCAGTTGCCTTCTGTAGAGCAGGATGCGTGTGCTGTCATCAGAAATGGCAGGTTAGGGGGAGTGATGCTGAGGATTGCCTCTTTATTGTTCTTGTTCCTTAGAAAGTAAATTTTACTGGCAAATATCGTACTAGAATGCTTCTGAAATCTTTTATTATATGTACTTTTTTTTTTTTTTTTTTTTTTTTTTTTGTAGCACAAAAAAGATTCTTTCTATCCCGGTAGACTTACTCCAGAAAGAATATCCCCTGCTGATCAAATCTCCTTAAGTTTAAACTAGCTGGGTTGGAATTTTTTTTCTGCTCTATGAGAGTGCTGCCTAATCTGAAACAGGTAAATTGCAAACAACAGTAAGCAATACTGGTGTCATGCCGTCACAGTCTGTGACACTGCAAAATTTTGAAAGAAATAAAACTGTGGGGAGATCTCAATTTGAAAAGCTGTATAATCTTGGAAGAAAAAAGAAAACCTCTTGTATAATCTTGGAAGAAAAAAGAAAGCCTCTTGTTCTATTAAAAATATATAAATATATCAAAAATCTCTAGTGTTTTGTTCTGGAAAATATAACTCTTTCTGTGGGAATAAGGAAAGGGAACCAATTTTTACTCTTGTACTCCAAAGATTCTGTGCTTGTAGATTAAAATGTGATTCATTTCTTAATATTTCACTTGCCAGAATGTTTGACGGACATGGCCAGATTCACATCATGTCTCCTTGAGCGCTTTATTCTATGAGCACTTATCAGCAGTTGCTGTCTGTAAAGTGTATTTGGTGTGTCTGTTAATGCTCTGACAGGTAATAAGTTCTTAGCTGGTTCAGGAGCTGGAAGTATTTGTTCATGTTGGAAGATTAATAATAGCTTTAATTTTGTCATTTAAAGGAAAAAGGAATATTCCCCTCAACTTGTTCCTGCCTCCAAACATGATTCTCTCTTTGGTGTTTTATAGTTCTAAACTTCTATGTTAAACTATCATTTTAAAGAATATTTAGACCAGGGACTCCTGATCTTGGAAACTTGCAGCTATTGCTGAAAATGTTAATAACTGAATCAGTTGAACTTAAACTTAGCAGCTGATAGTGATGCAGGGTGGTGGTTGCACATGTTCCTGCTGTACAGTATTTATAGCCAGCCTATCTGCATCCCTCTGGCCTGAGTAATGGACATGCTGGTCCGGCCAGCTTTGGCTACAGCATGGCATACCTGTGACACTGATGGCCTTAAGTTGCACCATGGAAGAATAAGATTGAATTTTAGGAAAAATTTCTCAGAAAAAGCATTGGTGCAGGCTGCCAAAGGAGGTGGTGTAGTTACCATTCCTGGAGGAATGTTCCATTCAGGAATTTGGAGATGTGGCACTGAGGGACGTGGTCAGTGGCCATGGTGGGGATGGCTTGGGGTTGGACTTAGCAATCTAAGTGGTCTTTTCCAGCCTTATGATGCTATGATTCTGTTGGTCATGAGTACCTTCTCCTCCTTCATGTAGTTTCTGAGGTAGTGTACATGCATGTGCTTGCTTCCCCCCTAACACAGAGCTACAGTAATGTGGATAATTTTATAATTCAGTAACACTTGTTAAAGAAGAGTGTCAACTCAAGAACATTAAGGGCTACTTGTAAAATTAGGTACCGCCTTGAGAAAGAGGAGTTTACTACTTCTCTAGGTATGAGGAAAAGTTTGTTAGTTTTTAGCCTAATAGAAGCTGATATATAAAGTTTAGATCTACCTCCTCTCTGCAGTTGTTTGTACCAAGCCAATTGTTTGTCTACATGTTTTTTTTGCAAATTACACTGAAACCTCAAGAAACAGACTGAATTTGGGGGGGCATGAGTTTAAACATTAATAATGTCAAATGGGAATGATGATACTGAGGTTAATTGATCACTTTTTGTGAAAGTGGTCACCGATAAGGTCATGGCTTAGGAGCCCATTTTAAAATAGCAGTGTTAAGAGTGATCAGACATGGGATATTTGAGTCTCATTCTGGTCTTTTTACTGAATTATGCATCTGTTCTGTGCTGTTTTTCGTATTTCAGTTTAGCCAACAATGAACGTAATAAAATTGTTTTAATAGAAGTCTGCAGATACAATAAATGTTAAAGAAGTTGTGCCCAATACAAGGCAAATTAATTGGCATGCCTATTGCTCCCTAGGACCAGACCTCTTAACGTTTAGTGTCCATCTCCAACGTACAGCTCAGGAACAGCTCCATGCACTTCCAGGAGGGGAGACTGTGAGCAGTTTACCTTGAGCTATTCCTGACTAGAGGAGATGGAGCAGCTTTGGAAATGTGATGAAAGCTTTTGACTACTTGCAGACCACAATCAAATGGAGGATCATGAGTTTAATGAAGTGTTTGATTTGAATGTAAAGTAGGTAGATTCTTCCCACCAGCCACCTAATCCTCTTAAAAAAAAACTTTTCAGTTAATTTCTGCTGTCATCTACTTGCTTCCCCACTCTCCTGTATGAGATGGCTCAACAGATGCACATCCTTTCTAAACATCCATCTCATGATTCCTGCCCTTTTATGTCCTGTTCTGTTTTTTTTATTTCTTCTCTGCTCTCTTTTCATCTCTTTGTGCTGTCTTAGTCTTCAGAACTGCTGTCATGTCTCTCTTCTTTATCAACTACTGCTCCCATCTTCTGTCAGAATTTTTGAACAAAACTAGTGGAAATGGCTTAACTCACCTCTGTTAACTGAATTGGCTTTAAAGTTGTGCTTACTCCACGTTCACTGACATGAGTAGATTATTAAATGCAACTAGATAAAATTGCAACTCAGGATGCCTTTTAATCTGAAACCTGAAATCTTCTGAGGTCTAATAGTATACTTGTGTATTAAATTACATAATTAATCCTTAATTTTATTCCCCAAATCAATTTTTCTTATGGTTGTATGCCCCTCATTGTCGGTTGTTCGTTTACCTTGGGTTCCTCATATCAGGAATCTGCTGTACAAAAAAACAAAAAAACAACCTGTTCCCAGTGTTTTAACATTGGCTGTTGCCTTGGTAATCCCATTGCATGGGTACTTCATGATTGTGTTTGAGATTTGCCTTGTTCGTACTGCGTTGCCTCTGCTATGTTTGATGGCAACTAGGGAATTTTCTTTTGTTCTATGCTTTGCCATTTACTTCAGAAGAGTTTTTGAGGTCAGTGATAGCTATGAAAATAACAAAGTTCTGTGTCAGGATCTTCCTACATCTCAGTCTGTTTTCTCCCAAACTAAATGACAGAGAAAGAGAAAACCCTACTTCATTTTGCAGTACAAATTTAAAGTTTGAAATTAAAAGTAATAGAATAGGCTTGCTACCAATTCTGAACTAATAGGAGAGGTGTTCTTAAAGGACTATGTGTGCTGTAGATGTTGAAAAGCAGGCAGAATGATCTTTCACACCGAAATGTCTTTCATCGCCCTCAATATTCTTAGGGAACATCAGTACAGAGCTCTCAGGTTGTGCCTTCCTATTTATGTATTTAATCATCTTTCAGCTTCATATTAGCATTCTGCAAATGTGTGGGTAAATGGAAAATAATCATTTGACCTAACACCTGTGCCCATAGCCTCATTTCTACACAGAGTATCAGATCTTGGTTAAGGTGGAGGTCCAGTCTGCTGTTTCAGGGTAGTTTTGTATTCTGCATTTCACCATTGTTTCCTTGTCAAGAACGACCCTAAACCTGGTGAGTGTTAATTAATCTCTAGTAGCATGAAAAATAGAGGATCCTGAGAGAAGCCTGCTTTGAAACTTCCATTTTTCGTCTTTCTGTCAGATTTTCTGAAAGTTGATGCATTCTTCCTTGTGTGACTCTAGGGAAACAAAATATGGGTCTGATTGATAGCATAGAGAAACGATCTTCGTTGTTTAATAGTTGTGTCACATTCTGCATGACACAGCTTGATGCTTTCTGGAATTAAAATTACTATCAACAGACTTTCAAAGCATTGGGTTCTCCAATGAGCTTATGTCCTGAATGAATTATACTAACTACGTGACTTCAGTATAAGCCAAACTAATCATTGAACTTAACCTGTAGGAGAAAAGAAAGGGTATGAGTAAGGCTCTTAATTTGTACAGTAATGCAAATGATAGAAGAAGCTTAATGTAAATCATAACGAAATGAGTTGTGACTTCAGGAATTGACTAAAAGCCGTGGTTTGTCCCAAAGGTTTCACTTTTCCCATCTCTTCATATCTTTACTTTAAGCCATCTTTAATCTTTTAGTATTAGTGATGGAAGACTAAATTGTTCTATTTCATGGTTTCAGAGTGGAATGTACTTAATGGTACCTTTGGTGTGATCTTTGGGAAGAAAAACAAAGTTATGTACCTTTTCATGAAAAAGAACAAAAAAGACATCTCTAGGATTTTTGGCTTCTTTTTGGTAATACAGTCAATATTAAAGAAATAAGTAGACTATTATGTTTTCAAGTTTTGATCAAATAAAATGGTAATGTGGATTGGTTTTGAACTTGCAGACTAAGCGTTGCATTTATTTATCTACTCAGCTTTTTGGATGTTTTGCCATGCAAGATTGAGTAAACATATATATTTTTTATACTTAAAACATGCTTTTACACATAACTATTTTTATGCAAAACTTTACAGCTATGTTTTCCTCCTTTATTTTTCTATTCTCCATCTGAAAGAGAATCAGACATAATGCAGTTGTCACGCAGGTTGGGATTGCGTGGTGCCCGCCGATATTTTGAGCGCGCAATAACAGGAAGGAGAAAACTACCCACACAGTGGGATATATACTTTCGTTTTGGATGTTAGGGGGAAGTTCTATACAAGGAGAGTGGTTAGGCCCTGGAACGGGCTGCCCAGGGAGGTTGTGGATGCCCCGTCCTTGGATGTGTTTAAGGCCAGGTTGGACGGGGTCCTGGGCAACCTGATCTGAATGTGTGTGTTTGGTGGCCCTGCTAGGCAGGGGGGTTGGAACTACATGATCCTTGAGGTCCCTTCCAACCCGGGTGATTCTGTGATTCTGTGATTCTGTTTCCTCTCTTGAAAGAGTTTGTGTTTACACTTGTGCGTTGTCATGACTCATTTCTAGAAAAATCTGGAAGGAAGAATAATCCATACATTAGCACTTGCTGTGAGGATGAAACAGTCCCTTTTTTCCCCTTCCTGTAAGCAAGAGATAGAAAGCAAAACAAAAAACAGTCCTCAAAATGAAATATACGTTAAATTGAGTCATAACTATTCAAACAGTTCTTTTCCTCCTGACGTTTGAAATAATTGATGTTGATAAAATGAATATTCACAGAGGTGTTGTTACTGAAAGTTCAGCTCAATTACGACACTAAAGAAATGCACTAAGGCATGAAGTCAACTGGGTTTAATAGGTCACAGTTTTCATCTCTCCCTCACTTTAGCATGAGCACAATATCAGAGAACTGGGCACTACCTCATACGTTTCTTTTGAGATTTATGCTTGGGGATTCTGAACAGCTCCTTTTCTCCAAGGTCAGGGCTCTGCCCTTTGGAGTGAGCTTAGAACGAAATCCGTGCCTCTTACAAATCTAATACCTGACTTTTATATGCTTTAATTCCTTTCTCAGAGCCAGATTTCATCTATATTGATGTTTATCACTTATTTAATTAGGAAATACACTGGGGGCAGGAAAAGTAGCCCTGTGCTAGTAATCTCTCCCAGAGGTTGACACTTGACTTCAGTGGCAAGACATATACCCTCCTGAGATGTGGGCTGTTGGGGCTGGAGTTTTGGCACCTAACGGAATTATTTAAACTGAGCAGATCAAAGGGTAGAAACTGAGCAAAGAGATTCTGCTATTAAACAACTGATGGATTGCCTTATTCCCTACAAAAAGCATGCCTTCAGTGAGCACCACAGGAAAGTCATTCTAGTACAGTGTGAAAATCCGACAGAATTACTGAATGAATGGCCCTTTTACAGTCGTGGGATCTAAAATAAAGCCTACAGCTGTGCAACCAGGAACTTCTCTGTATAGCAGCAAAAAACACAGGACAATTCAGGGCAATGTTCCACGCCAGGCTTAATCCAGTCTAGCAGTGGACTGTCACCCATATATCTTGCCTCCAAATAAATTAGTTTCCCATCGGATCGGTGAGTCACATTCTATAGCCACGATGAATGATTAAATCTAATATGGGGAAAGGGTGAGGGACGTGTCAATGGAGTTAAGAGGGGAAAGGAAACAGAATTAAGCCGCCACTTTTAGCAGCTGCATGCAGCTTGATGAAATTAAGCACAACATGAAACTGTGCCTTCAGAGAGCTTGGGTAAACTGGAGACAAATTAGAAAAAAATAATTGGAAGTTCCTTGCTGTGAGGAGTAAGTAGCACAGTGCACTTTGAGGTACCTGTGCTGAAGAGAGCAACGTTTGAGTGTGTTCTTGTGAAGAATTCTCTCAAAAATGAGCTTACCTGTATCAGACTTTATTTCCTGTTGGATTTTTTGCAAATATCTGAACCATTCAGGCAGTTTATCTTTCATTTCTTATCTGCTTCGGCTGACCTTGGTGTACATCTGCAACAGCTGCTTCTGAATTTTCTCAGTTTGATTTCACAGACAGTGAACGTTAACCCATTCCCATAGTAAGCAAGCTGAAGCACCAGCTCAGGCAATCTCTTAACGTCCTGTTTGCAGTCCTTTCATTCATTCCTTTTCCCAACAATTCTTGCTATCCGAAAGACAATCGCTGTTCAGTTCTTGTGCCATCCTTTCATCGTGGCACTCTGGGGTAGCAGAGTTATGTATAATTCTGCTTTTTTCCTACAGAGGGACAATGCAATCCATTTGAGCCCTCCATCCATCTGGTGCAGCACACTCGGTATTTGACATTGGGGCAGGTTTGTAAGTAGAGCGCTGAGAGCAATTAACATTTGAATTAAAGCTACCTGCGGATAACAACAGGTGATTACCCTATTTAACAGCTGTTAAGTGGTGTTATTTGCCAGCTAGAGACCACAGACCGAGTGAATTGTATGCATACAAATGGGAGTTATTGTGCATACAAATGGACGACATTAATTAAATAATGTATTTTTCTAAATTGCACTTGTGATAGGTAGGTGTTGGGTCAAAACAGGTAACTGGTAGCGAAATGAACGCTTTAAAGTGTTGGGCTCAACATCATTAAGGTTAAAATGCAATGTATGTTTTTGCAACCGGTGTTTTTTCTTTTCCAAAAGTAAAATAAAAAAGTAACAAACAAAGCTTGCTGTTTACACTGATTGAGCCTCTGGCAAACAGAAAATAGTAAGGAACTAAAGCACATAAGGTTCCATTATCCTCTTTTAGCTCTGTTTTTCAACAAGGCTTAATCAACCTCGGTGCTCTGGAAAGCACAAGGCAGTCCCGTGGTACGTGCCCGCTTGCTCCTCGCGTATGTGGAAAAGCTCTCTGCAATCTTGCTCCCTTCTGCGCTGGGATGGATGAATGTGTTTTTGGAACATTTGCTTAGCAGATGGCTGAGCAACAACCTCTTAAATCCATGTGGGGTCTGTCCCATGGTTGCGCTTCTTGTATTGTTGCAGAACATCTAACTGAGGCTGCCTGTACCTTTTTCAGCAGACGTTTACTGAAAAGCTTTTCCTGCTATCCTCTTCTCCAAGGGCGTGGATTTTCAATGCCTTTTGAAGACATCCCAAGGCATTTGAAGGGAATTTGTCCTCTGAGAAAGGCCGATTAGATTTCTGCCTTAAGTATTTGCTTGCACTCTTGAAACTAAATGATTTTATCGATGCTGATTTGTGTCATTGCTACGCCAGAGCTGTCAATTTTGTGTAAGTGCAACTGTTACAAATTACAGGATGAATTTAAATTTTTCCCTATGGCATAATTATCTATTCAGTTAAAAGTTCCCTTGATTTGCACGTGTGTGCATTCGCATTGAGTTACTGTGAATAGAGATGTCCAATTTGTATACAAAGAAGTGTAGGCATTCCGTACTCACTTCCAGAATGCTGGAATGCGGCATCAGTTCTACTGCTTAGAATGTGTGGCTGTAGATTTTTTACTAATGAGAGTTGCCCGATGAAGTCATTTACTGGACTATGCTTTTGAACTGAAATTAAATGCCTATTAACCCTCTGACGTTGCCAACTGTGGGCTACATGCAGCCAGGAAGTTGTTATGCTGACAATCTTATTTAACTGGAATTGATGTGGGCTGGAAATGAATCCATTTCTTTTAAGATGCTGCTGATGACTCTAGTTTTAGTTAAAGGACTGTAGCCCTCAGTCATGGTTACAATGTGTAAGACCTGGGCTTGATCACAAATAAGCTGTCTGCTATTGAAACAGTTACCTGAATAAAAATCAGTGGGTTTGGATCCCTAAAACCTTCAAGTATGTCTTCTCTCCAGTGTTAACCAGGGATTGTTATTCTTCTCTCCTAACCTGAGGCCGGAGACCAAGTCAACTAACTTATAGGCAGTCTAACTTAATATACCAGCCTATACATTGCTCATCTTTTCTTCACTCAAGCAGGAAATTGTATATTTTCTGTAGTTAGTTTCCTGCCACAAGTACCTTGAGGAGCCACTTCTTTCAAACAGAAGTTTGCTGCCAGAGTGAGTATTTAAGTATTTTTAAGTTGCCAGTCCTAAAGTAATGCCAAATTCTACATTGGAACAGGCTTCTGTTCAGACTGTGCTGAGCTTGTGCCCTAGCCAAGCTCAAATAGTTTTCTTGACTTCTAAACCACAAAATACTGTGCTGTGTGTGCATTATCCTTGCTATTAGTGGGCAAGTATCTTGTCTCAAGATCAATATGAAAAGCAATGTGCATGCTTTTCCCTTTGCATCCAAGGTGGGTGATCAGTATCTTGGGTGAACAGGTAAAGGCTGAGCAGCAGCGTAAAGGGAAGAGGTGGGCACACAGTACAGGGGCTGGCTCAGTGTGGGAGACTCATATCCCAAATCTGAAAGGGGAAAGTCCCAGGAAAGCCTTGCTGAAGCAGCACTCTACAGAGAACATATGGCATGTGGCCCCACATCGTGCTGCAGGAAGTGGGGATGAGCTGAATTCTGCCCTTCTGCTTCCTTTGTCCTCTTTATCTGTATTCAGTGGGATTATTTCATGCAACACGAATCCCAATCTGCCTAAAGATAACCAAACAAAGTATAAATATACAGAGAAATCTAGATTTTTTTTAATTAAAAAAGAATAGTTTAAAGTGCAGAGAGGATAATGTGGAGATAACAGTGTGTTCTTGACCATCGGCAGGCTTTATTTAGGATATCTGTTGAATCACAGTTCCTGACGTGAGAATCTGGTGTTCTTTATTCAGCAGGAAAAGGCATTTGTATCTAAGTTCTGAGACAAAGCAACTTTCAAATCCAGTATGTTATACAGAGAAGTTATTTGAAATCTTTTTTAGCATGTAGGATTGTAACGGTGGCTAATAACTCTTGTGAAAATTGTAGTTTAAATAAACCACAAGTCCACACGACCTGCAAACATACCAAATTAATTCATAAGCGTAGCTGTTACTTAATTATGACATTAAGCTGTACAGGAAATTATAGTATGTTGTAAATATTTTGATTTGCTCTCTGTTTTTGTGTTTTGCAGTGACATACCAATCTATCAGGACTAAAATATAGAAAATGCAAATGCACATTAGCTAACAGATTACTAATATATGAAAGAAATATGGAAATTACGGTACTTTATTAGAGCTGCAAATCTTTTTTTTTTTTTTTTCTTCATTTGTGTGGCCTGAAAATCTAATAAATAAAGGATGAAAGAAACTTCATTTAATTAAGCTACTGCATTGTAATGCTACCACTATTGATAGAATAGCTATTTAACAACATCGTAATGAATGTTCTGTTGTCACAGCTTGGGAAGGTGTAATGCAGTTTGGTTGTATGCCATGTTATTTCTTTGCTTTTCTCATTGTTACCTTTAAGCACTGTTTAATATCAGTTATGTTTGTGCTCAGTTATTTTCAATCTATTACACAAAAAACACTGCCACGTACTTTTTGTTACTTAACAAGTTTGATCCTGATCTGTTTAAAAGGTGAGGAAATAAGCTGTATTTAGCTATTATTTTTTCTTTCACAGTGCTGGGAGTAATATTAAATTAACTGGCTACGTCACAAATTCATGTGGACTTTTCTTTGTCATTATAAAACCCATAGCAGAGAAATCCCCAGAAATTCTTCTTTGTCAGATACCTTCTAATATTAACTTACAGTTCTTTATTCAGAAGGCCATAACAAACGATGATGCATGAGGATGGCTCAGGTGAGATTTTTTTTGTGTGTGTGTTCTCAGGACTTCCCAGGCACGTTGCCATCTTGTCTAAACTGACCAAGGAGTTCTAGATACGTGTAAGAGCTCTAATCCCATCTCTACATGTCTTTCCTTCCTGCTCTCTGCTTGTTCTTCTTCTGATGCACTACAACTGCTCTACCCAGCTGTCCCCAGCAGTGAGATGTTTGCTATCAATACTCATGCTAGATATGGCTATCAGTGCAGGTCTTTGCCAAAAGAGGAACAAATGGTGAAATAAAACAACTATGAAACAGCCATGACTTGGACATTCAGCATATTTCTGACATGCAGGACAATATTAAGGTCATTATTATAATTATCCTTTGAGTAGTGTAAGCTAGTTATGATATATAGCTGTTAATTCTTGTTGCAATAGGTTTGTATGAGAATGAGGTAGATAGAATGAGAGGATTGTTCTTGTGTAGCTTTTACATTTCTGAACCCCATAGAGGCCCCTGTTTAAATAAAATCTAAGCTAGGCTGGGCAAAGTGCTTTGGTGTTCCCTGTTGAAACCTCCCTGAATCCTTAAACCATCAGCTTTTGCGGTTCACTGACTACCTGAATGAATTATTTTCAACTGATTTGGCACATCTTCAAAAGAACAGATGGTCCCATCTTTACTGCAAAAACAATAACTGCAGCAGCAACAAAATAATCTGTGATTCTGCCTGGAAACTCCTTAACTACAAGGGGGAGTTTGATGACCATCTTACATTTCTGACAATTATCTCACAGAATAAATGTATTTAACAGGAAAATCACATTATGATTTACTAGGCAAAGTATCACATTTGTGGAACAGTTGTTTGAGGTTGCAGGGAGACTAAACTGCTACGCGTGAGTTTCTAATAGGACCTCCCCTACAATACAGCAGCTGGGAAGAGAAAAATTATGAAAGTATGATGTTGAGAGACTTCTTTATTGGGGCTAAAAATAAACTTAAGTGCATTATGAATAGAAGGATAGAAGAAGAAAATGTGAGCTAAGGATAGGGGAAGCTCAATGTTCTGAATGAGAATCTGCAGCAAAAGAACAAGGGGTTTCAAATAGCCAAACTTGTCTGCATCACCATGGAACATCTACAGAATAGCTTTTAATGGCCATGGTCCAGGAGTTCTTGGTAGCCAGAGGTAATCCGGTACCCCTTAGGAATGGGATTCTCCTGAATTTGCTTCTTGATTTCTATTATTTCAGCAAAGGAAAAGCAATATTATTAATATTATTGGCGTAGTAATTTTCTTCAATTACTGAGAAGGTGATAATTAGATATACGGGAAAGATTGAAAATAAGGAGAATGCAGTAGAGCTCACTGTATTAAATACACACTTCCTTGGATAGTTTTTCAGGACAATATTACAAAGGTGACATTTATTAAAGAGAAAACCGTTCCCTATACAGTCTGGCTGTCAAATATTAACATGAAATCTGTTTTTTGTTTTGTTTTTTTTTTTTCCAATGGTTAGTATTTTAAAATTGTAAGCATGTTTTGCGGGATGCTAACATACAGCAGAAGAGAGATGCTTCTCCATGAAGGCCAATGCCAGTATTAGTTTTCTGCCTTTCACGGGGATGTCTAATTGCTGAGTGTATGCTATAGAAGAAATATCTGGGGAGCTGCCTTAACCACTGAGTTGCTGTACTTCTACCTTTTCAGCTGCTCTCAGACGAGGCTATCCTCTCTGAAATCACTGTTCTATTGGATGGGAAAAGGATCTCACTTAAATACAGTGTGCTGCAAACTTAGGCCCTGAACATCTGTCAGAGTGGGTGAACAGCTGGAATCCAGCTGCTGCCACTGTTGCTCTTATAATTCATGGATCACATCAAATCCTGTGGGATGCTCTTGATGGAAAGCACTTTAGTTGTAGGTTAATGTATTGCCCTTAGTCTGCAGCCCGGGT
Organism: Centrocercus urophasianus; assembly: GCF_019232065.1. Lineage (NCBI taxonomy): Eukaryota > Metazoa > Chordata > Aves > Galliformes > Phasianidae > Centrocercus > Centrocercus urophasianus. The sequence continues at coordinate 5,757,440 of NW_024884744.1, read as the reverse complement.
CCCTGCTCAGCGAGAGTTATGTTTGCTGTTTACGTAGTGGCAGCAATAACCAGGACACATGGAAGCACACTGAGGTTCTAAATAATTATGTTTGCTAAGTACACACTCAGTGGCACCCAGCCATTGCCCTGACTGATTTCTGATGGCCACTTTACCCCAACCCATTGAGACCATTGTTGGCACTTGCTTATAGGACTGTTGTTTCTTCCTACGTGAAAAAAAAATGATGGCAACAATTAGCAATCAGCAAACAGCCTCTGGCTTGATTACAGACGCAGGTATGTTGTTGAAATAATTTGTGTGCTGAACAGAGTAATTTTATTTTGCTCAAGTGCTGCTTAAATATACCTTACATTCAAATGTTCCTTAGGGGAAAAAGTCATTACGTGAGAAAGAGATTCCATTTGTTCTCAGTGAGATCGATAAGTTCATCTGCTTACATGGCTCTAAGTAGGATGTGTGGGGTAATGTACATTGGGGAAAAGTCCTCTTTGTGATTACTGTATGACTGGACTTCTTTTTTCTTAATTAGTTCATACTTAATTACTATGCTACGAGGCCAACATTTAATCTTAGTTTAAGAATCTGTTTTTCCATGGTTTGCTTGGGAAAGATTAAGATAGGTATGCAATGCACGGGACTTGAGCAAAAAGGTTTTTCCAGCACATCGTAAGAAAGGTGGTGCAAAATAAAATATCTTTTTTTTTTCTTCTTTTACACTCAATGGCTGATAGTTCTTAGGTCTTTAATCTGTATATTCTCTTTTCTGACATCCTTCTCACGTCTCTAAATGAATTGGAACTCTCAACCATTTTGTTGTCTATCAGAATGGGAAAACAGAAATTTCACCAATTGCCAACTTGATTTCAGTGCTGCCTGTTCTGTCATTCTCAGCTCAGACTCAGATTTAGGATCTCTAAGTGGGAGATGTACCTTTGGTGAATGCTGACTTTGTCACTGTTAGACAACATTTTATTATATGCCTTAGGTTTATGGGCTTTGATGTTTCATGTTGATTTAGTGGGAAATAAGTAGAAAATTCAAAACAAGTTGCAATCAGATCTGTAGAATGGCTTTTTCTGGGGACTTCTGCACATTTTACCCTTTCATTACCTGAACCTTTTTTTTTTTCCTATTTTTTTTTTAAGCATTAATAAAGCCAGCTGTGCACATGCATGGGTTTTTCCGTAGTGCTTTTCCTGCAGTCTGTCCTCTCTCCAAAGCTGTCAGGCTCTGGATGTTTGTTCCTTGCAAATGAGAACTGGAGGAAAGGATTTTGGCTGGGAAAGATTTGCGTCAGCAGCCGAGCCAGGGCAATGGGATGTGTGCTGTTTTATGTCCTGTGGCTGGATAAGCTTATCTGTACAGATGCATGATGTCCTGCTGTGCCTTCAGATGATGCTGATGCACACATCAGTGTGATGACATGGCTGTTTGCTGCTCAGTCCAGAGGGCTGCTCCCAAAGAGGCAGCAGAAGCTTGGGCTGCTGTCAACTGTGCCCTGTGGGCTTGTAATATTTTGTAAGGTGATCTTCTGAAACTTTTTTTTTCTTTCTGAAAGTGAGGAGTGCTTACCACAGTTCTGATCATACTAAAAGTAAGGTCTAATAACTTGCTTTCTCTTACCCATTCCACAACTCAATACTTGAGCTGCATGGACTTTTCAGTTATTGCAGGTGTTTTCATGTCTCTAGCCGGTTTCTGTTATAACATGAGGTCATATTTAGGCAATGAATTGGGTTGGTTCTATTTGTTGTGTGATATTTTGTCCAGATAGAAAACGGGGCAATGACTTTGCAGAATAGCAGATAGATTTTAAAGATGTGCATGTATATGCAGGAAGCTTCCAGAACTTCATATGGAAGTTATATATATGACTTGCCATATTACAGCTTCTTTGCTGAAAGAACCGGAGGGTAAAAAGGTGGGAACTTCCTTTGATGGATACTGCTGTTTCACTCAGGTCTGCCTTATTTGTGTCCTGCTTAATTAGTTTGTATTTAAATCTCCTTGAGCAAAGTGTTCCTGGCTGCACAGTGAGATCCCGCTGGAGGACTGTGGGCCCTTTATGGCTCCAGCAGTGATAACTGGTTTCGGTGTGGCTGCTTTTTTAATTTTTATTTTTGAGTAAAAGTGAGCAGATTAAAGACCACAACTGAGATGTTTACAGTTGCAACATGGTGAAAAAACAGATAAGGTAATTTTCCTCCTTCTACTAGTTACCAAAGCAACGCTATAAAGATACTTTTAATTTAGTTTAGTGCTGTGAAGATTAAAGCTTAATTAAAAAGCTTATATTAAAAAAAAAAAAATAAATAAAACACTGGAATGGCATAGGAAAAATTGAAAGACATAATTACGGTCCAGTGAACACTTATCACTTATTATGAGGCTTTGGAGCAGAGGTATTTTTTTCTCTCAATTGAGAGTAGTTTTATTCTGATCGTAAATTGGAATGACCAGAACAACCTCGGATCATGGCTGTTTATAAATTAATAAGGACAGTTGGAAGGAATGTGTTATTCTCCCCGTGAAATACAGAACAGTGAGATATTCTCTGCTGGTCTGTTTCTTTAAAAATCTCTCACACAGCAGTCAGGGCGACAGGCGTTGTGAGGACAGAAAAAAGGCTGTCTTCCCGTATTTCACACAGCTTGCATAGAAATTCAGTTACATAATGTTAAAAGATGTGTAACTTTCAAATTCATTTTCAAACCTTTATGAATTGAAAGTGGTCAGATCTTCAAGTGGGGACAGTCTTTTTGTTCATCAATAGAGCAGCACCTATGTGCACTGGATTAAATGATAAATGGGAGCCTGGGGGTGCCATATTCATCCTTATGAGCTTGACATCGTTGTGGAGAGATCCTGTTTGTCCAGTATAAGGCAAATCAAGACATGAGATGATATTCTTTCACTGCAAAATTTCAAGTGGTAATCTCTGTCCATGACAAAGCAAGAGGGCTAGGGAAAGTAGCTTCAGTTTATTAGCTTTATTGAGAGCTGTGTCGCTGGTTTCTCCAAGAACTTGCTCATAAGGTATGATCTATTACCCTAGAGAGGAGCCTCTAAAAGCCACTCAGCTAAATATGCCCTTTCACTGACTTCCTCTATTCATTTTGTTCAAGCATTTTAAACCCACCTTTGACTGTACATAGCATATTATTTCTGTTCAGTCATTAGCTGAGTTAGTCATTTAGCCTTTCATCAAAGCAGCATTACATTTATTACAATATTGTAACGACTACTGCAGAGGCTCAGTCCTGTGACTTCTTGCCCTGGGATGCTGAGAAAGCTGAAAGGTTATTGGGCTTCAAGGACAAGCTTATGGAAATAAATCCAGTGAGGCTGCTGAGCAGAGTAGAAACTGCCTGCCCAGGATGTCTGTGAAGTGTAAATGGCTGGAGGCTGGGGAGCGCCTGGCTGGAGTATTTCATCCCTGTCTGCCTGGTGCTGAGACTCTTTCATGGCTGTCTTGTTTTGTCCATTGCTGGAGACAAGATACTGCGTTACCTGGAGCTTTGGTCAGGCCCAGTGCAGGCACTTGTATGCTATCGAGCACTTCTCACAAAATAAATAAATATATATTCAAATTTAAGAACATTATTTTTTTCTTTTTTTTTCCCCCCTTAATCAAGACATAAGTGAATTCTCTGGTTTCCAGGCTTGCACATATGTATGAGATCCATCCAGGCAGGCCTATGGCTGATGCTTTTTCCAAGCTAAATTTCTGATTGTGTTATTGAAGCTGTTAAGAATCTTTGTGGTATAAACATCTCCAGTGATGTTCCTGCAAAACTTAAAAATAATTAAAAAAAATATATATGAACTTTTAGCACAAGAAATGCTTCAGGAAACTCTCATCTACCCCAACTTGGGTCACTCTTTCAGGAATCATAGATTATGACACTTTAAAGGTTATGTAATCTAATATCAGCCAGCAGCACATGCATTTATAAACTACAATCACTATCTAACAAAATTTTCTTAATGAAGACTTGTTAGAGTCGAATATCTGCTTACAAGAAACAAGCAAACAAACCAACATGTAAATGTGTTCAGGTCTGCCACTGTACAATTTAGCCTGCCAGGGACTCAGGTTATTTATGTGTGTGACTGCATTGTCTTCACTAAACTTTAAAAAAAAAAAAAAAAAAAAACGGATTTCCATGGTAACCACTGCATCACACCACAAAGGCATGTATACACCACTTAGATCTTTAACAAGACAGAACCTTGGATGAAGTATAGCCTGCATTTGTTGTCTTATTTTTTTCCTGGCATGATATTCTTCTTAGTAAAATCCTGATTTGTTGTTGTTTTTGGTGATTTTTTTTTTTTTTTTTTTTTTTTGTGAAATTCTAATTTTACATTAAAAAGCAGCTTATAAATAGCGTGTCTAAAATAGCACAGTTCTGATATAAAGCTGTTAACTTTGAGAGCCATTCATGCAGATGTGAGCACTGAGCTGTAAGAAAAGAGAGGGAATGGGTGTGAGGTGACAGCAGTTTCTGGTTCTGTCTTTGTGTTATTTCTGCTAGATGTTATTTCGCTGTATTTCATTTTTTATCACAGTAGAGTGATAAGGTCATAGCAAGGTCACAGAGTTGGGTTCTTAAAAAATGTATGGATATGTATAGTTACACTTTCCATCTGAAAATGTGAAAAAAGTGGAGGCTGTTCTATTTGTCTCTTTTTTAATGAAACTTTTCCTATTCCCTACACAAGAGTGTATGTCACTTTAGCAATATTCCTCGCTTTTCTTCCTTCTGTTACAGGCAGCACTCAGCTCCCAGTCCTGCACTGTGATCCATCCATCCTGCAGAGAACTGGCTCTGCTTCGTACAAGTGCCATTTAACACCTGGAGGGCTATGGTGAGTAGCATCAATGGGATATATATTTTTTCTTTTTTTGGTTCAAAATCTAAGACAAAAAGAAAATATCATACCTGACGCTTGGGGGAAATTTGATCTTTTGATTTCTTGGACTTAGGAGCTGTGAGCTGTGCTTGCAACTGCATGTGGCTATGAGCCTTCTGGCACATTGTGCAAAGGCTCTGGCAGGGGCTGCTTGTTGGTATAGAACTGATGATGTTAGAGTTGCTTTCCCAGTGAAATAAGCAGAGATGGAGACTCTTGCCCTCCCTCCATGCTGTGGAAATGCTTCATTTTTGGCAAGCAGAGCTGCTTGCCAACATTTAGCCCTCAGCAACTTTTTATTATTGAGTTATAAAACCTGAAAATATGAGTTTATAATGAAAATGCCAGCACCACATTAAAAAGAGCAGGAGCAGTGAGCACTGCTGTAATGATATTCTTTGCTTTGGTTTTAATTCTTTCTCCAAACAAGCTCTGCTTCCTTCAGTGCTGGAGGTGAGAATTGTTCTCAGTACCTGCTGCGAGGGAAAGGGAAAGCAACAATCCAAGGGATGGGATGCAGTTATCATGGGAGGAAATGCTCCCTTTCTTTATTTGGCCTTATAGCTAGGAAATTCCAATCAGTTGACTTGAATTGCTCCTTGTTTGCACCCAAACAAAGGACTACCGGAGACCCCTGGTTTCACAGAAAAAGAAAAGAGCTTTCCCTCTCTTCTGGTGACAAGTGTTAGTGGTGCACTGGGGGAGGGCTTTGTAAATGCTGAAAGCTTCCCCTCAGTTTGTTCTCCTACACATCTCCTTTCTCTCGTCTTTGTGCATCTTCTTTCTGTCATGAGCTAATTTGGCTGAATGCTAGAGTGGAAGAGTAGGTAATTAGTTAAATTATTGCTACTTGACTGTCTATTATAATAGAGTGTCACACATCCAAACATAGAGCTGAGAGTTCATCAGCCATTGATTCTGAATGTGCAGCAGATGTCCATGTCCACCCAGGCAATCCTGTACAGTCATTATTGTCCAAAAGTTGTTATTAAGATAACTGTTAATGAGTTAACTTTTGAAAGTCATTTTAGTTCTGTGGAGCTGTGAATGTAATGGAAGAGTGTACCATAATGGAGCCTGGCAACTATTTTGGTAAAGATTTGTTGCTGCTTTCACTGATTTAATTCATTTGCAGTGATCATCTTTGTGGATATGTGCACCCTAACTTCATTTCTGCACTTAAATATGTTCTTAATGAAGTCCATAATTGTGGGACATGAGTGTATGTTTCTCCAGGGCTCAGTTGGAGCCCCTCAGACAGCTCTCTCTATTGCAGAGTTCTGAAACTGAAATAGTGGAGTCAGGGGAAATAAGATATCCATGGATTAAGTTGGATGACAAGTGGTAATAAAAGTAAAATGAAGGCAGATTGCAAATTCAAAGAAGTGTTGAAATGTTGAGGCATACACAAAGGCTGTATGCTGATGGAAAGAAAGCGGTTATATTTCTTCAGCAGAACTTAAGACTTCTAAAAAGTAGGAATGGGAGGACCTAGTTGTGCAATATACTGTTGCTTAGAGCCTTGGCTATGCAATTTTCCCCAGCATTAGACCTGTGTTTTAAGTAACTGTTTACATTGCTATGACGACCGTGTAGCCTGGTCATTTCTTTGCTGTATTCACAAACTGAAAGAGCATGAAATCCCAGAATGTTTTTTCAGCACTGTGTGGTCCTATAACCCATCTGTGATCTAGTCCACAATGACCACAATTAAGAGCAAGTCTCATTTGCTTGTGCCACTTGTCTGTTTTACTTTTTTCTTTTCACCTAAAATGTGTCCTTCAGAGGCAGGATCTCATTAATCACTGTCTTTTCCCAGTAGTATAACTCTAGTGATTTTCAGAGATTACCTCTAGCATGTAAGCAACACATTGATGAATGATCCTTTGAAATTTCATGTTCAATCTCTCCACTAAAAGTCTATTTCTTTTAATATTGCAGTTTCTTCATTTTAGATAATTGCACCTTTCTCGATTGTCAGATACTCAGAGAAATAAGTGGGAAGAGAGAGAAGAATGCTGTAACTGAATCATTTGTGAAATGACATCTCCTTTTTTCTCTTCCTCCTCTTCAGTTCCACCATCATTTAGGCACAACCTAGAGAAAAGGATGCTCTGCTAACCAGCAGAGGTGACCAAGTTGTTTGACGTAGGATTGGCATTAGCAGATTCAGTATGTTAATGCAGAACATGCAGCCACCACAAGCCCCCATCCTTATGTGGGTAGCCTTGCACACATTTTCAGACTCAATGAGGAAATACTGAATGTGTCTGAAGTAGTGTCTTTGGAATTGGCCAGCATTTGCTTTTGCTTGGGACAATGTATCCATGGTGAGCCAATGCCCACAACAGTAACTGCTGCAGGTGGAATGAAGCTTTTTGGTTAATGCTGTAAAACTGTAGGGCAGAATTGCACGTCCATTCCTTTTTAAAAAGATGGACACCTTTCCATAAATTCCATGTTTACATTTACGCAGCTACTGAATCTTTTATATGCAGTTTCAGTGAAATAACATCTCCTGCAGTGTTAGTCTGTCAGCTCCTATTCCATTCAATTAAAAAGGGCAGTGAATGCAAACAAAAGCGCTCCGTTTTTCTTGAGGTCTAATCTTTGTAAGAAAAGAAAAGGAATTTGAGATGCGAGCAGCAGTGCATTGTGGTACAGCAGTGCATAAACAGTGTTTTTTTGTTCTTTTCCTGATTAGGTGCTTCAGTGGTAAGTGAGGTAACGATTTAAAAGAACTAACTCATTATACGAAATGACTCTGTCTGCTGCGATACTTAAAATCATCTTGCGACACTCTGGAGCTCAATGCATAAAATATCAGGTTGGTAAGTAACTCTCCCGCTGGATAGAGCCTTTTTCTTTTAGAAGTTAACCTAAGGATATGAGAAATTCGTCCCTGCATATAGTGTCTGATCTAGTGCCAGTGCCTAAGGATGTCCTTGGAAAGATTCCCATCTTTATACATTGGATCAAGGTCCACAATGCAGTAGCTGAAGTGCTGAGGCTTGGATTGGCAGCAGTAAAATGTGGCACTGCTGCTTTTAAAGCAGAAGAATGACTGGGAGAACATAGGTTGACTGTAGAAATACTGACAAGAAAAAGGGAGACTCGTATGAAGGCAGAATAAGGTAATTTGTAGAGGAAAAAAATTGGGAACCAGGAAGAGTATAATAGGTGTGGTTTGTTGTTTTTTTTTTTTTTTTTTTTTTTTCAAGTTCACATCTCCAGTGACACATACAGGAGGGTAAAACTAGCTGTTTTCCTCCATACAGATGGGTAAATATTGTCCTTTTTTCAACAGTACAAAGGGTAGGACTCAGAATTACATCTCACAATGAAGTCAGGCTGATTATTGTGGAATGGCTGAGGCATGAGTTTGGAGATGTTCTGCTCCCCAGGAAGGCATTATTATCTGGCTGCAAGATCAGTTGTCTTTTGTCCAGAATTATGGGACTAACAAGTCTGCACATGATCTTGAAAACACATTCAGCAGGGAAGGAGACAATCCCTGCAGGCAGCTGCTGCAGGTTTTTATGGGCTTGTGTCCTCATATTTGTAAGCCTGAGGACAGCAGAGCTTAGAGTGGCAGAATGGTAAGCATAACATGGAGCAGAGATTTTGGTGATAAGCCCAGGATCGTGTGTGCATTGATTTGTTAATACATTATGTATAATGGCTATTTTTTCTTGTATATAGGCACTACAGTTTGTGCAATTAGCTTTTGGACCATGTATCCTTGTATCTGTAACTGTACTCCAACTGAGCAACAGCACGTTATTAAAGCTGACATCAGGATTCATGAGGCCCTGGTGCCCAGCCATGTGCTTTGAGGAATAAAGCATGCACGAGCAAATCCACAAAACCAGTAGCTTCTCTGGGCATGGAGGAATGGTGGTATTTTGCATTGTGTGGTAGCAATACTAGGAGCCAACAAAGGGACTGGTTTACCTCCCAGAGATATAGTGAATTTGATGGCGTTGCACAGACTTGAACATATATTAAACAGAGCCATGTTTACTTCTGCTGCATAAGAATCACAAGGGAAAGCAAAATCAATGTTTTCCAAATGGAATAGAAAGAAGCCGTTAGGGAAAGAAATGGTATTTTCAAGCTTCTCTGAAAGGCAACACAAACAATACTCTGAGTAAAAAAAAAAAAAAAAAAAAAAAAAAAAATTTCCTCCAAGCAAAATCATTTACAGATGTCTTCTTCACTATATGTTTAACTTTCTTTGGAGGTTAAGACGTGGTAGGTCCTTGATATTACTTTAAATGTGGAGTATGTGTGTGAACAAATAGGCTTTGGAATTGATATTTTGAATTGCAAGCTGCACTATGTATTTGTAGAACTTGACAGCAACAGAAGACACTCAGTTTTAGAGTGGCACTCAGATGACACTGAGAGTGCATGATGCAGTGGTATAATGAAATGGAGATCAATGTTAAAATGAATGTAACACCACTGAGGAGTACACACAGATCGATACTCTTGTAAGCCATGGAGTATAATCCTGCTATATAGGTCTTGTTAGATAGTAGAGTCAATTCTGTTTTTCTGCATTTCTCAAATGTACCTTTGACTTATCTGTCCCAAAGACTGTATTAAAATGTCCTCCTTTTGGAAAGTAAAGGCTTGAATCTTTGTCTTCCCATCCATGCACATTAAAGAAAATATGCAGTGCATAATAGTAAACTCCCAATCCTCAAAAATGTGAAATAGAAAGATAAGATGAACAGTCAGCACTGATCTGTGTGTTTCAGTAAGTCTTTGAAATATTATTTTATCTTCGTTGCCTCTCTCACTGCCCCCTCTTTTTCTTTCAGAAATATTTTAAGCACAATAAAATGCAGTCTCAAGGGAAAGGGGGAGGTCAGTCTTGCAGCCCTCACTTGAATTGTGCAAAGAACTTGCTTAGGGATATTTTCCACCTTCTGATTTTTAGAGCTTAAAACCATTAAAAAAAGATCAGAGAGTTTCTCTCCTTTCTTGATGCATGGATAGCCTTGGAAATGGAAAGCGATTATTAGTGTGGACTGCAGTGTGCACTCTCTCTCGTATATATGTATATCTGTAATGTATCAGCATGTATAATCCCTGAAGAGCTGAGGATATGCACGTTTCTTCTCACACCGCTGCAAACATCGTGACTCTTGGAATCCCCGCGCTTTACGTTTTATAGCTGGGTGATTTGTAGGAACCGATGCCAGTCAAGCTGCTGTTAATGACTCTAGCATGTCAAGTCAAACGGTTTCCTGAAAGGAAATAGCCAATGTAAATATAAGACAGTAGTCAAAGTTTATTTCCTTCTTGACAGGAAATTTAGTACTGGAAGCAGTGCAAATGATACTTGAGTCTGCCTTCAGTTGATCCCCTTTTACTGATTACAACACGTGCTGATAACAAGCAAGCATTATTCGTCAATGTGTGTGCTGTCAAGTAAGCAGAGATCAAAAAGCTCATGAACCATCACCAGCAGCAATTAACTGCAACACTCACTACTCTTATGCTACACGCACTTGATGTGCAGGATCACTGAACTTTCATTTTTCGAGTCCGAAGTTTGCCAGCCCATGATGGCAGTGTCCACATTGCCTACTCTTGCCTGGTTGGATATTGTAAAATGATTTTTCTTTGATGGTGATGGGTGAGTGAATGGCTCTGTGGACGTAACAAGTGAAGTGGGGTTGGGGGTATCACCATCACAGGTGAGGGGGGTGGGAATCACATTTTCCACTTATTGCTAGTGTGTTTTAGTCCCAGATTTCCTTAAGATATGTGTACTCTTCTCAGCAAATACTTGGTTGTTCTTTTTCAGCTGCAGTTGTATGAAGTATAATATATCTCAGTTTCTAGTTTGTATTCATCTTCTCCTTCTCCACAGTATGGGCATTTGTATTTTTCCCTGCCATTTTTAAAGGATGCTACCAATTCTACCCGTTCATTATTAGAGCTCAGATTTTGTACCCGTTTACTCACTGAAATGATTTTATTATTTTCACTAGGAAGCACGTGTGTTTATAAAGAGTGGAGAACAGCTAAAGCAAATAAAAATAAATTAATAAATACATAATTAAAGTGGTGCTTCAGGGAGAAGTTTCTAGGCACAATCTAATAGGAACGACTGTGGATGCCATTAGCACTGCGTGTTGATTCCACATCCCCTGGGACAGTCTAATATTCAGCTTGTATTTTCTAGTTTCTTTTGGTCTTAATAGCTATTAAGATCATTAAATGTAATCTGCTAGGGACTCCAGATTGTAATGCCTTTGTGATTCCAAGCTTGAGTCCTCTTATGAGGGTACGAAGCTGATGAGAAAATAGACCACTCTTTAATTCTGTCAAGACCCTTTTCTCACTCTCATTCCAAGCTATTCTTTTTCCTCCAGGTGTCTACACCCTGCCACTTGTCACAGCTGTTTATGAGCTTCAGTTAATCTTCACTCTTTCTGACACTGTGGCAGCTCTAAATTACCTCTGCCCTATCTATCATCTATCATCCTTGTGTTCAGGTTGGCAGTTGACCTCATCTACTGGAGTGTTGGGTGTGTAGCTGATGGGTGGGAGAAAAAACAACAGGATTGTTACCACTGCAGAGGCTGCTCTGAGATAGGCACTCTTCCTGCAGGCTGCATATTAGGAAACGTTTCTTCTCAAAAAGGCTATCGAGGCACTGTCACAGCCTCCCCAGGGAGGTGGTGGAGTCACCATCCTTGGGGGTGGTTAAGAACCATGGACATGCGGCACTGAGGGCTAAGGTCAGTGGCCATGGTGGGGATGGGTTGCTGGTTGAACTTGGTGATCTTAGAGGTCTTTTCCCACCTTTATGATTCACGATGCATCCTTGCCTTCAAAAAGTTCAGTGCTGTCCTATGGGAAAAAGCAAACACTTGTTAAAGGGGTTGTCCAATGTCCTATTAATTGGCAATGCTGACAGTATGAATGCATCTGCAAATAAAGGATATCACTTTGTTGCAGAGAGAAGCACCGCAGTATAAAGCATAGACATTTGACTAGTCTGTCACTTCTTGCTGAATTTGTCTGAAATTTATTGCTGGTTAGATATCATTTCTCTCTGTTTACTGATTTGATTGAAAGGATGATTTACCAAGGCTCAACATCACATTGAAAACTGCCCTCTGCTCTGAGGGGTAATGGGTTGTAGACACATCTCCTTGTCCTTTCTCCTGTGTTTGTGAGTGATTGCACAGCAAGGGGAGGACCTATTGCTGCTGGGGGGCAGAGCAGCACTTCCGGGGGGTTGTCAGACTGTCTTTGGGGTCAGCCTACTCCTGACCTCGCCCAGCAGGAAAGGAGATATTATTTATATGCGTACATTAATGTATGTATGTATATATATACACACACACACACACAGTTTCACTTAGCAGCAGAAAGACAAAAGGGAGCATAGATGAGTGGGAAGGAGCAGAATAGAGAATAACGATGGGTAGGACAATGAAAACAGGGAGAAAATAGAAGGATTAAAAATACCATAACAAATGACAGATTATCATTGTCCCTACTGTCACTTCATGATGTGACTTGGCGTTGTTTGACATTGCCTTGGCTGTGACTACCACATCACAGTCCCGTATTTGTTTCTCATCAAAATACACTGGAAACTAATGCCTTCTCTCTGAGAGTGTATCTGTTCTGGTTATGGTGCATTTTTCTTAAACAGCTCTGATATTTGTTTCAATCTCAACAATACCCATCGTCTCCTTAATTTACAGAGTCATAACTAGTGGTATTTCTTTCCAGCATAAAGAGTGCATTGGAACAAATGCCACTATTTATCAGCTGTAATGCAGTTCTTTGTAAAGGTCTTATGTGAGCAAAGAATAAAAATGCAATGAAAGGCTCACAATAAATACCCTAAATCCTTTATTGCCTATTTATGGTGTAATCTCTCTACAGTTGTACAATATATGGCTGTTTAGAAAAAGCCTCAGAATACAGTTATATGGTTTATTTACCAGGAGATGGCAATGGTGATCTACTGCAGTATTAACTTCTATACATAGGGCCCATGTAATTCTTCTGCAAGTAACAAACTTCAGGATGAATGAAGCCAAAGTACCCCAGTACTGGCTTTGCCTTTCTCCTTTCTGACTTGCTGCAGTTACTGTTATTCATAGTGCTTAAAAAAAAAAAAAAAAAAAAAAAAAAAAGTCTTCTATTTTTTTTCTCATTTTTGATTGAAATTGCTGTCACTAGGTTGTTTTAAAAAATGTCTACATCCAGTCATACTGGTATTCTGGAAAACAGAATATTATTTAAAAACAGGGGACCAAAGCCATTGAATTAGACGTGCCACTTGTCAGAAAAAAAATTGATGATTGCTGAAAGTAAAAGCTGAAAAAAAATGTACTTTTACAGTATCAAAATTCAACTTGAGTAGTTAATGAAATATAAATTACAGGTTATGCTATTAAAAATCACTTTATAATTTTCTATTACGCTGCTTGAAGTATGGTCTTAAGCTATGCATATGCAAACCATTTTACAGACCCTGAAGTTATCTGTGCTCTGCAGTGTTGTCTGAGTTGTCACAATACTTCAACGTGTCATAAAGCATGCATCAATTTTACCTAATTGATGGAGTAAAAATGTTCACATGTAGAACTGCCATTATGTTTTGTATCCACCATTGTCCATTTGTTACTTTTTCCCCCAGAAAGCCTGGGGGAAAGCTGACAAGGTCTGTGTGTTTATTGGGTATTTGCCAGCTTACCAACAGAAGCAGCAGCAGGTGGTTCCTTTTTGTGTTTGCGATGGGGACATGTATGTGGTCCCTCTGCTCTCCCACCTGTTAGTGGTCTGGGGACAGTGCTGCTCGCTGACACTACTCTGAAGGAAACCTGGAATCACGCAGTGCATTGCTGCCTTTCATACTATCTTCCGCTAGGAAACCACAGTTTTTCCTTCAGTATTCTGAGATATGCAGTCCATTTCTTATGGCTGTCAGTATGTGGCTCTCAGTTGTGAGGTTTATCCACCCTCAAGTTAAAATATAAATGCTTAAACTACATCTGCTCCTTGTTATCATGTCATACACAGTACGACCAGTTTAGATGTACGGTTTTACAAGAGACCATGCAGCCTTGTCATTGCCAGTCCCACAGTGCTTGATATCTGAGGATCCCTTTTGACTGCCACAGTATACTTACGCTGCCTTCATGCTAGCTTGTTCACATGCTGCTGACAGTGACTCTGCCCCAGCATGGAGCTAGGTGAAGAATTTCCTCATGGTTTACCCAGCTTTTCATGTGAACGTTGTGGCCCCAATGAGTTTTATCTTGGCTGTACCCAAGCTGGTACCTTAAACCCAGCTTATGTGTGTGTCCTGGTGCTACAGCGGTGACTGTCATAGAAATGTAATGACAAAAGGCAGGTTCCTCCATGCACGTGCTTGTCCTGGGGACCCAGGAGTGTGCATCCTGCAGAAGATCAGCAGTGACCACGTGATTATTTCTGCTTCTCCCTGCCCCGAGAGCAGCACTGAGCTGTCACAGTCCCAAGAAATTCCTTCCCAAAATAAGACCATTTAAGTATTTACTGCTCTACTGCAAGTAGCAGCTCAGCTAATTTGAGTAACTGCAAATTTAAATGCCAGCATTATCTTCTTTCTGCTGTTACCACTGCAGCATTTCCAGGGGACATGGCCAGGAGAGTGGGTGTGTGAGTGCGGAGTTGGCAAGGAGTGTTTATCTGTAGCAATAGATGGTACGAGGGGAAATAATTGTTTGTGTGACAGTATCAATTTTATACTATTTCAAAGGTGTTTTTTTTTAAGCTCTTCGTTCCCACAGTATCTACCTTTCATTACAACGTCTTTACTTTTCTCCCTCTCTTCTGATTAGGTGGCATTCACTCAAACCCCATCTGGTCAAGGAAGAAACAGCAAACAGGGTGTGCACAGCGTATTCTCCTTAATGCTGCTCTCTCCACGCTTGTATGTCAGACCACTTCCATGCCAGTGTCTGCCAGCTCAGTTCTCGTTATCCGCATAAGGAAAGGTAAGAAATATTTTTGTCTTCTTTTGCCTTTTTTTTTTTCTTTTTGAATAAGAAATGTGATTTATGGAGCAACATGAACTGACTAAGTAAAAGCAGCAGAAGAAACAGACCAGTGTTCAGTTTTTGCTGGGTGCTAATACACTGTCGCATCTACTAGACAAACTTCCCTTTCATATGTCTTACCTTTCTATTTTACTAGCAAACAGCACAAAGCCAGTCAGTGCTGCTGTCTTCCCTGGGCATCAGCGCAGCCACATGTTCTGCCTTATGGCAACATCCTCCAGCAGCTTCCACATCCAGCAGGGCTGGGAATCGCTCTGTGGTGGTCCTGTCTCTTTGAAGAAGGATTTCTCAGGAAGGGTAGAATGATGTTCAGACTGACATCTTCTCGCACTCGATGCCTTGTCTTCTCTGCTGGATCTCTTGCTGTGAATACCACGTTCATGTCAGCTGTGTGGAGGGAGGAATTATGAGTCTCCCTTTTCCTATCACTTATTTAGTACCCGATCTGTTCTCTCTTGTCTTACCTACTTAGGTCGTGATTACACTCCGGTACGGAGCAGGCATATGAATGTTAGCTTGAGATGAATTAACTCAACTGTCCTTTTACTTCCCTGAAATCTGTACCGTAAACATAGCAGACTACAGGCTCTGGGACAGGGGGAATTATTTACAGCCTTGTTTTCTCACTGTTTAGTAGAGCAGGGCCCAAACAAGAGAGGCTCTGGATGTGACCGTCATGCAGACGGTCTCCCAACAGGAGAACCAAGGCCAGACGCAGAGGTTAGCAGTTCATAATAGGTAAAGAGAAGTTTAAATTTCTGAATTATAAAGTTGTAAAAAAGATTCAAAGGGAAGTAAGGGTGTCCTCAGCCCACTCTTTGATAGTACAATACATAAAAACCAGATTTTGTAGGAGTATAATAAAAGATTGTATAGGAGTATAATAAAACCCAGACACAAGTCTGAAAAATTCATTAGTTTCTGCCATGACTAAAATAAGCACTGTCTATGAAAACTACTTTGCAATGGTAATGAAAAGCAAGTGGAAAAGCAAGTGTTAGCACCAGTGCTGTGACGTGAAATAATTTCTGTATACTCAGATCTGTGAACAATGTTGTTGATTATAAACTACATCAAATTCTCAGTCTCCCCCAAAACGTGTATTTTATTTTGTAGTTTTCCTGGTAATTATGAAATCAACAGAATGCTATCTAGTTTTACAACAATTAAGATAAATGCACACCTTAAAGGATGTAAAAAGTACTTGGTAATGGTAACGTCTCCATAACAGTAACTTCCTCCCTAGAACAAGTGTTATGTGTTTTTAAGGGTGGCATGTAATGATAATGGTGATTCTCAGCTTTCCCAAGTGTTTTATAGTTTAGAAGGTACTTGGATGCAATTTATAATCAAGATTTGACCTGCAGAGCTTCATTTATTGTTATTTGATAAGAGAAGCCTCCAAGATTTGAATGAATCTCATGGCCCTTTGAATGTACATGAGTTTGATGGAAGGGCCGATGGCACAGACTTATGGCACTGCAAGCAGCTCTCTGAAAACAGGTTTATACCCCATCACTTGTGAGACAGTGCTTTCTCGTAAAGCTGTTACCATGTCATGGTGCTGAAGACCTCTGGGCTCAAGGAAATTGAGATGTTTGTCCAGGCACTCCATGCAAGAGTAGCTGCATGATATTTTGGTTCAACCACTGCTGCTTGCTCAGGACCGAATGTCTGGGCAGGGTGTTGTGTCCATGGTGGGCCTGGGGGCAACAGCTGTATGTCAGCACTGTTGTATTTTTGGTTAGTGATTGGTTACTGCTGGTCTGGCCACCACAACTGAGTGAATACTCCAAAGTTATGCTTACAGAGACTGTAAAGACCCTGACTGTTCAGAAGAAAAGGCAAGACAAACTTTAACCATTAACTTAGCATTTATATTTACGTGTTTGTTCAGAAAATAGAATAGAAAAACAATTAGGAAAAAGAAACACTGCAATTTAACAGAACCAGTGACACAAAAAGAACGTGGACTCAAGAACTGCAAATGGCCACTAAAGTAATGATAGAACTGCTTCACAAATAATTCACTGTTTAGAGCATCTTACAGAGTGAGATTGTATCCTTTTGTTATGCAATATAAAGTTGGGTATTTGCTGTAACAAAAATTATTTACAGTCACATAATTTTGAGCAACAAACACATGAATTTTGAAATGAGGTTGGTTAAAGTATTCCATACTGCTTAGGCTGTGACTGCCTTGAGTCAGTGGGGGATTCCCTTCAACTTCAGTGGGGCTGTTGAAAATCTTACCCTTCACTGTTCGTTTGTAGATAGAGCTGGTCTTCGTGACTCTTCTTAAATATGCTGTTTCAATTCTATTTGACCTTTCTTACCTGTATGATATCATTTCACTGAGCAGTTTACAAACTTACTGAATATTAACTTTATCATTTTCTCTGGTAATTGCCTTTTTATTGGTCAGAGATGGACAAAGCAGAGACAAGTCCCATCTACTTCAAATATACTGTCTAGGTAATGTAGCCATCAACTTGTGTTTAGCTAATACTCAGAATGCTACTGACTTCTTTCCTGGACCTTCATTAAAAAGTATGTCGTAAGAAAATTATGATAATCATACTTAAAATTATTTTTCTATATTGAAATAGATTTGACAGGTAAAGGAGTTTATACTGAAGAATTTAGGGTTTTGGTTTTATAAATGTAGTGGCACCATGTTTTTTAATGATAGGCTATATTTGTTATATAAGCCATGCAAGTAGATATATTTTGGAGCAAGTGAAAATGTTCAACATCCTTTCAGAATGTAAAATTCTCACCAGAGTTTTTAAAAACAGCTCTTTGCAGGCCCAAAACCTGGAAAATAAAACTTTGGGAAAAGTAAAGGAAAAGGAACATCAGTCTTTCCTCAAAGACTTCTAAGCAGCAGTAAACAAAAGCAAAAACATTTAGACTTTCACTTTTTTATGCAGTCTAAAAGCGCAACAGTGTTCTAGTTTGTGGATTTACATCTGTCTGTTGCCTTTTCCTGCTACAGTCGGCACAGTTAGATGGTATGTGAAGTCCCTTGGGCATGGTATGGTGAATATAACCCTCAGAAACCTTTTGTTTTCTCTTCTCTTTACAAGACGGTGCAGTCTCTATTCTCAAGATCATCTTCATGAAAATATCCATGGATTGACTGCAAAGAAACGAGAGGAACTAACAGGGAGAAAAGGTAATTATAAGAAAAAAGTGAATTACTGGACATACTAAGATGCAAATTTATCACCCTGGATGTGTATTTTTCACTCTCTACGTGGGATACTATCCTCAGCTTAACTACAGAGAAAACGTGGAAGGGATTGATTTTGTCTGTTGAAAGATTTCTGCTTTCACTGGACTCGAGATTAGTTTGTTGCTTTCGCTGGGTGGATTCTTTCTATTGCCTTTCTGCATTGAGAGCTCCTCTGTCATATCTTGTGCGATGTCCAGACACTTTCTCCATTGATCAAGGGTAGGCAGCCTGTTTTTTAAGGCCTTTTTTTTTTTCTTCCCAATTACCTGCATGTACCACAGGTGCTGAGGCTCATTTGTTTTGTTTGTTTCTACCATTTTGACCCTTCAGTGTAAATATGGCTGAGGTTTTAAACCAACTAGAGCAGCACTGAGTGCAACATAAGTTAATCTCCTTGATTTTTTTCGACATTCTGAATGGATTTTGTAGCTTGAACTGTGCTCTGTGCTTCTGAAGACAGACTGCTACCATTTCTGGATGTGACTGCTTTACATAGTGTTTGCCTACAGCCCCGTTCCGCAGCACTCGCAAACTGTTGTACAGACACAGGCTAAGAAATGGCATGAGTACAAATACCCATGGTTAGGATTAACAGCCTTTTTGAAGATGCATTGACCAGTTCTGGGGAACATTTTTCATAGATCTGCCTAAAACAAGTTTTGTGATAGAATTTAAAAAAAAAATATATCCAGCACCTCAAATCTATGGCACAATCCCCCCCTTTTTGTCTGCTTATCTTCCTTTCCATTGGCATGAAATTAAAGCAGAAACCCAGGCTCTATGTCATACACCTTAATAAATTTAATAGAAGATATTGTTCAAGAAAAATGGCAATTCACTGCAGCTTTGAGATGATTGACAATTTAGGAAGTCAGAATTTCAGGCTTTTAAGTCTTTCTCCATTGAACATAATTAAACATAAACCAATTTTGCTGGTGTAGCATAATTTTTATAGGTGGCTTTAAAGCCCTGGTTTCTCCGCCAGGATGTATGCTAGATGAACTGCACTTTGCTTTGTATGAACAACCCAGGTGTGCTGCAAGCCAAGACTCCTGTGATGAGTTTGTGCTGTGCTGTTCCTTACATATGAGCATTTCTCTTGTGAACCAGATTGATTCCACTCTTTCATCCACTGACTTTACAATGGAGGTAAGAAAACTGAGCTGCTTTCTTCCCTGTTTTTCACTACGTGCAGCTACCGATGCACGTGACTTTGAAATGATATCACTGGGTTAAGCAGAATTTTTTGAAGGCTGACAATTTTATGGGCACTGTGACAAATAACTGACAATTTCTTGGTTGATTTGTTTCCATCTTGTTTGGGAATGGCAAGCAAACTAGAGTGTGCCCATAAACACTGACCTGCTCACAAAGAGAAGAAATATTTGCTTGTTGCCTTCTGCATTAAGATACTAACTTGGACTACAAGAGCCTCCTTCTGCTCTGCCTCTCTCAAAGCTGGATTTTTCTGTCCTAAGAGTCCCTTTTGAGTCAGAGCAGAGACCTGGCCTGCCATATCCAACACCGTATCCATCCCATGTATGTTGTTTCTATCCTCACAAGTACTTTTAGAAACAGTAAAGAAAGAGGAAAGAAAAAAAAAGAAAAGCAGAGTTTCAGTGGGAATAGTCCAGCTGTTTCAATTTTGACCGACATTTTAAACTAAGTGTAAATGTCAGTATGAGGGGTAAGCTAGTGAGAAATCAGCCTGCATGTGCTCTTAGTCACCTGAGAGTAGTAGGGGTACATCTTGAAAAGTTGACTTTAAAAGAATATAACCATAAGAACATGATGGGTCCAATACATTTGTATTTAATGTGACCACATAACTGTAAAATAAAGGAAATTCCTAAAGGAAATGTTTTGTCACATAAACACTAAACCACAGCAAACACATCTGGCAAAGCTGAGGATCCAGCTCCCTAGACTGAGCATCAGAATACTATAAATAATGTCAAGAGGCAGAAATGGGGCTGTCAGATACTGCTACTGTCATTATCCTATTACTCTGAATAACCATGAGCTTTACTTGTTTATGGAAACTGTCAATTGATATTTTAATCCGTAAGTGAAGAAAATGTTACTATTTTACTATATAATCATTGAAGCTAATCTGTTTTCAGCAAGGTCATTATTTACACAACTTCCTTTGTAATCCCTCACATACACACACAGATAAAGGCTCTGAAGCTTAATCTTTCTAGTGCTGAAAATGGGACTTTTATGCAAACTGATAAAAGTTCTTTGTTTGATTTATTTGTAAACCAAAATAGTCTGATAGTTTGCCTTGAAGTTAAAAGGAAAAAAAAAACCATACTCTGTCAAATCCCGTGTATTCCTTTTTATGTATTTTGTCATTTTCCCTCTATTAACAGTGTCCTAAGGTAGAAAAGAAGAGTCCAGTCTAGCTTGCATTCGCATACTGTACTTTAGCTTTGACTTTTTAGGTTGCAGCCTGTTAAATTTATTGACTATGAGCCCCTTGAGCTGTTGAGGAGTATGCAGCTTACATTGTATATCTTTTGAAAGACGATTCTGGTCGCCCGTTATCTCTCCAGATACAATTTGTCTTACATATTCATGGGTTTTTAGTGCCAGGACCAGTTCCTTCGTTGTAGCTATTGTTTGGAATTCTTGCAGTTATTAAGGCTTAGTAATTTTTCAGTGCTGCTCAAGGGATCTGAGCGTCAAATGGAATAACGCATGGGAATTTGGGCAGTGAAAACCCCTAAGCAGCTGGCTTTGGAGATCTTGGTAAAACAATAAAAGAAAATAATCTGAGATGGCATGAAAGAAACTTTGAGGTGTCTAGTACATTTTGTATGTACAAATAGAGCTGGCCAGAAAGTGATGCTTTCCATTCATTAGCAATTATATTTCATTTTAATTTCAAGATTTTATGCCTGAACGTCAGAGAAAATTTCATTTGAGAAACATCAGCGCAGGGACCTGGGAAAACAAAATATGTTCCCCTGCATGCTGCAGCTGTTTTTCTTAGTGGTAGAGCTGACCAGAATATTGATTGCACTAGGAAAGGGCTTAAGGTGGAAGGATCTGTATTGAGGTTAAAGTTGGGGATTTCAAGTCCTCAGTTTCATAGGAAACACCAAGAGCCATGGTTGCTCTCTGGCACTTCGAGGTCTCTGGCTCCCAGAGCTCACCCACGTGATCTGTACAGAATGCAGGAATATGAAATTGCAGATGCCATGATTCTGGCTCATTTTGCCTAATTTTGGAGCTGACGAGGCTGGATACCATGAGCAGCACAGATTTAAAAGTACAGAAGGCTGGGGACTGGGAATCCTACCCAAGGACTTCCATCTATAGGTATCCCACCTGGTTAGCTTGAAAGTTAGCCAGAATATATTTACATCAGGAGCTATCTTGCCAAAATCTGTTGTGCATCTGTGACAGAACTTGGGCTTCTATTCAGATCTTCTGCATCCTGCTCCAGATGTGACCGCTCATCATTTGATCCTGAGATAAAAATAAGCACCAGTGTACTTTCATCTCCAGACGGTGCATGCCAGGAGTCAAATTCTCTCTCTGGGAAAGCCACGAGAACAGCCTTGAAGCTGCAAGACATGAACGTAGCCTGAATTGAGGCATAGGTCAGGTCTGTGACTGCTGTCTATATTCCATGCCACACTGCAAGACTGGAGTCAGACTTCCAGATATTCTGCTCAGATGCTTGTTTCTTCAGAAGCAGGTTTTGCTAGGAGCATCCATGGCTTCAACAGGTACAGAAAAAGGAAAATAATTCAGTCAGTGTTTTATTATGACAAATACTACTAATTTTGTTTTGAATTTCTGTGGAAAAACACAGGATGTGATGGTGTTCCCATTTACTGGTTTAAATCCCTTATAAGCAAGCTAGGGTTGCCCAAAACACTTGTAATGGCCTAAAACATGAACACAGAAAGTTCCAAATAAACATGTGGAAGAACTTTACAATAACGGTGACAGAGCACTGGAACAGGCTGCACAGAGAGGTTGTAGAGTCTCCTTCCATGGACCTATTCAAGATCTGTCTGGATGCCTACCTGTACATCCTGTTCTAGGGGATTCTGCTTTAGCAGGGGGGTTGGACTTGATGACCTCTTGAGGTCCCTTCCAACCCCTGCAATCTTGTGATTCTTTGATTTCCAAGGCATTGACTCACGCACATATCACCTTACAGCTTTCGTAAGCAGAGAAGTGGCAGCTCTTAACAAGGTTTAAATTACATTTACTCTCCATAGAGAGGATGTGTAGCAGAAGAGGGGTTTATTTCTGACTTACAGTGTACATGTCAAACAAATGCAATTATCTGAGTCATTATAGCCACCATCATAATTAGCTTAAGTGAAGCTGTTTTCAGCTTTCACATAGCCTCAATTTGCTACAAAGTAAATCACCAAAATAAATCAGTATTTTATAACCTAGCAAACATTGTAGATTTTTACAAGCAAAAATTAACAACAGTAAAGCACAAAAAGCAGCACGCAGAAATCCAAACTCAACACACTGTGCCTGGGCATTTCTGAATGCAGCACAACTCATTGCTTGGTTTCTCTGAGCTTACTGTGACAATTTCCAACACCAGACACTTTCATTCAAGCAAACAGGAAACATGTAGAACCAAATAAATGATGACACAAAATGAAGCTTTGATTAGGAGTCTGTGAATAACGATCCTTTCCAACCAGTCAGTGTCTGGGATGTTTAGCATGCTTTACATTTGGAATGTATCAAGCAAGTTCCGCCGATTAGATTTTGATATTGAGAGAAACACATTTTATTAGAGAGGGAGCTTGTCAGGGCTTGGCGCCAGTCGGCTTCAACTGTTTGTGCTGCAAACACATCCAACACCCTCATCCTGAGGACTGCAAGAGGGAACATGTTTCATATTTTCCTCCTTTGTGTTCTGCTCTGCAAATTCATAAAAGGCAAGCACCAGTTCTCCCTTGGGTTCTATTAAAACAAAAAGCCAAAAAAGTTTTTCCATGTCATGAGGAATTCATCCCTTCACAAAGCTAAAGATTGCTATTAAATTTCCATGCATTTGAAAAAAAAATATTGCAATGGAGAAAGTATTAATTAACTGCATTTCTCAAGTGATCATGTATTCAGTGCACTCAGAAAGTGGGGAAAAACGCATTTTTATGTAAGTTCAGTTAGACTGTGATTTTTGTTGCCAGCAGTGTGACAGGGTCTGAAAACAGAGCAAAAGCCTGAAACATGAATTAAGAGAAAATCTGCAGGTGAATGTTTTAGAATGAGTTTTGGAGGAGGGGATATTAATTCCAGTTTCAGAAAGTGATAAAACTTCCTCATGTTTCACAGCATGAGCCAATTTTTTTTTTTTTTTTTATTTTTTTTTTTTTTTAATGAATACTGGAAAGGCATTTAAACTACAGCTACTTAATCCCACACTTACCATATGGATTTCACATTTCCTCTACAACATCTGGCTCTGGCTAGGGCCAGACATTGGTTACTGGGTGAGATGAACACTACCCTAGCCTGTCCCTTCTGTGTAGGAGGGACGTTATTATGTCTTCTGCATATTGTCCACTGGTACCCTTTGCATAAAAAGTGACATTTTAGAATAAGGCACATTGTTTAATTAATTATCTTATGTGCTAAATGCTAGTATCCAGAAAAACAGTAGCTGCGAGCAGCCTCCTTCAGCCTGAAATTGGATTGTAACTATATATCAGAAACTGAAAATTCCACTCTTAGATTAAAATTACACTTTATCATTAGAAATGTTTATATTTCATTTAAAAAAAGTCTTTCGTGTTTCTCTGCACTTTAGAGACGAAATAACTATTGTGTTTGTTTTGGAATGAATGAATATAATCTCAAATCTTTGTTTGCATCACTGTGCAACATACCATTTTCTCAAATGAAAGCTGAGTATTTGCAGAGCAGATGGCAGAAGTGTGTGTGATTACCTCACTGCTTCTTTGTACTGAGCAGAGATGGAGGCGAATTAGGGCCCATCAGCAGGAGGGGTGTTTGTTTTCTTCCCAAACAAACCATCAAAGAATCCCAGAGCATGTCTTAACTATTGAGACTGAAAATTGGGTAAATTTTCTCTGCCTAATCCTAGTAAAGGATTGTGTATTGCTTATAGGGAAATTATTTCCAAAAAGTTGTTGGAAACTGTAAATGCCTATGTAGGAGATAATAGCAACCAATCTTAGGCCTTTCATGCACAGGGAAGCTTTACTGAGTAGAACTGAGAGAGAAAAAAAAAAAAAAGCAGTGTTGACAAAAGCTCAGGTACAGATAAAGTTATACAAGCAAAAAAATCTATTTGCCACTACTTTCTTTGTTTTCTGCTGGGAGATCTGTATGATGCTTTTGCCAATAAACCCACTTTCCATGCCAAGTTCCCAGCGTGTGCTGGTGCAGCTCTACCTGCAGCTAAACATTCTGAATACAAACAAGGCTAAAGATGGCTAATTCATTGTATTTCAAGTCTTGCAGCATGAAAATTTCAGATTCCTTACCATTCCTGTTCTGAGAAGGAAGCTGTACTGCAAGTGTTAGTTCCCAATTCTGCAGTTTTAATTTGTGTTGGGCCTGGGATGTTAAGGCACAGCGCTGATTTCTATCACGTTACACAGTGTAAAGCTGAGCGAAGCAACAGCGAGCGTAAAGAAAGGATGCAGCCAAAGCCACCTCAGTACCAGCAGGAGTCATATGCAGAGCAAGCTGCTGTGAATGCTCAGCAAAGCCAGATTTGGTGTATTGCAATATCTGACTCTGTGTTCCTTGTGTTCCAGGGCCTGGACCCCTGCAGAGGGATTTCTGGCACAGGAGGTGAGATAAAATGGTGCCGGCAGCCATTCTTTGTGTCTACCAAAGGGTATGGGCAGCTTGACATTTTCCAGAGTTAAATGCCAGAAATCTGTTCACTGGAAAAAGTTTAGGCAGTGCTAATTAAAAAGTGATAGCTTAATGCTTCCCAAGACTCTGTTTTGAGTTGCGGAGGTATTATCTGGCCTGTAGCAACAGCTCTATCGTCTGTCACAGTTCACTGAGGCAGTCATTTCCAGTGGAAACACATTGGCTTAGACAAAACTTTGCCAGAAATGCAACGTAGGGGGAGAGACAGTAAGGTGAAAATAAACAAGAACTCAGTGGTAATTGCTGCTCTTTTAGAAAGCTGAGCACTGGTTCAGGTCTTCAGTGGGACTTGTGCAGAGCAGGGAGGTGTGCCTGCAGCCACACATTCTGACCTTATTCCTTCCTGCTGGGCTCTTTGAAGTTTTAGGATGGTTCATACTTCCCTCTCCAGTTGGTTTGGTTTGGCTGAGTTTGGTTTGGGTTTGGTTTGTGAGATTTATTGGTAAATTCCTGGTAGACCACAGGAATATTTTGAGTTTTTAATGATTGTCGTGTGCAGGAAATGCCGCCATTGCACAGGGACAGTGTCATTCTCATGTTTATTAGACATTTGCCTATTCTCCATCACTTCTGTGCTGTAATGGATAATTTGGGCGAGATGCATAACAAAATTTGTTACTGTTTTTTTTTTGAGCGTGTCAAGCTGGAAGTTCCTGTTTGACATCCATTTCTGTGGAATTAGCCAAGTGGGGCAGCAAACAGATTCGGTATTTCCACTCAGTGTAGCACAGAAGGCAAAGGTTATCACCACCATAGGACACAAGGAGGGGCGGGCACTCCTCTGGGCTGCCTCTGGAGCTGTGCTGATGGTGTCCAGTGAAGCAAATCTGCTGCAAATTACAGCATGTGGTTATGGATCAATTTACGCTCCTGCCTGTTGCCAACAACGTGCTGTGCACGAATGGAGCTAACTTGGTAAATATGCTCTCTAGTAACTGAAAATAACCAAGTGCTGTTGAAAGGAATAATTAATTAATGTTTGCATAGCGTTTAGAAACTGAAAACCACAGTATGAGTGCTAAGTGTTCAGGGCTTTAGCTTTCCCATCAGAAGTCCAAGTTTTTCTCTTTGTTAGTCTTTAGCCAAACAAAACATTAAGAGTGCAAAGTCTTTGTGTCTAATGTCCCCAGTCAGGTAGTTTTGTGCCTGACAGTTGTTAAAATGCCGTAAGTAGACAAGAAGAAACTATAAATGGGGTGAATCAGCTCATTTCTACTGATGCCAGCAGAAATAAGTTGAGTTACGCTAGCTGGAGATCAACAGCAGGCTCTGTAGCACAGTTCCTCCACTTGCCTATTGGGCTCAGCCAGCCAGAACCAGTAACTGGCTTATTCCCTGCAGCTCCCACCTCTTTGAACCCAGGTGCCAGGGATGAATACAAAACTGTGTTAGGGCACAGCCTTCCCTGCACAGCAAGGCAAATTGTATGGCTCAGAGCTGCTATCTGAGGCAGCCAGCATGCTAGATGAACTGCCCAGTGATACCCGTGAGCAGAAATCCCATTTATCAGCTGTGCTGTGCAGAGAGGTGGCACTGATGTTTGACCCCTGGCTTGAAAACTCGGGGGGACAAGGAAGCCTCTGTGTCTTTCCTTCCAAAGTGCTTGGCTCCCTCACAAGTCCTGATGAAGCTGGAGTCCCCAACAGAAGTGTGTTTTACCTGGGAAGCCAGAAGAGCTGTAAGCCACTCAGCAGGAACCATCTGGGGTAAGGTGAGGGACGAGGTTATGTACTTAGACAGCCCCAGCCAGTCCCCCATGCCCATATCTCTGTGTGTGCAACTGCTCCCTTCTCTGTTCTGAAGGCTAATCTGTACCTCCAGACATTTGCAGTCAATATTCTTATCTGCCTAGCGGGGTGTTAATCTGTATTTCAGAAAGGGATGAGTGGGAAGACAGTCTTGTTGAAAAAAGGGCACTGTGCAGAAGGCAGTTTAAGGCTAATTGGCTGGAAAAAGCATTGCACCAGTCCTTCAGAGCATCTTTTTTTAGGGTTATTGTATGACTTTCCAACACAGGCTCCCTTTCTCCAGCCAGGAACTTTGTCAGACTAAATTTGATGATGTTGAGCATCTGTTCCATGCTCATGAGTATCCAGCAGCTCACGCTTAGCTTCCAGATTAATGGAAATCCAGATGATGTGCCCACTTCAGCTGTGCAGTGCATGAGCACTGTGCCCAAGTATACATCATGTGTATGCTGGCAGCAGGGCTGGGAGGCTGAATCCAGTTTTTGATCTGAGAACTGTTTCTATGAACGTTGTTGGTATAAAAATTACTGTTTGTTCTTTAGATGATAGTGGAATTTTCAAGACAAACAGGGAGGCCCGTATGCATTTTAAGTACTTCCCAAGTAGAACAATAGTTTAGCAGAGGTAGGGAAGGACACAGGATTGCCTATTTAGATTAAGGTATCTCACTGTATTTTTTGGATCTTGACTTTTTTGGATCTGCCCAGTGTTGTTCTGAATCAGCTCTTAGGTGTTTCTTCTCACAGGAGATCAGTGACTTATCTTCTGGTGGACTGATTGGCAGCGTAAGGAAGGTTACCTGCCAAGCAAATCCAGTTATTCAGCCCTTGCCAGTCCTGAATAGGGCTCTGTGATGGATAAAGGGTCACATAAAGAATTAAAATAAGCCACCATAACAGCAGAGTTGCTCGTTTTTCAGTCTCCACACCAGTCTAGGGCAGAGTATGTTCAGCTCATTTCATCTGTAGTGCTGGAACGCAGTGCCAGAAAATCTCTTTATGACATTTTTGACAGAGCTAAGTGTTACCAAGATATTTTAATAGTTATCTTTCTAATTAGCCAGTTTAAATTCATTTACTGAAAATGAAAGGAGCTGGAATCCTCATGTCTTTCTTGCTCCTATCTTTGCTTGAGTTCACCACAGAGATCTTAGTGCAAAATCCATAAAGAACCAAAAAAAGTGCATATTTGAAAGAGCAATTCAAGCATGTGTGCAATGTTCCTGGCTACAAGTAATTGCAGGCAAGTACTGACATTTCTGCAGTTCTGGACAAATGTATTTGTTACTTTATTAACCCACCTGTTCTCTTCAACATGTGTTTCTCCTTCTCTCATTTCCTAATATTTCCCAAGTATTATTTACCTGATTTGCAGAACATGCATACGCCGATGATCATATCAATGACACCACAGTGTTATAAAGAACTAGATGGGGTGTTATAGTGCTTTTTTGGAAGGGCAGAATTTTCCTTTCTTACTGGTTGTACTTCCTCAAGTCATCAGTGCTATGAGAACTGTACTCCCTTCTCCATTCCAGAGCCAGTTCTGAGATATTCCGAGACAAATATTCACCATTCCTTGCTGCTCTGAGTATTCTTTCACCCCACAGAGAAATGATTTTATTAATTTAAATAGGAAGAAATATGTATAAAAATGACCCAAAGTTGGTACTGACTAAATCCTTATCCTGTGAGGGAAATGTCGAGGCACCTACTGATTGTTCCTGAGTCTTGTTGAAGTTCCTGATCTTGTTGAAGTGTCACAGTCTGTGAAACTGAATTACACAAATTTTAATGCTTACAGTAAAAGTTCATCAGAACTAGTACAGAAACTTCTCTACTTACCTACTGGAGGCTGACTCAGTTTATGAAATGGAGCGATTTATCTCCTGATGGATCATAATACAGGTATCCAAATGAACCACCGGTAATAAATGCGGTATTTCCTCTGCAGTGATCTGAACAGTGAATAAAGAATTAATTTGCATTTATTTTCAAAAATTGGGAGAAAACATGGTGAGTTCCCAAGGGTGCAAGTGGACTTGTCTGTATTTATAAGTAAGTCAACATCAAGCTGATGTGATTAAACAGTTACTCTGTCAGTGACTTGGCCCTGTTCTTTTCTCCATCTGGTAGGCAGGCAGGCAGATTAGATTTATGCTGCATGTTTATTTTCGTGAAGTAAAATTAGTTTTTTGTTTGTATTTCTAGGCACTATGATGTGGTAACAAACATACCAAATATATTAACTTCTTAAAAAAATGAGGATTTAGACAAAAAAAGAAGACATGCCTCCCAAGGCACTATACTTTATTTAAGGGAAATGGAAATACACCATTTTTTTTTTAAATGCTCGTTTACAGACTTTAAAGACAATTAAATTTATAGTGTAGCCTCTGAGTTCTGGAACTACCAGTTGTTTCCTGAAAGTGACTTTGTAATGAGTTTTGGGAAATCATTTTAGTATTGACTTGGGTCGTAATGGTTGGCTGTTGCTTTTTTGAATAAGATTAATTAAATTACTCTGAACGAGCTCCAAGTCCATGTCCTTCTCTGAGGCCAATTGTGAATACGACCATAGTAAGTTCCTAAAACATATTTCAGAAAGTAAATAATCTTCAAACCTGGAAGTATGTCATTGTGCTCTTGTAAGAATAATGAACTGCATTTGATTGTTTCAAGATACATCACTTTATTTTGTACCTTCCTCAGTTGAAAGAAGCAAGGGTTATTTCATTTGGTTAATTTTCTGTACAACAAGAGATAATTTTGATTATGTCTTAAAGAAAGAACAGTTAAGAAGAAAGTGCATAGGCACAAATAAGGATTGGCAGTTGTACTTCTGATTTCAACTCTGAAATGTAGGACTCTTCTAGTTATTTCTTCATACTCTGGTAAGCTCAAATGAAATAAGGGCCATATTATATCAGGCTCTATAAAAACATATGGAAGTGAATGCTCTTAATTTACAGAAGCTTTGAAAATCCATGCCAAATATGCAGAGATTCCATAAACAGAGAGGTGAAAGGACTTATCCAAAGCTGCTTTATGTGCCTGGGCTGATGACAGTCGACAACCAGGTCTTCAGAGCTCCATGCTAGTGTCCAGTCCAGTGAGCACTGCTGCTGCTTGGTAAGCTGGTCTGAGATATCTCCCCAAACGCTGCTCTGATTTTCCACAGAGATGGTATTTGAAAAATAAAATTAAAAACCAGTAAGACATACCTCAAGGAAAGTCACCAAAAAATGATTGGTGTATGTCCCCCGTAGAACCACGGACAAGGGAGACAACAAGAACTGGTGAAAGAACAGAAGCAAAAGGAAAGAAAACAGTAGAAGTTTGTGGAGTAATTTAGGATGAGCAGCTGCACAAACTGTCTTAACAGTGACAGACCATCTGCAATCCCAGTATAGAGAAAGATCAACAGCTTGAGTGGTACGAGCTTCCAAAGGAGAGTCTGCTGCACTTATCACATCTCCTGTGAGTTCTCCTTGAGATGAAGTAGGTGAGCTGGGGAGCACAGCACTCCTGATAAAATTTGGTTCCGTAAGGATGGAGGTTGCTAGGGAGCAGAGCCTTCTTATGCCGTAAGGAAGGATTTCTATTTCCTTGGCGTTAGTTTCCTTGCTAGGAAGTCCTGCTCTCATTCTTTAGGCCATAAGATCTGGGCAAGGCTGGTTTGATGGGCAGATGAGGGTGGCTGGCAAAGGCTGTGAATTTTTCTTCTTCCTTGTTCTTAAGTGTCCTTAACTCCTGCTGACAAGAGTAATATGGAGACTTAGAGGTCTTAAATAAACAGGAATCCTGCAGGGTACAGGTTAAACTAACACTGAAAGAGCCAGTAGCTGCAACGCTCTGTAATTATTTCCATGATCCCAGTGCTCTCTTGCTCAAGGCAAAAAGATTTGGGTACCAACTTCTGGAGTGAAATGTCAGTGTTCCCTGAATCCCCTGCTCTACTGGTGTTCCTTTTAGATATTCAGAAAGAAAACTTCCTTGCTCCTCAAACTGATAAAAGCATGAAGGATGATTTGGTTGAGTAAATGCAGTAAGAAATGGCAACCTGTGTCAAAGTTTTTTTCATTCTTATTTAATTTATATATTTGTGCTGTTTTGAGCTCTAATACTGTTTTACCATCTACTTTTTTTTTCTCTTCAACTCCTGGTATCGTTGAGCTTCAAAAAAGAAGAGTTTTCCTGGTAAATGTACTGTTTTACTTTGTATTAATTTGAATACATTACAGATAAACTGAATTTGCTGCTAGCCCACAAACACGGTGGATATGAATGCACACTTCTCACTAGTTTTCTTCATAGAATTTTAAACTTGTTTTGCTATAAATGGAATCTCGATTAAAGGAGTAATTAGTATTTCTGTCTGTTGAAAATAATATTTTAATTAGTTGTAGTTAATCCCAAAAATTGGAGAATACTCCTTCATGTATTAACATGCTATTTTATATGTTATATTTAAATACCTAAAATCACATTATTCTCTAATAATCCCTGCTTGGTGGGATGGCATTCAAACTCTGAGTGGTAATGACACTTCCTACACCTTTAAGAATAGAAAACCAAGCAGTCTCTTGAGCTCTTAATTTATCGTTCAATATCTCATTACATGTAATCTGTTTGGTTTTTTTAAGCAAAGGAAGTAGAACAGCACTTTACCTGAAAAGCTGATTTCGTAAATGACTGATGTAGAAGCAGGCAAGTATAAAAGAAACTGAACCCAGGATTCGAACTTCCAGTAGACCAAGAGAAAGAAGTTAAAACCCTTGCAAATACAGCCATATCACAGGCTAAGTCAAGTCTACATGTGCCATTGGATACAGCTAAGAAGAAAATGAGCTTCAGCCACTGTGCCTTTCCTCTGTTCTCTGAAAGGGCAGAGGTTCTGGCAGACAGAACATAGCAGATTCAAGGGGGAGAATTTGACAACAACTCACAGTGAGTAGACAAGCAAAAAAAAGACACATTAAAGCAAAAAAAATCTGTTTGCTTTAGGTAAAGTATGGACAGTTTCACTGCTGGTGCTGAGGACAAATTGTATTCAGAAAATAGCCTGGTTTTCTTTGCCTTGTGTCTTGTGCAGAGGCTGTTGCTGTACGTGGACTGTGAAGTTTATGGCTATGGGGATTTTAGAACTATAAGCATCTCTGACAACCCAGTTGCACTGTTGTTTTCTCTATTTTAACAGCACATCTTTTTCAGTAGGCAATGTGAATTGTTTTCAATTATTCTTGGCTACATTTTTTCCTACAGATTCTGACTTAATTAGACTCATTAACAAGACCAAGCAACATATTGTCTGTGGGAAAAGATTTCAGATGAGAGAAGACTGTTATACAATTTATTCAAATCCTTCTGCCAGGAGAAAGAAACTTGACCAAAACAAGGAGGCTTCCAAGAAGTGGCTGCATTGCTCCTAAAGCTGCTTTTGGAGAGAACAGGGTTTATTATTGCCAAAGAATGTAATTGTTTTGGTTAAAAATATCTGCTTTGCTTTCTAAAATGTATTTTGAACACAAATATTACTACTGGTAGGTCTGCTCACAGTGATCCCGCTAGGAAAGACAGATGCTTCAAGATAGTTCTTCAGATTTTTGTTTGTTTGTTAGTGGGGACCCAATTGTATGTAGAGATAATGCACTGGGCAGCATCCTTTCCTCAGGGGCTGTGCCTGCTGTGGGAGGCCACCCAGCTCTGTCACAGTGGGGAGAAAACAGAAAAGCAAAAATAACAGAGGGAAGAAAAAAGGACAGATGTAGAAAATTAATGCTTGGGAGAGGGATTTCTAGTTCTCTAAGGGATTTACAGCACACAGTCTATGGAAAATTTTCATCCACACCCAAACTGGTCAGAAATTTCTTTCAGGAACTGCCATTGCTAACCCTGAAGCAGCCGACAGTAGCAGTAGCCTCTTCTCCCAGGCAACAAACAGGACCTGAGGAAATGGCCGCAAGCTGTACCAGAGGAGGTTTAGGTTAGACATGAGGAAAACTTTTTCTTTCAGAGAATGGTCAGGCACTGGAATGGCTGCCCAGGGAGGAGGTAGACTCGCTGTCCCTGGCAGTGTTCAACAGGCATCTGGATGAGGAGCTACGAGACATGGCTTCGTAGCTTGTGGTAATAATGGTGATGGGAGTATGGTTGGACTAGATGATCTTGTTGATTCTTTCCCACCTTGTGATTCTGTGATTCTCTGATCATTGCCACGTGCCCTTTCTGCACAGGGGAGCCCTCCAACCTTTCAGTCACACAGTATTTTGTCTGTCCTTCTATTCAATAACCAAAAAAAGTGAGATTAAATTTCTTGGATACTTTTAGAGTTGAAAATGTTTGTGAATTTTCAACTTCATACTTTCTGAAAATCAGTGGTATCTCCTTTCCCCTCCTCTACTGCAGACAGTGCAATGTGGAGGACAGTAGCAGCCTTCATGTACCAATGGGCAGTGGGGCAGTGGCTGTTGGTGCCCATCCAATTCTTTGGATGTATCATATATGAAATTGCTGTTAGCATATAGGCAGGTGAGATTTCTGCTTCTGTCCACTTTTTTGCATGGCATCTCACTGAATTCTGGCCAGCTTTCCAATTTATAAGGACCACTTAGGCTCTTAATTCTGGCTTCGTGAATGCTGTTACACTTCATAGCTCAACATGCACTGCAATTTATACGTGAATACAGTCTTACATGATTTAAGTTAATGAAAGAACTGACAGAACTCTGTCTGAAATACCTTCCTACATTTAGATCTGAGTATTAAATTTCTTAGGAAAGCATATTTGCAGACACGTTCGTAATAGTGTTGATTAGTCCTAGTACGTATTTCCTCAGCTTGCTCGTATGATTTTTATGCAGCTTTACCAGGGCAAATATAGATGCCCCCTTCTGTTTCACATATCCACTTGGCAATTATTCTGCCAAAGAACATACTGAGTGGTTTTTTTAACTTTTCCTCCAGGTGCTCTGGAGAAAAGCACTTTAACAAAATCAGACTGCATTTTATTTCCAAAGTTTTCTATTTAATTTCTGTGCCATGGCTGCAGCCAAGGCTTGAGGATTTTATTATTGTGCCAGTGTGATTGTAGATATGAACAAGACAGTTTTTCAAAACAAGTATAATCAGCCACAGAATAGGTTTAATGCAGACTTCATTCAAGTTGGTATTCTGAGAACTAATTTATATTTTGTACATTTGAGTGTCTTGAACAGGTATTTTTGTTATGATTTTTAATGCAGTAATTTGATGAGATCATAAGGATTTACTTTGTATTCATATTTTTGCATGTAGGTGAGGTATCATTCTACAAGCCTAAAATTTCTCTTGCAAGAGAGCTAAAAATAATGTGAATTCACACAGCAATGGGGTCTTTGGGTCTCTTCACTCTCCGCCTCATGATTGCTAATGAAAAATCTTCAGTGGAGAATCTATGAAGAAAGGAAAAGAGTATGGATCTATTTAAGAAGTAAGAATTTCATTACGAAACAAATTCTGGATTCCATTCACTGTGTTGAAGTTTCTTTCGTCCTTTCCATGTTAATTTATATTCCACTCTGTCCTAGATACTATATAGTTCTTACCCTAAAACTGCTTTCAAAAATACCGAACATTGTTTGGGGGAAGATTTTTGTTCTTCTTTTCTGCTGAATGTATGATGAGAAACTTGAATAACCCCTTAAGGAAACACATTTAAAGAGAACTGTTTTTAAGGTGGGGAGAACGAGCACTGAAGCGGCTGCTGAGTCATCTCCTCCTACCAGGAAGGCATCTTCAGTAAACCTGAAAGCATGTCAAAGTCAAACCAATGCTTTACTGGCGTAGCAAATCTATCTGGGATATTATCAGATGGCTTCCTGACAAATTTTTGGGGGGAAGACAAGATAATTAAGGAACAGACTGTAGAATGTGAGCTGTTATCTTGAATACTGAGCTCCGCCGAGCAGGCAACTTGTAAATGTCAAAACCGCCAAACCAGATATTTATTGGTTTGAACTGACACACTCTAACTTTTCCATAAGTAGTGAGAAAATATTCCCCATCACTTGAGACATTTTAAACTGCAGCAGATTGAACACAGCCTGAAAGAAATGTTCTCTTGAGCTGATTGCTCTTATGGCAGCTAGGGGAGTGATGAGATGACGTGCTTTGTTTCAACTTCCTTCCCTCTTCTTTTCAGCTTCTGTCCTGTACTTTCCTGCCACCACCTCCAAGCTGCTGCTGTTTTTTTCTACAATTGAATTTGTTTCCTTAGCACTATAAGGAAAGCGGGCAACTTTTATATAATATCATGTACATGGAGAACAGGAAAACATAGTGACCAGAGTACAAAACATTCAGAATATTTTTAAAAGCAAATATTGACTTTTTTCCCTCCTTGCTCACCAGCTGCAGAGAATACTGCGAGAGAAACCAATCAGAGACTCATTCCCAAACTGTCCAGATGAAAAAGACTCGTAGGCTACTTTGCTTATTGCCGTAACTGTCTGGAATTGCTTCGTGCCATATATTTAAGCACTATATTCAGGCTAATTTGCCATAACTTTTCACCAGAAAGCTATCTCATACCATGATAAATCTTCCAACCAATCCTGTCCTTGAAAACTCATTCCACGTTTTCATTCCATTTTCATTCAGAGCCAGAGATGCTGCCATATATTTAGAGGTTGAGGACCTCAAGCAGGCATCAGAGAATGCTGTCCAGGCTTTCCCTCTCTGTTCCTTTGTTCTGTGGAGGATCTGGTACTGTAATAAAAATTCCAGACAGGCAAGTAAAACCGATCCGTATGACAGGACTATCTCCTGCTTTCATCTCCTGGAGATAAAGACAGCCTTTCTTACCTCTAAGTTAGGAAAGAATTCTCTAACAAGCATGAAAGGAGAAATGTCTTGGAACACCGCTGGTCCTACCATACTGAATTAAAGAAAAGCCTTTATTGAATACACTGAAGAAACAGAATTTTAAAATAATCATTTCACAGTCATGGTCTATTCAGGTGAATAGGCCTGCTCTTGGGGCCAAGAAGACCCTGAAATAATTCAGACCTCATTCTGCAGCACAGAACCCAGCACGGTCTCGTTCACCCCCAGCTCCCTCTTAGCTGTGCCTGCAAAGTGTCACTGCACAGGGCACAGTGACTTGTGAATATGTTCATATCTTGATTC
Organism: Centrocercus urophasianus; assembly: GCF_019232065.1. Lineage (NCBI taxonomy): Eukaryota > Metazoa > Chordata > Aves > Galliformes > Phasianidae > Centrocercus > Centrocercus urophasianus. The sequence goes on along the minus strand of NW_024884744.1, from coordinate 5,721,379 downwards.
TGTAAATGCTCAGCCACTTGTTTGACCTTCCCCATGACACATCACTTGGCCTGTTAAAAATAATGGAAGTTTTCTGTCATTTACAAAAGAGCAGATGCAGATGTGAGATAAAATGAAGTTCAGATTCAAAGCTATTCAGAAGGTTGAAAGTTCTAGGTTGGAAGCTATTTTGGAACTTTGTTCAGTTCGGTTTTAGGTCTGAATTGAAATTACAATTCTTTGCCTTTCTCATGTAGATATTTGAGATAGCTTTAATGTGGTTTGTCAAATAATTTTCAAATAGTGCTGCCTCAATACAGGAACTGAGTTCTGCCTTTACAACTTTTAGTCAGAACCCTTGTAAATGTCACTAAAAATATTAGAAAACACTACTATTTCCATAAGTGATTATGAAGGTGTGCTGCACTGGAAAAATAGTAGTCTTTCAGCTGTATGCATTATCAGTTTTTAGCTCTGCAAAGTAAATTCTTGGTTATCTCTCTTTATTCCACACAAGCATGGTATTAATAGCCTGGAGCAATCTCTGTGTGCCCTTTCAATCAGAAAAATGTCCTGATTTGTATACTTACTTATGTAGTATAGGCCAAGCTGAAGTGCAAATTTATTTCCTAAGGAAAAGAGATTTAATGTAAAAGGTGATCTGCAAAAGTTTCAGTTTTAGTTACCTTGGATAAGCACCAAGAAATGAAGCTGCTTATTCAAGCAGGTCTCAGCTGAGAGCTGCAAAGTCAAGGATGGCAGGGAGGTAAGCAGACAATATTCTGTTCTCAGATTCCTTTCTTCAAGGTGAGGTGTATACTAGGATTAAAGTAGGATTACCACAATAACGATCGAGCCCACACTACCAGAACCCCACTTCACAGTGCCCAGCTCAGAGCCCTCACTTCCTGTTCCCCAACAGTTCCACGCCTCTTCCACTGAGATTCACCTTTGCAGCCCTCCCTTTCTGATATCCCAATCCCTCCAAGGTAAAACCTTCAATTCCTCCCGCACTTCAGCTGCACACTTCATTGCTTGTCTAGAAAACAAAAACAAAAATGTTAAAATATGTATTTACTGGTTTGTTTGAAATCTTGGCATTCCCAATCTTAGTGTAATTCCTGATCCTTAAAATGACTGGAAAAAAATAGAGAGGACGCGGTGAGTAAACAGCATAGTCATCAGCTACTTGTTTGGAGTGCAGAGAGCTGCCCACGAAGTGCGGTGTGCTGAGAATACTTTCAAAGATGAAAAAGAGGCCCATAGAGAAATAGCTATTATCTCAAGTAATCTTCAGCCCAGGGATGTGTTTGTGAAATAACTTTTGGAGACCTTTGGTAATTCAGTATCTCAGCCTCTGGTCAAGGAGGTACGAGATCAGAAAGGAGATGTTCATAAGCCCTTTTGAAATTCCATTCTCCCATAACAGCAGGACATTACAATGTATGGTATGTGGCAAACAAAGGATGGATTACTATGTGATGACCTAATGATTATCAGAAGAGGGGAAAAAAACATTGCACCATCTCTGTGTAAGTTTCATTTATCCATGAAATAATAATTGCTTCCCTATTTGCATTTCCATTATACAGAATAGCCTACCTTCTGACATACCACCACAATGGTACTGTTTTATTTATTTAGGCTGGATGATTTGCTTTTCACAGTATGACCAGCTGGTAGAAAAATAGGATTCAATAATGCAAACATTTCACAGTAAATAAATTGCATTAATACAACACAGTATAAAAGCTGTGCTCAGCAGTTTTGATAGGACAAGGTCTGCTCTAGAACAATGTGTACAGCTTTCTTAACAGTCACTCTGAGAGCTAAGTTACATTTTTTTAATATGAAATAGAAGAAGATTTCTGTAGAATTTATTTAGGAGTTTATCTACTTCTCCCCGTTGAAAAGAGTTACATGTTCAGTTGGCTGCTTTCAAGAATAGCTCTGTGGCTCTATTTCTGTCTCATATTCACTGTTGTGGGCTCCTACGTAAAATCTTTCAGTGACTAAGGACCACATGAGGAACAGAACTGCATAACCATTAACCAAACTTCACAGTCACTCCATCCAGAGATAATCCACACCCACCTTTCCAAACTAACCAGCTAAAGACTCAGAAATGTTCTTTTAGGATTAGATCTATTGACTTGATTGCCTGACAGATCTAAGACCCCTTGCACAGATTCCCAGCTCCTTCATAGGCTGACATAGAGGATAAATATTCTTTGCTTCAGTTTCAAGCTATAAGAGAGACTGGGCCTCCTTTCCTTCTTCTTTGGTCATCTCTGGTTCTAAGATAGCCACAGCCTCAATTTAAGAAGTCCTTTCTGTAGTTTGCTGATTGATTCCATAGCAAACACTTTGCTTCCACAGCCTAAGTAGAATCTATACATGGAATGTATTCTAAATCTCCATTCAGCACTGTCACCTTTGATATTGATGCACTGCTACAGAGGAGACATAAATATTTGACAATAAATGAGACACTCGGTGTCATGACTTTGTGCCGTATGTCATGTGCTACGAATTGACACCTGACATAAAGTGATATGAATTGGCTCTGATTTTGTTCTAATAGTCAGTGGTGTGCCTTGTGGCAAGGGAGACTTTCCAAAATACAGTCTTTGGCACGGTACCTACCTTCTCTGTCTCTCATGGTGTCTCATGGAGTACTTTGGACTCATGGCCCAGTGCAGTGCCGCCAGTCACTTCTTGTATTTTGCTGACAATCTGTGCCAAAGTCCTGCTATTCAGTAAGGATCCATCAGAGAAGGACAGCGCATTATTTTACTGGCACAGAAACTTGTTCGGACACCGTAAGATGATATTTTATATATTGCTTAACAAATTATTTTAGTTGTTTGAGCCTGATAGAAACACTGGACTCTTTTGGTATGAATGGAATATTGTTAAAGGAAAGAATACAGCAAGGTCACATCCTTCTTAGTTTGAAGACAAACCAAAAAAGAAAACGCCTGCTTTTAATGCTGCCCATTGTCCTGTTTCTCCTTGATTCCTTTGCAACAACTGCAATCTTTGTTTTCTGATCCAGCATTGAAGAAAAAGAAGAGCCTCTTGCATATGGTTGTATTTCTTCAGCAATTACTTGACTGTTTTTATATTTGTAAAGGTATCTTACAGACTTAACAAGAAAGAATAAAAGCGATCATGTCTTTAATTCTTTGAATCTGTCAGCACTGCAGCTCAGTAGTTTAGGACTTGCCATTCTTATCTCTGAACATGTCTCACCAGTGTTACTGCAACCCATGGGTCTGTGAGTAGTAAAATTACAGAAGAAGGTAAGGTGAGATTCTAAGCCTTTATGGCCTTTGATAGGAAATACCGTGTACACATACTTACTGTTAGATGTTTGTCCCATTTGTCACTACTGTACTGTCAGTGTTTTAGCTCCAATGGATATGCACTGTCCCAAAAGAAGGTGTAGGTATTAATACCTCATGTGTATGTATTACAGTATTTTGTTTTAGGGTTTGTGCTGAAGTCTTTTTTCTATATAATACTTGGCACAATGTAACCAATAAAATATTGTTTCAAACAACTTATGTCTCTTTTTAAAGAAAATATTTCTTCATGCTTACATAAGCATCTGAAGCACAGAGCATGAAGCCATAACAAAAATCCGTAGCAGAAAGTGATGCAAGGCATCTTTCTATTTTATCCCTCAATAAAAATAATGCGCACACTTACTTTCTAAACGCACTCATTTCTACAGTGCACAGACATGACAAGCTCCACTGTTCTTTCTTTACAGCTATGATTTACACAAGGTAGACCCAGAGCAAAATAAATACATAAAATGAAAATACTGTTGCTATATTTATCATTAACAAGACAACTGCAGCCTACATTCTTTCTTGATTATAATTAATACAAAATGGTAGGAATTATAACAAACAAAAAATTTCTTGCACATTATGCATGAGATTTGAATTGATTTCATTCTCATCCTCTGTGATGTCCACAAAATAGTCAGAAAGCTTGAAGCAATTAAGTGTAATAAAGATCTAAATATGTTACATTTCTTTTTCAGCCACTGCTAAATTATAACCTTAAAAATGATGGGATTTCACCAGGGTCAGCATCTATTGTTCATAAAGGAATTGGGGAATGTATGTATCCGGTTTTAATTATACACGACCTGTAAGTCTATTTTTATGCATATTTGTTGCCTCTTCTGCATAAGGGCAAAATGCAGGATTTCCTCACAGTACAGTCTTGAAACACCAGTTAAGCCAAAGCAGAAGGGCTGCTTGACTAGATCTTTCATCGACAACCAGCACTCCCCAGCTTGGCCTGATCTCCTTCCATTAAAGCTGCTGGAAGTGTGATAAGCATCCTCAGGTGAGGATCTGACCTGCAGTTTTTGAGCAAGAACTTCCTCCAATACAGTAAAATTTCAAAGCATTCACTTTGAAAGTCTGAGGCCTTCTGCAACAGACATTTTTTTCCCTGTCACAGCATCCTCCTGCCTAATGACTCTTCTGCTGACAGTAAACCAAATATTGAACACCCCTTCAAGAAATTTGCCTTTTTACTTCTGAGCTTTTGAAAGACGGATAAAATGTCTAATTATTTGAATAATCAAGGGAATGAATATTTGATCACTGACATCAAAGATGCAGACAAAATTCCAGAGCTGAGGTATGTGTTTAATATTGCATTACTCATAACACAAAAATTTATAATTTCCTTGAAAATGTGTTTATTAAAGGTGCTTTACCTCTTGGAACAGTGGAATTGAGAAATGTTGGGAATTTAGCCATATATATTTAATCACCCCAAAATTCTAACAGTGCTAATTGACAAGCTGTTCTATTAAAAAAAAATCAGCTAATGAGTGAATGATTAAGGAAAATAACCGGAAATTTGGACACAGTTTTGTAATGGTCTGAAGCCCAACTAGGCATGGAGGCTAATATTAATTGCTACACAACATGGAGGATTGTCCTCTGTGAATGGATTTGAGTGAGAAATAATCCCAACCCAACTAGAAGATGAGCCAGATTAGTCCTAATCCCTCATTCCTGTCTCATCCCTCAGGGCCCAGCACCACATCTAGCTCTGATCATGAACAAATACGCCTTGACTTTGACATGACCCAATACTCAAAGTAGCACTAGATAGAAAAGAAGACAAGCAGTTTTTTCATGAGTGTCAAACACACCTTAAGCAGCTCCGGGATCTTCCATCAAGATAACTTTACAAACCTTGTGTGTTTACCTACCTTGACAGTTGTTCAGATGTCACGCTTTTTTGGTTTTAGATCATTTAAATTAACGCCTACTCTCCCACAAGATACGGGTGATTACAAAGGCAGAAAAGTCACCTGATGAAGCCTGAACTGACCTAGGAATACGGGCTTGGCTCCACTGCCTGGAGTAAAACTTCAATACAGAAGATCAAACTTGAGATTCACCTACACAGACGTGAGCACAGACGTGTTTCAGGACAAAGGTTGACATGCAGGCCCCTCTACTCAAGCAGAGTGTAACACGACAAATGTATCACTGCACAATGACATCCAAGCAGCATGCCACAAGGTCAGAGCCTGGTCCATAATTCACTCTATTATCTGTCTTATCCATTCCTTTTTAATTTTACTACATATATTTCCTACTGATTATATATCTTGTCATGCATCTCCAACTCACTTTTAATCTCCATGATTTAATCACCATTATGGAGTCACTGGGTATGACCAAGTTTTACTTATCAGCAAAAGCATTATGTATTCTTTAGAGTTCTATTTGGAATCTTTCCAACCTGAACATCCTCACTGTGCTGTCTCTCAGGTACCTGTGTCACCTCCAGTACTCTAATGGACTGCAGACATTCTGCTCGTTAAGCTACATTCTATCACTTCTGGTGCAAAGCAATCATATTTAGGCTTTCTGAAAGAATATAACAATTTTTCACTCTATAAACCAGTCCAGATTCTCAGACAGAAAATACAACTAGTCAGTTGTGTTTACATAAAGACTTCATAGGGTATGTTACCACAGTACTCTATTATTTAGTACAGTTGATTACAAAATAAGAAAAATACAATTTATTACTGATTCTGAGTTCAGACTCTAGACACCTTCTTTTAATGGTTGTATATTACAAAAAGCTTGCCCTTGGATTTCCTGTTTGCTGGAAAACCTGATTTCATTTTTTTCTTTTTAATCAGAGAACAGAGTTCTCTCAAACAAAACAAAACAAAAAAAACTTAAAAATGACTTTTTCTTTAATTTGTTCAAGTAAACATTAACTACAGCAGATATCCATAGCCCTCTTGAAAAGGTAAAACTTCCTAAGGCTTCTAGAAATGCAAAGCTAGGCAGAGAAAGTGAGCTAATAACCTCATTAATATTAATAAAATAAGCCTAATGATACATAGCAGTATCATTTGGTCACCATCACCACCCTCTAACCCTACCCAAAACTGATACAGGAAGAAGAAAAATCCCACCTGTTACATTAATCTAGCTGGCAATTAAAAGACTGAAATATTGTAGTTTTTTCCATCTCTGAGATTATATCTGTAGCAAACAAATGATCCAAGTGCAAGGACATAGAGATTAAAAGGAAGATTATTTACTCAAAGAGCTCTCCAATTTCCTGATGGTAGAATTCACTGGGAAAAAAAGCAACACAATTTACACCTGAGGAACTTTAGGTGAAACTGCAGATAGCCACTAGAGAGAAAAAGCTTCTTTAAAAACCACTAACACCGCTATTATTGCAATTCTAACTGTCAAGAAATTATTGCAAATTGTTCTTGTGCCTGGACCTCCACTTGCAGATCACAGGCTGACTATAATAAGAAATTATCCCGTAAAAAGAAGGAGCCCCAGAGGAGTAGCAAAGACCAGCATAAAATAAGCCACAAAAATCCTAACCATAGAATTTGAAGCACTAGCATACAAAAAGGAAATTCAAGATCACTTAGATATAACTTGGCCAAAACCTGAAGCAGGGAAAGCAGCCAGCAGACATTTGAAGGATGTGTTTGCATGGGAAATTCTTAGGGCTGAAGTACACAGAGAAGAACTATTAAGGGGTGGTTAAGTAGGACTGGTGAAATCAAAGGAAAACAAAAGAAAATGATTTGACAGCAAGTGCGTGCTGTATGGTTGCTATGCTGTATTTTCCCATGGGAAACAGTCAAACGTGTTGCAATGGAAATGTTAAAAAACAACACAGGCAGGACAGAAGCGCAGAGGGAGTGCAGTAGTCAAAGATGGGACTGGAGAGCATTTCCACTCCTGAATTACCTGTTTCCCGGCTGCCATTTCATTGTGATCTTTGTTTTTCCTTCTGGAACCTCTAACCTCCCACACAACAATCCCAATCAATGGTGAACGTTTGCCATGCATGGAGACCTGCTTAGAGGACCTACCTACGAGTCGGTATCATTCAACACTGACCTTTATGTGCAGAGTCCTGCCTCTGCAAAGAACCAGCACCTGTGGTCACATTCTGTTGTCACAAAGGAAAAAGCCAAAAATGTACTGCTCCTCAGAGCCAGAAGCACTTCAAAGCCTTTCCTAAGGCTCCCAGCCTTTCCATTTTGTAGAAAAGAAGCTACTGCTTAAGGAACCTGGGCTTGGAGCTGTGTTTCCAGATGCAGAGGTGTTTTTCATGAAATGGATTTTTCTTTTATCAACAGAAGGTTACTTTGTCTGACTAAGTCTGACACTCTGCTGCCTAGTGTCTAAGCCTGGAACAGGGCTTAAACACTGGTTTGATATATGAAAAAAAGGCTGAGGCTCCACTTGTAGCCCATCACCCCCTGCAGCCTTGCAAACCAGCAGGCAGATGGTGTTCCTGCTGCAGAAAGCCCCCGTCCTCTCCTCCCCCTAGCAACAACGGTGAGAATTAGGGGTGTAGGGCAGTGGCAAAAGCAGCGTAACTCTCACCAGAAAGGCATCTCGATGTTATTCACCAGACAGTGGCGACTCTCTGACCACTCTGCGAGAGGAGTTAAAATAGGTACTGGCTCAGCGAAGTAGGCTGACCATCCCCATCCTGACCATCCTCACTTCCCCAGGTGACTCTACAAAATAGGTTTGTGGCCCTGGAGCTCAAGGGAGAGGTAAGGGAGGGCGTGGAGGGAGGTCCATCCGTGAGGTTGCCTCAGGTGAAGCGCTCAACCCCGCGCCTCAAAGGCTGCCTCCACCACGAAGGACAGAAGGATGGCTGTCATAGGCAGCTCCCTTCTGAGAGGAACGGAAGGGCCTATATGTCAGCCTGACCCTACCTGCAGGGACGTGTGCTGCCTCCCTGGGAATGGGTCAGGGGCGTTTCTAGGAAACTTCCTGGACTGATTCGCCCTTCTGATTATTACCCCTTAAGGAGGGAAGATTTAGGTTGGATATCAGGGGAAAGTTCTTTACTATGAGAGTGACAAGGTGCTGGAACAGCCGCCCAGAGAGGCTGTGGATGCCCTGTCCCTGGAGGTGTTCAAGGCCAGGTTGGATGAGGCCCTGGGCAGCTTGGTCTAGTATTAAATGTGGAGGTTGGTGGCCCTGCCTGTGGCAGAGGGGTTGGAGATTCATGATCCTTGAGGTCCCTTTTAACCCAGGCCATTCTATGATTCTGTGAAAAAAAAGAATATTAATAACCTTTTCTTTCCCTCAAAACTAGCTTCTACTTAAAAAATCCCACAAATCTGACTACGGCATAGTCAGTTATGTAAAAGTAAGAGAAAATCTCAGTGCCCTACAAATACAGTGTGTATGGAAACTGCTGAATCATGACCTGAACCACTGACTGAGCAGCTGGGGAAAGGACCTGGTAAGCCCTGGGAGCACAGATGAAGGCAATTCATCTGTATGACAGGAAGGGGTGGAGCCCGGCTGCACCTTTCTTTGATCTCATTTAAGGGCTGATTGCCACTGGGGAAGGAGCTGTGGTTGGAGATTCCTCTCTTGTGGAGTTTTTTCTATGAGCCTGGATTATCAGAGATGGGTGAGTACTTATTTGTTATAACATCTTCACATTATGCTGTTCACTTTGTCTTTACATCTCCTGAATCACCATTCCACCACACTGATGTTCTTGATTGTTACACTATGGAAAGAGGCTCTCTTTACAGCCACTGGATCCAGCCTGGCAGGGCGGAGCTCCTCCACCATCACTGGTGTGTGCAGGTAGAAAAACCTGGGCAGGAGGCGCGCACCTTTAATGCTTTACTGTTGTATTTGGCCAGTGTAATTCACAGTAACCTACCTGACTGGTAGGGCTAGAGGTGAGAACTGCAGCAAAAACTGCTCACTTTGGAGAGGTAAAAAGCTAATCCTAGCCCAAACCTCTGTTCCTGTGATGAGCCGTGAACACCTGCTTGGCAATTGAACTATGAAGTTCACTGATTTGTGCAGGTTTCTGCAGCTGATAAGCAGGAATTTTATCTCTAGATGTTTGCCTCTTCAAACCATGAAGACACTGCAAGGTGAAAAGTTTATATTTTCAATTACTTTTCTTATATTGCACATGTGTAAGAGGGGAAGCAAATAAAATGGGCAGAACTGCTGCTACTCAGAAGTCACTCTGAGAACCAGGAAGTCAGCGTAAGACAAAATGCGACGGAGATTCCCTGGAGGGCTCTATAGGAGATAGGGAGGAGGGGATTGGCTTTTCCCCACCATGTCTGAAATTGAGAATCTCAGGCAACAAAGGAAGGGTGTTTGCTTAAAAACAGGTAAATTATTTATTCTCAGTTCATCTAAGAAAGAAACTAAAGAACTATTTAGAGTGCAGAGGAACATAGAGTACTTGCTTGGATAACAAAGAGAAAAGGTGTGAAATGTGAGAGGTGAAATATCTACAGATGCTCATATCATGCTGTAGCCTTTTGCTGACTTCTTAATACTTGCTACAGTGGTAAAACAAGTTTATGAATAGATGCTTCAATTTGAGATTCCTGCTAGTCAGTCTTTCTTACCAGGAAACACACACCTCAGGAAACATTCATCTGTGTGACAGGTAGCATTTAACTCCTGTAGGTAATAAGATGATCATGTTATTTAGCTAAGAGTACTGCAGGTGGAATTACAGTAAATTCATTACAGGTACACTTGTACATGTGATGCAACGTTTAGTTTAAGAGTGGTCAACCCAAGGGAAGCGTAAGACCAAAGCCCTACTTGAGAAGCGGTGTCCTGGCATGGAGGTCTCAGGAACATCTGCTCTGAACCTCAACCTGGATGGCTTCCCATGATCCTCTTTCCTTCTGAGCTCGGAAATCTGGATGTGGAATTATCTCCTGCTGTTTTGTCATCTCATAATGAAATGGGAAGCAGATCCTGCTTAACATCAGAAACAATATTTAATGACTTCTACAAATGCACCTGATATTTACACACTAATGCTTCATAGGACTGATTCCAGGTGACCTTGGCAACCTTTTTTTCAGTTGATAATTTAAGTAATGTTTCTGTGTAGTTGCTATTTTGCTTAAGACCTTCATTCTTGCAAGAAACAACTGGGGAGTTTTGTGTTGCACCATTCCCACATAGATGGAGAAATAAGTGTGGGGTTTTTTTGGTTTTTTTTTTAACATGACTTGACAGTGTGGCTGTGTTGGTTTTGACCTGAGTAACTATTTTTATTTCCTGTCCAGCTGAATTACTGCTTGATTTGCTGAAAGCTGAGGAACCAGAGGTGTGACATAAGAATTTACAGAAAAACAAAAAAACGTATTTTTGGAGAAGTTATTTGGCTGAAACAAATGCCCTACATTGGTCTATCAGAGCCACTTGTCCTGTTGCTCTTAGCTAAGCTGTATCGGAAGGCAAGACAGTCATTGCTGAATGCTGCCTCTTTGAAAGCACAAGTATTTCAAAAGTACCCAAGTATTTCAAATGGAATTTCTAATAATCAGTACTTTGATTTAATGAAAAGCTTTTAATAAGTCCTGTTTTTATTTGCTTTTCTTTCCTCTAAGCTTTTTCCTTTCCTTCAGCAGTTTGTTAAAATGATATAGTAGTTTCTCAGAGCTTGACAGACTTCCATGGGTTCCTGGCAATGGAATCACTTGAGCTTCTAGACTTGTGATTTAGAGCATGAAAAGAGCCATATCAGGGCTGGTCAGCACCATTAGCCACTCTCCAGTAGTGACAAATAGTGTATCCCTGGGGAAAAAATGTAAGAATGAGACTTAAAGAGTGAGGAGGAGATTATATCTTCAAAGTCCATGATTGATTCTTTTTTTTTCCTCTCCCACCAGTTCAGCTGCTGGCCTTTTTATGTCAAAAGCATTTCTGGCTCATAGCCATGAATTTGACTAGCTGTCTAGCTAATGAGTTCACCTAAGCCTAGAGTTAAGTTGGATGTTGGAGAGTGATCTCCTGATAGTTTTGAATCTGTCAGTGATTTTTTTGCCCCTTATTTCTTGTAGCATAAGAAATAATGAACAATTTTTGTCTATTAAAGCCTTCATTATGATTGCACACACCCCTGCCATAGCAACTTCAGGCATCTCTTTTCCAAGACATGGCTCTATTTTTTTTTCCTCACTGAGGAAGTTATTTATCCATCGTTATTTATTGTAGCCTTCTCCCTGACTTGTGTTCTTTTTGAGTCTCAAGACAAATACAGATCTAAATAAGTACTAACCAGGGATCCCTTAGCTACTTTGAAATGCAGTGATTTTCTTAGTAGTGCCGTGTAAAAATGACGTATGTGAAATGCAATGAAATTTGCAGGAGACTTCCAATGCTGAAGATTAAGTAAATATGATTTTACTCTACTTATGCAATCTACTGATGAGGGAGTTAAGTTCCCATCACCAGCAGTTACAGTAACTAACTTGTCTGCTTTTCTCAATGTGTGGGAACTATTGAATCATGGCCTGAACCTCTGATTGATCACCTGAGGCAAGCACTGAGTCAGCAGCAGGAGCACAGGTGAAGGCAATTCAGCTGTGTGACTGGAAGGGGTGGAGCCTGTCCCCACCTCTCCTAGACCCCATTTAAGGGATGACGGCTACTGAGGATCTCTTTCTGGAGATTGCTCTTCTTGAAGTTTTTTCTGCAAGTCTGTGACACAGGTGAGCATTTTCATTCATTTTCAATTATCCCTTTATGATGCGATAATCTTCCTAGCTTTATGATCTGTAGGTATCAGCCTAACCACACCACTCTGTTTATTTGTTGATTATATGCTCACAATGGAGATAATTCTGCCTTGGGCACTTTACTTGTTGATATTTTTATTTTATTTTTTTTTTTTTTCATTTATGACATGTTTAAGCTGACAATTCCTCATATAAAGAGTGAAAACAGAGTTCAGTTACACTTGATGGAAACCCCCTAGCATCATCAGAAGTGGTACAGATCACAATTCCTTCATCTCACCTCTCAGACAGTGATTTGGCAGCCCTATATATGGTAATGTAAGAATAATTGCTTCTTACGCTTCTGCTGTAACATACAAACATTCTGTACCACAGCATTAATGTCTGACAACCCCGCTGTTACCTTCCAAAGAATACTTGCTGTCTAACTACTGTAGCTGTAACTGCTTCAACTTCAAACCAAGGGAAGAGATACTGCTCCAGGGCATTCTGACAGGGTGTTAGCTTTTGAGAAGACAGATGTTTGCGCTGGAGCTGTCAGATGGTTTTAAGGCTCATGCACGTTTCAATAAATAAGTGCTAAATCACTTGCCAGGTCGTGAGTTAAAGTCCAGGCTAGAAGGTCTTCTAGAGAAATATGTCAGTGACACATAAAACTAAGAGCAGCCTGTTGTCAGCAGAAGTTTCAAATCGCCTTTTAAACAACAGAAAAAGCCAAGAAGCTGTAGCTTTAGGGCTTATAAACGTGAGAGGACATTGAGAATGTACGAAATAGATGGAGTTGCCACTCTCTGCTCCTCTCTGTTTCATTTCCTAAGAGAAATACTTTAGAAAGAGGGCAAATTTTCCGTTCCCTGAAGGCACCCTCTTCCTTGAATTCTGGGAGGTAAAGATTAAGCTGACAGATGGTATCAGCAGAAGAATGATTATGAGCTTTAAAAACCTAGGTATTTTGGCTTAGTGTGCCATTTTTCATGCAAATACTGACATGGATATTACATCCAATTAAGAAAGCATGAAACTATGCCATTTTGGTTACACTTCACATGGCAATCATATAATGTTTCATTAAAAATATTGAGAAAGGCTGCTCCAAAAGGGATAAAAATCAATGATGTATATATTAGTTCTGCTTTTCTGTTTTGGTACTTTGTGGTATTGAAAATGGACTATGGATGTCTTCAAAGTATCTCATCAAGAAGCTGCTTTGTTTTTGGATCCTATCCTTACCGATAGGACTGATTTACATTGCAATGCTTGGTGATAGGGTTCTGAAATCTTCAGCAGGGTTAAGGTTGAGCTGTTTGTGATAAACCCAGACTGATTTATTTCTGGAGGTTAGGTTACATTCCGATTGGTCCAACTTACTAGTTGGACTGTAAAGGACAGTGATTTGTGCCTGGCAGAGAAAATCTCTTATGCATGAAGCCTATGTGGTGAACTCCAAGAAAATGTTTCTAAATGTCCTCTCCAAACTCCAGTGCATCAATAAAAGAAAAGGAAAATTAAGTCTACTCACAGATGTTTGAGGAAAATTCATGGCTAGGATGAAGCTCATCATACTTCTTTTCTTCTTCCTTCTTCTTCTTCCTCCTTTTTCTCCCTCTTCATTCTTCCTTCTCTCTTTCTTTACTTCTTCTCTTTTTCTTTACTTCTTTTTTCACCTCCTCCCTTTTGGAGAGGAGGGAGGAAGGTGCCCCAGTGTTAGTTAAATAGAAAAGTGAATTTCAGGAAAAATCTAGCCATCTTTTCTAGACCGTGAAGAGCACTTCACTGTTTGATTTAACAAGCAAATGTTTATTGAATAGTAAGCCATTAAATTGTCAATCAATTATATATTGACATAACTAGGTTTTTTTTGTTTGTTTGTTTGTTTTTTGACACTGATTTAGCCACCTGTCACTTACCAAAAAGAATACATCATACTCTTTACTTATCACCCAAAAATCAACATTCTGGCATTTGCCTATGGCCACCTTATGTTGAAATTTCTTTCATTCTGTGTGGTGGTGTGTTTGTTTTTGGTTTTTTTTTTTTTTTTTTTTAATACAAGACAAAATGTGTTTTGCAAATATAAAATCCCCAAGATGCTTTCAGCTAAATAGAATATTTAATTGCAAATATTTATTACATTGAAACTCATAATAATACCATACACAGAAAAATGTGGAAGATGGAAAAGGAATGCATTGCACCTCAGTTTCATTAGCCTCAACCAGAATCAAAGTTTAAGTCTTGCTTTGCTGAATTTAACAGATTTGGCACAGCAATTTGATGATGAACAGGCAACTATTTTCCTGACACACTAGTTCCTCTATAAACAATATCAGTTGGATTAACTTCAAACTTGATTTTTTTTAAGCCTTAAATATATGTTTATGTGAAACAGCCACCATTTCCTGCACTAGGTTGGAAGTACTGCAAATGTTAGTGAAAGCTCTTGCAGTTGCCCCAGCAACAAAGAGCTTTTCCTGCAGGCATTTCTATAGCTTTCATGTCTCATTATTGCTGTACTTCTATGTTTTGAGGCTTCAGCAAAGTGATCAAAATATGCACATGTCTTTATTTAAGAACTAAATAAACAAACAAACAAAAAAACAAAAAGAAAAAAGAGACTAAGTATATCAAATATTTTGCTTTTATAGCAAAGTGGTATTCCTCACTTCATTTTGTCCATTATCTAGCTTCTAAGAAGTAGGCATGCTGCTGCCTCAGTACTAATTACAGCACATGGTAAAAGTGATTTCTCTGTGACCATGCTCCTTCATCATTGACGTGCTTGCCTGTTCTAAAGAATTTTCTTTTTTATCTAGGCTTCACCATAATCACTATAAAATTGTGTTTAATGTCAGCAACTTCTTGACTGTGTTCTTTATAACGCTGATATTTTAAAAATGAGTTTACCATTTGGAAAAATGATTATTGCTATTAATGTCTGATGATTCTGTTGACGAAGAAGAAATGGCAGCTGCAGGGTCTGGGTGTACACTAATTGATAGGTGTACATGTGTACACACCAGACAAATAACGATGGACAATTTGATACGCTCAGATAGCTGATACAGCATGTCGTTCTTTTATAATCACCAGTTGGCCAAGGTGCTGAGGATGACAGGGGTAACTATTGCTCCAGTAAGTGTTCCTGATATGAATCCTAACGAAGTGCAGGTTCTTGAGCTGTTCGCTTAGAGTTTTGCACGACAAAACTGAATTTACTTGAGGTTGTGTGTTTTGTTCACGTGCTCACTCAAAATAATCATCTGGTTAAAAGTGATCATTGCTTGAAATGCAGCCTGAGTATATTCATTATCTGTAAACCAGGCAATATCAATAGTTAATTGCCTTCTGAGGCAATGGGAAAATTGTCTAACGGTGCTGTGTATGCCTACTGCTGAGGTACAGAGAGATGAAACTCTACTCCCATTTAAGATGTGTTGGCACGTCGATATGAAAGTGTGACTTGTGCAGCCGAGCACACCAGAAACCTCCCTTGTGCAATGCAAGTAGTGGTTAAAAAGTGACACTTCAGTTTGGCCTTGCACCAAACATGCACATGGTCTTAACAAACACTCAAGTCAGCACTACAGCATCATTGTCACCATTACGTGGTCTTCCTGTGCTACCCAGCCTGCTCTCCTGTCTTTGTTCTGCTGCTAGCATTCACCTTTAAAAGACTTTCTGGAATTATTCCAGGTGTATCACAGCTTAACTCACACCATCACTGGAAACAAAGCATTTACCAAATTATGTGGTTCGTGTCCTACTTTATGCCCACAAACGAAATGGATAATTACTATCTGTTAAAAAATGTCAGACGTTCAGTATGATGATATATATAGCAGCATAGGGTATCATTTGAGAAAAAGGAAGTTCTGAAACATCACAATATTTTTATATATCATATACATTTTGAATTTCTTCTGTCTTCCTTCTTTGAAACCGTGCTATATTTGCAGTTGAATCATATGCTAAATTCTCCTTGGCAGAAAACTCATCTTTTTACAAGACAGTTGGCTGCTTTATAGTGCGTCTCTGTATTTGGAAAACCACAGCTGCTGAGAACTGGCACTTCATGGAAAAATACAGAGCACATCAGGTATTTCATGTACAAAAGCGGGCATCCAGGAATGACAGCGGAGAGCCAATGTCAAACAAAGTGTGCATATACAGAAATTACTGTGTGCCAGGGAACTGGGGGGTGCCTATGTTTAAACTGACCCTCAGAAATGAATCAGAAACAGGGTGACTTATGAGAAAAGGCTCACCTTGACATGTAGGGATCGTACTTCTGTGCTTCATTCAACAAAACTCACCATAAAAGCCTCTGGGTACGTCCAAGTTGCATGGCATCTTTAGAGCATGTTCCAGGTGCACGTGCAGGCAATATCTCTCAGTGTTGTACACAATGGATATTGTAGCAGCAGCACCTAAAAGAAAATAACAGTGGAGCTATCAGTGCACTGAGAACCTGAAAAAAGCAAGCAAAAGTCCAATCAGAGGCTTAAAAACTGAAACAAGTAGCATGATACTACAAGATCATACTACTGATCAGCTACAGTGCCACTCGTCCAGCAGATCCAATAATCTCTAAGGCTACGCTCAGTGGCAATTAGCTAGCTTGAGCAGAGGTCTAAAAAGAGAAAGCATGGTGAAAGAAAGACCATCTGTTGTGCTGCTATTGATACTTTGAGACCCCCTTCCTTCCTACAACTGACAATACCATTTCCAGCTGAACTTCTGATGGCAAAAGTCAGACTCCAGTAACACAATATAAAAAGACTGGATTGGATACATGAAAGCTATCGCAGACCAAATCCTCAATTCATTTCTCATTTCTGGAGAAGACTGCTTCATTTGCGCCACCCTGATGATCACTGGAAATCCACACAAGGATCACTGCCATCACAGCTCCTGGAATTCAGCCTCCTTCACAAACTCACTTGAAAATTTGAGTCACTAGGATTTATGATGATGCTTTGGTGAATTTTAGGCTGAGTTTTTTTAAAATAGAGCAGTAAAGCAAAACATAATTACTAGAAGAGTAAACTGATCTTATTTCACTTAAGATGTTTTACAAAATACATCTGTCTCCATCAGAACAAGATTTCTGGATTCCCAATACAGTCAACAGAAATGTGGCTAATGTTTTCAGGGGAATTCTTGGGTACTATTAATCTGCCCAAAATGCAGGCACCTACTTTAAGATGACATGGAGTATACCTTAAACATCCTGAACTAGATTCGTTATTTGGTATAAAGAGAGCACAGACCAACTAGACCATTTGTACATGCCTATAGTACGTTCCATCCCTAAAGGATCAAAACATTTCAAATACAGACTAAGAACATTTCATGAACATCCACAGGTAACAGATGAGAACCCCCCACTGTTTTTACTTAACAGCACACTTTACTTCATAAGTGCATTAGGGGTAAGTAATGGCTTACAGTAAAAAAAAACAAAACATTCCCAAGTGCCTCTGACAGAGTTGATATCACCATCTTACAGACACCAGGGTAAGAACACTGGACTGGATGCTTAGGCACAGTCATGCTTGGTCCTGCTGATTCTACAAAGTGTTTGTATACAGAAAGCCATTTTTTCAATGAAAGTAAGATGTTCACGTGGTCCATTCGTTTTTAGAACAGTTTATCATAATTGATCCTTATGCAATGAATACTAAATAAGAGTTATTAATAATTAAGGATGAATGATAACGGTTTGCTCGTTAGGCTATCAATAATTAACAGGGATTTGCCATTTATTGTAAGTACTGTTGCTGTTTCTGTTGCAAATTTGGATGGCACAATTTATATGGTAATTTTATATGAAACGGCGCCAATTACATCATGGCTATTACAGTAAAGTAGAAGCAGATGATGACTTTATCAGTTTTGTTAACTTTTCCATTTATTCAATGTTAGCATAGCTTGCAATGTAAACACAATGTAGTGAAAAGAAGAAAGAAGTTTTGTGCAAGTCTAATAATTTTGGCTAGGAAAATAACTTCACCAGGCATTCACACAGCAGAAATGAATACAATGGGGCGGAAAAAAAGGCAGGGAGGTCAGCATTAAGATGGAGCAGAAAGAAGAGCATCAGTGTTTAGTAGCTAGCAACACCTGCTGAAAGTGCAATGAAAGGAAGGAGAGGCACAGCACCGTCACCAGGGAGAACGCTATCAGCCAGGGCACGGAATGGACCACATGGGGACAGAGGAAGGCAGGATCGCTCCATGGGAACACTGTGGTGTGGAAGATTTAACTGAGATCAGTGGATAACAGCCACGCACCTCCTCTAGTACATGACCACACAGCACTGACAGCGTGTGTAGGGCAGCGGTAGGGCATATTTTTCTAAGCCTGTTGATTAAGAGCCTGTGTGAGTTTATTACCCTCAACAGAACTTATCGGATTATGGGAAAAGCTAACCAGAAAGACATACATGAGCTTCGCGGGAGGAAAATTTAGCACGACCACCTTCTGTCAAAGGGTAAGTCTGTTTCTCGCTAGAGAAATAGTCTGTGATGCACAGTCAATGCATTTTTTGAGAAAAAAGTTCTGCTTGTAACAGTGTCCTTCCATCTCAACCGTATGTATGGAGAAAAAAAAAAAAACCAAAACATTTAAAATAAAGAACTTGGAAATATTTAAACATTCTGAAAGATTAGAAGTTCACAATCCAGCAATCTGTCTGAATGCCTATGGTAAAGACAGCAATTAATTTCAAAGGAAAAACAATTTAATGTGTGTTCCAAAGAAAATTTCTGAATTAAATTGAAGATAAAAGATAGAGATGAGCAGGTAGACCTCATGCACTTAAAAAAAAAAAGGCTGGATTTTTAATCATATTGTTGCAAAGAGAATTACAGCTAATCTAATTTAACAGACTAAATAATTTTAGAAAACAAAGCCTATCTTTTAAAATATTTAAAACAATTCTACAATCTTGTCAGAACCTCCGGCTTTGATATTAATTATCAGTGTTTTCAGAACTGCCTTAGATGAACCTGTTTGGCACAGATGGCAAGTCATTTACATGAGAAAAATGAGAACTGGCCCATCTATGGATCCCTAGAGGGTGCCATGACCCATTAGCCGAGGAAAGACCACCTTTACTGAATAATAATTGAGAACTATTACCAAGATAATTACAAAACCAATTGACTGCCAGAAGGCCTAGACCTTAGATCCTCAATTTATATAGCAACTGCTCTTGATCTGCACAGAAAAAAAATGTGCTTAGGGTTCACAAACACCATAACCCCAACATCTGCCTGCCATCTAAAGATAATGATCCGGTATTAATTTAAACAGCACAGTCATTGCAGTGGTAGACTGCATCACAAATCAGATACTTAACATAACTGGAAGGTATTGTGGTTTTGTCCAGCCTGTATTAACAGCCAGAATAGTGTAAGGTAAATTAAACTATTACAAGTCACAACATGGAAATGAATTAACTTAACGCTCTTTAACAA
Source organism: Centrocercus urophasianus (assembly GCF_019232065.1). NCBI lineage: Eukaryota > Metazoa > Chordata > Aves > Galliformes > Phasianidae > Centrocercus > Centrocercus urophasianus. The sequence continues at coordinate 5,701,831 of NW_024884744.1, read as the reverse complement.
GGAACATAATTGCAACTCTATGCTAGCTGTATCTCCTGGTAAAGATGATAAAATCTGTTCCTAGAACTGCTGTACAAAATTCTCGTATCACATTTCCTAATGCATAAATCTTTTAACAACTTTGTCAGATTCCTTTCTGCAGAGGAGTTGCTGGTTTTTGAACTACATCTTTTTTTCTCCCTTTCTGAAACAAGAGTTGCTGAAAACACAGCTAATAATGGATATATCTTCTTTTTAAAGAGACAACAATAATTGCCTGTGGGGTAAATCCTGGACAACACCAGATTCAATGAAAAACTCCCCTAAATTTCTCCTATGCCTATGGCTGAAACCACTACGACGAAATACATCATATAAAATGCTATTTCACCAAAAATCTGCTTCTTGATTTTTAACTTCACTACTGAGCCCTTTAGTTGGGATTCTTTGACAACTTACTCACTAAAACAATATTACAGGTGGTCATTCTTCAGGGGAGACAATTTAAGTTGCAGCATGAAATTTATACAAAATCCAATTCAGATTTGAGACCTATGTTACAAAGAGCCACCAAAAACGACAGAATGCTTGTTCTGCACGACAGAAATGCTAACAGAGACAATTGCCAACACTTGAAGTACCAACATAAAGGATGAGGGAGAAAGAAGAGAGAATGCTTTCAATTTAAGACAAGGTGCGCAAGCTAACATTCAGATTTATGAAGAGTTTGAAAAAATGAACTGCACTCTCAGGTGAACTATCAACTTCCCTACGCAGATTCCCCTCAGGAATCTAAAAATCTGAAAAGCCAAGTGGGATCTGAGGACATGGAGATTCTTGTATGGAATCTCTGGAATCCCACCAGTGGGCAGGTCGAACCTAATGAACAGGCTGGGTTGGACCTGAAGGGTCACCTCACCCAGGACTGATGGGTTGATTTGTTCCACGGAAAATTCTGCTTTCAGCAATCTGCTCATGTTCAGATTCAGTTACCAAATTCTCAACGCCCATCAGAATGGCTTAGTTGGGAAAGTTTTATGCAAGTACACTTGATTTGTTTACAGAAACAAATAACCTAGGAAGCTTTTTCTTAACATTGTTACATATTATTGTAGAAAATGGTCTAAAGACACTCATGTTTTTTGTCTAATCTTAATATAATTAAATTTTACATTAAAATAAAAAAACTGAATGGATATATCTTCTAGGAGAAAGAACTTCAATGGCGATCACAAATAGCAATAAGAGAAGTGCCAGATGAGACAAAATGAATCAAAGCACAAAGTGCATAGAGTGAAATCACCTGCATTTGGTACCTAGAGGTGAGCTGAGGAACATGAACACAATTTGGCGTTACAAGAAAGAGTAGGGATTAGGGAAGAGTAGGGGCACACATTTTTGTATTAAATCAGGGATTTATTGTTACGATAGCTGACACTACTCTCAGAAAGTATTCCCTTAAGTTTCCCATTGTGGCATTTTAGATTTGGTTAGTGCATGGCTTAACTTGGTTAGTGCATTCTACCAATGCTCTGATAAAACCCCAGTGCAATTTCTGAGTCTCTCAAACAGAATGAGGAAAGTCTAGATCAAAGCCTGCCCACTCTCCTTGGAACCAAGGAAGCTCTTCCTACACGGGGAGGAAGTGCCTGGTGACATCTTCTACCCGATGCAGATTTACACTAAAAACACTGTAACATTCTTTCTCTGTGGGTTGTACCTTTGTGCTGCAAATGCATCCTGGAAAAGTTTTCTTATTAAAGTTTTTTTTTACCAATCACTCTATTTTCATCAATAATCTCTGTGAGGTAACACATTTTTATACGATCATCCCTCAAGAGATTTAGGTTGCATAATTGGCGCTTCTGCTGTTTTTGGCTGTTGTAAATGTAGCAGAGATCAACAAAATTGCATGTTTTTCTGTCATCCTTGAAAAAGCCGCTAGTGCTGATCAGGAATTGGAAATTAAACGTTAAGATGGATTTAGAGACTTATAGCATGCGACAATTCAGCAAGTGTTGAAGAACACCGTTGTGAATCCTTAAAAGTTAGTGATGGAAGTTGCAGTGACTAAAACGTGTTGAGCTTTGAAAAAAAACCCAAGCAATTAGATATAGGAAATAAAAAGATTGCAGTAATGGAGTCTATATTTCTTGCTACATGTTTCTTTGGTAGATTAAAGAACCCTGTGGTGTTTCATATTTTCTTCACAGAGAAGTGTTTATACAGACTTAACTTACTTTTTAACAATCTCAACAGAAGCATCCAACCGTAATTCATTGGCACCGTAATCTGCCCTCCAAAACCTTCTTGTACCTCTGTTTTGTGCATACATTTTTGTCTGGAGTATAAATAGCATGGACGCATAGATAACAAACATTCCCACTATTCCACTACCCACCTGTAACACCTAGAGACTTCAAAATCATAATACTGCTTTAAACTCTATTTCTATCCAGAATCTTAGTGAAATGTTAGCCATAATGACATCTCAGCCACTTTTGTAATTGAAATCATGAAGAACAAGAGTTGAGGCTTTGAGTGCGTGGAAAGTGAAAAGAATAGGTCAGAATTACAGCACTATAGGCCAGAAAATAGCATATGAAAAATATACAAATATGAAAATAGCAGGGTGAGCTTTATACGTAACCCACATACTACTCTATTTCCAGAGCATGGAATAAAGCTTCTTACACAGAAAACATGATTTCCACCAAATCATATTTCAGAGAGATCTAGAAAGGAAGGAGGAAAAGGACAACTCAATTTTACTTAATACAGTAATGGTAGAACTCTGCTTTTGTTGTTTGCTGTTACAGCAATGGTATCTTTCTAATATCCCAAGTGTTGAATATGCAGTCGCATAACTGTACTGGTCCCCATCAGCCTTCAACACAGACTTTGAAGGCAACCGACAACACTATCAATGTATCTTCTACAATTACTGATAAAAATAAGAACAGTTCAGGTTTTCCTCCTCATAGTCACCATAAGTGGTTAAATGTAAAACTATTGCGAGGAAAGATTGGGAAATTATAGAAGTGGAACAGATTCAGAAGCTTATGAAATCAGTGCTTAATTGTAATGGAATACAGCCAACTGAATAAACAACACATAAACAAAAAACAATGCAGGTTACTATGAATATGCTTACATATTTGCTAAGATGACCTTGGTCTGTATGCCACGGGCTGGGCACCAGATGGACAGCAGCCTGAGGGAATTGTTTTTTTCTGCCAAAGTTCCAATATTCAAGTTCATTTCTACACTTTCTCTTGTTCTGCTTCTTATGAATTTATACTCATGTAATTTTTCTTTTACTTCTCATGGCTACCTTCATCTTTGATCATCCATATGCTTATTGGGTTGCTGTACTTCTCTCTATCTGAGCAATAATCTGTGTTTCTGCGGATTTATTATTCTTAGAAAAATCAGTGTTAGTTCTGCAACTTTTGTGTTTCAGTTCTGGTAGAAATTTTAACTAACTACATTTATTTCTTATGGATTATCAGTCACAGAACACGATTCTAATTTTGGGCTTATCAAAACTAGCAGTATGTATGAAATGAAAATGTTCAATTTGTAACATAACTTTTAAAGATCCTTTGTCTATTTTATAATCTATAACTGCAATCATAGCTAAGCGCAGCTGCCTAAGTCTTAAATGCTTGCTTTTATTCTTAGTATGGAAAAAGAATATAACGGTTAAGGTGAAAGAAAACTGAATCACATTCACCATCTATCTACCAAGACCCAAATCTGGCTCCGTTTAAAAAGAAAAAAAGAAAAAAAAAAAGTCAGCATTCAGAACATAGCCAACGTTCAAACAACATCTCCTCACAGCTAGTCTGCTGCATGAGATATTTTACTGGGCAAAAATCATTTTCTACACAGCCCAGTACGTTAGGCCTACATGGTTGTAGATAGAAAGTACCTTTTACAAGTAGTAACAAGTGAATGTTGTTAACTAAAGGTGAGGAAATGAAACTTCTAGCAATAGCAGAGATGTAGTATGAAATACATACTTTCATTTAAGATAATAAAATCATGTTCAGAAAGAAAAGCATACTAAAAAGAGAAAGATAAAAAGCAACAAAAGCTCTGGCAATGTCAAGTAATGTGCAAATTTAATTTGTTCATTTGTTCAGTCCTACAGTAAAAGAAAGGATCATCACCATGCCAACCTTAGGGCAACTGCCTCATCTCAAAGCGCTTTGGAAACTTGTTCCCATTAAGAAACAACAACTCACTGTTTTTTTATGCCTTTTATGCCTTTGCTGTACAAAAATACTGACTCCAGTGATCGTTCATATGACAGTCTGAGCTTTTCAAAATCAATCTTTTCTTATGAATCCAGTAACAGCTTTTCCCGGTGGGCATATTTAATTCCACCAAATCCCTCATCAGCTGTAGCTTACTCTTGTCCACACACAAAGGCTAACAAAGAGAAATTTCTTATTTTGTGTTCTGATTTGTGTATTGAAGCCAGGTCTGTCCTTTAACAAAAGAAGTAAAAGCAGACGTAGGATATATCACCAAATCTTTTTTTTTTTTTTTTCTCTCTGCTTTCTTCATGAAATTGACTCCAAATTGTCTAAGCACTACAAAAGCTTAATTGTAGAGATTTGGCCAATCGAAATGGTCTTAAATTAAATGGTTAATTTGTATGATGTACTGAGAATAACATATCTATTTCAAAAGCAGCAAGACAAAGCCTCTCCTGTGCCCTTGATGATTGCTTGCACAACTGCAGAGTTTACTCAAGTTCTAAGATGTGCTTCTGTTCTTGCCCAGGGAAGACCACTCCTGGATACACTCGTGTTTCTAGGGAATTAAATGCACATCCTCATAGTCCTGAGTAACCTGGATTAAACAACTGGAAGGCCATGACTGAACTGTAAGGACAGAGAAATTGCTCTTTTCCCTGCACTCAGCATCACTGAACATGCTGGCTGGCCATGGGCGAGCTCACTTTGTGCCTAGCAAAACCTAATTTAGAAATGAAGATTTGTATGGCAGGAACTAAAAAAACCAACAAACATATTTGGTTGCAATACCTCCAATAAATTTTTATAAAGTGTTAGTTAGATGCTTTCTTTTGCATTTCAAATTGTATGCATTGGATCATGCTGTGGTACTAGTTACTATTGGGCTCCACTAAGAAAGTAGTTGGAAGGTAGTTAATATTGACAGTTTTTCTTTCAGTAAGAACTCATTTCACAGTTTCTGAGCATGAAATCAAGCCATTACACAAAAGAAAAGATCTGATGATTAAAAAAAAAAAAAAATCTACCAAAAAAACAAACACTTAAAACAGCCTTCTATCTTATACAAGCATTGATGAAATTAATTAACTACAATCACCCAACTTTTGACAAAACATGTAGGCAGCCTCTCAAATTCTGCTCCGGCGTGCACCACCAGGGCAAAATCTGAGCCCTGCTCTGCTGCCTGGATGCAGTCAGTCTCCAGCACCAACTGAACAGAAGGCACCTGGCTTGATACTGTTATGATGGGATTTAATACTAAAGAAAAGCTCTCAGGTACTTCTGGTTGCTATGAAACAATTGACATTTACTGTTGGAAAGTAATTTGTCCTTAGCATAGTACTGAATTAGAAAGTAAGTAAATGGTACATCTGCAATATCGAGGACGCTAATTACTTCTGAATGGAAGGCAACACTACCTGAGCAGATCATTTCATGCTGGTCATGACTGGAAAAGCTTAATGTCACATCCACTGTACCCTAACAGCAGCTCTGGCACTGAGGTGGCCTCTCTAGGGCAGGAACACCAGGTGCAGCAGGACTGCCTACCTTGCCTCCGTGCTGTTTTTCTCAAAATGAGAATCTGATCTGTAAACGTTACTAAGCACCAGCATGCAAATTATACAGCAGCGAAACACAGACTTCAATTAACTTCCAGGCACACAGCAAGACGAGACTGAGAGGTTTCTGGGATAAACTTTGCATTCGCTACTGCTGACTGCTTCACCAGTAGGAATGGAGCAGGTAACAGGTAAATGAGGGCAGGAAACGAGCAGGGCCTTCGTTTGGGTGGGAGTGCTTCTGGGGCTGAGCACAGGACATTTCACCCCAAGCTCCCTTAAGCTCAACACCATCAGCAGCAAACCAGTTGTCAGTAAGCATCTTTGGAACCTATCAGGGCTATGCTCATTCTTTTGTAGAAGTACTATTTTACTTTCATTTTCCTCCACAATAAATTAACAATTTTCATTACAACTAGCAGTCCAGGTCACAGGCCGGATCCTTTCTTCAGATCAATTATCAGCTGCTTGGGTCTCAAACCAAAACCAAGCAATAAGGTAATTAGGATAAGCAATTAGGCACTAAGATTTCTTAAAGTGATAGGGCAGCAGGATGTGTTGGACTCACAGAACCACGCAGCTGAAAAATATTATTGGGTCATAAATATAACGGGGCAACACGAGCTTGAATGCTTTCTTGTTTTTATATGAATAATAATGTAGTACATTCTTTTGTATTTCTTCCCATTGTGGATTGAATTCGGTGTGTATACTTTCACATGAATAATGCAATATAGCAAAATTGATGGCACAGTTCTTTTGTTAAAGCAGTTACGAAATGAGAAAACAAAATCTACAAGGAAAAGTTATGAAAAAAAACAACATTTCGCTAACAATAGAAAGACGAAGTTGCCTGGCCGTTTACATTTGTCTCCTGTGACATGAATATTAGATCAGATTCTTTTTATTAATCCATTGATAGTTCCATAAGGCAACTCATTTTTGATAAGCTCTGTCAGGACTGCTGTAAATACAAAAAAGATTTATGAATTAATTTTCATACGTAAATGACAAAATCCTCTGGCACTTTTGATATATCTGCCTGCAGTTAAAATAGAGATATATGTGCACACAGGCACACGTATCAATTTAAAATTCAGATCGGCCTGTTCTTTCAGAGCATAGCTTTATCTCAGCTGGCTTTTTGTTGCTGTAGGAGTGAGCAGTGAACTATGAGGGTAATCAGTACCGAGGGTGTATTACAAATGAAAGAAAAAAAAGGACAGAAGTGTGTTGGACTAAAGGTGTCGAGTGGATTTTATTCCAAAAGCATTTGCTGTTTTCAGGTGTTCAAGAGGTCTCATACATGCCAACGTGCTGCAAGAATAGAGATACAGAATCATAGAATTGCTCAGGTTGGAAAAGACCTTACAGATCATCAAGTCCAACCGCAACTTGACCATACTACCCTCACCTAACAATCCTCTGCTAAATCATGTCCCTGAACACCACATCCAAACACATCCAGGGATGGTGACTCAACCACCTCCCTGGGGAGCCTGTTCCAGTGCTTAACAAAATATCTTCAACTCATAACTATTATTACTTTAAATGTGCTTATGGCTACAAGATTGCCACTTGGTAGGATTGTCACTGCCATGCAGTCGGCACGCGCCAAAAAGCCAGTGATCTGCAATGTATTTTTTCTGCATTTCCCTTGTACCAGTGCACCCATGCTAACACTTTGAAGGACAGCATCTCCTCTTCTCTCTGCATCTTATAGACACTTTACAAAGGAACTCAGTATCGTTCTTTTATATTACAGATGGGAAAATCTAGGTACAAATACATGCAGTGATTTGCTCCAGAAAGGTAAGTGTCTACACTTCTTAACAGACCATTTGCTAATTTAACATCAGTTTTCATAGTCCCTTGACATGTATCTTAATAAGCTCTAAAAGAGAAAGAATTGACCAGTTTATTGCTAGACAGAAAATAAGGGATGAGATTTAGTTCTGAATTATATTTCGAGCAGTCCTATTATCCATACAATACACAGCTATAGTCTCTGCTTATGGTGTTCTCTTTGACGCAACATATAACCTCCATATAACCTCCCTGGAGCTGGGTCATTGAAGCCTGAAACCATACACAGGTATCTAACGAGAGATGATTTAAACCAACTTGGTCTACACTAAATTTGGGGTTACATTTAACTGATGGAACACATAGATATTCTTATAAATAACAGCATAACACTCCGCAACAGGTTTCTTTTACACTGCTCTACCGAAGTTCAGAAATGTTCGTGTACATGAAGGGAAAGCAGGAGATACACTTAATAAAGAAGTTTCTTCATTAAGCAAGCCAAATAAAAAGTAATAGTTCCCGTAAACATTTTCCCATTCGAGTACACACAGTTCAGTCACACTACTTAAGTTACAGTATGTTTCTTTTCTATATAAACCTGGCATTTTATACCAACTTGACTGTATCCTAGAGCCAGACTAGAAATCTATCAATAAATGCATTTGTCATGTGCTTACAAAATACACACCTCAAGCTTGTTTGGATTACACTAACACACTGTTAAGGTTATACAGAAATCTATCATATGAAGGCAGAGACATATTGACAACCTATGCCTGGGAGCACTAAAAATAAATAAGAAAAAAAAAATAAAACTACAGAGAAAGATTTTAGCTTGTCCAAATTCGTGCAGCATTTCAGGGAGCTGATCTATCCTCTGCTCTCCTTTGTAGAAAACCATACATTATCCCTTACTACTAACAATAAGAACAAGTATATCATTATGACTTCTCATTATAGCTACAGAGAACCTTTCCATCAAGTAAGATCTCACATCCTTTGATCTGAAATATATTAAGTTACTTTCTTCTAGCTGTAAAGCTTGCTTTACTGACATTAGAGGTTTTCTGCTTTTTTTGTTTACGTTATTATTCATCTGTTACTATTTCTCATGTTAATTTGACTGCTTATTAACAACTTTACTGTACAGTTTTCAAACTCATTGTACCAAACCCTTCTTGTTACGACTTACTCTTGCAGTTGGTTTTGAAAACCAGATAAGTAAATATTCATTCATTTCAAAACAATCCATAATGCAAAAGGCATTAAAAAAAATCTGGTAAAAGTATGTTACTTTAATTTTCAGGCCAAGATAACGAGGCTGGCAAAAAACAACCTCTGAACAGACATCAGTAACAAAACAACAAAGATATGCAACAAATAATGAATATACATTAGCAGGTAAGTAACTTTGTTTTTATCAGGAGAAAGTTACAGGTTTTTAAATTTAAAAAACAAAAAATCACCATTAAAAACTGCTATAACTAAATAAAAATCATTTAAGTAAATCTCAGTTTGTTACTGTCATTATTATTTAAATATTTGGGTTAGTAGATAATCAGAATCCTAACAATGAGAGATGAAAGGTGATGGGGGGAAAAAAAGAGAGAAGGAAATGATATGACAAGGAACATCAAGAAATTGGCCACGTATTTTGTTGATGTCAATGAAACTACTTGGGCTCTCTCCTGGTTTAGTTAACCTCAGAACATGGCCCACCATCAACTTCAGCAGGACGTCATGACAACATATTTCACAGGTGATTAAACCCAACATGTTCAATATCCTTAGGGCATTATATTACCTGCAAGCAATGTCTAAGAGATTGAAGAGGGAAACGTAAATAGAGTTGGGCAGAGTGGGCATTTGCCGTATCTCATTTCTGTAAGGAAAGTAGTTTCATTATGTGTTCTGGGACAATGCTAAGAAAAATGCAAAAAAGCACATGGATGAGTTGCAAGATGTATGGATCCTCAGTTTAATACATTACTTAGGTTGGTGCTGAAGGAGCTCTAAGAGGAGCGCAGACATGGAAGGGGCTGAGAGTGCCAGAACACTTCTCTTAACCTATTAACTCACAGCCCCAGGGGCCTTGTTCATCATGGTGCCTATCAAAGTGTCAGTCTTTTCTATTACCTCTTCCTTCAGAAGAGGTCTGTCTATCATTGTCATGCTCTTCTACCAGGATTATCCATCATTTTGGGTGAAGCCAAATCATTCATTTTCATGGCTGTCTCTGTTAGCAAGTCAGGAAGAAAAACAGTGTTTTATTCAACAAAAGAAAAATGATGGAATTGCCCTCTTAATCATTTTCTTTTATTACTTAATCCAAAAGGTTGGTAGGAGGCTCTGCAGTTTATTATACCAGCAGCCACTGACACCATTATATTTCAGGGTGTAGCAATATGTCCTGCTTTTCAACAGCTTATGAAACTACCCATAAACATTAACTCCAGGCAAGAGTTTGTCATACTGTATCTGTGGCTCTCACTCAGAATGATTGATTTATTTTTAATTAAAATTCATTTTGAGCACTAGTTGACTCTGACGATTAGTGCTGCGGTACTAGTCCAGGTTTCCTGTTCACACTCGTTGGCTGAGTTAACCAGAAATCACAGCAGACACATCCAAACTGCAGCCTGACCAACTGTGCACAGAGCTGCGGTAAATTTTGCTGGAGGTTTTACAAATGGCACTTTTGCCTAAATGTTAAGCTCAGAAGGCTGGACTCTGCAGTTATGTCTTGTGGGCGACAAGACTAAATACACTAATTTCAAAAAAGAAAAGTGCAAAATTAAACATGAAGAAAAATAATCATACTGTTAACCCTCATCAGCTTCAGCCATATAATAAGATGAACAGAGCAATAATGGGTGATTCTCCTAGCAGCTTGGACAATATTGTTGTTTTTCAACTGTCCCCTGTTCTAAACACACTCTTAACTAATCCCATATCTTCTAAAATTAATAACAAATTAAATTTAAAAATTAAAAAATAACAAAAATTAACAAAAATCTCCGTATATTAAATATATGCTTCAGAAAACCTACTGAATAAGACAAAAAGCCCAAATTGCAACCTATTTAATGCTACACCTTCTAGAAGTCAGCCTCTAGCTCATGAGAATTGACTGAGGCAAGTGGTTTGGGCAAAACAAAATTCATGAAGTTTGCCTTTTTTTTTTTTTTTAATTTGTTTTTTATCCTTGGTTTGCAGGTTGAATAAATCCTCATCAGCTGTTCTTTTTCCTTGTTTATGTTCTAATCCCAGCAAACGTAGACATATTGCCATTATTGCTTGACTGATAAGCACCAACACTGTTTCTCCTCATCTATACCAGAGCTGCCTATTTTCATGAATGTTTTAGCAACTTAACCTCCAAACCACCTCTCTTGTGTCAGATTTGGTTCAGGACCTTATTTGGTGTCAGATTTGGTTCACTAGGCATTCAGAATTTATCAGCTGCAGGACGTTAAAATAGACTGCAAATAGTCATAGTTGAAATACTAAAATGAAGTGATAACGCAGTGACTGCAATTGCAGAAGAAACGATAATGCTGTATAACACAGAAGAAAATATCAGAACAGCATGATATAGATAAACCCACCCTGAACTCGGCCAGGTGGCAGAGTACTCTAATGCTGGGGCAGGCACATTCTTATATCATGGTCTGATCCAAAGACATTGAAAGACATAGGAATCATTCTTTTGACTCCACTGGGACTTGTTTTAGGCTCTTGGGGAGAGAAAGGGATACTGGGTATGTCCACACTTAACATGAAGTAAACTCTCACCACACTCCCTGCCAGCTGGGCATAAGTCTGCTCCAGAGCAGAGCCGCAGTTAGCGTGGCACTGAGCCCAAACTAATAAGGCCTGCTGAAAGCAGAGTATATTATCTCAGGCTCAGCCCTGTACTGCTCAGCCATAGGCTGCAGGCCAGCTTGGCACTTGAATAGAACAAACATCACATCTGCCTGGCAAAGTGCTCCAACATCTGCCTGAAAAATCCCAGAGAAATACATCCATTGCTGAGCAGTGGCAGCCATGGCATATTCCTTACGAGCTGAAGTGTGACTGCAGTGCAAAAGCCCCTAAATATTTATATAGAACTAGTGCTCAAGAAATGATTGCTTGGCTAATTCTTAACAGTCTGGAGATGAAGTCTTATTACTCTACAGCGTCAATTACTCAAGTACTACTGAAGAAGACACTTGAGAAACACAGAGTGTCTTCTTGAAATCACACTTCCAAGAGCTGTATTTGTCAGCGATGTCTGTAAGTGGTTTCAGGATAATTGTGCTAACCTAATAAAGCGATACATCAAATTCCACAGAATCCTTGAATATCAACCAGCACATTTAAAATGTAAAATTAGGATCTTTGGGCTGATTCTTGCACTTCCACCTTTACAGGTCCCCGTCCTTGCTCAGGAATGTGTATAATCTAACGCGACAGATATTCGATCTAAAGTATCCACAATGATTCTCATTATGAAGGAGCTGATGACACAGGCTGTGATCTGAGAGTCATGTCCCTTCACAGATATTCAGAAGGAGCCTTCCCAATAGTACATGAAGGTTTTCACCCTCTGCTTTTGAACCCTGATGAATACCATGCATCTCCTGCAGTCTAGCACCACCACGTTGCCATTCTTCTGGAGTTGGCTTTTGTCTTCTACTACTCTATCAATTGCAAAGTTTTATCTTGGTAATCGGATATTTCAACAACATTGTATCAGACCAGGTCTTAATTTTTCTCTCCAATACTTATGTATTGGATTTCCTACGCAAATTCATTTAAAACATTATGAAATAATCCCTAAATGTTCAGAAGTCTACTGTGGGGCTTGTCCTTCACAATTTTCCCTTCGCTAAAATTTATTTTATTACTTTTTTATAAATTGCTGGAACATTTGGAATGCTTCCACTAAATCTGCCAAAATTCCTTATGCTTTCCTTACTTTTATTCACATAGGTCTCAGTAATACCTACATAGTAAAACGTTCACCAAATTAATTATCCAGTTTCCATAGTAGAATGTTGATCTCAGAATCTGTGCTGATTTTGCCTACCATGACCAAAATACAACTTGTCATCAGGGTCTGTAAACATTCAATGAATTTAAACCCAGAACAAATAAAATTCTAACCTATTACAAAAACAAAAATCTTTTTTTCCTTTCTTTCTCTAGCTCTGTATTAAATCTAAAAGAGATTGAACCACATAAAGAAGCAGATCAAGGACACTGAGGCAAAACAGTATAGAAGTTTAAACATAACTGTATTCACTCAACATGCAGATCACACTCCTGAGAACAGCAGAAAAATTCCCCTAAATTTTCCATAACTGTTGCTAATGCAGCCTAAAAAAGCGCAGTTCCCAGCTCCAACTTCAGGCTGACATTCTTAGAAACAGGATTTTTCCACACGGTACTGACTTGCTCTGTTCTTGGATAACTCAATTACCAAAAGTCATAACAGTAGAAGTTTGTGCTCACTTGTGCCAAAATCAGAAGCAGTGTGGGATAGATGGTGAATCATCAGAGCCCACATGCAGCCTAGCCTCCATCCAGTCAATTCTGGTGTATGCACATAGGATTTTCCCATGCTTTGTTTCAAGTTTTGACATCTGCACACTCTGGGACAGCTCAGGTCTATCCACAATTACCCTACGTGTATGGCGTGTGCAATAAAATCCATTTTGCTCTTGACCTCTAGCTTCACATAAAGAACACACCAGCTCTTTTAGGAATACTAGTTTCAATTTTTCTCACCAATAAAGTATTAGATGTTGGACTGCAGCTGGGATAAATGTTAACAAATTCATCCTGGACATTTTAAGATTCACTTCTCTTTAAAAGAAAAAAAATCACCTTTACAAAAGCTGCTTTGAGCCAGAGGCATATATTAACCCTCACGTTTGGAGGACACCAATCGATGCTGCAGTACTAGGACTGTACAGCACCTCAACAAAAATCAGCTGCTCATCAGAAAGGGGTTCCTATCTACAACCACAGCAGAATTAAGAAGTGTTATACAAGGATTTACCAGCCTCATATCTCCACATAAAATCCCAGTCCCAACCAAATACCTCTGCAGTGTTCCAGGTGCTTTCTGCGACAGTGAAAAACATTAAACTCCAATGAAACCAACAACAGATGCAAACTCTAATTTTCTGGATTAATTCAGTGGTTTCCATAACTCACAGAAAAAAAGCTACACTTCAGAAACAGCCTTTAATGTCACTCTCTAAAAGGAAACTGGTGGTTTTGCTCTTAAACTACAGGTCATAGAGGCGAGGATGTATTCATTTGTTTATCATTTGAAGCCACTGCTTAGAGTGAGAACAGCGATAAGTAGGACCAGAGGGGTCTGCCTACTTTAAATCACAGTTGAAAGAAATGAAGACTTCCTGCCTAGAAGAGAAGCTTTTCCTCAGAGATGCCCCTCCTTCTATGTGCAGATTCAGTCAAGTTCATGAACAACAGGCAGCTGAACAAGCAAACTTTGTCTTTGATTTCAAGTGAGAATTGTTATACTGCTAGAAAATTCATTGCAATGTGAGGCACCAAACATCAGTGAAACATCATTGCTTTGTCTCTACTTTTCTAAAACTGACCTAATAAAGAGAACAGAACCAGTGTTTTACAAGTATGTCTAAACCAGTTTGCCTCCTGGGCGTGACCCAACAATGGGGAGATTTTACCCCAACTCTCACCACCGTTTCACCCCATACCTCAGAAGAACTACATTAGAAATGCAAATAGAGGAAGCACTGCTCTGACCCATAAGACTCACTCTTTCATATCCCGCCTTAGGCAATGCAGAGCTTTGTATATGCCCCATTTTCAGGTCTAATAAAACATACAGACCCTGTAGAAGCTGATGTCCTCAGGAGGAGAAAGGAATGTTTTCTCCAGTGTTCAGTTTATCAACCTGAGAAACTACAATCAGCATAAAGTTCCAGCACAAGTTAGTTTCTCATGTCTTTGTAAACATGGCTAAATTTAATCAGATTGGCTGTAAAGAGTTTACAACAGCACAATCAGAACAATTAGATACCTGTCACACAGGGTGCAGCATCAGTACGCACTGATAGCCACACACCTGAGCCACCATGATCCCATCTTCAAAAAATTACTCATTTCTACACAGAAAGAGCAGCTGAGTCAGTCATGCTGACAATGGTGTTGGAGAAGGAGCCCAGGGGAGCGTCACTTTGAGTAGACTGTGAAAAGTCTCTGTAAAAATTAAGGGAGGGAGAAGACCTCTGCGAGAACTCTGTCTCTACAGCTGCTCCAAAGAAAATCAAAGCTCTTACTGCCTTCAAGGGAAATTTGCTCTTCTGTTTCAAAGTTAGTCTCAGATGCTCACAGTTCTTTGCAGAAGGCTCTAAAACACTGTCCTTTCCAAAGTGAAAAGACAAGGTCCTACATTACATTATTTTCATCTGGAACTTCACCTTTGCATGATATTTTCCTCCTTGCTGTCGCATTCTATTTTCTTCTTAGTAGCATCTGTTTTCTTTTCTTTTACCTTCCTTTAAATTACTATATTTCCATATTGTTTCTATATAGTAATCCTAGTTATATTTTACTGTCATCCATTTTACCACATCATATAAAATCCCATGAAATCATGTTATACAACACTTGGGCATATCTACACATAATACTTCAATTACATTTTCTCTTACCTTCTATTCTGCCCTCAAAACTGTGCAGTGCACAGTGATCACCAATGGGAGGTTTTCCCATGGCTTAATAGGAATTGGATAATGCCCTGTACTGCTGAACCTGTGGTTTACTTCGGAATTTTATCCAACTCTACAGAATTTCATTAAAAATAACAAACTAACCAACCTTCTGTTCACTAAATAAGGTGCAATTTTTCTTTTTAGAGAGAGATTTACTGTGTTTGTTAATGTTGCACTAAAAGGCATGGGAAGATTAAAAACAAATAGCATCCCACCACTCTCCCAATTCTATTTTTTAAATAATCATATAAAAAAGAATTGTAAATCTGACATGTTTTAAGATTAACATCCCTGGTCAGCAAACTGTGGGAACAATTTAATTACTTCATATTGGAATAAAGCTTGTCTTTGAATGTTAGAAACACCTCCCCCAATTCAATAACCTTTGACAAAGTTATTATGATCACTCTATAATGCATGCCTGTAGATAAACTTGTATCTATACACATGCACTGATTGGTATGCACATCCATTTATATGTTTGAGTCTAATCTCACATAGAATTTAACTGTTTACATTATGCTATTACTTCTTTCCACTTGTTCAGCAAAGCAGAAAAAAAAAATTGATGCTAGTTTACTTTAAAAGGAGGAGTTGCAGTAAGTACAGTAATCAGCTGTGTTGGAACCAGCTTTTTAACAAATAAAAAGTAGATTTTTTTCAGACTTCTCTACTGCTAAAAGTATGACTTGCAGCTCAGAGCATTTCCTAGATATCAGACTTCAACCTGTTATTTTCTACTGCATGGAATCTTACTGTCAGCCTCCCAGTGTGCTTTTCAGTGTGCTGCTAAAGATAATTGCACTGGGAGGTAGAACAGATTCTTATCCCTGCAAAATAAGTTATTTTTTATAATTCTGAACAGAAGAAAAACTCAACCTAGCAGATTCTTAATTGCTTTCACCTCAAACGTAGCTAAAAATTAAGTAGGTTTGTGTTAGAAATACCCTAAAATTGTGAGGTCCTTATGAGAACCAGATTCATGGATGTGATGTGCAAAGACTTACAAAAATGCTAGTATTTAAACTTTGATTTTGGCTGTGACAAACCAGCTCTGACAAAGCGGTGAGTAAAGATAGATTCACTTCGTATGATCAGAAGAACCAAGCCAATATCAGAGTCGATAAAAAATAAATAAATAAATAAACAAACCTGTAGTCTTAGTAGAAATTTCCACACTGTACTGTAAAAATAGTATGTGTTTGTATGCAAGAATTATATCTGACCTTAGTGATGATGTGAGGAAAAAAGCACCAGGATCTGACAACTTACAGAGCATGGCAGGAAGAAAGGGATCAGTACTAGCAGAAGGCCTTTGCACTGCTGAGCTGGTGATAGGAGCAGTGTCTCAGCATGTCGGATTTTTGATACAGCCACTACACACAGATAGACAGGAAAATCCCTGTTTGATGGTTTCGGTTTTCTCTCTTCCTTCCAATCAGCCTCTCACCTCTCACACGCTCTTAACAGCAACATATGCTTCAGCTATAACTCAACTCATCTGAAAAACAAATTCCTACAAAGCCTAATAAACAGGCATACAGGGGAGTTGCACTGCTACAGCTTGATTTCTGTGCCACAAACAAATACAGAACAACACAGAGCCAGGGCACAGGAAGATCTGCATCTATCACAACACTTTGCTCTGGGAGGCAAAAGGCAGCTTTGCAGACAGAGCTGGGCTCTGGGCATATTTAGAGATTTGTTTGTTTGTTTCTCGAAGTAGAGACCTCTGCAGCCATAAAACAGATCACTTTCTGCCTTGTAATCATGCAAGGTCAGTACCATTAGCATCCTCTCCTTCAAGGACTGCCAGCGACAGTCAGACCAAGTGAAAGCAGGACACTGGAGTGGGCCCTGTACATCCACTGTGATTTAGCCTACAAACTGAATACCAAGTACCGCGAAGGCAATAGGTAAAAATCAGAAGCTCATACTTTGAAAAAACCTCTCAGATAAAAAGCAGACAACTCCATTTCAGATAATAAATAACCCTCTTCCTTCATTAACCTTTATTCTTCATTTATTGGGAGCCTTGGCATGATGACTGTGAGCTGAGCCCAGCAGGCTGCCCATGCAGTGACATTTCAGAGACTGGCAAAACAGCACAGTGATGTCAGCTTAACACTATCTTGAGGTTTTGTCATTCACAGTGGGAAGAAAGCTAGCCAGCTCCTTTTGTATTTTTGAGAAGCTGAACAAAAAGATGGGGCAGGAAGATAGAGAACTTAGTTATAAAGAGAAAACAGACAGAAAACATTCAGTTGACATTTCAATAATCTGGGAAGCAGACATTGCATCTTCATCAAAACATTAGCTTAGGGCTGCTCTGAAAGTAATTGCTCCTGCTTTCTTACGTTGGTCCACAAGGTGTTGGTGGTACAGCAGCAGCAGCAGCTCAACCTTCCCACCAATATTCTGTTGCATTTTGTTGCAGTGGGACAGATGGCAGCAGAGGGGCAGTCTGACAGAAGGGCATCTGACACGGAAATATGCATGAAGCAAAGGTGTGCAATTGAATTCCTCCTTGCAGAAAAAATTACATATGCTGACATTCATCGACGCTTGCTGAATGTCTGAGACCAAGCAGCGGCTGTGAGCACAGTGAGGTGGGCGGTGCATTTCAGCAGTGGCATCAGCAACATGAAGATAAGCCACATTCCTGACAACAATGCAGATTTTTATGAGCACGCCATGCAGTTTATTATCACTGGTGAGGACGCATAGCTAATGGTGGTAACTATTTTGAAAAACAACATTCTGTAGCTGAGAATTTGCTATCAAATAGCATTATTTTGCACCTTGTATCTGTTGTAGTTTCCATGGAAAAAATAGAATGAGCTATTTTTGCAGTGACCTATGTTTTAGATTAGTAGTTGGTTCTCCCCAGTGAACTTCTCATGGAGGAGACTCAGCTGTCCTTAAGGAGCATATGCCATGATCTTTGTATTCAACAGGAGACAAATGCTCTACGAGAAGTCTTCAGGAAAATAAAATTAGTAACCTTCAGTTTGGTGTTTTGACTGTTCTGACAGAACTAACTCTATATTAATATTACATTTGTGTTTCAGAAGCAAGAAGGTGATCTCTAATAAGAACCACATACTGCAGACAGGAGACTGTCCCTGGTGATCGTAGCTTACACTCAGGACTAAAAGAGCAAACATAGACTGGAAAACAGTACCATTCATCAAAGGACTCCTCTCAAGCACAGAAAACCTGCAACTTCACGTGGACAAGAAAGAAAACTGGCAAAACTCAAGAATTCAATCCAGATCTCATCAAGCTCCAGGACAGTGGCTTAATTAATAGTAGTTTATGAAAGAAGAGTAAGAAGGCCTGTGTAGGGATGTTTGTATGAAGAACACATCAGAGGTTTTATGGCTAGAAACAGGTATCAACCTAAGCTGTGGTGCCTGTTATGAAAATACAGAAAATGTGAAGTATATTTAAAAATATTAAGAATATTGTTAATTCAGAATTCCATTATGTTCTATTATCTCACTACAGTAAAAAGAAGGAAAAAGAACCACAATTATTCAGCCAAATGCTTCAATACAATAAATGTTTTTTCTCCCTGAGAGCTCTATTCAAAGTTCACCAGGCTTTGCCTGTAGAAGATGAAAACTATGCGATAATGATGTCAAGGTAGAAGACACTGTCAAAAGTAAGATTAAAATGACAAAGGCTGGTGAAAATACATCAATTATTTATATTCTTTAGATCAAAGATCTTAATATCAGACATTTTTAAGGTTGAATTTAAAAAGCCATTCCATCATTGGAACACTGAGTAGCGGCCATCTCATTTTCCAAAAATATTTGCAATATGAATGTAGTCTCTGAATTAAACTAAAATTATTGCTTTGAACAGAATTGTGTTGCATTACCTGTTTCCACTGTAAATGATAGTCCATAGCAATATGGCTGTTTTCCCCTGATTTTCCATAACACAACTGCTGAAGCAGACACAAGTTAAGCTTAGATCTTTCCACTAGCAGAAGACTTCGGTTCCAGTGTTAGTTAACACTTGCTTACACAACTTTGTGTGCAATTGTTCTAAACTTAATTAATGCTCTCAGTGAATTTTCAGGATGCTTTCAGAAAATGCTATGGAAATAAGGTATTATCTGTCTGCAGAGTTGTAAACATATTTGGTATATTATGGAGAGATTGGACCTTGAAGGTTTCTGCAACACTGCCGACACAGAGTGCAATAAATTCATGAAAAGGTTTCCTGTGTGAGGCCAGGCTCAAATAAATACAATCCACAAACAACAGGCCAAAACTTTTGAAATGGAGCTTCAGTGAAATGTTAAATTTATATGACTGTTATACAGGTCCTATTTTCCAAAGATTTTCAGCAACTGGTCAATGATAGCTGTGACAAGCCTATTAGTAAGATAAACAGATATACCCTTGACTGTTCTGGCAGTGAATACAATTAACCGTCTTCAGAAAAAGAAAGAAAATTGTTGCTTTGATAACGCTTTTTATTAAGCTTTGGTTAATGCAGCCTTGGAAATCTCTGACTGCTACGATGACCAGACGAAAGGGCTTCAGTCTGCGCTTAATGTGCTGGGAATGGAGATGGGTAACATTAAACTATTTTCATTTCTTCCTTATTTCCCACTGCACTTCAATAGGAATCTTGCGCTGTGTTAAAAATAGCAGCATCTAAGGTTATGGATGGACTGGTGGTTCTGCTAGCAAAAGACCAGGCTGCAGAATCTCAAAATGGACAACAGCTACAGTTTAAAATCCAATATCGCATCAGGTTCTGCTGCACACTTCAATTTATTTTGAGAGGGACACGTTCTGCACGTGAAGAACAAACGTGTTTAAATAGACAGATCCCAAATCTGAACAAGCCCAGCACCAGGACTGTAACGTGTGCTGCAGCCAACACCTACATAAGCTAGATACAAATTTATTCTGAGCGTAGAGAATAGCCTGTCAAATCCACTGAATCTCCACCAGGATATATTTAGTCAGTGGGTAGAGTTAGCCATAAGATTTTTCCACTGTTTTTTTTCCATATATAAGAAAGGAAAGAAAAAAATAGGTTACCTCATCAGTTAAAACACTTTATGCCAGTATTAGATAGAATTGGTCTTTCAGTGATTTTAATCTGCTTGAAGAGAAAAGCACTTGCTCATTCCAGACTCTTTAAGCTTCCTATTTTCTCTTCATCTTCAAAGGACATTTCTTGTTAAGGTTTATTTCTAGCTCACCGATAATTTTTCCTCACACCAGAAAGGATGACTGAACTTCTATAGAGGGAGAAAAATGTTTCTCAGAAGGATAATGGATTTCATCCCTATCACCTTCAAAATTCAGAGATAGAAATACAGAAATGCTTTTCCTGAGGGACAGAGGGACACTTGACTGCAGTGAGGACATGAAGAAGAGCCATGTTTGTCTCAGCTGTCCTGAACATGCCAACTACAGCTCCATTTTTCAATCGGACACTTGAATTACAGCCTTTCAGAAGCCACCACCTCCCTTCCTGTGGGAAGAACAAGATTCACCATATGCCAGCAGACTGCTGCACCAATGCTTCAGACAGAACCAGATGACACTTTATCTTATTAGGCTGTTCCTATGCTGATAACAACAACTATCAAGGTGACCATAATTACCTTATGCTAAACTAATTTGTCTTTATCGTGTTTTTCTGCTAGTACTGGATCTAGGATGAACACTGCCTGCTCACTCTGTCTCAGCACAATAGAAACTGGTCCCCAGTGAAGACTCCAGGCTATGAAGCCTCAAGAAGCACATATTTCTAGAGACAAGTGCTTTAGAAAAGGGAACAGTTTCAGTATAAACGAATTGACAGCCGATATAGGAAGAAAAGCTTGTAAAAAATAGATGGAACTTGAGAGGAATTCAAACGAAGACGCAGAACCAGCACACAGACCCTGACCCAAACTCTTGTGGCATTGACAAGAACAACTCCTGATGTGCGCTGGCTGTGGACAAAGAGTGTGAAAGGTGTAGCTGGATTAAATAAGGCCACGGAGCCTCTTAGAAATATTCCTTACAGCAAGAAAAAAAATGAATCAACTTCATTAACAACTGGTTATAGGGTTTATACAGAAAGCTGACAAACTAGTGTATTTTGCTTCTGGTCTTTGACACTTAGTAGCTTGACACTTTCGTACACTTTCAATAAATCTCCCCTACATACATATACAAATCACTGAAATCATTACAAGAATCTTTAAATAGACTGAAATCTCTGCTGAGATGTTAAGGCAGAAATAATAATGGAAGTTCTTTTGCTAGACAAACCAAACTACCTGTTAGTAGGAGAAAAGACTCTTATTTTATAAGGAAAGGATGAGAGAAAAGAGCAAATGCAATACAACAGAGAGTCCAGAATATGCACACAGGGCTTCCCCATCTGAACCCAAAACTCTGCAGTACTGAGCAACTTTTCCAAGCAAAAACTACAGGACAAATAGGCTGAAGAGAAAGAGTTCAGTGACTATAGACATGACCTGCAAAACAGAACAAATAAGGTGAAACAAATATTCCAATCCCCAAGAAAAGCAAAATGCAGACTGGAAAGATACATTTTCCCTTTCTCTCAAAATGATTTTTAACCAAATTGCCTAACTTGTTGCCTAGAACAGCTTTTCTTCCAAACTCCCCACCTTTAGGAAGGGGGAAGAAAAAAAAGATTTGTACTGAAATTTAGAAACCAAGTTGTTGGTTGCTTTCATTTCTCTTGGTTTCTAAACATGTCTACTTATGTGAATATTTCATGGTTAGCCTAAAACAAGGCTCCCTCCAATCTGCAGACCAGCTTTACCACCCTGAGTTCTGTAAATTCTTCGCCAACAGATGTGTTGCTGCTCTTGTATGTATGAGAGGAAAATACTGAAGACTTGCATGTCATGGATCTCAAGGAGAAAGAACAATGTACTTGATCCCTCATGTTACTCCGTCTTACTGAAAGGTGGAGGCCAGTTGTGGCAGTTTTCAAGTGACATCTGCTTATTCTTCTCTACTGCTGATGGAGCTGGGGGTCTGCCTTGTCAAAGCACAATACCTATTCGCCTCTCCCTGCCCATGCTTTGCATTTCAGGCATTAAGTCTAAGAAGTGTTATTTTGCCATTTAAAAGTACTCTTGAAAGTGTGCAGTCTGCAGCAGAAGGACGGCATTTACCTATCTTCATCTTGTGTGGGACAGTCTCCAAGCTGACAGACGGTGCCATCTCATCCATCTGCTCTGTCAACAGCTCCTGGGTGGATGCTATGTGGATGGAGCCTTCAGCCTAATAAGTAGCTGGAAAAGAGCTGCACCAATTTATTTATTCCTGTAAGTGCATAAAAACACTGAGGTGGTTTCTCTAAATGTTGCCCTATGAAAACAATGGAAGAGTATAATCAGTGGGAAATCTTGGGAGAGCTCTTCACACACTGCTATCTGGCCCAGCAATCACAAGCAATCCAAGCATTTCTACAGTGAGCACAACATCCATCTCTTTATGATGTATGAAAGAGACTCCTCCAGTGCATCTACTGACTCGCCTGAGACGCATGAGGCACAAATGATAGATCCAGCACACAGAGTATCACCTGAGTATGAAAGCTCTGTTTCTAGAAGATTCCTGTGGACAAAATCCTGTTTATAAAAACCTACTACAAAAAACATGTTTTGTGGAAACCTTCCTTGTGTATGCTCAACGATAAAGTAATTCATATAAATATAAATATAAATGCTAGTATGTATCAAGGAGCGATATCCCAAAGCCCTTGAGTTTGGAGCTCCTTTTCCACTCAAAAGAAAAAAAAAAAACCACCAAAAACACAATGGCATTTAATGTAAGGGTGGCTTCTACCTGCCTCATAAAGATGCTCTGGTAAATGCAGTTACCAAAAGTATGTTATAAAGCAAGGGATGGAGGTTTTGGCCAACTCAAAATCAGAAGACAACTTTTGTGCTATCCAGATCATCACTGACAGTTCTGGAAATTCAACAGCAAGTACTCAATTAGAAAGAAAGAGGAAGAGAAAGGTAGTGCTTTGACCCAGAAACAAAAAAATAATAATTTACATAAAATTGCACAGCAGTTACTTTTTTTTTATAATATGTTATCATGTATTTGTCCCACATTTACAGCTCCGTCTTCCCTTTAGAGATTTCAGTAATTTTTTCCTGTAAAACTATACCTCTGATTCTTTTCTTTGCCCTCAAAGTAAGCAACTGAATGACAGAGGAATATGCTTATGTTGGTAGAATACAGCATCACTCATTTCCCCAAAGCAACTATTTATAGTGCTAACAGAGACTAAATAATTGAGATGGAAGAATGGAGAGTGCTTACACCTGTTCTAACTCATTTCCAAGTAAGCTTCATTTTAGAAGCTAGGTTTCCAGGGAAATGAGTATTCTACCACAACATCAGGTCACTTTTCTTTTTCAAGAAGAATGTTTACAAAATATCAGTTACATATACAATTGTAAGTTAAACATAAGTAGAAGTTAAACATAAGTAGAAATGCATTCTATGCACGTTACTGTAGGATCCAATGAAATTCAGCAGCTCAGACTATATCCAGCACAGAGACAGAAAGTATTTCAGGAAATACATACAGCTTCCACGATACAAAATCAGTCTCTTCTCAAAACCATTCACCCCATACAAGAGACCGTGCAACACAATAAGTCACATCTCATTTGTGTTAAGCATGTGTCAAATGCTCTTGCAGAGACACATTTTAAAACAGGAGCAGTAATAATTCTGCATCTTTCAGGCAGACACAGCCTCACGTGGTCCCTTCCAGACCCATTCCCTTACTGCCACTAAGGACCATATCAGATGCAATCCACCTACAGCTATCTCGTACACAGAGTGAAAAGACAGCCTCGATCCATCGTTTACTGAGACATTCCAGTCTTTGGAGAAGAGGAACAAGACAAGAGTAAATAAAGGCAGAGATATCATCTTTGGTAAGAAAACCCTCAGCCCATGACTACTAAGAACAGAAAACAACATGATTGGAGATAACTAATATGAACCTCAACTGTACAAATTCAGATTAAGTTTTTATAACTGTTTTACTGAGACCATAATTACTAAAAAACAAACAAACTGTCTATGAATATGCATGACCCTATCCAGAGTTTGTGAGAAGTGTCTGAAATACCTGTCCCTACCAATGAATGATGATAGAAGCTCAAGGATCTCTTTTCAGCCTTGGGAATGAGGGGAGAAGTTCAAGGAGCAAAAAAGGAAAGGTTATCTGAGGGCAGATGGGGACAAAAACATATATATATAAAGCACTTTAAAGCCAGCCCTAGCTTCCTTTCCAATAGATAGTAGACAGCACAGACTGAAAGCAGAGTGAGGCCCTGCAACCTCTAGCACGCAGCAGGTCTGACTGACCTGTCCTATCAGTTTTCTGGCTTTAGCAAGTGCATATGCCTGAATTTACCAATTTATCAGTAGCAATAACTCACCTTTAAAAACTCTCAGTGGAACATTTTAATTAGTTTGTTCTCATGGCTTGTCTAAAATGCTTCTGATAGCACAGCATACACTACAGCCATGTTATGAATACCTAAAAATATAAAATCCAATTACGCTAGCCATGAAACTGGAGTAATGAGAAGAGAGTGTGACTGATAAGAAGAGAGACAGCAGGCTAACAAGCTGAATTGCTGTAGTTCAATGAACTGGCTGGGGTCTAAATGAAACACCTGTGCTGTTGCTTGGAGAAAGATATATGGACTGAGAAATAGGAATTTACAGCATTAGAAGAGATATGATATGAACACATGAAAATATTAATTATTAGAGCAGGTGTTTAGCAAATGGCTAAAATAAATAACCAGTGAGAACATGCAGAACTGAAGATGACTGCTAAGAGAAATATACCTCGTGTAGGGAATAAGAAATCACCCTCTGCAAATAAGAGCAAGCAGTAATTCCTGTTCTTTGGATTCCTGTTGCTGGACAGTCTTACCTCACCAAATGCTGCCTATGACTACTGCAGAGTGTTTGTTGTCTTGGAGCAGTTACTCTACAGAAGCAACTGCAATGCCCTAAGCGGCCTGTGAGACAAAGGCCATGAGTGTCAAAAGATGGGAAAAGAGAAATGAAAGCAAGAAACCTCTGTCATAAATGGGAAAGAGAAGCAAGAGAACCCAGCTGATGGCTTTGTCTTCATTTACTTCCATACAGTCTCAAACCACAAGTTTTTGCCACCAGCAAAACACCAATACATTGTCTGTGGGCTTTCCCATTATTACTGAGCAAGTTACACTGTGAGAAGCAAGAAAATCCTATTTATATTGGTCTCCTAAACTATTTCTCACAAGTTATGAAATTTTAAACAAACAGTGCATATGTTTGTGTATGCATATATTTTGTTTCCAGGTGGAAATGCTGAAGAACCTAACCTTACTGAGTACCAAAGCTGAAAACCAAGTCCCGTTTAGAGGCATTCAGCAACCTACTTTCTTACCCTGCTGCCTCCACACTGGCATTTTTAGCTCAGTGGTGATTTTCCAATGTGTGTAAGCTGTCATACAAGACATGGGGAATACCAGACACTATACATTTTGATGTGACAGTACTACAGACTGATTTATAAAAATAACCAAGGAAAAGTGTTCATAACCTTGTTTGGAAACACAAAATTTCCACAGAGATCAAGAGGTGCTTCTCATCTGCAATTTATTTGCTAACAAGTTCCACGGGTTTTATGAGACTATTCACCTTCCTGGTTAATAGGAAATCTGTACTTGCCTTAGCAACCTTTTTATCTGATGGCTGTACAATAAGTAACATTCTAGAAATATATCATAAATTTATTCAGTCTTCTTAATCAGCTTGGACATAAATGTCACAGTAACTTGCCATTATACTCCTCCCCCTAGCAACTCTAGCAGTCATCTGGTCCTTCCTGCTTCTCAACCGAACTGTTCCCTGTACACAGTGCCAGAGCTCTGTATTTTGGCTCTGCATGCAGTTTTTTCCTCACATCTGTCACCTGCTAGGTGTATAAGTCGTCAGTAACGCAACATATGGAATGGGTGATCTGAAGATACCAAGCAGCTTCAAAGCACCTACTGGCGATCACTTTGCGAGAATGATGACAACTAAGTGGAAGTCGGGATAGAAAAGCAAGGAAATCGTGAAGCTTAATAGCAGGCTAAATTATTTGCCTGTGTTCATCATGTGACACTGGATTTCATTTCACTTTTGCTAAGGATGGAGAGAGGTACCACCCTTGTGAACATGACAGCTCCCTCCCATCCTAATCATATGAGTGGAACAACCTCAGCAAAGAGAGTTAAACAAGATGTGCTGGAATCCCAGTTTCAGTAACTCCTATCATGCGACTCCCAGAGCACCGCAGAACCAATTCTTACTGCCTTGCATCTCACCTCAGTCACCTGCATCTGTGCAACATCAGTCTAAAGTGCTTTCACATAAAAAGAGAAAATTCCAACAGAATGGGACTCACATTGGGTTTTTGGAACTAAGTGATTCAAGCATGTTTATTACAAGCTAGAAAAAACAATGCATTCAGCTGGAGGTCATATTTTTCTAAGAGCGAGTGTTAATTCAGAACAAGTGAGGGTGACAAAAGTTTGGAAGTGATCCGAATGACGAGCTCAGTGAGGAATTTATTAAATTCATGCAAGAAAAAAATCTAAGGTAATGAGACTGTAATAAAACACACTGAATGTATTCTAAGAGCATATGCTGCAAAAAAGTAAGATCAGAAGGTGATGGGAGGTAGCACCATAAAGCCTTCCAAAACAGAATGCAGCAGAAGGAAAATCTCATTTGCGTATCCAGGGTAATGAGTAAATGTCTAGACTGCTACACATGTAAGCTATCAGAAAACTCTCATCCAAAACGTTGGATTCATCACATCTGATTCGCTTCTACATTATTTTAAATCTACAGTGGTGTAACGTTATTGAGTGCAGCACAATTATACTGGAGCCAAGTGAGGATAACTCAGGAGAAAAACAATTGTTGATCACACAATAACCTTTCTACAGAAGTTTCTTACAGCACTATGTCCTCATAGATGTATTAAGTAGTAGAAATATAGCATGCAACAATTTTAATTTCTTTTACTATATTTAAACTCTCAGTAGTGAAACTGCTCCAGGTTGACAACATTTAGAATAAAGATACTTTTAATGACAAAAAAGAACAAAGTTCCCAGCTGCAGAGCTTTTCCTTTATTTGGTTCTTATAATTTAAGGAATCATTTTCTAAAATTGCCTCTTGTACAGTAAAATGACAATGATTAGGCTCACTATCTTCCAATCTCCTGCTGTGCAAGACATTCACTCAGTGGGCCTGGGATACAGAAGTAGCTGCTTTACAAATAATAACACAGTTTAACTATCATTTAATAGCTTCAAAAACATCATAGTAGTTACGAATCCTTTGGAACGAGGACAACTAATTTCAGCATCTCAGTTGTTGTCGTGTTTAATCACTTCACAATGCTGGTGGCTGTTTTGGTTTGTTTCTTTGTTTTTAATTGCTGGAAATTTTTAATTCCTGGTTCAAACAACTTAATTTCACAGACTTTTAGATTAATCAGTGATCACTTGAGGGGAAAAATAAAGACTGAAGTTCATTAGGATGTAGCGTGGAGAATTGGTGTAATATTGCAGGAAAACACTTTGATTCTACCTTCTAGGACAAGGCAGCTTTCAACTTCACACCCTAAGCTGGCTCTGGGAGAGCTATCCAGGTACATGACTTTCAGAGATTCTTCATTTAATCTACAGAGCTGATCCTCACTGCCTGAACTAAGTGCATGTCAGCTCCAGGGCTGCTATGCTTAAAGCAGTGAGAAGACGAGTCCCTCGCTAGAGCAAAAGGTATCTGTTGGCTTGAAGGTTTCACTCACATAGCGAGAAATTTGCCTGCTCATCTGCTCTGGGTGCCCAAAGCTGTAACGTCTTTTGAAAACATAAGCTATGATTAAATTGTTTTAGTGCAGAAATTCTGAAAAACTTGTTTGTGAGAGAATTCAAACGCAGAACGAGAATGTGAACTACTTCAGAAAAGAATAAATTCCATCCCTTTGATTTTCACCCCGACATTCCGCTCGCACGCAGAGCTGACCTTGGTGGCACCACTGGGACTGCTGATGCTGTGAGACGCATCTGGGATCTGCGAGATGCAGCCCGCCCTGGCACCCTGCAGCAGCACAGCCGAGGCTGTGGATCTTGCTGCACAAAGCAAAAGGGAACGCACCACAACGTGTCAGCATCACCTTGCACAGGCTGTTCAGATTGATGAGAGCAATGTTGAGAGCTTGGGAAACCTTCATAAATAAAACCCTAGGCTTCAATAAGTCAGGCTGTCAAACCAATGGGGTTTCTTTCACCCCTATTTGAATGCAAATCAAGTGTTTGACCCAAGAAATATTTGTCATCTCTCATTTCCTACATGCTGAGGAATCCAGTGCTTTCTACACATTAACTGTCTAGCAACCATCATTTATCCAACAACTAAAAACGATGAGGATCATTCATTCACCTCCTTGTCATTTCTTCAATCACAGAGCTTTACCACTGCCTTTTTATTTTACTGTCTCCAAGTATCATCGATCCACATTGAAACTAAACCCTTCCTACACAGGTAGATCATCCCAACTACTTTAATCAAAAGATATACAAGGCTCACTTGTCTTCTGAAATCCTTAGTATCATCCAACCCATCTAACTGCAGCTCTTTTTCAATGCCTTAAGATCAGCTATGCAAATGCAGCTTTTGTTCAAAACTCAACATTACTACAGCAACTCTGTAATGCATAGGAGGCACTGACTCATATTAAGCTCATTTGTAAGATAACTTAGTTTAGAACCCTGAGTGGGCCCTTTTCCAAACAAAATTCAGCACTGGAACATCTATGGGGATGCTCAAGCTCACAACTACAGTATTCCATAAAGCAGAAGTATTTACTGCTTTAGATGGTCCAAATGAAGTTTTATCAGACGCAGCTACATTGACATCAACATCTCTGATTCTCATCTCTCATGGTTATAAACTGGTTCTATTTCTATTTACTCTGATTTGATATTCATTTGATCTAGGTCAGTATCTGACCTGGTGGGATCCTAAGGAAAAGTAAAGCAGCACGGAATTTGGACCAATCTAGTCTCTCTCTTACAGTGAACAGATGTATGGCTAGACAATATATTTAATATTCCTGCAATTGTAATTCATAACCTTAGAGCTCATTCTTGTCACCTCTAGCCACATCTCCTTCAAAATAGCTGAGCTGTTTTGTCTGTTAGGTTCATCTTCATGCACTCTTGCATGTTATGCTACGGGCTTTATAAAGCATGAGGTAAACTGCTGTGACTTGATGCTGAGAAAAACATCAAAAGATGCAAAGAATCAACTCTATCACGGAAAATAAAAGCCATCATCCATTGTTCCAGAATTACATATATCCCTGAACTACAAAAATCCAGCACATTAAGCGAGGGAGAAAGAAAAACCTGGGGTGCAAAGTAAAATTCTGCAGTTCCAGTTAGCTTCCAGCTCATTTCTGAGCTTACATGTGCTCAGGGGAGTGTTTCCACCTTAAAGCATAGCTCAGTGAATGCCCAGGAGATGAAAGAACATTTCATAGAGTATTTCTCAAGGAAAAATTTGTTTTTGAAGGTCTCTTTTTAAATCTTCTTTTAACTTTTTGGTCCCATGCATTGTGCTTTTCCATATTTTTTTTTTTCCCCATTTGACTTTCAC
The DNA here is from genome assembly GCF_019232065.1 of Centrocercus urophasianus. NCBI lineage: Eukaryota > Metazoa > Chordata > Aves > Galliformes > Phasianidae > Centrocercus > Centrocercus urophasianus. The sequence continues at coordinate 5,671,703 of NW_024884744.1, read as the reverse complement.
TCTGCTATACACGATGTGAACTCTCTTGAGCTTTTCAGATCTGCCTTCTTCACTCTTTTTAACCCGCGGGCTTTAAAACTCCAGAAAGGAAACAAAACAAAAACAGATCTGGAAATAGAAGAAGAAAAGAGGCCACAGGGCACCTCAAGGGAGGTGAGGAAAAAAGAGGACTGTAGAAGAGAGGCAAAAACTCCAAAGTAAGTGTTCTCAGTTACCATCTTCATCCAGACAAATAAAACACTTTGGGGTAAAATTCATATGAACCAAGAATCTGAAATTCTTTGGAGAATGAAATATTTTATAAGTCCCTCCTTTCTCGTATTCCAACTTCTTTTCCTCTAAACAAGTATCTATTTCAGCTGTAAACAAATAATGAATTCTTTATCACTCACTTTCAAACTGAATTGTGGCAGTTTTAATCTTTCCTGCTTACATCCCTTTCGCTTCCATTTATATACACAGTAAAGCAATTGGTTAAAATAAAATTGAGTTCAAAACAAGTCAGAAACATTTCTCATACAGATGGATAATTACTCAAGAACAGCCAAATCCAACTACCTGAGTAGAACTGGGTCCCACATCCCTGTTTTTAGGATCTGCCTCTCTGGGATGCTACTCAGGTGTTAGATTTTGGCTCTCAGCTGCAGGTAGGTACCTTGTGAGCCCAGAGATCTTTGCTACAACCAAAACAGAAGTCCTGAATTGCAGCCTTGGGGCTGAGTAGCCAAAAGCAGGTCTTGAAGGTATGCAGCCTTTTGCATCATCCAAGGCTGTTGGATATTAAGGAATCCCTTTCCTCCAAGAGTCAAGGATTCCTCATTCATGTTGAGCTATTTAATGAAGAAAAAAAAAGCAAAATGAAACAAACAACCCCTTCCCCCCTATGAAGGAACAGGGGAAATTTAGTATTTGATTATTTACAAGTTTTGTTCCTGAGCAGTCTTTTTGAAATATCGGCCCTTCTCATAAAAGAGAATGCTAGGTTCTGAAATACTTCAGTTAAAATTAAATAAAATTTAAGAACTTCAAGGTTCAAAATTATTTGTTACACAGACATCAATGAATCCCTTTCCTCAGCGATCACTCTCACAGCAGGTTACTGATACACTGCCTTGATTAAGCTAATGATGAAATGCAGATAGTTTCTTTTTCTGCTTGTAAGATGAAATGTAGAAAGGACATGTGATAACTGTAAATTATTTATTATTTATAGGGAAAGAGGATGGCAATCAGTAACTGCACTTTTTACAGATTATCCCCCTTGCTTTTTTTAAGGTCTGATGTGAGGAAGCTTTGATTACTCTAAAGTGACAGATGCTTTTCGACCTGCTTGTGCAAAACCTAGGTGAGAAGTTCTGCTTGAAACAAACCACAAGATCTAATAAATCAGCACTAGGACCACACCATGAGTAAATTAACATGGGTCTCTCTTTCTAACTATAAAAAAAAGCTTTAAAAACATGAATATCCTGCAGTGATAAACTTACAGCTTAGTGCAATTCTCTTCTAGCAAAGAGCTTTGTGGTTAATGGAAACAAAAGGCATCTTTGAGTTTGGTTAGGAAAGCTGAACATTTTGATTATACATGCTTGGTCATAGTAGTTTAACATGTTAGCTTTGAACTGACCCTGAAAGTAGTGTAACAGACCCCTGAAATGCTACTTGCTGCAGCTGAGATGAGCGGTGCAAATACACCTATTGTATCTCATACCTCAGTCAGCATTTGCCTTTGACGTGCCTGGAGAAGAGGTTTGGAGCTGCTCTGTTATACCAGTTTCTCCTGAGAAAATAGTCATTGCCCAGACTGTTAAGACTTCGAGATATTGCCAAGCCATAGTCAATACTGTAGAGGGGACTTCGAAGTCTCCACATTGTATTATTCTACATTCTGATGGAGCTGCCAAATTGAAAGCATTATGGAAAATCCTTCTGTAGTGTCATATATAACATAAAAGTGAAAACTGAGAGAATTTCTTATCGTAAACAGCTCTTTGAACAAAGTCAGAACAAACATCAGATTTCAATAACCTGAGCCTTCTATATTTAGGTGTAAAGAATATGCTTAAAAATTGGTGTGGCTAATTAATGAAGCACACAGGGATGCACCATCATTCGATGTCTTGAAAAATCTTTCCTAGTTCAGTTAAGAATTATGGGCTTGATACAAGCTGTATTTATTAAATTCTACTGGTTTACATTAAACAAATTGTCATGTCAGACCATTTATCTATCACTGGTGTCTCCCAAAACCTCTGCGTTCACAACACACACACTGAAGAAAGCTTGAGTGAAATGTTCTCATAATGCCACATGGACTCAATACAACACCCAATGCAACGCAGTGTTTGACATTGTAAATCCACATTGGGTTGACCTCAGGCTTTCATTTTGCCAATGCCAGGGAATAAGTAAGCATTCTGAACGTAAAATCGGTAGAGATTTTATGGTAGGCTCTCTGCCTTTCTCACACCTCAGCTGAATGTAGCTACCATAAGACTTTTTAAGTATGAAGAGTATGAAGATGTCTCAAAAAATATTCAGAAAAGATTTATAAATCCCAGGGGCCTTTTGGCTTATGAGTGCTTTGATACTTTAGAATTTATATACATTTACTTGCAAAAGTTCACATTACAGTTCTAAATAAGTTCAGGTCAAGCTGCTTTGGAAGAGTTTTGGTCTCAAGTGAACTAAAGATGAAGGTATTCAGTGCTGTCATTTCCTGGTGAGTCTAGGATCAGCAACTGTGTGGAGAACCAGGGCCACTCCAGCCTTGCCCGCTTTCAACAGCTAACAAAAGCAACTCAGCAACTGAGAAGTCCAGGTGCTGGGAAAGCTCACTAAAGCCTCGCCATCTTTTTTTAGTATAAACGCTAGCTGTAGCATGACAGAAAAGCAACCACACAAAAAAAAACCCACAGGAGGTACTAAGTGCCAAATACCACATGGACGAGTGCATGCTAGCGCAAAGAAAAATTTTGTCACACTGAAAGACTCAATAACTTGCACTCGTTGATTAAAAGTAAAGCACAGCTTTTCAAATACTTTGTTTCCTCAAGATGCTTGCAGAATACCGACCAGAAAGACACAATGGACACAGAACATCTTGAGCATTTACTGTACAAATAAAGAAATCACAAAACAAGGCTCTGGACAACGTTTTATCTTTAGAAAATCCCAAGACTCACTTTAAGTGCCTAATTATTTCTTCCACTGATTGCTCCAGTCATTAGACAAGGTATTGGGTGCCAGACAAAACTGCTTCAGTCTAGCACTTGTTCCCTCAAAAACCCATGGAAACCAGCTAGTTTCACAGAATTGCAGGGGCTGGGAGGGGCCTCAAGAGACCACTGAGTCCTACTCCCTGCTAAAGCAGGTTCCCTACAGCAGGTCGCATGGGTAGGATGACAGATAGGTCTTTTATATCTCCACAGATAGAGACTCCGCAGTCTCTCTGGGCAGCCTGTTCCAGTGCCTCAGTAACTACACTACAATTGCTCAAAGCGCACCGATGTTTATTTATGATGCAGTATTAACTCCATATTCTGATATGGACTATACTAGTATTGGAACCTATAACCCACTATACAGTGTTACATACCACAGGAACAAAGCTTTATAAACGTTGTAGTTTCTCTAACTATAGTCTCATAAGATAGCCCCCATAGAATACAGAAAGAAAACTTTCATGACAGCACTTTCCTGTTGCAAGTTATCTGATTATGGTTTCACTATAAATCTTGGAACAGTGCACAGTGTTTCAGATAAATACACCTGAAAACAGTCAGAAGAAAGCTGTACAGGGCCTTACATCATCTTTTGCTATCAGTGATTAAAAACAGATGTCATTCTGACAACAAGCTGGCTGAAATTGAGATACAGTAGTTCATTTTCCTGTGGAGTCTCTTATCTTCATGATATCTGCTTATCTTCAAGATATGCATGAGTGTCATAAAGCACATTGGCAATGATTTGTGCCACTGTCGCATGGCGTGTTTTACAGGGGACAGCTGAAGTTAAGCATCAGGAAGAGCTTGATTTGATATGTTGTCTGTTTAAATGACAGTAAGAACACATGCAGATTATGAAAGTACAATTATCCTATCAGGATCCTACCAGGATTTTACTCTATGCTATGAGAAGACGTGTAATTAGATTCTTGCTATGCTTTTGGAACCCTCCAATTTAGGTTTGATTATCTGATTAACAAAACGTCATGTTTCAGTTCTGATCTTCTTCCATATTTTGCAAGACTGCAGAAGAACCTTGGCTCTTCCTGCAGAGTAGCAATCACTCAACAGAAGTAGAAAACCTCCATTCAAAGTCCAGACTGAAAGCACCACCAAAAAACTGTCAAAACCAGAATTGTCTCTGCTCATGATCTCTTCTTAGTTTGCAAATAGGCTGGACTACTTGGAGCTCTAAAATATGTTTCTAATATTCTGTTACTGAACGATTCTCTGAGCGCTATGCGGCTGCTCAGAAGATAGCCTTCCCTCATAGGCTTTTCCTCTGACTCCGCGCCCTGTACCATGAATGTGTATTTAAGAGCAATGCAGCTACAGACTTGTATCAAGATGAGTCACTAACTCTGGGGAATGAGATTCCAAGCAGCAGCATTCAGGACACCCTTACATGTGCCACAGTGGGAAAGTGATAAACTAGCCCAACGGCAGACAACTGAAAAATCAGCTTAAGATAACTTATGACACAAGCTACTAGAAAACTCTCATTAAATTCACACAGTCAAGGCTGGTAGAGAGCACCAAAGGATTTAATGTACAGCAAAGGACATAGTCCAATCCATAAATATATAAGACAAATGAGAAAGAAACTCCAGTTAGGGCAGAATGTGCAGAGTGCTGAAGGGAAGGTGGTAAGAAAAACTAAGTAACTTTGCAGATGAATTTAAAAGAGAAAATGGTAGTTATGGAGAAATATTGGGAGACAGTGATTAGCATCAAGGCATCAAGAGAATTAGAAATGTTCAAGGGAGCATAAGACGCAAATAAGTGAAATGATGCTTACAAGACTCCATTCATTCTGTGAATGCAGTGTGGGTGTGACTTTCACACGAAAGAACGATATGCTCACTTTGCCAGCTATCAACGTGTTTGCTAAGGAACACACATGAACATTAGCATCCAGCAATGCCTCTGAAACCCTCTACAGTAGGAACTACAGTGTAACATGATTTGAAAAACAAAACCACAAAGACGCAAAAGACAAGCCCTCCTCCAGCACATTGTCTCTTTCAGTAGACCGGTATTCATTAAATTGTGCTTTCTGCGCTCAAATATAGAACCCAAAACAGTTGTTTACACCATAAAGAAAAAAAAAACCGGAAAAAGTTTTCAGCTTAAAGTTTCTGAATTCAGTATTTTCTGGTAGAGGATTCCAGTGAGGTTTGGATTATCCAAAAAATGAAAAATATATAGTAATCAGTAACTCTGAAGATGTGGAAAGACGTACAGTTCAAATGCATAAAGAATGGCACCACTCTGTTATAAGTGTTGCATAAAACACGATTGTAGGTGGCCACTGGATATGTTTTAATGCCATCTTAGCCATGGCTTTGTCACAGTCCTGCAGTAAAAAAAGAAAAAAAAAAAAAAAACTCCAACAAAAGAAACAGAAGCATTTGGCTGAATGACAGGAAGCTGCACCTGCACCCCTTAAAATGACTACAGCACCCTACTGTTTTTCTCTGCAGCAGCTTCCCAATCAGCCAGAGCTGTAAGCAGAGCACAGAGGGCTACGCTAATAGCTAAGTTTAAGGGTGCAGAGCACTCTCTTCTTCCTTACCAACTAGTGCTTAGGAGTGTTTTGTAGGCATGTGCTTCCTATGCACACGCAAGACACTGAAATTCCAGACTGGATGGGGCTCTGGGCATCCTGGTCTAATACCAGATCTGGAAGTGGAAGTCAGTGGCCCTGCATGTGGCAGAAGAGTTGGAACTTGATGATCCTTGGGATCCCTTCCAACCCAAACCATTTTATAATTCTATAACTGCATGAAACTGAACGATTTTCCATTCTCTTACACAGTGAGATAGCCACTAACTGCCATTTCTCCAAGCTACAAACAGTGCTTGTACTGTACATTTAACCATCACCTAATTACGCCACATTCAAAACTGAATCATACAAACGATGTAATTAGATCAGTCATCTGAGAAAGGACAGCTATATGCCTAGTAGCACAAAGTTAATGATTTTTAAATGGTGAAATAAAACTATTATACAAATAAACAAACTCCCTCAACCCAACAAACTGGAGCGAGGCAAAACTTGGATGTCACTACAGATCCATATGCACACTGCACTTGTGTTTAGTTTTTGCAACCAGACAACTCTGAAGTAAATATTTGATATCAAGCCCATGGTATCATGAAAAAAAAAAAAAAAAAAAGTTTATTTATAAATATTTTTATATATATTATATAATATATATAATTATATATATATATATATAAAAAATATGCAAATTCCATTGCTCCTCCTTTGCTTTCACATGATCAAGTTTTGTTTTTCTTTTTTAATTCCATGGAGCTGAACAGCAGGAGAAGGAGGTGGTGATAAGTTAACAATTTACATATCTATATTTCTTTCATACTGCAAGTAAGTTCCATTTGTTCTGAAAATATGTAATGATCTAAAACGGGGACAACTTTAATGAATTGGGTTCATAATATTTCATATCTTGCTGCCAGACTCTTAGTCAATCAAGCTAATGTTATAAAGGAACAGCCAACAGCCAATTTTGACATCCTTTAAGCAGGTCAGTTATAAGCCAATTAGCTCTACCTACTTGGTCTCCAAGGTCTGAATAAAATATAGCCCATTTTGATTAGAAGCACTACTTTCAGTGTGCACATCTTAAAATAGACTGCAAAAATTTAAAGCTCCATGGAATTGTTGAAGAAAGCCTCAATCCTGCTGAAGTCAATTACTGTAATACAATTTCTCTTTACTTCTCATAGATTACAAGAGCTCCTAGATTCAGTGTCATTCCAGCACTGCAGTCTTTAGAGCCCTTCTGTCTATTAAATACAAATTATCTGCCATGTAAGATAAATTAAAAGCATCAATCAAGAATTCCAGCAAAATTCCTGATGAACTAACTTCAACAAGAGGAAATCATTGACAGTTATATTTACACACATCAAGTATTATTTACTCCTCATGACTGAATTTGAAACAGAAGTTTCAAATTAGTAACAACTTTCAATTCCTCCTTGCATTTGGATTTTTGAAAAGTAGGCTTTAAATTTGTTAAAATAAGATTGAAATAATGGCGAGAATGCATTTCTACTGTCATGGCTTGTAGCCCAGAAAGCCATAACAAGTGGCTAGGAAGTAATACTGTTTTTCTAGAGGTAGCTATAACCCAAGACGATTCACACCATGCTCTTCATTTAACTAAATGGAGAACCAGAAACGGCATTCTTCAGATCACTCAACAGGGTGAATCTGATCAACAGCTGAATGTAAAGTAATCTGTATCTGGTGAAGCACTTTGTGCATTAGACTGCATTAGTTAAATATATTCTGTCAACCTCCTAGATATGGCCAGAATTGAAAGCTGACCAAATGGAACAGTTCTTTGAGGACTTACGAAGAACGAAAATTTTATTAGGGAGAATAATGCTAATTTAGATGTAGAATCATATCAAAAACACCTCGTCAGCTCATGAGTTAAAAACATCACACTTCTCTAAAACACATCATATATTAGATATCCTCATGTACTTGGCCCAGCACGGCAGTGGAAAGAACCGAAGCAAGTCCAGGATTCGGAATCCTACGATTCAGAGCTGCCACAAATGCACGTTTAAGACTTATAAGACAGAGAGCAGGCATGACAGCTGCTGTGAATGGCAAAACATACATGAAGCCAAATGGCCTCCAAACAGCTAGGTCATCCTGGTTGATGGACAAAGCACTAACAAGATGCTGAGCCCCACCTGAGAGAATTCCATTGGTGGAAAACAGAACGAAGATCACACAAAACAGCATAATGTAATATTGAGTGTTGTATAATTTACTCATGCTCAGAGATATAAATAAGCTTTACCAGAGTAATTTGAAACAAAGATAAAACTATTTCATATCATGAACGCAGAAATATTGAAACCTCTTTACATGGAAACAAGAATATAACTCCCTTGACTTAATGGTTAATTATACTTCAGCTAATTACCAGAACTCCTGATAACTGAGGCAGCAAAAGCAACCATATCTGCCTTCTGAAAAAATGCAATGTTCCATAAACATTTTCTGTAATGTACTTTTCTAATTTTCAGATGATTGCCTGTCCCACATTCATTACCCTTCTGCATTTCTACTGAGCCTTAATTCAAGTTGAAGTATGTCTTGATTTGTTGATTAACCATCATAAGCAATTTAAAAGGAAGGGTCATCGCTTTAAATATGCAGGGAACCATATTTAACTTACTTCAGAAAACAGAGCATTAAATCAAGTCATGTATTTTTTAAGAGAAGAATTCTAATCATTTCAAAGAATAAATCTTTACTTAGGCCTAGAAATTTTTAAACTGTTCTTGAAAGTGAACCAGAGGAGAAAAGAGGATGTAAACTACAGGAGTGCACATATGTAATTTGCAGTCAAAGCTGCATGTACTGCAGGAGAAGAAAGATAGTGGATGGAATTGATGGAAGACTCACACACAGGGATGTTCAGTATTTTTATTCCCAGAAATACTTGCTCCAAAAACATACCCTCCCTGTCTACCCCAGCACTGTTGGTCAACAGTACTTACAATGAGGGTAACATCAAAATCACTTGCAAGATTATATATTTACCTATATGGAGAGATAGATACAAAGGCATACGTACTCCTTATGCATCCTGCTCTCTCATCTCCTCATGGAAGCTTAAATGCACATCGTGGGGTTTTTTCTTTTTTTTTTTCCTTAATTTGCAGAGTAACTTTTGGACATTTCTTAAAATGATTTTTTTTTTTTTAAAGAGTGAGAACAAGGGACCTGCACAGTTGGATACTTAGCATAAGTGACTTTCATTGAATAAGAAGTAGCTTTTATTGAAATATTTATAAATTAAATAATCATTCATATTCATTAATAACTGTTTCTTACCAATCACTGTCATGGCACCATTTCATTATCTAGACAACTCTTCCCTGCTTGCATACATTCAGCAGACATAGTAATTGCTTACGACCTGGCTAACACAGACAAACCAGTATTTGTAGAATCATGGGTATAGAAGTAGAAATATTTCATATATGAATAAATGAATGTTCTTAGAGAATGACAGAAGAATCAAAATTTATTACTTCAAACTAGGTACTCAGTTCCACCTCTTACTAAAAATTATGCAAATGTTTAAGTGAACAGCACTAATCACTGTAAAATTAAGCATCCTCAGCTCTTGCAGAACTGCTGTTCTTCACAGTCACAGAATTACATAAATGACTTGCTTTTCAACAGTCTTCAAGTCACTTATTCAAGTATCTGAATGTAGCTAAAGTCACATAAATTTTAAAGTGTGATAATAGATTTCCTAAGGCCAGACAGTGAATCAGTGTCTAAGCTAGAAGAAGAAACCTGGAATCCCAAGTACCTATTGAAAGACAAGGTGACACTGCTCAGGTGAAAAAACATATATTGTTTGTAAATAAGTCAATTACACTAACCAAACTATGATTCTCTCCTTGAAATAATCTCAACTACAGCATGTATTTGTCTAATTTTCATTCCTGAAGAGGAGGGATTAAAAGCACAGAAAAGTCAAACCTAAAACTCAGAAGATTTTTCACAAGGATTAAATTGTTAATTGCTCATTCTCTTCTTGTAGTGGCTCTAATTACATTGTAAATAAAACTATGTACACTATCAACTGAACTACTTAAATGGCTTAATTACCCTGAGAAATGCTTATAAATAAAAAGTTTACGGGAAGACAATGAAGTAACTTCTTCCGCTAATTAACAAAGTGAAAAAGATGGGAAGTTGTGCAAGAGTTACCCCCAGGAGGAAAATCTCATATTTAGAATCAATTGCATCTAAAATTTGTAAGGTGCTAAGGTAAGGTAGAATATGAACTACATTTTAAAAAGCAGAATGGCAGAAAGGCTGTATTTTAAGAGTTGAGATTCTTTTTCCCCATGACTGCAATAATTATTCCCCCAGCAGGCATAGGTCAAACAAGGAAACCAGTGATTCCCTCCTACCTGGTTCTCAACTAGCAGCATCAAGGACCATAAACCTACCTTTGTATCACAACAAAACCTTTCTCAAAGGTTCAACCAATTTACACATGCTTCAGTTTCAACAAACTTCATTTCAGACAAAGACACATGTCTTCAGAATGTTTCCAGCCATTGTAACAACAGCTGCTTTCTGCCTTTTATGTCTAATATAAAGCCCCCTAAGAAAGCTAAAACTGCTTTCTGTGGTTCATCGTCATCTGGTGGTCCCTGCCCAAGGTGAGCTGTGAACCTACATGAGAACTTGGTAAATATTTCATTTCAAGAAGGAGGAAAATGGAAAAAAAAGACTACATTATTTTCTGCTCCTGAATAACCCGGAAGTTTCTAGCTTCCTTCAGGTCTGAAGTCATTCAGAAGTCAGATCCTTGTTCCCACATCTTAGCATTTATGATTCTTGACTCTTCCTGACTTGATGGTTACCAGAAAATATTTACTGATGTGGAAATATACAGCATTTCCATAAGATGTCAAAGGACCATTTTTGGCATTCAGAAAACATCTCAAAGTAAATGGAGCAACAGTGGCTTTTACATAATGCTGAAACATCATTTTTTTGTTGCATGCTACATTATTTATTTTCATTGGTATCTGATAATAGCAGAAGACTGGAAAGCAAACTAAATACCTATGCTTTAAAGAATTCAGTAGGCTTTCTATACATCCCAGGAGAGATGTGGAAAATAATGCTTCACCTTCTAGAAAACTTAATGCAATCTGTAAGGTAGGACACTTAAAGTACAATCTCTGCATTACAAAATAGCACATTTGCACATTAGGCATCACCACTGATACAGCAAGTAGCCTCAAGGTTAAACAACCTGCTGATGCTAAGAGCTGAAGCAATAGTTATGAATTACAGCTAGAGATAAGCTGCACTTCTGCGGAAGTGAACTGATGACACTCACCAACACACGAAGCACAGAAATAAATCAATTACTGATTAATGCTTCTGCAATTTCTAACATTCATCAAATCCTTAGTGGACGAATTTTCATCTCATGAAAACAACGAACAAGAAAACACCTCCTAGGTTTTGTTAGAAGTTACGTCTCTCACCACCTTTGAAAATTTATGCAGACTAATTAACATCACTGCACAATGTTAATCAGTGCCAAAGCAGGATCAAAGAGATCACGGCCCTTCTTCAGTAGAAATAAAATCCTTAAAGTCTAATGTAGCAGAAATTTAAATGCTCAACAGGAACTTCGGTGTGACTTGTGTATTGAAGGGTTAGAACAAAGTGGAAGCTGTATTACAGTAAGAACATAACCATATGTAAGAAAAGCCATCAGTAGCTTCAGTGGGGCCAGTAGTCCTTCCAACCCACCCTTCCAGTTGTCAGTAATTTTTTACCCTTCGTTTAGTGCCAATCATGACAATTTCTTCAGCGATATCTTTCCAGCTTATCAGCAAAGACATAGTAGCTCCAGAAGTGAGTAAAATGATGCCATGCTGCTTTTTCTCAGATGTTTTTACAAGTGATCAGTCTTCTATTGTAGCTGATCTTTGAACGTAAGCATTATGGGAACAGCAAGAAAATACGTGCATATCATATATTAGAATCTATAACAGTAGCCTGAGTCATTTATGTGCACACTGAGCTTGTTTGTTCCAAGTGTACGAATTTCCAATTTAAAGCCATGCCAAACAAAATGGATGGATCATTTTTGAACACTGTTTCTCTGAAGAGATTTGTCAGGACAAAATTTTGCCTTCAGAAAATGCTGGGAGTTCTACATATGCAGTTGAATATGCAAACCGCAAGCAACTCGTGGTCCTATGTGATTGCTCTTTTATATCTTACAGCATATAACCTTTTTTTTTTTTTTTTTAAAGGATTGCCAGAATTCATAACTGTGTTGTTCATTATTAGCTGGTTGCTATAATCACATAAGTAGTATATAAGTCCTATTTAAAATGATTCTATTTCAGTAACAGGAGACCTTCCTGATCGCAGATACCAGATGCTGCAGCTGAAAGCACCAAGACGCTTGTCAGATAGTTCAGAAAGCCTGAGGGAAAGGGAGCTTCAGGTGATGACACCTTTCTCTAAAAGAACATAAAATTCCAGGCAAAGCAGGGCCTTAAAGCAAATGAGTTTCTCCCCACTCCCATCTCCTCCCCCACAAAAAACAGGGAGAAAAATCAATGCCAATGCCATGATATATAGCTGTCAATAGAAGAGTGTGCTAGTTGCAGTCATTCAGGTAACTCTGGAGGAGCACACCCACGTGACTGGATTATAACAATTAAAGGAAAAGAAGGCAAGAGTACATTTTTTTTGTCCTACTAATTATGGCAAATATCCATGAAAAATCCACAGCTAGAATTGCTATTAATATCAAGACTTTTTTTTTTTTTTTTTTTAAAAGCAGTTTTGTGCAGTCTTAGGAGATTACAGAATTTAACGTGGTACATTTAGCTTTACAAGCCAAAGTCAGAACAGGCCGTGCCCATAGAGTCCAGTTCTCAAAAAATAAGTATTTGGCACTTTCAGTAAACAAGGCATAGTTGAAAGCATCAGCTCCCAGCAGTCAGTAGTCACTGCAGGGGATTTTGGCCTACATTCTCTTCTAGGCACCCATGAGTCTGTTCCATTATGATTCAGTATCTCGTGTCTTTCTCCATCCAGCACAATGAACACTCCAAATCTGACTCAAGCCTACTAAGCTACAAACGATTCAGAATCTGGGGAAAAAAGTTTCTGCAGCTGTAATTTCTGTTGTCATCCAATTTTAAAATTTTATCTTTAACGTAGATCTCCCAGTCAAATCCAACGCCAGTCATACAAAAGGCTTCAGCTAGGTTGGCTATGACCTGCACATATCTTAAGTAACAGATATTTTAAAAGAACAACCTGATTTCCTGAACAGCAAGAATCCAGATAAATTTACATGAACTTCAGATAAAATCCTCTTGTAGACCAAACACCAGTACTTATGGGATTTGTTCATCATCAATGTCTGTGTCCTGTAACATGCACCCTGACTCTGGCTGTGCAAGCTAAATTTGCTGTGATTAGTAGGGCTGAAAGAAAAACGACTACACTAATATTCAAGCTGTTTGAAGAGAGGTTTACTGCCCCCAAAAGAATCATTTAATTATAACACACCACTTACTCTAGATCTACATATAAAAGAGTTAATTTGCCTAAGCATGCACCAATGGGGGTAATGGATAAAGCTTCAATAGTTATTTGAATACTACAGAGACCTCTCAAACATGTAGCTATGGTGCACAATAATTCTGTTCGATTAATGGGTTTATTTCCTTCACAGATATTCTTTTAGAAGCGCTCCATCACCCACGCAGTGCTGTTCAGAGACATGTTGTATATACTTCACTAGCAAGTGCTAAGGACACAATGCTGTATTTGATACAGGAAGAAACCTACAGAGAAGCACACACAGTACGCTGCACTAAATTCTCCTCAGATCCAAGTTAACTGGCAATAATCTTTTTGTTGCAACCAGTGGAGTCAAAACAGTTTTAAAAACAAAACAAAAAGCACACACCTTCTAGCACTCTTTTCTCTATTTCTTCTTGGAGCTCTAAGTGGCTGAGGTTGGTACACTCACCATTTGTACTCAAATTAGTTGCTACAGCCAGCCATTAGCATGACTCTAAATCTCTGCATTTACTGTACCTGTGCACTATTACTAAAAATGTATAGCTCCACAGACCTGTTAATTGAAGTTTTAATAACTGACAGTAACGGAAAGAAAAAAAAGCAGTGAAGACCCTTGACTTATACCACAAAAGCTGCTCCGGAGAGGACCATGGTTTGATGCAGCTAATGCAAGTGTATCAACGGATATTAATTTAATCTTAAATAATTCACTGTTTTCTTGATTTATTGGCAAGATTTTAAGATGCTGTTACACAACTAACCATTTGGTGCTGCTATGTTCACACTGAGATGAGTTTTTAATGGTGTACTATCACAACAGAGTTTGAAATCAAGCTTGATACAGATATTGCTGTTACCATAGATGAGGACATTACCAACTCAGAGTATTGCTGACACTGTAAGTTGAGATAGCAATTCAATTAATAAGAACCTTTGAGTTTCTGTAACTTTTTTCCCCACCATCGATACCAGCATTCTTAGCAATACTGACAAAAATCCATATCCCCTGCAAAACTCATATCTGCAGGAGTTCCAAGTATCTGACACAGGAAAACTGAAGGCAGGTGAAGTCATGAGCAGTACCTCATTTCTTCTGAAGTCCCAACATAATTAAAAAAACCAGCAAAGAGTAAGGGGAGTAAGGTGTAGGAGGCATGCATTTAAATCAACTAGAATTTGGAGTCAGATGTCTCTGTCTTTTATAACCTTCCTACTTGTTTCTCCCCCTGAAGTTTCTGGATTGATTTATGTTACCAGTTCAGTATTACTCTTTTTTTTTTTTTTTTGAACTGAATTTTTCAGTATAACCTAGAACAAATTAGTCAAGTGCAGATGAATAAAAGACATGGGGTCTTACAAGGAATATAAAAAACTTCTTGTTTTGAAGGCTGATCTAGAAAACCAGATGAGAATCTGATCTTTTGGATAATTTCATTTCTAATGCGGCTGGCCCAGTTTGATCAGTTTCTTTAAACTCTGTTTCTTGAAGCTCCTCTTACAATAAGAGAATATTTTCCAACGCCAACCAAATAGCAAGAGACTGCTTTCATAAATCCACTTAATCTCATTTAAAATGTAGAAAGCTTATACAAACACATAAGGGAAAACAAAACAGTGGAGATTCGACCACAGATGGGAAAAAGAAAAGCTATTCAGCAATTTCCATGATTACTTTAGTGGTCTCAAGGTACGTATGCTTTTGCAAGCCAAAAGAAAGCAAAACTGCAAAAATGAATACACAGAAGTATCAATTTCAAGATTCCTAAAAGCAAATAAGCATGTTCTGATCCCATGTGCAAATTAGCTATGTTCAATAGTCCTTAAAAGGACTTCCAGAGAATATTATTCAATTATTTGCATACTTTCAAGACAATATGATTACCCTGTGATTTAAGGCCTCCCAGAGACTTTTCGAGCAGTCCTCATGAGCTGATTGAAAATCCTGCCTGTTAGTCTCAATTACTCTTTCAAAGGAGATAGATATTTTAAGCACAGAAGCATCTCTAGCATGAAAACGACCACTCTTATTTCTCATAACCCCAAATAAGGGTCCTGTCCAAAAAATTTTCCTGAGCTGCACCTGTCCCAGGAGAAGGGAACTCTAAATAGCAGCATTATATACTGTACCTATTGCATGACATAGCTGTTTCATGAGAGTTTTCCTTAAGGAACCAAACAAACATTCTGATGCACGATCAGAATCAATCTCTATAATTACTGTACATTTTCCAACCTAATATCATCAAATAGTACAAGTAATTTCAGAACTGCTCTTCCAAATTATCAACCAAGCATCTGCTACTCACTCCATGTCTGATTGCCTTAAAGAAACATAATATATATTCTGGTATATCCAAAAACCTAAAGCCAGACAATTAGAGCTAGGAATAGCGAAGGTCAGTGTACACATCACAAATATAAAAACTGTTCTCTGAATTACCTCCTCCATGCTGCTTGTTGTTTCAACCATTTTTCTTTCAGAACCTCCTTCTCTTCGGCTCTTTTCCTCCTCTATGATATCTTCCTGTAATCCCACTGAAAATGCTGGAAAAAATAATTAGACTTAATATGACCACTGTCACCCAACTGCTAGTTGTCCTTTATTAAGATAGCTGACTTGTAAAATAAGCAGCAGCAAGTTTGTACACTGGCTAGAACACCCTAGCTGGTCTGACAGTCTGCATCTTCAAAAGCACCTATATGTCTATCTCCCAGCAGATAAAGGAAGCCTGATAACTAAATATTTATGAAAACCGTCTCTAGGCATTATGTATTAAACTACTTTGCCCACATTACATTGTGAAGATGTATTAAACTTTCATGTAGAAATATTTCTCCTATTCAAATGGAGCATAGCTGAGCTTATACTACATGAGAATCACCTGTTCGAGTTTAACATTGCTGTTACCTTTCTAATGCTTTTATTTTTTTTAATAAATAGAGCTACAAGTAAATATGTGAAATATGAATAGCCTAATGCATATGAAGGATTGGATAATAAAGTTTGAGATTCCCTCTAGAAGGATTGTTCTAGCTCATGGATCATATGCACTGTGACTCCATTCTTATTACAAAAAGATGAAAATCGTAAACTGAAGTATATCTGAACCTAAAATCTATGGGGTCCACTACCTACACTGCTTTTAGGAAAAGAACTCTCCATCAGCGCGAAAGTTACACATCCTCCAAGATGTAATGACAGCATTTTGCGCATGATACTGTGAAGCACATTTGTGACATTCCTCAACAATTCACAATATAAAGTAGATAACGCACACATCTTTAACTAGAAAACATCAGTGCCTCCATTTTTTCCTCCCTTCTCTGAGCATTTTTTTTTTTTAGATTTCGTACTAATTTTTTGAACTTCACTGGAAGGACAAAAGTCACGATTACAGAAGACCATTAAAATTACAGCATTTACATGGTGACATTTTTACAACATCTAATGACATTTTGAGAGCTTCCACAGGTTAGACCAATCTGGAACATTCTCCTCTCCATGGCTACCCAGGGTAGAAAAGGTTCACAAGAGAGGCACCTTGCTCTTTCTCTGGTAATGAACTTAGCAGCTTGAGACAGGGAGAGAAGGTCACAAATTCCTGGGACAAAAAACAGTCATCAGTGGTTGATACTTCTCTCATTGTTTTACTAAATATTGCAAAAAGAAGACACAGGTATGACCTGTGTACCCTTCCCAATATAGATCTCTTATTTCCTAAATAACAAGGACATCATATTTAAACACAAGAACTCTTTCAACAGTCGGAACTGAATACCATTGAATACATTGACCTTTACAAGGATTTAAAAATAACCTTGAATGTTGTCTTGCATTAACTTTCATTATTAAACAATTGCATCTGATGAGCTGGCAGTAATTTCCACTCCTAGTTGCTATTGTTTCTTCTGGAACAAACACCTTCTCATATCTACCAGGCAAGCTATATATGGAAAAGATATTAAAAGCTCCCTGCTAAAATTCAGAAAACACGTCAGTACTGTAGGTGTCCACAGCATTAGTCAAACCAAAGTCTTACACCTCCACCCACAATGCAATTGACACAAATTTCCACTCACTTTTTCTATTTTTCTCATGTTTCCAAACATTTCAGAATATTTATTTAATCAAAGACAGATTTTCTACGTATAAAATCAAATTCAGCTATATATTTCTGAAAGAAAGCAGCTGAAAACCACTATAACTTTAACAAAGTCTTTTAAGTGTATTCATTTTTAAAGAGGCATAGAAAGCAACTTTATTAACATTTCTCTGGGTAACACTTGTTTCTTTGCATTCTACTTAAACTTGCACCACAGCACCTCAAAGCAAGCTTGTTCTTCAAGTAAATGAAACATTGCTCTGACCTACCCACTAGCCACTTAAATACCTTAAAACATCAAGAACAGAGCAAACATACTGTACTTAAAAAAATAATAACAACCAAACACCAACCACTACACCACGACACAGTTTAAGAATGTCAGGAGGATCCTGATTATCAGTTTGGATTATTATTTGGATTATCAGTCCAAAAGTACTCAATTATGATTTACAAAACCTAACATGCTGCTCAAACTCCCCTTCATGGTAAATTCCTGATCAGCAATCCCATCTCTCTCAACAGATATTCAAGTATGTTTGCTGGAAGTCAGCAAAACCTGGTTTGATAATACAAATGTGATTCTCTATAAGCTGGCTGAAAGTCTTAGAGTTCTCTCCAGTGGTCACCCAGAAACACAGGGAAAAGCAGCAGTAGGGCACTGAAGCTCCAGCACTTTACTATTTACAAGCCTGGCAATATAGTATAGCAAGAACTGTAGGCCTTTAATTAGGTTTGGAGCTTTTACAACTTTTATGAGGCAAAGTCATCTTTCACAAGCTGGACTGCTTGTGAAGAAACATATGATGACAGAATGTAGGTTTCTGAATGCAAAACCATTCACAGTCTGTTTGAAACCCTTCATAAAAGCAGTGATAAATACATACATGCAATACAAAGAAATGCAGAAAATGCTCATTTTCCATTCCTTGTTTTTTGCTTTTAACACCTCAGTACAATAGGGAGCAAGCACCATTTTTACTCAATCTAAAAACACATTGAAAGGATAAAGGGACAGAAGTAATGATCATTTCCAAGTCATATTTACTTCCCTGGTGTAAACATAAAATAAGGCACATAGGCTCTCCTCTGCCGAGAGAGGCCCAATACTGTGTTCTGACTTCAGTAAGACTCCTGCAAACAAACCTAATGGTCTGCACTAAGACCTTAATAGATCCCTCAGGTATTGATTAGTCTTGAATCAGCAAAGCTATCTTCTGGTTTGCTCACATTCTCAAAGAGTAGAACTTCAAATAAAAGTAAACATTAATTTTCATAAACTACTCTGTATTAATAATTCATTACACTGCTGCCAGTGGCCCAATAATTCTTTTCAAACTCTTATTGTTATGATGTGCAGCTAGTAATAAAAACCTTTATCCTTACCAACAGTACTCAGAAAAATAATTTTCCCTCTCAGATCTCCTTTCTGGATAGTATCCAGATATTTGCTATAATATTTGAAGTGGGGAAAATCCCACAGCTTTCTCCTTGTATCTAGTCTGGAAAAGAACAATGAGGAGCTGGGAGAATGTCTTTCCAAGAACCATGTTTTTATATTCAGGAATAATGCTCAGAGTAGAGCACAAAAATATTCTCTTCTTTGCAGCTACAAAATGAATTGAAAAAAGGAAATTGCTCCATTTAAGTATGGGTTCTTCGTACTGATGCCACTCAAGACCACTTGCTGACCTACCAGTTTTATGACTCTGAGAAGTATTTGTAGAGATAGCCACATTTCTCCCGTATTTCTCAAATTGCACTGTTAAGACTGGCAACAAACAGCAGCAGAGCAGACAACCATAATTTCAGTGCTCTGCCAGACATGCAACTCCATTCTTGGTTCTCTCAACAATTCAAGCCTAACTAATTCCAAACTGCTATTTGGTTACTTGACAAATATAATACTCAGCTTTTCTCAGAAATAAGTGTTTATGTTTATGCTTCATGTAGGTTTAATTTCAAGAGATTTTTTTCTCTAAAAATTTCCAGGTCATATCCAGGCCCTTGGTTACTGTTACACAAGCAATGTTCTGAGTATGCAGAAGTCGGGTAACCATGGACATCTGCAGTTCTAGCAAAGTTTTCAACATTTACATTGTATTCAAATGCTTTCAGAAACAGTTAAATACTGTATAAAGATCACAGACCTGTTGCAGCAGGAAGGTACTTTCCATGATGCCAAGCAGCATATACGCACATCAGATCTGCTTTAAGGAATAGGAAACAGAAATACAGGGACAAGTGAATGCCTTCTGCTGGGTGTGCATCTACTTTTTTCTCAGTTTCTATGCAACACCTCAGAAACATGTAAGGCCTTATTCACAAAGCTGTGTTGTGACAGATCTGACTTACAGAGCAGCATACCACTAGAAAACTCATCTACGCTGCGCTTCATCTGAGACTTCAGCTCGCTCACATGCTGATTCAAAATGGATGCAAGCCGGACTCCTCCAAACATTGTGCTCCTAATATTGTTTTAACACTATTTAATATCATAATTTGGGGATAGGAAGTAGGTGTGTTGTGTTACATAAATGCGCTCGTTGCTTCTTCCAGGGATACTGTATCAAGCATTAACTTTTCAGCTTAAAGCACAGCTGAAGGTCTGCCAGCATGCTCTGGCTCATTGTGCCACTTAGTCACATAAGTAGCTATGAGGAGCTTTAAACAACACTTCACAGATGCTAATATAGTACCACTTTATCATTCTATGATATCACAAAGTGCCCATTTTTATACTGGTAAATGAACCATTTATAACTAAAATGCCATTATTTGCATCTGTGAGAAAATGTTTTCAGGTACATCTCGGTTGCTTTACAGAAGCAGGCTGATACAGTTAGAACTTTCTTTAGAGGACCAATCAAGAGTATTTTTAATTACTGGCCATTGCCAATTGCTAATACTAGCAGACAAGTCTTCTTAAAGCTGCAGCATCAAAAGAATATTCAGGCTCAACAAGTATTTAAAAGCCTGGTAGGGAAAAAGTCAGCCTGCTGTACCAAAGGGAGAAAAAAGCCCCATAGGCTACACCAAGTAAATGCTATTTTGTTTGAGTTAGGGGTAAAAATTAGCAATCCTCAAATATGAAGAGCTGGTAGAGAGCTTTAAAAAACTGGATATCCCTGAGCCTGGCTACAGGCACCACCAGGTTAAGTCACTGTTGCAAAATAAGCACATATGAGAAATACACAGGATGAATTTCGTTGCGCACTGCGGTTAGCCAAAGGACCGACCGACAACAACAGTTCAAAAACTGAATTGCAGACTTTGACCATCTGCCTATATGCAAAACGTAGCACTTGCTGGTCAGCAAGCCCTATATAACCTACTTAAACACTAGATTAGCAGAAAAGAAAAGTTAACCACTATATGAAACCTTCATTTCCTTCCTGAGGTAATTTCTCCGAACTTTGTAAATGTGAATTTGAAAGATAAATTCTTGAAAAAAGTCATAAAGGTTAAAATCTATATTGTGCTAGAAAGAAGAAAACAGTATCAAAGACCAGAAGTATCAAATGAATAAGAAAGCCAAATGTTGGTATCAATTCAACAAGGCAAGCTCAAGGCTAGTTTAAAATTCGAGAGAAACAGTTTTGCTCATACTGAAGAAGATAGATATTATGCTAACTCTTCAAAATATTTTTATTGTATGGTATTTGTAGCCAATTCATCTACTCCAAGGAATATTGAGAGAATGATTCAAATATGGTATTACTCATGGCTCGCCTCAGCAGAATGCACTTCAGATTAGGGCAAGTTGGAGTTAAAGGAATAAGCCTATTCAAAAATCCAGTTAATAAGCAGAAAAATAATGAGTTATTCTGGAACAACTCCTTGCAGATAAATACCCTCTGAAACTCTTAATGTTAGGCATTCTACTACACAACCGATCTCTTTCCTTGTCATTTTCCTTTTGACAACCACATCAACCAGAGGTGCAGTGAGATATCATGGGTTCATGTGCTAAAAGCAGAGACGTCATGCGGCTGAGTACCTCCATCATCCAGAACAGACAGTTTTATTCTAGCAGCACTGAAAGATTAAAAAAATATTCGTAGAGTGGAAAGAACAAGTTAACCCAGTGAAAGTAGAAACTGATCAGATAATCAGGAAAAGGCTTAAAAGACCAGAGAAAAGCAACAGCCACTAAAGCCCCTGCAGAGTTCACCTCGGAACAAAGGCAGTCTTTCTGGTTTGGAACAACTGCTAGTTACAGAGAAGATCTGAAATATCTCTTCCTTCTAAAGAACTTCCCATCCCCAAGCTACTGCAAGCCTGCCAAGCACAAATTCCTGCCTTCTTCATTGCTGAGAAAAGAGGCAGAGATCACATGCGGGATTCAACCAAGCTGAGACATAGTGACTACAAAGCAAAAGAAGAAAACATATGAAAGTGATCTTTTCTTGAAGAAATACTTCATTGTCACCCCCAGATGACTAACAACTATATGTTTAGAAACGTGATCAATGTATTCATACACTCACTGAAATATTTTCTGGAAGAGATGATTTTTCAGGATGCAACAGAGGGACCATCCTGAGATGATAACAGAGTTATGCACTTCTACATCTACTGTACTGATATCATAGCAATTTGGGCACTCAATAAGTGCTGTTTTCAAAGAAACATGAAGGGAAGCAACAAATAATCAAATCATGAAATAAATCTAATGGATACACCTTTACCAACTTGAAAGGCCACAGAAGTTACTATCAAGAACCTGATAAGTAATGATCTAGTGAGAAATTCCTAGATAAATACAAGAAAGGGAAAAAAATAAGATTCCACTGCTTATGCTACTCAGGTATATTTAAGAAGACCCAGTGACATTTTAAGTGCAAGCACCGTTCAAAGTTAAGTTGAACAGACACCTGTGTCTTAGCAGAAAATTCTAGAGTCAAACAGAATGCAGAAATATTAAAACATAGCCTATAAATAGGAGAATACCAATAAAACCTATAACGACTGTCCATGGCAGAGAACAAATTTTTTTTTTTCTAAGCCCCTCTTATATCAAAGTTGAATTCAACTCTGCATTTGAGAAGAAGATGACAGAGTTAGCAGAAGCACTGCATCTTCACAGGAATCTCAGCGCAGGCAACATGAAGCTAGTAGACACATTAAAATGAAAAATAGATCTCAGCTTCAAAGGAAAAAAAGAACGATCTCAGATTTACAACAATACTGTCATAAAACATCCATATTTAAAGAAGACAATATAAAAGGAATCAAAATACGTTTTTTCAAGTATAATGGCCTTAGTCTTTTATCCTTGTATATGGAGAGAAGAAAAAACACACAAAAAAGAGGCAAATGACACGAAGCTTTCACTAGCTTGGGAAAGGTGGTCACCAGTTTTAAAAACTTTTCTCCGGCTGAGAATATTTAAGCTATGCATTTAATCAAAGTAACTCTGAACATAGCTTAGAGTCTATGGACTCTGCTTCAAACAGCATAGACACTTTTAAGCTGCCAGTGGACCGCGTTGCTTATCTACACGAAGAGTCACTACAAAGCCCAGGAGAGAGCTGCTGTTACCTCCTACCTGAGTGCAGCTGATTAAGCACGTCCTTGGCAAAAATTGTGCAAGTGACTTTTAGCTATCAGGAACTCAGCCAAACTGAGAAGTTCTCCTACAGAACACACGGTAGGACAAATAAACGATAGCTCTTTAAATCTGCTTCAGATCTAAAGAGACTTGAAGAGAGATTTGATAACCTCAGGGAAGAAAAAGAAAAAGTCAACTGATTGTACATTCCAGCACTACTCATCTACACTGCCCTTCTCATCTTCACTCTGGAATCACAAGTTGAGCATATCTCAAAAGACAGGAAGCCTGCACAAGTTTGCATAGTTTATCCTTTTCTCCTCTTCAGTACGTGCATCACAAGGAATGCTGCAACAGCTTTTGGACACAGGATCAAGATTCATTGTATTAAGATATGAAGTTACTATGGGCACACAGCATCTCTGTGACTATTGTTACAAGTGTGTATTCTAACACAAGTGCTACTCGTGCCTAAATGGCTCAGATAAGGCGCCTGACATTCAACTTAAAACTTATTTTGAATGTATTTTTCCGCACTTTATAATATGCTACTGCAACAGGATAGAAAGCACAGCAATGACAGTAAAGCAGCAAGGTCCCAGGCTGCAGCAAGTAAGGATTTGCTCAAATGCAACAGCCATGGGCACAGAAATAAAAAAGCTGCTTACCTTTGGAAGGCCTCAGGTATGCAGGGATCTCCAGTGAGATGCCCTCACCTCCACTGCCAACCCTCAAATGAGGGCTGGGAAGGGGTGCATCTCTGCTTCACACCTTCCAATCACTTCGGTACACTGCACACATCTGAGCTCCCTGGCTTGGCCCTGCCTTCCCACCAGGTTCTGCTTCAAGCTGTGACTTAGCATTTCCACTACAGCTACTTTTCTCACTTCATTCATGCCCATATCTAGACATGAAGAAATGTGGTTTTCCCAGTTACTGTGATATGAATGGCCAATCTCAACATCACTTGTAAGGTGTGAAGATCAAAAGACACACATTGGCCATCACCCTGCATGTAACCCCAGGAGGAAAGGTCTTTCACATCTGAACAAATCATCACGAAGTACATGGGACGCCTAGAATAAACATTTGAAAAAGCCAACAACAAAACAAATTATCAAGAAAATCCACAAGTGTGCTGATTGACCCAAACTGACTTTTAAATACCCTTCTTCATTTGTATTAGAAAATAGTTTCCTTATCTCAATGAGGTAATTAATACATCAGATCTAACACAGTCCCAGGTTTGTTGCACCTATGTCAGAACACACAAGGCTATTTGGGGAACTGACATTTTTATAAGCTCAGGTTTCAATCATACGTGCAACCTGCACCATTGCAATGGTTACTGCTTTTTCTACACTAGGATCATCTGCAAAGCAGGTGCAGAGCAATTATCCCTAACGTGTGCTATTTTATGTCCTAACAGCTTTTTAAATTTAATGAACAATTTTAAAAAGCACATTTAAGCTTGTGGCAATTTGAAAAACTTATCCCCACCTCTCAACAAAAAATGGAAGCCAAGGAGGAACTTGATATAGATCCTCTGCCAATAATGGAGGTTTCACATTAACTCATCAGAAACACTTTGACTTAGTGGTGGTTTTGTTTCCATTCCTCCATCTCCCTCCTTGTCTACACCCAAATTAATCTTGAAAAATAGCTTGTGTGGAAGTGAATGAACTCTTAACTATGAGGGCATAATTGCTTTTGCTGTCCACTTAAAATACTGCAGAGCCTACACCAAAGCACAAAACAAAGTAAGCAGGCTCATAAAATGGCAGTATGCTCATCTGCCATAGGTAAAAACACAGCTGAATTCAGCTTTAAAGCCTTGAACTGGAGCTTATTCCAGAAATCAGGTTGAACCGTACTCTGATTAAAAAAAAGATAGACAGTTTTAATTATGAACAACGTTTGCAACATGAAGTTGTAATGTGATAAGGATGTGAGCTTTTTCTTCGTTTGAAGAGGAAAAAGGAAATGCAGTAATTTTTTTTTTGCCTTTGAGGCAATTTGTCAGAAACGTTAAATTAGAACAATGCTTTATCAACTCTTGTTTTTGGTGTACTGAAGATTTATTATATTCAAATCTTTTGAGTCAGACAGATTGGAGATAAATACTTATAATGGAATTATGTTAACATATTATCTCAAGAACAAATACGCATTTATTTTCATTTTCCTTTTGAATCCGCTATGTTTCTTCTTTAATTCTGTAAAGCAACTGAAGATGCCTGCTTTAAATATCTTATTGCTCTATCCCCAATAGATTTAGTGAAGAAAGAGCTACTGCTAGTAAGAAGCAAAATGACTAACAAATTACAAATAGAATAAAACGATGTAGTTCCAAACAGCATATTAGATGATGTATGTATTACTTGGTTCACCAGGGATTTTCTCTAAAAACAACAAAAAAAATTGCTTGTTTTGCAACCAAAGACAAACAATATGGAACTACATGCTCAGTTGCTAAAATTAATAAGTGCACTTACTGAGGACTTAAAATATTCAGAAAATAACAAACGCAAGCAAGTCGATGACTAGCAAATAAAAGCACACATCAGTAACAACAGACTAGCTGTGATACATCCTCTAATACATTCCAAAACCACAAAAAATGGTTTTTTTTTTTTCTTATTAAGTAAGTGCTACGGCCTCTATCACATAATGCTTTGATCTGTATGTGATTAGAGACCAAGTTCTACTCAATTAGGTGTGCTTAGAACTCCTTTCAAGCTCAGAGGAGCAGTGAAGCCTCTCTCCTGAAGCAGACTAAAACAACAGCACAAGTTCATTTTTTTTCCCCTCCTCTTAGTACTCTGCATGCATGTTAAAGTGTCCATGGTTTGTCTTTAGATTCAATTTTTCTCCTTACAGCTGCATCTCCCCTGTGCAAAGGTCTTGCTGTTC
Organism: Centrocercus urophasianus; assembly: GCF_019232065.1. NCBI lineage: Eukaryota > Metazoa > Chordata > Aves > Galliformes > Phasianidae > Centrocercus > Centrocercus urophasianus. The sequence goes on along the minus strand of NW_024884744.1, from coordinate 5,645,750 downwards.
ATTTCAGAAAATGCAGGCAGAGCTCAGAACTTGCTTCTGAGCACAGAAGTGCTCAAGCTGCTCTTCATCTTGGTATGAAACCATTTTGCAGAGCAGCCACAGCATTGCTGTGAGCACCAAAGATCAGTAAGTCCTCAATTCCACCTGCCTTCTGCCCCTCTTTTTGCAGGGGATGTCAACTCTTACAGCCTCCTGAAACAATGTAGACACATGGGAAATTAGGGCTTGATTTACATCAAATAGTATTCAGGAGGAAAGGCCTTTCATGCACAGATCAAACTTACAGACCACACAAAGTGCAAAGAACGCCTGTCTGGATAAATCTTGGGTTGAGTAAACAATCAGACAGTGAACTATCAAAGATTAGCAGAGAAGCAAACCTGAGGCTGTGAGCCTGAAAACCTCTCTCATCTGTAGGGGGAGCAATATACATAATTCTTGCGGCTAAAATAGCTATACTTTTATTTATTATTTTGTCAAGCTCCGAATTGAAAAAAAGCAAGGGTTTATATAATCATATATCAAAGCACATGCATGAAAAAGCATCTACAGTCATTCAGATGTAAACCTATGTAGTTGTTGAATTAAGAAGGAATATTTTCTTACCGCATTCCAGAAAACAACTATGTTTTCATGGAGACCGTAGTGTTTTTTCAATGCAACTGATGGCTGGAACTGAAATTATGGGAGTGGCAAGCTTAACACCATAATGGAAGACAAACAACAGCACTCAGCAGCTTCACAGTGCTTCATATTCAATGCCTGATTTAAACCTGAATATTCCAGTTGGAAGTCAGAGTATCTACTATTGCAACTGTGCTGCAGATCACCAATAAAAACGTGCTGCTTCTTCCATATGCAAAGAACCTTTGCCAGCATAGGTCGATAATTAGCACACCAATTAATCATAATTAATTTCTACAAATAATATTTGAATATTCATATTTACATTTATGAGTCAGTATTTAAAATCTGTGAAGTTGCCCATTTGGTAACATCTTAAGTTAGACACTAAATTTCTAGTTTATGACTGGAAGAGCACGTCTTAGAATAGGTTGTGTGAAATGCCATATATGCTGGTTGGAAATTCACTCTTCATTAATATTCCCTAATTATTTAAAACTAGCTGCATTTGAATTTTCCTGCCAGCAAAATCGTGGAATGTACGAAGAAAACAAAAACAAAAGTGATGGCTGTTTCAAAGCAAAATCTTTCGAAATTCAAAATATTATGTTTGGAGAGATTAAAAAAAAAAAAAAAAGCAAACAGAATTTGACTGCTTTAGAGAAGTACATAACATTCATGTGCAAGGATCTGTTCAGAAAAAATATCATTCCCAAATGTATGCAGCCTACAGACGTAAAGCAGAGTACAGACTTACTGTTACATCCTTACAGATAAACACAATTCTTCACAGTGTTACCCCCACATTTTTTATTTATTTATTAATTTTTGAGTTTGAACTACTCAAATCATGCTTAGAAAATACTTCCATCCTAATAGATCCTCCATTTGTTACTTTCTAGGGGGCATGTAATAGTTTGTCTGAAGCACAACAGTCTCTAAGAGTTTCTTAATTGTTCTTCCATTTATCTAGGTAGCACTTCGCTCTCCACTGTAGTCAATAGCACTGTCACAGAGACCTGGCTTAATTGAATAGGTATTGATGGTATTTTTGTTTGACCTGAGACACATAGAAGCATTTCCAAAGTACAGTTGATGGCATTTGGGAGATTAACAACTGTGCGGTCTTCAAAATCCCATCATTATTTCCTCTACAATGTCTGACAAACATCACTGGACTGAAATCAGGATACTTGACCCCGCCTTCAGTTCCACTCTCCCTTTGTTCCATCATCTCCTCAGGCACATTCACCTTTTATTTCTTCAGTGCAAAGACTCCCCAATTGCCCTGACAGTTTTGTGGCATCACTCCACTTGGTCAGTACAGATTTGCAGTCTCAGGCACGTAACCTAATCTCTACCTTACCAAACAAACTTGTTTGTACCATCAAACGCGTTCTCTCCAAACACTGCATATCACAGAATTGCAGGCATTGGAAGGGACCTCAAGAGGTCATCAAGCCCAATCCCCATTGCTAAAGCAGGTACCCTGCAACAGGTAGGCATCCAGACAGGTTTCAAATATCTCCATAGAAGGAGACTCCACAGCCTCTCCAGGCAGCCTGTTCCAGGGCTCCGTTACCTTTACAGTAAAGTTCTTCTGCATATTTGGATGGAACTTCCTACATTCAAATTTCAGGCCGTTGTTCCTTCTCCTATTGCAGTGCACCACTGAGAAGAGCCTGGCCTCCTACCTCACTTTAGATATTTATGAACATTACTAAGATCCTCCCTCAGTCTTCTTTTCCCCAGGCTGAGCAGATCCAGGTTACTTAGCCTTTCCTCATACAGAAGATGCCCCAGGCTCTTTATCATCTTTGTAACCCTCCACTGGATACCTTCTAGGAGGATCCCCATTTTTTTTTTTTTTTCTTTTTTTCTTTTTTTCTTTTTAAACTGGGCAGCCCTCAACTGGACACAGTGTTCTAAATGTGGCCTCTTGTCCAAGGCAGAGTAGAGCAGGAGAATCACCTCCCTTGGCCAGCTGGCCACTCTGTTTTTAATGCACCCCAAGATACCATTGGCCTTCTTGGCCACAAAGGCACAAAGCTGACTCATGGCCAACCTGCTGCTCACCACAACACCCAAGTTCTTCTCCATAGACCTCATGCCTTGCTAGCCAGTCTCTCTATAAAATTTTCTGCTGTCATGCATCCTGTCCCATACAATGTCCTAGGGTTCAGGCATTAATCATCATGATGCATTTTTCAGCATTGAGTGAAGAGTCTGTGCCAAAGCACTAATGGTAAGTAGCTGGCTCAAGCTAATTTTACTTTCAGTCTTAACAGAGGAAGATCGAGTGACGCATTTTAAAATAAAGTATAGTTAAAAAGAAGTCTAAGAAAGAGGTCACTCATGTGCCTTAGGGCTCCTGCAACCTACTTGACCACTGAGATTTCATTCTTTTTTTCCTACCTCAGTTTTCAAGTATACTAGCATTATGCACACTCCCCCATCCTCACAAAGTAAAATCAGTAGCTTGACATTATATATGCTCAACAACAACGATCCAAAACGAAGCCACAGTGGAGGTTGTTCTCAAGTTAAGCTCTTCCATCAGAAGAGGGATGGCCAGCAGGGACAGGGATGTGATTGTCCCTCTCTACTCTGCTCCTGTGAGGCCCCATATGGAGCACTGTGTCCAGGTTTGGAGCCCCCAGTACAAAGACAGAGAGCTGTTGGAGAGGGTCCAGAGGAGAGCCACAAAGAGGATCAGGGGACTGGAGCACCTCCCCTACAAAGCCAGGCTGAGGGAGCTGGGCTCGTTCAGCCTGGAGAAAAGAAGGCAGTGGGGTGACCTCATTGCAGCCTTCAGTAACTAAAGGAAGCCTACAAACAGGAGGGCAATCAACTCTTTGAAAGGGCAGATAACAGCAGAACAAGGGGAAATGGCTTTAAGCTGAGGGAAGGAAGATTTAGGTTGGATGTCAAGGGGAAGTTCTTTACTATGAGAGTGGTGAGGTGCTGGAACAGCTGCCCAGAGAGGCTGTGGATGCCCAGTCCCTGGAGGTGTTCAAGGCCAGGTTGGATGGGACCCTGGGCAGCCTGGTCTGGTATTAAATGGGGAGGTTGGTAGCCCTGCCTTTGGCAGAGGGGTTGGAGATTCATCATCCTTGAGGTCCCTTCCAATGCTGGACATTCTGTGATTAAGCTGTTCTCACAAAGTAACATAAAAAAAAATAATTAGCCAGCTTTTAAGCAGCATCATCTACTCTTGGGTGGTCTCAACCAAGAGATAGAGTGGAGAGTGTCAGTGAACCCCAGACTCAAGAGACCAATTGTTATTCAAATGGAATTCGAAACTCTCCAAATTCTCCAGTTTCACGGTCAGTGTCCTTCAGAGTGGATAAGCTCTGTTTGATGTACAGTTCTATTGACCATAGGGTTCCTGTGGATTTATCCTGGGGATGTATTTTGCTCAAAAGGATTAACTTTCTCCTGAAACAAGCAGAATAAAAGAAACAGCGACCTGGAAATCCCATTAATGGTTCCTGGCACTACTGAGTAACAGGCTTAATGCAACCGATGTCTAATAATCTGTTTACTAAAATGTAGCGATCGCCTCTTCTCTAGTGTACATAGGTGCTGATACTTGTGATGAGGGAGCAGCACATTAATCATCTCCAGGAGCAATAGCTGCTCCTAATTGCTTTTCAGTCAGTAGATTCTAGATCAGAACTCCCAGATAGCTCCAAGAGGTGGCATGTAATTCATGGTACTGAATAGGAACTAGAAGTGAGCAATGGAAATATGGGATCTGCAGCAATGATTCCGAGCAATAACCTGCTAACAGACTATCCCATATGTAGGACCAGGTGATACTGTAATTTTGAGAAGTTAAATAGCTCAGTTTTCATTAACATATACAGTATTATTTTGAAGTGGCATTTAGATTACAAAGCAGCATCAGTAAAATTTGCATAACTACAACCTTTAATGAAAAAGGGTGTACTGCCTTTTCAAAATGTCACAGAACAACACTTAAAAAAAATTAAGTAAAATTACAGTAAGCTTTCTTTATTATGCTGAAAATTAGCCTACAAATACTTAAAACATCTACTTTCATCTATTGCACTTATTTTGTGAATAGTTTTAGAAATGAATAAGTTTCTTAAAGATTTTCTGGATTAAAAAGTAGGAAAAATAGTCTGGCATGGTATATACTGTAAAGTATGCATTTTCAGACAGATCTTGGAATGCTTTACCTTCTTGATACTACTCAAAAATGAATACAAATGAAAATGTAACTATTACTAAAGGATTTTTGGCAGCCACCATCAACGTTTAAAAACAATGTGTGTGGTTTTATTAACTCAAATAAAGGACTCTTCCTTAAAACACCATTTACGTAAATTAAGCATTTCCTTGCTAGTGAAGATACTTTTCCTTTTTCCTCTTCAATTGTCCAAATTAAAAAAAAAAAAAAAAAAAAAAAGAGAAGGATAGAAAGAAAAAAGTGGGGGGCGAGAGGGCAGACAGATTTCACGCAGCCAAATTCTAATAGACCTTCCAGATATATAGCATCTTGTTAAAAATTCATGCAGGCCAGAATACTAGAAGGTCAGAAAATGTCTTTGAAATTCTGCCAGAACTCTTTTTGATAATTCATTCAGGTTTAAAAGGGAAAATTCCTCATTAAAAAGGAACTAATGCTTATTAATTTATACTCCTACGGCAGAGGCTGAATATTAAGCAGTGGACTCTGTTAATCCATTTATTAAATATCAAAGACCATATGTTTTCACCCCTTGTCCTTAGTTATTGATTAATTGCCTTAGACCTATATGGGTAAAAGCAGAGAAGTCCCTTTAAAAGTAAGCCTCCATATACTTCATTAACATATCACTCTTGTGTGGGCCATATATCTTAAGGTACTGAATCTTCTCTGCCTTCAGGTAGAAGTCTATAATCTACTGGATCTGGCAAAATGAAAATCCCCTTGGCTGAAATTTATCATTTTTTGACAACAATTTCTGGTTTCCTGGTGAACACATTATTGGACATTAAGACCAGCCAAGGTTTCCATGTGCCCCAAAAGCAAACAAGAGCTTCTCTGCTTTGTCTGGGATACAACCAGGAACCAAGCATTTCCCCTATTCATACCCACAGTCACAAGTACAGTTCAGATGAAGCTGTGGTTTACAACTGGCTACAATTTATGCTATATCACATATAATCACATGAATCACTTGTTTCTCACAGCTATCAATCGGTCCCCATTAGGCCTAGAATTCACTTATTATCAAAGCAGTAAGCATAAACATATAACAACAGAGTTGGTGGTGTTTGCAGCACATCAGTGTTTTACCGTGTTTTGTACAAATCAGGTTTGGTTCCTACACATCTTTCATATAACAGACAATTCAAGATGCTGCTGGTTTGAGACAAATACAGCCCTACTTGTGCATCTTTTCTGAAATTCTGAATTCTGAGATTTACCGAACATCACAGTCTCACATCTGTTTCACTTCTTAGAAATTATTTTTCCCTCTCCCCAAAACTGTAGATGATAACTTGGCAAGTGGGATGTCAGGTAAATTAAGATTACATCAAGAATGATTACAGACATGAAAAAGGGTGACACTGGGTGGCAGAACAGCCTTCCAAATGATTGAACCTCTCCTAGTGAAAAAAAGTTAAAAAAAAAATAATTGTGTGGCAAACAGCCAAAAAAACCCAAACAAACCACCAAGAGCCATCATAATTAATACCTTCAGGATCATAGTACAATATGCTGATGCACACAATCTTCCAGATAAAGTCCCACGATGGAAAACGTGAAAGCAGCAAACACCAGAAAGACTTGCTTGGCCATCTCTATCTTCTCAGACTGCAGAGAGGGAAAAGGCCCCAGAGGAGTGGGCACTGTCAACTCTGCATGAGTGGCTGAGCCAGCAAGCAGGCCTCCCAGCCAGAATTCCTTGGCCAGGAAAGAGATTGTTCCCTTTGCCTTTTTAAAACCAGGTGATGCTCACCCTAGTGCTAGTTTTCAGTTCTCTGCTAGAAGTCTACACAGACTTTTTCTCCTTTCTTTTTTCCTTAAGTGCTGCAGTAGCAAGCAGACAACTAATGAGATGGCAGATGAGTACTGGCGGAGTTGAAACAACATGTTGTATGGGGGGAAAAAAGCATGTAGCAACAAAGCGAGAAAAATGCACAACAACAAAAAGCCTGTAAGAGAGAGAGAATGAGGGCACTTCACTTGACACAGTTGTAGAGGACTTAAAGGTGTTTTTCTTTCAGAACAAGGGCTGCTGTGTGCAGCCACCACTCCCTCTGCTAATTCCTGCTGCTCCCTCAGTTGTACCAGCACAAGTTTTGTGTGACTGTGAGCTGAATCAGATCAAAGCATTGATCCAAGGAAAAAAAAAAAAAAAAAAAAAAACCACAAAAAACAAACAGGAGAAGACAGAAAGAAAGAAAACCGCAAAGCAGCTGCCACTGCTGTCAAAAGAGATGTCAGGCAAGTCACAGACTTTCCAGGCCTCTCCGAGCCTGTGGTTGCAGAGCAGACAGGTGCCTTGAGACCTGCAGCCAGGACAGACAGCAATGACACATCAGCCTGTCCTACCAGAGGGCTGCAGCAGAATTCAATCTTTAAGTCTAAAATACAAGTAGCAGGGCTTACAACTATGAAACACGAACACAAGGTGCTAAAACATAAACTGAGATGGATCGAGTATGGGTGTGAGCCTTCTCACTGCTGCAACACTTCAACTGTTTGGTGCTGAGGAGCACATCCTCATTTCACCCTGGACTTCCAGTTGTTTCTGAACTACCACCTCCTCAGGGAGCTCTTCCCAACAGCAGAATCTTTAGAAACAGAAACCCCAACGCTGATCCCCATACAGACCATGACAGACAGAAGGAACTGTCAGCATCACAAAACCATCACTCAGAAACTCCACTAGAGACAGATGTGCTACAGACAGAATATGCATCAGAGTCTAAGTAAAAATGAAACACCGATTCAGTTTCAATAAATGTTTTCCTATATTCAGAATCGCTTCACTTCTTACCAAGTTAAAGCCTCCTTTCCATGTTAGCAATAAATTTCAAAGCACCTGACCACCACAGCACACACAAACTGTGCAATTTATCACATGCTTTCTTAGCTTTGCAGACAAACACTTCTGTTAGACAGTGCCATACATAAATATCCAAACCAACACTGGCTCTGTGACTACTGGGCGAATGTTTCCTTTGTCTATGAAAACGATTGATTAGGAGAACATCATATAAAATCTATTTTGGTGTCTGTCTCTCTGGTTTAGACAACAGATCCTGATAATAATAAGCTCAGCCCTAAGCGTGTATGTGCCATGATCATGCTGTGTGAGTTTAAAAATGCTACTTGTCTGCCTGCCTGTTTAGCGTTCAGTTTTACCCACCAGGAGCACAAATGATTTAAAACCCAGATGCTGAGCAATTTGAGATGCAGGAGCACCCTACAGCGAAGCAATTATTGCCCTGGAGGGTCTTATTATCTTCATCATGCCATATACTCTACAAAAAGTAAACATGCCTTCATTATTACATATTTCCCAAGCTACTGCATTGTAAAGAGAAGTTTTGAAAGAAGTTTCTCATCCATAAATGTAAATCTCATTGTCTTTTCTCCTTGCTTAGAGAGGCAGCAGACTCCTGCTGTTTTTCTGTTATGTTGGATTCCTTACACCCCACCCTCCAAAAACCTAGACTAGCACTGGAGGCAACTGACTAAGGAATACAAACATCAGGCTGCTTGCAGGGGCAAATACCCACGTTGCTCATTCTGGCACACAGTTTACTCCTGAAAGCCACAAGCAAAAGCTGTGGCACATTTGGTCAGGTGCACACAAGCCACAGAACTGTGCAGGAGAAGCACTAGCATCTGATTTAAGATGAACAGAGCTTGCGGGCTTTTAAGTCATTTTAAATCAACAGTGTTCATGTCAGCTACCTAATGGAATGGATTTCAGAATAAAGGAAAATAATTCTTCATCATAAGACATAAAATTGTATAACATTATCTTGTTGCATTTCCCACTGTTAACTACAATGCATTGAGACAAGCAACCTGTTGACTTAACAGCACACCATCAGTTGCAGAGCTGGGCTATATCTTTGGTTTCTTCTGATCAAGTAAAGATCACCTACACACAACTCAGAAATGCAGCTTTCATGTGTCAATAGCACAGCAAGGAAGTGGACCAGCAAAATGCTGAGTGTAGCAGGCAGAAACATACAGACTGACTAAAAGTGCAGCTCTCCATATTATTTCTTGGATTTCATTAATTTTTTTCTTGAATAACATTCAAAAGGTTTGCTGAATCATCTAAGAAGCTCCAGACATAATGATTGACATTTCTGTGTCTTTCTGTGCAATGTGTAATAGTGCAGATCAGACAAAAACATGGTTTTGGCCTATTGGCTATTCTACAAAAATATGCACTTATAAATACCTGTGATATATCCACTAGTTAATACTTTCCAGATACAAAAATTGGCCTCGAATGGTTTCAAAGCAGTGCAGAGTTAAGTGACCTATGCATGGCAGCACGCTGTCCCATTCCCACAGCCTAGCCTCCTTGTGTGAGTTACTACGAGAAGCTCCTGTGCACCGTGAAATTCAGACTGACAAAAAAAATCAATTCACATATTTAAATTCAGGTACAGTTCTTCATAACGAAGAACAGCAATAAATTTGAGATCATGCAGTATTTTAACCACAATAACTGAATGTACAAGCCTGAATGTAGCTCACAGTCAATTCCAAGTTTCAGCTATCTCCAGTATCACATTAGCTGAATCCCAAGGCTAGTCAAGGCCCACTTACTCAGAATCAACAAGCTGACTAAAAAGAAATTGCAGAGAACATTTCATTACTTGAGTGAAGCAAACAATCCAATCTCTTCATGGTGCACAATCATCAGCACCAGGGAAGGAAGATGAATGCTAGAAGCACTGTCCAGAACACTTTTGCTGTTGAGTTACAGCGTGTTCTGCTTTATCAAACTATTTAGCCCTGAGTAAATGCCTAATAAGGGATCGAATCAGTCCTGTAATTAATGTATTTTGTTGATGTTATGCATATCAATGCAGAGCAGGAATATTATTGTAATTTCATTTCAAAGAATTCAGAACTGAAATTAATGCTGGTTGCTTTGCAGCAATCACAAGAGTATAATATCCTTCATTCCATGATGTCCTATACCGTACATGTTCCACTATGCTAAATAATACATACATACTAAATAATATACACACTAGGGATAGAATAATAACAGTATAAGTTGTTGTTATTATGATAATGGATAACAAGTCAGGAATATTTAGTTCTAATATGTTAGAAAACTGAACAAAAGTGACCTTATGAAGGACCCTGACACAAGAACAGCCAACAAAAATATTTAGAGTTGTTGCCCAGGAAGGCAGTGATGTATTTGCTGAATTTGTTTTTCAGCACATAGCACAGAAAACCCCAACATTGACCCTAGTGAAAAGGCAGTCTGAAGCACAGAATTGCCCAGAAACTTCTCCCTCCCACATCACAAATGACATCACCTGGCAGCCATGGTACCAAGACTTCACTCTTTTCTCCATGTTACTTTCCACACTTGCACACCCATCTGCCAAACTCAGCACTGGCATGTGCACCATCTGTGCTTAGCACAAGAGTGAAGGAAGACTCAAAGTGGTTAGAGGTGTATAAAACTGATGTGGGGATAGACCTTACTACTGCCATGGTACGAGCCATGTGATTTCTGCTTCTTCCTGCTCCTATAATCACTGGATCTCCCAACAGAGGCAGGACAGCCGGTTAAATTCTTTTATTGTTGCTCTACTCTTTTCGCATCATTACTCTACTTATAGTCAACTGTGGATTCATTTAGCAGCTGTAAAACCTTTTTTAAACCCATTTGTTCACACCTAACTTACACTGTTTGCATCCATGATTTATTTGGTCCAATGCATCTTGCTGCTGATTTATGGTCAGCTCAGACTTATAAATATAGCAATTGATTTGTCTTAGCTCTTCTCTGTCTTACATGCCCTAATTTCCAATTAATCCCTATTTGTTAGTGCCTTAATTCTATTAAAATTCCACAGTCTTTGTTTAGCAGTGACTTACTGGCCTGCAATAAAAAAGGCTCTGACACATCAGGCCTGGTTTTGCATTATGACTAACAGCAGTAACTGAGCACATGACACTGCCTTTGCACTGCAGATGGATGTCACATGGCACATGTAAGAGGAAAAAAAGAATAAATGAAGGGAGAAAGGGAGGTACTCTTTCATACCTATACATAATAAACAGTCGTACAATTTAACAAGAGGAATGGATGTCTGACCTGTTGGCCATTACACTTGGAAGAAGTTTTAGCCCAGATTCACCAATTTCTTCATTCTCCTGTTTGTGTTTACAGAATCACAGAATCACAGAATCACCCGGGTTGGAAGGGACCTCAAGGATCATGTAGTTCCAACCCCCCTGCCTAGCAGGGCCACCAAACACACACATTCAGATCAGGTTGCCCAGGACCCCGTCCAACCTGGCCTTAAACACATCCAAGGACGGGGCATCCACAACCTCCCTGGGCAGCCCGTTCCAGGGCCTAACCACTCTCCTTGTATAGAACTTCCCCCTAACATCCAACCTAAATCTTCCCTCCTTCAACTTGGATCCATTTCCCCTAGTCCTGCTGTTGTCAGCCCTTTTGAAGAGTTTACTCCCCTCGTGGGTGTAGGTTCCCTTCAGGTATTGATAGGCTGCAATGAGGTCACCCCACAGCCTTCTCTTCTCCAGGCTGAACAAGCCCAACTCCCTCAGCCTGTCCTCATAGGGGAGGTGCTCCAGCCCCCTGATCATCTTAGTCGCCCTCCTCTGGACCCTTTCCAAAATCTCAATGTCTTTCTTGTACTGAGGGCTCCACACCTGGACACAGTACTCCAGATGGGGCCTCACAAGAGCCGAGTAGAGAGGGACGATCACCTCCCTGTCCCTGCTGACCACCCCTCTCCTGATGGAGCCCAGGATCCCATTTGCCTTTCGAGCTGCCAGAGCGCACTGCTGGCTCATGTTCAGTCTCTCGTCCATCAGGACCCCCAGGTCCTTCTCTGCCGAGCTGCTCTCAAGGACCACTCCTCCCAGCCTGTACGGGTGCCTGGGGTTCTTCCGGCCCAAATGCAAAACCTTGCACTTTGCCGTGTTGAACCTCATTAGGTTCACCCGAGCCCAGCCCTCCAGCCTGTCGAGGTCCCTCTGAATGGCATCCCTTCCTTCCACCGTATCAACCGCACCACTCAGCTTGGTGTCGTCAGCAAACTTGCTGAGGGTGCACTCAATTCCCTCATCGATGTCATTAATAAAGATGTTAAAGAGCACCGGTCCCAAGACAGACCCTTGGGGGACACCACTTGTTACCGGCCTCCACCTGGACACAGAGCCATTGACCACCACCCTCTGTCTGCGGCCTTTCAACCAGTTTCTTACCCATCGGGTCGTCCACCCATCAAATCCACTTCCCTCCAATTTGGAGATGAGGATGTGGTGGGGGACCATGTCAAAGGCCTTGCTCAGGTCCAGGTAAATGACATCAGTCGCCTTCCCTTCGTCCACCAATGCCGTCACTCCATCATAGAAGGCCACAAGATTAGTTAGGCATGACCTTCCTTTGGTGAAGCCATGCTGGCTGTCTCGGATCACATGCTCATTCTTTATGTGATCGAGCATGTTGTCCAGGAGGATCCGTTCCATGATCTTCCCAGGCACGGAGGTGAGACTCACCGGCCTGTAGTTCCCCGGGTCCTCCCTGCTCCCCTTCTTGTATATGGGAGTGACGTGACCCTTCCTCCAGTCATCCGGGACCTCACCTGACAGCCACGACTTCTCAAATATGATGGAGAGCGGCTCGGCAACCACCTCAGCCAGCTCCTTCAGGACCCTGGGATGCACGCCATCCGGCCCCATAGACTTGAATTCATTCAGTCTAAGGAGGCACTCTCGGACTTGCTCTGCCCTTACAGTGGGGAGGGATTTACCTCCTTGGTCCCCACATAGAGGTTTGGGGATGCAGGGTTCAGGGACATGAAAAAGACTAGAATCCTGGCCACCAGTGAAGACCGAGGTGAAGAACTCATTCAGCACCTCAGCTTTCTCTTCATCTGTTGAAGCCAGTTCTCCTTTTAAATTTACCAAAGTAGGTACGCCCGTTTTGGCCTGTCTCTTCTGGCCAATGTACCTGTAGAAGGTTTTCTTATTGTTTTTCACGTCCCTGTTTAATGTAATCCTAGATTAAATGCTGCATGCTTACCTCAGTACTACCTGAGGAAATGAGAGCTAGATGAGGCATCAGAGGAAAAAAAAACAACAAACCTGTGTAATGGGAAGACAACCACCCATTTAGGAAAAAAGGAACTGAAAGAAATGCTAACGTGTCTCTGTCTCACAACCAAACTGCCATACATTAGCTACGTTTCAGCACCTGCCCACTATTGCTCATGGAAGCAAACATAAGGTAACACGATATTTTTGTATTCTAACACTGACCTTCGGGACAGTTAAATGGCATGATTCCACAGGCTAGGAACATCTCTGTGGGACAGTGGCTGTGGCCAAGCTGTTGTACTTTTTGAATGACAGTAACCTTATCTGTAGTCTGACTCATTAAATTTATTCAGCAAAAAAAAAAAAAAGTTAAACATTTTGTGAAGAAAAATATCATTGCTGGATCTTGAAAGGAAAGCAGTGTAAGAACTCTTGTGATAGGTCACCAGATGGAGCAGAGACTCTCAGAGCTAGGACAGTGCTGCATTGTCAACACAGTAACTGAAAGGGATCTCTAATGATAAATGCCTTGGCTGATGAGCTTGTTTTTCTCTCCTAAGATCAACGAGAGAACATGAGGCATTCTCCGTTAGCAGAAGTTACATGATCAAAATGCAGATTAAGATGTTAATCAGAAAATAGAACAATAAACGAAAACACAGCAGTTCCTTTCAGTCTTGTTGCCACTGCAACCTATAAGACTTTTTCCATCGATTTCAACAAGAGAAAAATCAGATAGTTATAAAGCTTGTGGCTTCTGTAGCCCTCTGCTTTGACTAACAAAGCTCCCCAAAGTGAAGCACTTCAGGGACTTCTCCAGAGCCTCCTTCTACAAAGGATACATGTTCATAGTTAAGGTACATTTTGATTAAAAAACACATTAAATGAAAGAGTTGAAAACAAACATGTCAGGGACCTTAAATTTTTTTGGCACTAGCGCATAAAGCTTTTTCACAGTTACCACAGAGGAGTTGCCTATATTAAATTATATCATCATCATCTTACATGTAGTCCTATATTAATAGAATAGAAAACTGAAAAGCCTTTATACTATTTGTTTTAATTATTTCTCAACAAATGACCTTATTAAAACAGCATTTAAGTACAACAGGTTCTTAGGGCCAAAAACAGGTCTCATTGATTTGAATGGAAACTAAAGATTCCTAAAGCTGTGAACTCAAATACCTTCTTAACTCCACGGTTTATGAAGCACTGCTTGTTTAGTGGGTTTCTCTCATGAGTGCTTCCACCAGTATGTAGACAGACTCCGCACATACACCACTCATAACAGAGACTGGGAGTTTACAGGGACTTGAGTGAACAGCAAAGAATAATTTCCACGTTCAGTGCCACCAAGTATGTGGATAAACCCCAAATCCTTCATTAGCTATAAAAATCAGACTCAGAATAACCCATGTAAAATTATGGCTATACTAGAAAGGGATGAAGCATGGCTGAATGTTCATAAATGAAACAGAGATGAAAATAAAAATTGCAGGTTTTCACATGACACATCCTAGATTTACAAAAGCTCCCTTGGAAATGACGCAAAATCATTACCCTTCAGCATTCGTTTAAATTAATGTAGTAACTTCTATAGCCGTATCCTTATATTTGTAAGTTACCATAAAATTCCTAAATTTCTCATTACTATAGGTATGAGTGTGAAAATTAATACTAATATCCCCTAACGTGTTTCAGACCTGATGTGATCATTTCTGTGGAGCCATTAAGTTTCATCACTCCCATAAATTCAGTCTCCATGCAATGAGTTCTTCATAAAAGGATATTTAATTGCCTGATAGACTATATTGGCTCCTCTGCATCAATAATAAAGTCAATAATCTGCATTTTTAAGCCTCTATAAATATCCACCAACACAATAGGCTGAAGCAGTCTTAAGTCCTTCAGGCCCACTGGATCTCTAAAATAAAAGGTTTGAGACTATTAAATACACATTTAACATGATAGAACGTTATGAGTTTATTGGAGGTCAATGCTATAAAACTTTGTCTCTAAAAATCCTTCTCAGAAAGTAATTTATGGCATAGAATACATTTATTAAAAGCCTCCGACTACAGATTTATATGATTTTATTTGAAGACTGAAACTAAACACACTTGGGGATCAGTCCTGCAAAACCTTTCCTTGAAGTTCAGAGCTTATTACCCTACATAATTCCTCTCAGATTCAACTGAAATACTCCCAAGAGTAAGTTTACCCCCAGTAAGTATCTGTAGTTCCATGCCCTTAAACTTGTTACTGCAGCGATTCCTCAGATTCACTACGTGACGTAACAAGTTATTGGATTAGGTGCACTTATCTGAGAAAGGAAATCATTTCCTTGGTAAGCAGCAAGATAAACTGTATGTACTTAGATGCACAGAGCTAATGGTGCTGTTACTACTTCCACAACTCTTTTGCTAACCAGCTTTTACTAACCAGCTACGTCAGTGGCAATCAATTAAAGAAACAAAAATGTCTTCAGATGAAAGAAGTTTTAAAAATCCTTTTAGGACACATCTCAAATAAAAATTAATAGTCCCTCCTACCCAATGCCCCCAAAAACCCTCCCTAAGCTTCAAGCCCAAATCAGCCACACAAGGCTATTTTAGATCGTTTGCAGTGCAATGCATATTTATGAATAAGCACTGCTTTTCGCCTGAAAACGTTTGTGAAACATCATCAAAAAATTATTCCCCTCTCCCTTCCTCCTTACTCACATAATTCTTGGAAGTATTTCCCCAAAGTCACTGCCTCTGTGCAGCTGGAATGGTGGGTTATCACCACATCAGAAAGAACAAGAGCTATTAATGAACTGCATAATACAGTTTTCATTTCTGTGCTTGGATAAACCGTGGGAGGGATAACATTTACATGAATTTCTGATGTAGCTTTCAGTGTACACTAAAGAAATAACGCATTCTCCCCAGCCTGGTATAAGAGAATGCTTACCTCACATGTTCATGCAGCACTTCTGATTCAGCTAATCTTACAAGCTGGCCAGCAGGTGCTGCCCACCTCCGAGCACAGAATGGTCCCACTTAGTCATGCCTGAAGGACAGGACCATCCAGAATTTCAGAAGCACCATCAACAAAAACTCATGGAGAAATGCCAATCTCCCTTCAGTTCCTAACTCAGCAAAGCTCTTTAAGAGTGAGACGCTGGAGAGAAGAAACGACTTAAATACAAATGCATCTCCCCATGTGAAGAGCAAAGGATTTACATACTGCAGGTGTGACTCGTTCTCAAACCAAATTCATCAGCTGCATGGGATTTGCTCAGTAATGAGGACCATCTACGCAGCTGTGCTCCTGTTTTAGGAGGTTAAGGACAGGGATTTTGGACACAACCTGAAGCATACACCAACATACAGGATTTCTTTTATTTCTGGTTTTCAATCCTACTACTGTGCTGTGGATAAAAATAAATGTCTGCCAAAGAAAAACAAGACAAAAATGCAATAGAAGACCAGACTCTATATTTTAGTAGCAAGAGTTTTACTACCAGAAGAAGCACAAAACCTTGCTCATTATTGACTCCCTACTGTATCTTTTGACATTCTACTTTTTTGTGTGCATGTTGCCAGCCACGAGACAACTAAATACACCCAGCCAAGTGAAGCTGAGCTGAGTCTTGGTTTGACCACAATACACTTCTGATAGCTTGGTCTCCTTACAAACGTTCTCAACTTCTGTAACAAATAGAGTTTCTCCTTCTAAATGAATACAAAGTTTCCCCACCAGTAACTTGCTGATAGTAAATAGGTGATTTTCCACCACTCACGCTGTGTACCTTAAAAGCAGACTTTTTCATGTGGACAAAAATCCGCAGATGAAGTACACTGACAGCCCTACCGAGTATAGCTGATTTATAATACTATATCTGAACTGTGCCAAGCTGCACCTCTGCAGAGCTGGGATAAATATTATCACTGAAAGAAGTGCAGTCATGCAGTCTACCCCATGCACAATGACTTTACCTCCCGGCCCTTCACTGAGTCTCTTCTACAATGAATTTTATTGAAGGCCCATCTAATCCGTGTCCCCCCAAAATCTCTACTCTTTCTATATTCATAGTTTGTCTTCTGCCTCCAAGCCGTTAGCAAAGCCCTGAGTGGATTCACAACAAAAAGTAACATATTACCATAAGCTAGGAAGGGATTTTTGAAGAATTGTGCTACCAGCTGATAAAGGATTTGGGAGACTGTAAATCTTGCATTATTTATGTAATACACTGTATATGAGAAGCTGGGCTAACACGGGTGTATGCCATTATGAAATTTTTGCTTTTAGGTAAATCCAACAACTAAGAAAAACTCGGCTATTAAGTTGCTCCAGCCACCAGCCATGGTCTGCTAAGAGCAGCAGAAGCACGAAGCCCACAGCAGAACTCTGTTATCTCTGAGTGAAAAAGAGAAACTAAAATCTTAATCCTGCGATTAAATTTCTGCAGAAAGAGCCTTGAATCTATGCAAACTTTCAGTGCCATTAATATTACAGCTTGGAGCAACTGGACAGATCAATACAATGCGAAAGGCGCTACACAACGGAGATGCCACAACAGAAGGACCAGCACAACAGATAGGCACTACAAAGGAAGGAAGTTTTTGCTTACCCATATTGGAAGATTCTAGGTTCGCAGGGGAAAGCTTCACCAAGGAGGGATCTTCAGAAAGAGACCCTTCCCCAGTGGCAGTCAGGCCTTAAATGAGGTCTAAGAGGTGCAGCCAGGCTCCACCCCTTCTGGTCAGAGCACAATTGCCTTCACCTGTGCTCCTGGGCTGACCGGCTCCTTTTCCCAGGTGCTTAATCAGTGGTTCAGGCTGTGAGTCAACAGCTCCCATACATAGTTGGACAAAAGGGACAGTGTGTGTATATATATATATATATATTTTTTTTTTTTCCAGAGGGAACACAGAGATGTTTGTCCTGTAGTGCGATCAGCCTATCCCTTCTGGAGGAAGGTTGCTCTCCTACAGGAATGGAAAATCGTATTTATCTACCTAAAGGGAGAAAAAAGCAAATACTTGATGGGAAGAGGACATGAACAGCCTTTTATATAGACAAGAAACAATTTCAAACAGAGGCATTCTTTAATCATTAGCTACAGGTGCAGTATACAAAAGGAAACATTTCTTACCAATTTATTATCCTTGATTCTGATCTAAAGCAACGCATGCTGGAAAATAAGTAGTAAAATAAAATGCAAGAATCTCCCCTGCCCTCAAACCTGGAAGTTAAAGAAGATAAATCTTTGGAAAACTGAAAATGGGAGCAGGTAGCAGCTTCTTTAATACGAGCCTGTTGAAATTCAAAGAAATTCATCTCAGAGAACAGAAATCCCCTTTAGGAAAAAAAGGATTTATGCCTGTACTAGTTAGGAGAAACTAAGAGCACCACTGAACAACAGAAGAGGAAAAAACAACTCAGAGCACCACAGGGGCTTCTGAAATTTCTGAACTTTCATGTATTTTTGGCGGCAGAAATTGTTTGTCTGTGAAAATAGGGCACAGCAAATAACACAGCACAACACCAATTGCTTGGCACTGTTTACGCACTCCCTGGGTAGAGTTCTCTCATATCCTTCTGGAGCCCTTTACTAATTTCATATACATGCTAAGCCACAAAGAAACCAAGGAAGAAATCCATATTTTTTTCTGCTGTTTTGTATGTTAGAAATATTGGAGTGTGGATTTTCTTTTTATGGTATTTACAGCATCTCGAAATTCCCTGAAAGCTAAGCCAGGCAAAGAAAAAAACAAACACAAGCTTTGATTCTCCTTTTTTACTTGCACTGATAAAACAAGAAGTGTAATTTCTTTGACTCAGACAAATTATTCCTTATTTACATTGGCATAGAATGAAGTTCTATAAACTGTGAAACTATGGAAGCGTACTACAATTCCACAAATCATCAGAATAATCTGTATTGACAAATATTTATAAAAGAACTCAACAGCCCGGGACAACCGTATCTTCAAAAACTGAGAAGAAATGCAGAACTTGGGACAGTGCTAAGTTTTGTTCCTTTTTTCATAGCTAGAATTCTCAAAGTCCAACAAAACTGTGCAACAACACCGATGGTGTAACAGGGACAGAGCTGGCCCCTTGCCCTTCCCTGCTCTGGACACAGCTGTATAGATACAGACACAGTATGCTTTGATGTAAATCACAATGCATACCAATTTAGTATCCAATAGTCTATTATCCAGAAGGTATAGTTTCATGGAAAGCAGAACTAGACTGGAAAAAGGTTCTCAACACAGCAGTTTTCTCAGGAAATGCCATTCACTAAACCCACAGTATTTTGCCCCAGGTTTCTCTCCCTGGGATTCACACATTTCTGATTGAATTCCTGACAGACTGTTGGAGAGCCCAGTTCTTTCACATGGTGTCACGCCTGGGAAAGAGCTAAACATGCACTCACACGTTCACTGCAATAGAGCTGACAGATTCGGGTTATCTGCGCCACAGTGCCAAACTTCACATCAGGGATTTGTCAAGAAGGCTGAGGACTTTTAGCCTTTTAGCCTTACAACAGAGCGAGGTCAACGCTGGATATTCACAGGTAGGTAAATTATTAAAAAACATTTATTTTATATCTGCTGAGAGCTTAGAAATAAACCTGCATAACACATTTTTATGTTACGGTGCACATGTGCTAAGTTATTTATACAAGAAAATCCTGAAGACACAGCAAACTGAGAGAAACTGAGACTTCTCACAAACTGTAAAATCTGCAAATAACAAAAACCTATTTTAAGACCAGCAATAAGGTGAGGAATTCTTTCTTTCCGCACACATTCAGTTCAGATGATTCAGGGCCTGAGCCTCAGCAGCACCTAGAAAACCTAGAAAAACATAGCTGTGGCCAAAGCTTTGAAGTTTAGACTTAAAGACACAAGCCTGGATGTCCCACCCTAAAAAGTGCCCTGCTACAAGTGCAGCAAAGCCCAGAGATTGTGAAAGCTGAGTGCCAATGATGTATCGGAAGAGTCTTATAGATGCATCACATTACAATAGGTAAATCAAGTATGACCTAAGCCATATTACTGGATATTCAAAAACTCTTACTTGTGTATAATTTGGAAGTGGGGTGAGCAGCCTGATTGCTGCAGCTCTGTTTTCCCCTGGAGAACCTGCTCCAGTGCCTGATTTAATGGTTACCAACCCTGATCACAGCAGGGTGCTTGGAACCAGATCTCTGAGGTCTCTTTTATCTCATCAAGCCATTCTGTCCTTTTTTGTGAGTATATTCACCTGTATTACATAAACGATAATCCTTTTTAAACAACAGGAAGCAATTACAGAGAAAGAAAATTGAACCCCATCAAGCTGTCCACGCTGAGAACTTCAGTGACCTTCTAAAAATGCTCACTGATTTTATTGGAAAGTTTTTGAATAAATCATCCCTAGCACAGAGCTGTAAGCTCAGCTGCGCCACCAGCAGCCACAAATGCCTTCTCCTAGCAGGAGGTGGCACTGACACTGCAGCACCTGCCCAGTGTTCACTGGGTGCATTAACACCTGTGAAGCATTCCCAGAGTTCAGCCACACACATTTTACTCTAAGGTTTGCAGATAACATCCAGTATAAAATATCCTGTTTCAAGAGTGAGTGTAGTTGTCTTTCTGTAATCGTGGCCTTTTCGTTGACGGTACTTAGCATCACGATATTGCCTTCATCTTAATTTGATACAGTTGGAGCATTGGGCACTTTTGTCAACTACTCAACTTCTTGCAAAATTTGGGGGTTTACAAGTAGTGTCTTCCTCTGTATTGTTTGTACTTCTTGGTATATTCTGTTCTTCTAACTCCATTTGCTTCTCTATTGGGAAACCTTTGGGACTACAAGTAACTGAAGGTATTATCTTTTGTAAGAGCACACCTTAGTCGCTGATGGGGGGAAAACATATCCTGTCTAGAGACTAACTACATTTCTTTTTTCCTGTTTTCTTAGAGCTAAATTCTAAAATAAAGCTTTTTAAAATGTCATTTCTACTACAGGCTGGAAATACGATTGTACCTGTTCCAAATTGTGAAGTGTTCTCACACAAGAAGAAACCCAAAAAAATAATCTTTACTAAACCCATTTTTAGATAATAACTACTCAAATGAAAACTTCCAGCATTTAAATTATACAGACAGCTGTCAGGGTGCAGCTTCCAGATTACATTGTTAGCGCTGTACATCAGGTCTCATTTTATGCACAGCTACATCACTGTGCTCTTACTGCATCAGCACAGAAACATGGGACCCTACAGCTTTATAAGATAAATTGTTAAAAACAAATGCTAATTTTGCTTTCTGTTCTCCGTAGCCATGACAAAGATTTAAATACATTATTTTGTGCACGAAAAGGCGGGATAGTAGTTCTTTTCATTCTCTTTGACCAAATACTGCAGGAATCCAACAACAGCAACAAATTCATTGAAATCCTCCTTCTCATCATCATTTTCTAGTAGGTGTCACTGATTTGGCCCAGCACTCAAGCTCCTTGATTTTCCATGTGAGCTGACATACCAGATGGCCCCGGATTTATCCTGTGCTTTAGATCTGCCCTTGCCCGAAGCCATCTCTACTGCTCATCCTTTGTGCTTACTCTCTGTAAACAAACAAGCAGTGACTCTGAAGAAAGCAAATTTCCAGTATGATTCTTGTGAATGCATGCCAAGTCATACATACAGCAGTGCTTGACTTCCACACATACATATCAGTATATGATCAGTGCTACCTACTGTGACATGAAAACGTGTTGCTTTAAATGCATAGCGCAGACGAAAAGCATTGCTGTGTTTTGCAGAAGGCACCTTGTCCACACAGCTCCTTATGGGAACAAAAATTAGACCTCTGCCATTTGACTTTACAATATTTGCTAACGATGGCTACTCCCTACAACAAACAGTGCTAGAAGGCAGTGAAGCTTTGCCTGTGGGAAAGCATGTTTGGGGAGAAAGATATAGGAGTAACCCCAGTCATTTTGCAGCCTACGTGTGCTCCTCTGCGTGCCTTCCACCCACAATTCCACCCGCTCCAGTGCTGCTCTGAGAGGTTGACTGTTTCTTGCCTTTCTTCCTCTCCTTGTTTCACCCTCAGACTTTCTTATATCCAGCCCATTTTGCAAGGATGCTCGAGCGGTGCATTGTAATGACAAAGGTACAGTTTGAAACTACTTGTAACAGTTGTTAGCGGCTCACAGACTGAGAAAAGAGCCTTAGAGAAATCGCCAGTTTGAAATACTGTTTATAATGTCCTGTCAGCTGCTATGATAATTCCTGGGCTTGTAAACATATCTTTTCCTAGCAAACCCTTGTGAATCATTTGAGAAGCAGAGTTCTACATCTCATTAGCAAATTCCTATTTATGCAATGAACATTTTGAAATAAAGATTGATAGTTCTTGACAGACAAGGATGAAGATCTGCTAGATTGGTATGACACTAAGTATTCAAAAGTTACTCTAAAACATTAATAATTCAACTTCCACTTCAGCATGGTAAGAACCTGACAGAAAATATTAAGATGTGTTTGCTCCTGAACTTTGCCAAATCACTTAATTTCAGAAACTGCGATGAAAATTTTACGCAAACTCCATATCTCTAATCTCTACTTGTATCACACATTAGTGGATATAATTGATTTGGTCTTAGCACTGCACATTTGACTTTGTGTTACAGGTTGTTCTGAGCGAGCTATGAGCATCCACATGTAGAATGCACAGGTAGAAAGCTACTTGTTCTTTAAAATGCTGTCTTGAGCTGGCTTTTAATGAGATAATTCTCTCTCTTTACTATAATGTTTTCTTGGAACATCTGAGGCATGCATATGTACTAGTTCCAGTTTTTCACAGAGTTAACATTCCTTTCCCACTGAATGTTACTTAGAAACGTTCATTTATTTCCTCGCATGATGAAGATACAGAACCCAGCCAGCCTTTCTCTTATAATATAGGTTAATGTGAGGAAGAAATGGTTGGCTGAAGCAAAACATGCCAAACAAGCCCTCATGCTTTGTTTTGGCTTGAAGCCAGTGCAAAAACAAACTAAGGATGAAATTTCTCTCTTCAGACAGGACAATACTAGAGGCAAAACTGGATACAACAGCAGAGGTTCCTCTCAAAAGCACCTCTCTTGCAATATTCACCGTCAAGGTAAAAAAGATGTTACAGTAGAAGGGTTGGGGGAAATGATACAGGGACTGATTTGAGAGGTATAATTTGTACCTCAGCACAAACTTGAGAAGTACTCTGAATATGGCTACACACCAGTGGATGGGGCTGCCATTCATAGCCAGTTTTACTCGCTTCCTAAGAAGAAAGCTAATTATTCTCCTAGTCATGGAACCTCTCCTGCGTTGCTGCAAGTACTGTCTTTTGTAGGACAACCAAAGCCATTAGCAAGATCAGCTATAATTCTGCTGTATTCCTACCTAGGATTTAAAAAGCAAAAAAATTAAATAAAGACTTAAAGAAATGTATGTCATGCATAGAAAATCATAAAGGAAATATAAAACCTATGCAACAGAAGGATGAGCTGACAAACCTTAGAAATCAAAACCAGCTATGAATAAAGTTTTCAGAGCAAGGAAATGAAACCAATAAAGTCTCCTCCAGGTGTATAAAGTGGAACAAAGCTGACAAGAAAAGACATTAGACCATGGCAGTATATTAGAAGAAACTTAATAAAGAAGGAAGATAATATAGCCCCAAAATTAAATGAGGTCCCTGTAGTGTTTGCAAGAGGAACTAGAATTGGAAAGCAAGCAATAAACAGCACACTTGAATTTTTCAGAAAGTATTATGCCTAAAGGCCATCAGGTTAATGTTCAGATTTTATGAAAAAATGTGCATACACCAGAGGGTTGGAGCACACATCAGAACTCTTCACACTGACTGAAGTCTGTTTGGAGTGGGGGGGGACTCTCTCTGACTTAAAACTTATTCAAACACTCCATGGCAAGATGAGATGCAAGGAAGTATAAACTGTTTCCTAATTTAATTTATGTTCTCATCATTCTCTTTGGCAAGAAAAATCCTGTGGTTTTAGAAAGTTTTGCTACACGAAGATGTTTTTCATGAGGCTTTCCCCTCTGTGACTGCAGGGATGCTGCAGGGCCCAGAGGAGCCAGACAGGTCAGCTGGAAGGAGGATTCTTTTCTCATGCAAAGGTTAATGAGAGGCACCATACCGCAAAATAGTTAGAGTCCCACAATTTTCAGGGTTTTATCTGTAAAGGGAATGCTACCTGAATATTTCTGCCTGGATTCAATAGGCAGTCCTATTTCCTTCTATCTTACTCTTCCTAAAATTACTAAGCATACACTGCATATTGTGGAATAAATCAGAGATCCACTGTCCCTGAAATCAGAGGATGCTTTCCATTGACAACTGCGAGCTTTAGATTATGGCCCCTTAAGAAGGCATTATCTATTTCAAATGACCTCTTATTATGCAGCCGAAAGCAGTTTGAGATAAGACATTTTTGGAGCTGATAAAAAGCCTCCAGAGCGGTGGTTCTTAAAATTAGAGTTGCAGCCTCAGGGTGGGGTGGGAAGAGGTTTTCTGCAGGGTCACAACATACCCTACAAACTTAAGATCTCATTGTAAAGGAAATTAGTTCTAGCTCTTCTGGCAACAAAGATAACCTTCAGAATGTAAATATCTGAAGCAGTTTGGTTTATTGAATATACAATAGCAGGGAATACCCAGTTTGTGATCCTTTCTTACAAAAGGGGTGAATTTATTCTTTTCTGATTCAATAAATACAAAAAAATAAATTTTTGATTGCTGAACATAGGTGCTGTACAGTCAATGAGGATGTAGGGGTAAACCATAGCAGCTGGATTTCTATTGTTGAAACAGCACCAAAGTTTCTGCTACAACTCAGAATGCAGATAAACCATGAATAGTTATAGGGAGGGGACAGCTTGAACTTTGAGCTGCTTAAAGGTTAGAGACAGTTTCAAATACCCTGGTTGATAAGAAAAAATTTTTTAAAAAAATTAGAAACTGCCACTATTTTTAAAAAAGTTGTAATGCAGAGAGCACTGAAATAATCATGGAATATACTCATAGGAAAGGAAGTGAAAACTGAAAGGCAAAAAAACCCCAACAACTCAGATAACATACTCCTTCACCAAAATCAGGCATGTATTCATCCATGAATACCCCAATACCAAGGACAACATTTCACTGCTAGTAGAAATTCTTTACAATAACCAGCAATGCACTTCAGAGGCTGAACTGCATAAGCACTTACCAGTATATATGGCTAAAACTGAAGGGCTGTAATTTCAATCAGAAGCTCAAAGGGTACACATAAGTTGCTTCAAAAGTAATGCTTCCTATTGTAGTGCCCATGGAAACTACAATAGATACAAAGAGCACAATAACACTATTTGGTAGAGCAAATTCTCAGCCACAAAGCACAAAGCTGTCATACAGGGGAAAGAAAAAATATACATGAAGGAACAAGCAGACTTGATCAGTGCCCAAAACACTGAACAACATGCTCTGATTCCAGTTATTGACATCAGATGAGCATTTGGTCCAGTACCAGGAAACTGAGCTGCTGCAGTAAAACAAATAAAAGAATTTAGGGGAACACTAGCATGGCTTCAAAGAAACATGAGAAAGAATAAATAGTAATTGAGAAAAGGAAAAGGGAACAAACCTGAAAACAACTGGTCTTTCCCTGCTTTGTAGATTTTCCAAGAATAAACCTATTTAAGGAATAAAATTATTGCAAATCTGTCCCCCTGGTTACTGTAGTGATAATGAAAGCCATTAAAATGAATATTTGATAAATGAATAAATGAATAAAAATGAAGGGAATAAATGAATGGTAAATGAATATAAATACTAAAATGGTGAAAATTAAATGAATAATTCCCTTAAATGAATAAATCCACTGTGCTTCAGTTTGTTAGGGCTCTGTACAGATTAAATTCCTCTTCAATGGCATCTTGAAAGGAAGTCACATTGTGCCACGAGTATATATGTGTATATATACACATATATATGTATGTATGCACTGGGGGTTGCCAGCATAATGGAAAGTAAACAACTTTGTGTGTTGTTGCTCAGTTTCTTCCACACATGCTAAAAACAAGAACTATTTCACTGACTTCAGAGTTAGTGTGGCTAGCGGCTGTTGCAGAAGCAGCAGTATCTCAGTTTCTACCTGAACTGTTTAATTCTCTTATGGATGTGCATTCCCTTTACTATTATTTATTAAACATTGCTATTTTCAGACAGCACACAGTCTAGAAATCAAAACAAAAGAGTTGAAGAGAAGATAGAAAGGTTGTTGCATGTACCAGCAGCTCTAAGCGTAAAGAGGAAAAACTAATCGAGTGGGCAATTATTCAATGTACAAGGGAAGAAATACTTCAAACTGGAGGTCAGAGCTATACAGATTACCCACAGGAGAGAAAGAATTGGCATACAGGGCTGGATGAGTTGTCGGAAGACAGAATTATATGACCAAGGGAAATACTTTTCAGAAATGAACATTATCAAACTAAAAAAGAAAACTGACTGAGAAAATCAGCCTCTGCAAGACTCAATCTGCAGTCGTTACCTAACCCAAGTCCCAGTCATTTTGATTGGAACTGTCACCAGAAACATACACTCCACCTCCTTTCATTCCATTACCACCAGTGCCTGTGTGCAGCTGTTTCCTTATTTCCTTAAGTATTACCTTCACATATTTCCAGTGCAACTTCCTGCTAAGAGCTGAAAGTACAAGTCTGGCCACAAATGCTGCAGGATTTTCTGAGAGAAGCTTGTCTGCTGTTACTTAGGGAGAAAAAAGGATGGGAGCTTTTACCATGTTTAGCTGCAGAAAAAGAAGCTGTCCTTCTGCTGTACAATATGTTCTCTTTCTTCTGCTGTTACATTTTGAGTGCCCTGCAGTAGCCCAGGTCTCAGTTACTGAGCAGCCTAACTGTCAGTGCAAACACAGCTCCACAGCATAACTAGTAAATACCCCCCGAAATTCCTTAATAGGCAAAATACAGAATTCCTTCAATTCCTTTGACTTAAGCACCACTTTTAGTCTATTAGCAATCCAACACTCTCTCTCTCACTCTGTAAACCAAACTTAATCTGAATTCTGCTCCTGAGTCATTGAAGTCTCAAAATAACGCCACATACCTTGAAGCCTGAAAGAATGTACAAAAATCAGTCCTATTTTGAACTACTGCTGCATATCTTACTTCAATTCTCCTCTCATCCTTTGGAGAAGATGCAGTAAACATCCTGGATGCCTGGAAAAGAGCCAAACCCCTCATGTGCTTCTAATATAACTGCACCTTGCTTTCCGATTAGCTCTGCACAGCTGCTGTTTGGGCACTAATGTCATTGATTCTTAAGCAGGCCTCGTTGGGAAATTAAGCTTGTCTTTTTGGTAACTACTAGGTTAAAACTGAAAGCCTAAGTCAACAAAAAGACTAATGAAGTTGCAGTAATTTGAAATAGAGCTTCTTCTTTCAGAAAGGTTTTTTTTTTTGTTTGTTTGTTTTTCTTTTGCATTACTCTTTCTTTAGCAGATCTTAAACTTTGTCACCCAACAGAAGCATTTTATTTGTCAGTTGGTAATACCCACTTATTTGATTTCTTCTGTAAGTTCTGTACCCTCATCCTGAAAAGAATGATTATAACATCTACATTTTTACATCATAATGAAAACAAGTTCAACTAAAAAAAATCTCCATAAAAATGACTGATCATCGTAAGATGGGCTCTTATTCCCCACTGAACACAGAAAGAGCCACGACCTGCATCACAGTATCTCCTAGACTTGATATTTAAGATGAAATTTCTAGATTAAAATAAGCAGACACCAGTAGTAGGCAATACAACAGACACCAATGAAGCTAGAACAAGTAGGCCACCCACAATCCATCAAGATTGGCAGGCCTTGCCATTTCCTTATTCTGAAATTAGGACCTAGTCAGTAAATATTAGGCATTCAGCAATCTGCTTCTCCTTCCCTCTACTTACCTATCTATTGTCTTAATGAATTTCCAGAGCTGAAATTACACTGCAAGAATGCCTGTTAGCGTAATATCACAGAATCACACAGAATCACAGAATCACCCGGGTTGGAAGGGACCTCAAGGATCATGTAGTTCCAACCCCCCCGCCTAGCAGGGCCACCAAACACACACATTCAGATCAGGTTGCCCAGGACCCCGTCCAACCTGGCCTTAAACACATCCAAGGACGGGGCATCCACAACCTCCCTGGGCAGCCCGTTCCAGGGCCTAACCACTCTCCTTGTAAAGAACTTCCCCCTAACATCCAACCTAAATCTTCCCTCCTTCAACTTGGATCCATTTCCCCTAGTCCTGCTGTTGTCAGCCCTTTTGAAGAGTTTACTCCCCTCGTGGGTGTAGGTTCTATATCCTCAGTTTCATTTGGCTGGCTAATTTGCTTTTGAATCAACAGCTGAGAAAGGCATTTTAATATTTTTAGTTGTCTGAACAACACCAGAAAACTTTGTTGTTGCTGTTGTTATCTTTGTTACGATTCTATCCTCTGCCATTCCCCAAAACCTGTTGATATCCCTCAAACATTCAACTGGGTAAGTTAAAACAAGATTGATTAGCAAGAAACACTGGAATACAAAGCACTCTGTGATCTTATTTACTCATTCAATGCCAAAAAGCCATTTTATGCTCCTCATTCCCCTTTATAGCTATTGACTGAAATGTTGCATCAGTACCAATTACAGGGATTTGCAATGGTAAGAATGGTGGAGAAGCGGGGAATGAGATTTCATGATCACATCAAAGCCATAAATATTGTCATTCTTGCTGTTCTAATGTCCCTTAAGCTTTATTTAATGGTTAACTGATTGCTAAGAAATCTTACAGATTTATTTAATTTTTAAGCATGGGACCTTGTTAGTTTTTTGCAAGGGCTTTCTTTTTAACAACAAAGTTATGTATTGTGTGGCATGAATCATAAAGCAGTTGTCATGGAGATACTGTTAATGCAGGAGACTATATGCTATGTGCTCTGAAAGCCATGAAGCATATCTGTTTGCAAGTACTTTTTCTGAAAGCCTGGCAACTGGTGGTTAGGATAGTACCTGGGTAGTTCACTGGACCATGCTTGAGTACAGCAATGATATACCCAGATAGCTCTCACTTTACCCCTGCAGAGACAGAACTGGATTTTTTGTGGTATTCTGAGATAGAAAAGAACAAATTGAAATATAACGAATAGCTCTGATGCTTATGGCTTATCAAAGAAATGTAGAAACTACAAAGAACTGAAATAGGTAATATTAAAAGCTAGAGACCAATGATTTTTTGTTGTTCCTTTGATAGATCAGTATTAATTCATTTATTAAAAAAAAAAAGACATACAAAAGAGATCTTAATGAACCAGTGCTTGCAATCTGGTGCCTCAAGATTTGCTTACCTCTGTAAGATTTTGGTAAATACGTTACAGAACTGTTTCCCTCTGTTTGCACAGCTGTGAAATGGGGACATTTATGCCTAATTATCTTTATAAACTGCTTTAGAGGTCTAAAATTGAGAACGCCAGTTAGATGCTAGAAGAAATACCTTCATCCCAAACATTTTTCCAAAGCTACTATTTGCCCATTGTTCTTAATAGCTGCACTTTACTTGTATATACAGTTATATTAGTCTTAAGTAACTGGTATTCTTGGAGCCTAATATTCTACCCCTAGCAGTCACTTTGATCATGCTTTGCATGCATGCTACCAAACAGAACCAGACGATAGCTAGACTTGTTTTGTAAACAGCATTTGACCAATCTGTAAAAGTGGTTTTGAAATAAGTTTTACATTATTACAGAATCTCCTAACAGCAAAATATCATTACTTTTGTCTTTTCTAGTAGCACCTCTAAGAGATACTAGCTTTTCTGCCAAAGAAAACGTGAAGACAGAGCCTTACTGGAAATTGCTAAGCAGGTCTTGCATTAAGCATCAAGTTCACTATTTCATATTTTCATAAATATGCAGAAAATCATGATGCCTTGCAAAATGAAGCTTAAGAGACCAGTTCATGAAAAAATTATATGCTCCATTTACTCTGGCCTCCTATGTACTTTATTTTTTATTAACTCACTTATCCTTTATATTAGAGAGATGGTCTCCTGCATATGTGACCCAGAAGGGTGGGCAGCAGAATGGGGAGGGCGTAGCCATAAGCGGACACTACATTTCCAGTGCAGAAAATGCATTCAGAAATTCACCCCACATTAGAAAAGAAATGAACCACACAGGGTTCTGTTTCTGTTTTGAATGGCCTTTTTTAGTCTAGATAATTGAACAAAACTGAAAAGGAAGCGGGGGCAGGGACACAATCTTTTGTGATGGCTTTTGTGGACTGCGACATGATCTACACACCCCAACCCATTTGTTTTATTGCACAATAGATTATGTACTTTCCCAGCATTTTCCCTTACTTTAGTGCAACTACTCCATGATTTTTGCTCCACTTTTCCTCCTGAGGACAACTTCTGTCAAAATTTTACAGGCAACTAATTATGACCTCATTGCTTTGATGGGTTACAATCACCAGGAAAAAAAAAAAATCTGCAAGAAAATACCCGTGGATGCGGTCAAACAAGGAAGAGTTGTCTATCTGGCATAGACTGCATTTTCTTTGCCTCATGACCACTGCATAGCATAGCTGATTTCTTTTCCCCGCAGTGCTGTCATGTTATGTTCTGTGGTTTCGTCATGAACTTGAATGGAAGTGAGAACTCAACATATTATTACAGCTTCTCACGCAAATCTACAGATAAAGGTCTCACACATCAGCTGAAATATTCTACTCTTTGAAGTGTCCTTACGGAAAAGTCAACAAATACTGTGACAAAGTAGATATTTTATCTCTTAACTGTTCACGCTACAAAGCGTTACTTGGAAGTCATTGATCTTTCTGTATCATTTACAGCAAGATGATTAATTCTCACAAAAAACCCGATGATGTCATATTATCCATGTTTAGGTGTGCTCTTGAGGGTATTATTCTATTTCTGCTCTGAAGTGAGTCAGGTCTTAAATTAGAGAGCAGGACACACGTTACGATGTTTGAGTTTTATCTTAACCATGGGATGTGGATTATTTTCATAGTCTTAAATGAAGTTTAACGTCTCTGGTTTCAGACTGCTGTTTGCCAATTTCAGACATAAAGACTCCAAAGGTCACAGCAAGTAAGAAGGAGGATTTAGTAAGTCTCAGTCCTTCTCTATTCTGTACTCTGCTTCTCATGATGGCCAACAGATTATGGATCAAATTGATCAAGAAGCTTGGGAGGAACCTTGGGAGGAGCTCTATAAAATGTAGGGAGATTAAATGTGATCACAGAACAGCAAAGCACATCTTTACCATCCAATATCATACTACAGTTTATTACTCCAATACAATCTTTGCATCATTCATTCTGTTAGAACATGGCTTATGATTTCATTGCAGAGCAATAAGAGAAATATTGTTCTTTAGGTGTTAGAACAAAAGCTGGACAAAATCAGATGCAAAGATATCGAATATGCTATTACTACAGTTTTAAGCACTGGGCTGTTGCACACCTTACTTGCAGCAGCAGAAAGAATTACACTAATTTTAACAAATTTCATTATATTGGTAACACTTCATGCAGATGAAGATGCAGTGCTCTGGAAAAAGCAGTTAAAAACAAAGTAAAGTATTAGGCAAAGTTTACCACTGAGGATGAGTCCTTGTCTAAGTCCTGTACGGTGCAGTTGGCTCCCCATCTGTCACAAAGGATATGCACAGAACCGGAAAGGCATTAAAGTCATTCCTACCACGTGACAGCGAGGAGAGAATCATGGTAGTTGTTTCTATTGTGGAGCAGAAAATGGGAATGTGTGAGTCTGTAGAGACATTAAAGTAATCATTAATCCTTTTCTACTTGTCAATCAAAAGTGTTGTACTCAAGGGGTAAGAATATGTTTGACTGAAAACAAGCTTTTAGTAAAATAGATTTGGCAGATGCATATTTGCAGATGCTCATGAAGGATGAATCATGACATTTTCTGACAACAAACACACCAAAATGTCTGTTTTGCTACTCTGCTTCCCTTTGGGTATTGCATCAGCTACATATATTGTATATGTGTGTGTTTGTGTATAAATCAATCAAGTTTTAATGAAGAAAATTATTTGCTGTCTATGCTAAGACACAACACTACCACAACAGTCACAAGAAAAACAGTGAAGTGAAAAACATCTAAAACACTTGAATAGATTATTCAGCAAGGCGGTCAATACAACAGCACAGAGAAATTATCTATTATCGTTAGATTTTCATAGAAGACTTCAGGATGCCTTTGAAGCTGAACGGTGATACAGTGCAAGGTCCTGCAGGCGTTCATCAAGCCTGACCTAGTGCAAAAGCACACCATCAAATCAGCAGTAGTGAGAATCACACAGACCTTCCAAACACAGAGGCCACTAATACAAGAAAGTTACAAATAAACGTGACATCAAAGGATTCAGTCTGTGGCACTGAGCTTTAGAATTCCTTTGTACGTTCTTAATGATTTTCCTTAAAACTAAATTTAGAAGTAGCAATTAGTCCTTTAAAATGGATTTTGAAGCAAGTAACAGTAATTAATCATAGTAAATTTTTATTAACATCCATTCTGCTTGAGCACATTAGTTACATTTGAGCAAACAATATCTCCCAGATAGTATTCAGCCTTGTCATGAAGAAACCAACAAAGGCTATTTGTCTTGACTCTGTCCTTCAACGGTTGATTATGTTTTTGAAGACATTTTACCTTAATTTTAATTTTCTAATGTTCATTTTCCAGAGGATATTGCCATCACATTCACTTTCCCCTCAACTAGTAGGAAAGATTAGGGATAATTACTACAATCAATAGGAAGCATACTTGGAATAATGTTAATGCCTTGGGTTGGAGAGTGGGTATTATGGCAGATTATGCTGGCAGGCCATCATTCATTGTTTTTATTTCCAACAGTCTGGGCGATCATTGTTTTTGCAGATGTAATCAAGCTGCAGTGCAGGATCCTGATCCTGGCTAAGGATGTTTATTTGTTATTAAGTGTAATATATTGAAAGCTGTAGCAGTGCTGATGGGTCAGACCAGATGCCTTCCATCATGAGTTACCGAGATGCATTTCTTCAGAAAAGCTCATAGATGAAATGTTTTCAGCTGGCTGAGATTAATAAAGATAGCTCCCTTGTCATCTCAAGGAATGGAGCCAATAATGAGTAACAGAAATAATATCATAAATCATTCTTTATAAGTTTGAACTGCCTACTATTCACTAAAATGCCTTTCATGGTGAATTTGCATGCTCTTACTTGTTGAATGACAATAAGAAAGCAAGAAAGGTCACTGGGGACACAATAAGGTAAAATATTGCTATGTACTACTGCACTGGACAGCTGGGATTGATTTATAGTGCCCAGCAATCTCTTCTATAAGTTCAAGAGGTGTGGACAGTATGAAAGTCTAATCATATAGAGAATCAATATGAATTCCTGGGATTCCAGTTGTCAGCTTAAAAAACCTATATAGTCCTAAAATAAACCCACATACATATGTGCATTATTACTGCTTCTTATATTAATATGTAGAGGTAGGTTTTGCTCACAAGATGGCAGTGTTGGTTACTGCACACCAATTCACTGTGCCTTCCTCCAGCAAAAGTTCTCTATATTGCTACCCAGGGTGGAATTCCCTGAAGGATTGCATCTCTGCACCTGCTTACCTGCTTTTACTATCCACAAGGTAGATCTGACCCATCACATTACTTGTAAGCTGCCATAAACCTTTACAATGTGGTACACAACACTTGCCGAAATCTGCGAATATCCAAATTTCCAAACAAGGTGAATTCCTATTTTCCATCTTACATTAAATTCCACGTCAACAGAAAACATTTTTCTTCATCCTTATTGTAATGCTATAACGTGATGGAAAGTACAGCAAAGAGTGGCAAAGTCTTTTACTGCAGCAAACGAGAACAACCCCAAACACAGCAGTCATAGAGACAGAAATGAAACGAAGGAGCTGCTTACCTGTGGAAGACCTCAGATATGCAGGGATTCCCAGTGAGGTACCCCCACCTCCACTGCCTTAAATGAGGGCTGGGAAGGGGTGCATCCTGGCTCCACCCCTTCCAGTCACTCCGGTACATTGCATGCACCTGAGCTCCCTGGGTTGGCCCTGCCTTCCCACCAGGTGCTCCATCACTGCTTCAGGCTGTGACTCAGCATTTCCACTACACTTACAGATGGCTGTTGCCCTGTGGTGAGCAGGGATGATCTCAAAACTGGTTGAACTCTGTAGAATTTCCCTTAATAGCCAGAAGTTCTATATGATTAACACAAGAGATTATCAGTGGCCACATGCAATGCAGACGTGCTCAAGTAGTTTTCAAAGTCCTATACAAGCAATATTCAGATCCAAAATGACTTTTATTCTGAACCCAAGAGCTTACAGCCTCCTTTTACAGACTCACAACAGATGAGAACTGAAGCATTTTCTGTCCAACATCAGCAATGCTTTTTTACCTACCAATAGAGTCATGATATTCAGTCTAAGAAGACATCTAACCAGCTCTTCTTCAGAGGCCAAAAGTTCATCATTGCCACTGAATGCCATGTTTTGGAGAATTTCTCAAAATGAAGAAATGTCTAGACTTGAATATTCAAGTCCAGAATAAGAAATGAGGATTTTTTTTATATAGATTGACAACTAAGAGAAAATAAAATATTGGGAAAAGGGGAAATACACAGTTTTTAGTAGTGAGTGGTGCCTAAGTGAAGTGCAAAGCAGTAACAGAATGAAATGGCATGCCAGAAGCAGGCAGAGATACAAACTTGAGCTGCCAAGCCAAGATAACGGAGCTGCTGGCTGAAGGTGTTGCTCTGACCGGCTACAGCCAGCAGAGCATTCAGAAACACCCAATACAAACTGAGGAAAACTGACAGATCCCCATAATGTAAAAAATGGGCTGCAAGAACAATGTTCCCTTCAAGACGAGCATTAAAGATTCTTTTATTTACCTGCTGCAAAACAGAAAAATGCTTACTTGTGCATTCCCACTGATCTCTCTCCAATAATGAAAGTGATTTTTAAGTAAATTAGATTTGCAGTGTTTACTCTTGAGCACCACTTGCAAGATGAAACTTTTCTTTAAGAGCTGCTGTGTATCCAACGAAATAACATTTGCTCTGGACACTAACAAAAACAGTTAACATCGCAGGGATAGTAAGGCTTCCACTTGAGAACCAACAGCAAGAAAATACAAAGTCAATACAAATAATTGGCACCATAACAGAACACAGATCTGGTGCTGTACTATGCTAGAAAAGCCTAACCTCTCCTGAAGAACTTGCTACCATCTTGGTTTTATTGTTGTTCTTTCCCACTCCCCTGTCACTTCATTTCCTTCCTTGCACAGTCCATACCTACATCACAGCCTAAGTTCCTGCTGACATCAGTGAAGAGTCCTAAGCCTCTGCACTGGAGATCTGCAGAGTGCACTGGTGGGGGAAACCTGCCCTTGGCTGCGGCATGCATGACTCACTGCAACTGATATTTCAGATGCCCCAGATTATGACCTACTTTGCTGTATATTTCTCAGAGTGAGTGAATAAGGCATTTCAGAGGCTGATACAAAATTACAAAAACAGCATTTTGTGTTGTAGTGAGGAAGTAATGTTTTCTTAAACATTAGATCAATTTTACAATTCCTCTATCAATGATGAAAATTCCCTAGGGTCACTGTTGAAAGTCTACTGAAGATCTGAATTGATTTTCATAGGCTATAAATCAGACCCTTAGTCTTCAACTGAAATTTGAGACGCCTGTTTCCACACACAGGGGTTCATCTAACTGATGAAAGACCAAGTAGGCCTCCATAAATTGCTTTATCGTTTGGCAAAATTACAGGAATTGTGGGTAATCCTTTCATTACTGGCACCAGAAGTACTGCTCTCAGCCTGTTCTGCAACCTCAGTGAGGAACAGCCCTTATAGATGGACAATCCTTTAAGCAAGTCTCTAAGTGCTTTGCTGATATACCATAGGTCCACTGAAGTCACTGGTAGCCTTTCATTGACTTTTATGGGCTTTTCATCACATTTTGTGTGATCCAATTTTCCACATATAAAATATGTTTCTTTTTCTCCCAGCCTCCAGATCTTTTACATGCAGGTCCCGTGAACAGGACAGTCATTCCCTACCTGCAGAGGGGAAATAAGTCCTCCCATGGCATTGTGTCCAGGTCAAATGGGCCTTAATTTATGGAAGCTCAGGGAGCTGTGCCATTCAGTGGCCATGCTAAAAGACCAAAATGGTTCCTCTTAACGCTTGGAATTCAACATGAGTAACAGGGATTACTGACAGTGACATACAGGGCCAGCTGTTTTTTACCATTACTGGAATTTCTCTGATCATATATATGTGTGTGGACTTATCCATTTATTTTGGACTGAACCTGCCACTTAATTATCAAGTCTTGAAAGAGCTGGGACTCAGAATTTGCAGAAACTTAAAAAAAAAAAAAAAGAAAAAAAGAAAAAAAAAAAGAAGCAGCAGCAAGCATTTACACTGAAATCAATGTGAAGGCATCAGCTCTTACAGGAACTGCAAGGAAAGTTTGTGGCTTGAATCCTCTTCAGATATTTCTTAACCACTGCATGAATCTTGAAAAAGATCAGTGAGAGCTTAAAGAAATACCTTTTTATCCCTTTTAATATTGTAATACACCTGTGTTGGCCTCTTTTAAACCATGTGCTGTAATACAGTAAGAACATTCATATGGGGAAACTCATTAAGTGTTAGCACTTCATCTGTAATTTTCTTAAACAAAAAGACAATCAAAACCAAACCACAAAATACCACAGTAGTTTCTATAGGAAAAAGAATCCCATACTCAGCTGCATCCTTATTGTGCAAATGAAAGGCTGAGCTAAGAGCTGCAGAAGGAAAACACGAAATAAGAATGTTTACCATGCAAATGAGCTTCATTAATACAGAAGATACTAATCTAGACCACTCAAAAGATTCCATATGGATACACTCTTCTATTGTGAGAAATAATATTTTGGTTTGCAACCAGCATTATACAAAGCAATTGGCAGCTCTAGGGTTGTTTGTCAATATAAATG
This sequence comes from Centrocercus urophasianus, assembly GCF_019232065.1. Taxonomy (NCBI): domain Eukaryota; kingdom Metazoa; phylum Chordata; class Aves; order Galliformes; family Phasianidae; genus Centrocercus; species Centrocercus urophasianus. Next base: position 5,608,655 of record NW_024884744.1, on the reverse strand, counting down.
TGAGATGGCAATTAGATATAAGAATTTAAAAATCAGCCTATTTTCATCATGCTGAAATTTAAAACATGCACTTTGAAAAACATATTTTCAAGCTCCATCATCAACATGAAATGCTGATTAGACTCCTAAGTATGTATGTTTTCAATTTTTAGCATTAATTAAATGGCCTTCAGCAACGTGTATTTTATATCTATTATTAAATTTCAATGGATGGTAAGAATATAATATTTTAATTGGATAGTAAAAATTCAAACATGTTAGAATAATCAATCAAAGCAAGATGGCCTCCCTGAGTAGAAATTGGAAATTTCCTTTTAAAAGCCACTATGAAATACTTTCATGTAAAAATTGTACACTTTTATCCTAGAAGTCCGTGTTTCAACAACCTCAGAGAGCAACGCTGGTAATTCTGCTCAGCTATTTTTAGTGTATTTAGGAGCTCGTTTAATGTGGTTGCAAATCTTTACTCTGGATCAATATCAGAAATTTAAGGACATAAATTTCACAATGATTACAGAGTGACAACACACTGCAGCGATTACTTAACGCTTCAATATTTTTGCAGGATGTTAGCAGCAGCCTTGCCAAGACTTGCTGAGTGAGAAGGTAAACCTCAAAGAGGGATGAAGCAAGAGGTCTAAAATGCACTAAAGCAGTGGTAAGTCTGAAAGCGATGGCTGAGTGGAGAAATATTGATGGTAGGTGGATGGTTGGACTGGGTGACCTTGAAGATCTTTTCCAACCTTGGTGATTCTATGATTTTAACAAGCTTTGCACCAGACAGAAAGTATATATTATCCTCGATGCAGGGTTTGTTACAGAAACCCTGGCATACCGTATCTTCTTCTTATTTCTGCTATATTTAGAATAGAATTTTCAGAGCATGAGTACACAGAAATGGTTTATCAGTTACATAATCAGAATTAGGAAGAGTTTAAGACGGAAATCAGCCCCCTGGGACCGCACCACCTCTCCTGCCATTGCTGCTGCTGCTGCTAAGAAGGAAGATCTGATATCTACACTTTCAGTGCTATTTCAGTAACTATCCAGCTCAGCAGCTCTCAGACATAATGCACATTTGAAAAGCAGAAAAATGTCTGATGCATATGCTTAGATTCTGAAAATCCCATGACATTCTCACACTGCAAAGGCATTGGAAAATGGGCACTTTTGGTAAGCAAAGCCTGAAGAATTGATCTACATACACATAAAGCAAGCACAGAGAACCACCTCATCATCAGCAGTGTGGCTACAGCTGCCAGCCTCACAATCTTTGTTCCTCATTATCAACATAGGAAGTACTATTGAACATGCAATGCACTCTTTAAAAATTACCTCATTAAATACATATACAGGAATGATACATTCCTGCACAGATTTTTATTTATTTATCACGTCCTTGCAGTCTAATTTATAAAGAGAGATTTCAAAACAATACAAATATTAACAAGGTTCTGCACTCCGTTGAACTTCCCTTCCTCCTTGTTACTAATTTCCTTTTTCTGTACATAGATACTTACAAATGAGGCAACAAAGAAAGTCAATTTGACATTTAATGTTCCACGCAGAAATCAACGACACGCTGCCAAGGAATTAATTAAGATTACAGCCACATAACAATGACACCACAAATAAATACTCATATACAGGTAACAAATTAACTTATTAATTCAACTAGTACACAGTATTAAATAACTGTATGGAAATAACAAACATTTTATATTGGCTTTAAATGTGAGCTCTGTTTTTAATACAGAGTTCCCTTCCTTGGTTGTTCAAAATAATTACATTTTAATGGGATGTTAAATTGAAATTTATTGAAGAATCTAAAACAAATTGGTTGGAAACTTCCTAAAAGCACTTCAAAAAGATCCACACACATTTTGAAGTCCTGCCATATTCATGAAAACATAAATCACAGAATAAAAGCACTGAAAGCAGTGGATGTATGTATTTTCACACATACACGTATACAGATATGTATGATGTGCACATGTATATGTGAACTGTTTTACTTCTGATCAGCAGGAAGCGTTCAGCTTTTAGCTGCCAACATGCGGCCTTCAGCTGCAGTACTTTATAAGCCAAAATCCCTCACAAGCAAGCAGCAGCTCACCCTGAGACCATCCGCTGTCCTTTTTGGGCTGCTGTGTGTGTCTGTGCCAGAATGAAAGCCCATCAATCCATCCTAACACTCGGGAAGGCCATGCACATCTACCCTCTACTCAGTACCATACATAAATATCTCTTCTTGCCTCTCTCTTTCAGCTGCTTCTGAGATGTAATTTCAAGGAACGGAAATGTTCTCCCTGCAGAACCTTGGCCATGGATGCACTAGCTGCTGCAGGTCTGTGCTCCTAACAGCCCACTGGTGATAATACACGCTGCCAAAACGAGGAGATCCCTCATAATGCTATGAGACATCTGGAAAAACTATTAACTGATCATTTTAGTCCCCTGGAATTTTAATTAAAACAGATCTTGTAAGCACTGAGGTACTGGGTGTTTCTGATTTACTGATACAGTTGTTGGCAGCAGAAACTTCATCAGGGATTCATCTACAAGATTCTGTAGGATCACACTCACTTCAGCAAAAGCCATGGCAGGTACCAGTCTCCAGGTACCAGTCAAAAATGGTTTTACCCTCATAGCATGTACTGCAAATGACTTAGTGAATATTTAAAGTAGTAGCTAAAAGGAAACAGGCCACAGCTAGCCCATATAAGGGAGATTTAGACTGCCCCAGAGCAAGTACTGCAGAGAAGGCATTTCTTTAAACAACCTGTCCTATTTTATGCTTTGCATTAAAAAATTGCTTACAAATAAATGCTTTCGAGTATCTTCAAATTGTTAATATTTGGTCCACATGCACACAGTACACTCAAAAATGTTTTCTTTCCTATGTTGCTGTAAACATACCAATTTTCAGATTTTTTTAAAAAAGATTTTTTCATGTAAGCCACATCCAACATTTTTCAGTCTTATCAATCCATAAGTTGCCTAGGCTAGGCTTTCCCCATAATAAAATGTAGTTTAAACAAGTTAGCTGTCTTCAAGTTGAAAAAAAAGCATAAATTATCTTTTTGATATTCCTATTGCAAGCACAGAAATCAGTTTGATTCTTATCAGTTCAGCAGAACGGGTTCATCACAAGAATAGGAAAGTATACAAACAGCAGAAACATACCATTTATCCCAAAGGCTTTTTTTTTTGTCAAAACATTCTACTGAATGATCACAAAACATAACATAGGGTATTTAAAGGCAAATAAAATTAGGTTTTGCTTTAAAACTGCAGTTACTTTTGCTGACTCAACCCTGTCTTTATATAATAAAATATATCTCAGCCTACATAGTAATGATATCATAATCTTTTTAATACTAAGATCACCATTTTATTGGCATTAATGAGAAGTATGTCTCTGCAGCTTTCTTACACATATATATTGTGTCCAAGAATGGCTACACGCTTTAAAAGGAAGTGGAAAGACTTTAAAGTTAGCCATTAGAGAGGAAATGGTATATATATTTTAAAATTATTATTATTTTCCTGACAATCTTTGTTCATAGCTATTTCATCAGCTAAAACATCAAGTACATTCCTTTATTATGATGATTTTTCCACCTAATATGCAATTTTATTACACAAACCTCCAGTAGTGTTTGTGTGTGCAACAGAACTACGTAAGCTATAGTTACAGGCCTGGTCTTTTACTATTTGCCTGAAAAAATACCCTAGAAGGGGAGAAAAAATCCCTAAAACTTCTATCACAGAGGATGAATAACAATTTGCAAGCTACTGAACAAATTTTCAGTTGATCAATAAGGCTAAAACGATTTGTAAGTTGAGGAGATTGCCAGTAAATCTTCTTTAAGTGTTCTCCTTCATGGAGATGATGTAAGGGGAACTTTAAGAACAACAAAGGTGCTTTGCTTCCATGGCAAGGGGAAGGAACCAGTGAGCCAAGACAGGCTGATAGACTTTAGCATAATTTGCTGTTTCAGGTGAAGGAAACCAATGAGCTGGGATAGGCCTTGACATAATCCTGTGCAATAGCAGAAAGGGGCCATTAAAGCCAAGATGGGCCTTGGTATCATTTCTGCTAACCCAGCGAAAATACATTTGGCATTACTGGTGTTGAGAGGAGAGCTCACCACATTGCTGAATTAGCATAACTATAGGGCCTGAGAGTATCTATAAACTGCAGCAGAACTGCTGAATTAACAAATGGCTGATTTAACACAATAAATAGCACATAGGAAAAATAATGCAGTTACAGCATCGTTAAGACAGCTGCAGAATGAGGAGGAAAGGAACTACTCAAAAGCAGTACTGCTTTTGGAATACAGAAATGAAAATTATACACGGGATATTGAAAAGGAGAAACATGAGAGTCACTTTTGGAAAACCAGTCTCCCATGGAAACATCTACAGGACAATGACCACAGGTGATGCACTTAGCAGCAACATTGACTGACCAGTGGGAAACTGAGGGAGCAAGGAACAGAGGCTGTGGGCTTGGAAGGGATAAAAGACAACTAAGAAAGACACCAAGGTGAAAAACAGCTGAGCATTAAAAGCCCCAGCAGGTAGGAACCAACCACTGTGGAAGAAACCACCTTCCCCAGGGATGCAGCAGTGAGGCCCAGCATCGGGGAGCACCGCCATGGCTGTGGGCTCTGCTGCCAGCACTGCAATGCCTGCATCGTGTGGCTGGCTGCAGCCATTGCTGCCCAGCATTAACGGCTATCGAGCATCCACTGCCAGTCTCATAATTACCTCAGCATTCTAATTGTCTGTTGTTATTGATTATTTAATGCTATCCATCTCACAGTTAGATATTGCTAAACCACAGTTGCATTTTGCACAACTGTTGAATTTCTATAAGCTATTAATAAGTTTTAACGAGGCATCTCATACACTCCATGTAGACTCTTTGTTCACTTCATAATACATTGCCCTATCCCCTCCTCCTTTCCTAAAATGTCAAATTAAGCAAAACCATTTGGCTCTGCATCCAGAAAGTGCCTCCTTCAGATGCAACGTGAATAAAGGATGAACAGCTAAACAGGTTGTGATCGAGATTAGAGCTCACACAGAAGGCACAAAGACGGAGGAAGAATGCAAGATACAAAGTGCGCCAACGCAAAAGACCGAAACCGCAACTAACTTCAAAAACAAACAAACAAGCAAAAACAAACAAAACGAAAAACCAGCAAATCAGACTTGATCTTTCTGGCAAACTGACCTGCACGTCCCATCTCGACGGCGGACTCTTCCCACCCTCCCCCTCCCCTCAGCGCAGGCTGCACAAGAAAGGCTCCGCGCGCTGCTGCCCCCGCGAGGCGAGGCGTGGAGCAGCCGTTGGCTGCCGGCTGCGCGGGGGCTGCGCCGCTCGGCGGCCCGGGGCACGGCGGCCATTTTGTGGTTTCCGCCCAAACTTCAGCGGCCACTGATGCCTTTGTTTCTTTTTCTTTTTACACAGTTAGTTATATTGTCAAAGTGCGACTCACTGTTCTGGAATAAGGCCTCGGAACGCTCAGACTGCTTCTTCCATGTTTGCACCCATTCCGATTTTCTTCAGAGTAGGAAATTTCAGCGCTGCATTAAAGATAAATCATAATGATCAATATTTTATAGCCTGACACTTAGAAGGGTTGTATAATATTAAGCAAAATTGACACAAAGCATGTGTTTAGAGCAACTGACAACACTCAATGCAGAGAAAATCCAGTTTTCTGCTGTGCCTTGGTCCCTATTATTAAATCTGCTTACAGTCTCTGTCACTATGAAGGAACAGGGAAAAAGAGTGGAAGAAAATGAGTGTTTTTTCTTTATTTATCATTTACTTCCATTGTTGCACAACCCAGTTCTGAAATCCTGCCTCAAAGATGCTCGTTTATGACCGGCTGTTCTCCCAGTGAGCTGCATTTACTCACTGACAGCACTCAGCAAGTGGCCCAGGCCCTTCTCACAGCCATGCAGCATAGGGCATCAGGTGATGCTTCCAGGAAACAAGCCATTTATTTAGTCTGTGTTTAACTATTGTTGTTCCTTCCCCAAATGCTGTTGGTCAGAGGCTGTGGATGAGGCATGATCTGGGTATATGGTTTCACTGTAGAAATAGCATCAGGGCCACTGGAATCTGCTCACTGTTTTTCTCCCTGCAGAGTACCAAGTGAGAACCTAAAGTTCATTAAAACTTAAAAACAAAACAGCTTTAACTGACTTGGCTGGAAATTACTACATGGGGCTTATTACATAATATATTCCTCTGATGTATATTTTACTTACCATAGATTATGAATGAATAGAAGCACGATTTTAGATAAAGGGATGGAAGGTAAATGTCAGCTGATGATAATAGTCTCTGTATCAACATAACTTCTCATATTGACTTTGTAGAACTGTCCCTTGAGGCTAGACCTGGCAGGCTGTGTTTTATGAAACAGTTTAGGTGTATATTTGATAACCAACTATCCTAATTAGTTCAGACACTATCAGTCTTCTTGATCATTTTGGTTCTGTTCCAATCTCTGTTGATGTCTATGAGAAAAGCTTTGTTATTGTCAAGGGGAAGTAGATCATATTTCAATTTCAGCCTCTATCTTTTAGTAGCTGATATTGGATTATCTTACAGAAAGGGAAAATTCTCAGTGTTAGGAAAAAAAAAAAACAAAACAAAACAAAGACAATGATTTTGGCCATCCATTTTCGTTTCATTAAAAACTGGCACAAATAGCAATCTTTCCAGCCATCTGACAATTTATCATGACACTGATTTGGATAGTAGTAGGATAGGTCTGATTTCAGGTTGCTAATGGGTTTCCTCTACCTTGAAATTTTATTCCAGTTTCTTTAGATAAAACTAACAAATTCCATATTTCTTCATTTATTATCACTGTTACGCTTCTTCATGCCTCTTACAGCATTTTTTTTTTAACCTGTATCTTTTAATGTCTTTTTTCAGTTCTTATATTAATAATTTATTCTCCTACCAGATGCAAAATATTTGCTAAGCTTATACACTGCCATTATTATCAGTATTAGTAATTGAATCATTATCATTCTTATCACTAAAAGCTAGCTCATTATCTGATAAGTCAAAATTTCCTCCCAAAGATTTTGAGGCATTTGATTTTCCTCATTTGCATTCTCAGAAGTCATTTCTTCCTCAATTGCTGAAGATGAAAATGTACCTTCCATAAGTAAGCTGCCATTCTGTTCATTATGCAGCTTTGATTATTAAGTTTTCTTTTCTCCTTCGCAGCACAGAAAGCCAAGAATAATTGTGTTTTCAACTGGTTTGTGGCACCCAAAAGAGTTCCTTTCAAAAACAGCTACTTGGGGTTAAGTTGTGATTATATGGACTCGAGACAACTATTGATTAAATCCATGGGAGCTGGTAAGACTGATAGTTGAACCATAGAGTTTTCTGGTGAGCAGGTTCTTGGGGAATAAACTTTGGGAAGAATTTCAAATAATATCAGTGACAAGTTGGCCTTTCACAAGTGCTAAAGATGAAATAACATTTTCCTTCTTTCTCAGCCAATTTTGTCATCCATACTGACATAGCCAAAGCCTCGCCTGAACTCCAATTAGCTAAAAGAGTTGCACCATCTCAGACAAGGCTGTCAAGGTGGACATCTCCTCTTCTGTGAAGTCTGAATTCTGTAGACATATGTTTCAAAATTTATCCCTTATTACAGAAGCAACTCTGTGACTTTTCTTGATCATCACCAGTCAACAGCTCTAGTATGATGAGGTCATACTTTGTCCAGCTTTCTTACAGCAGGTTTCAATTAGTCTCCATCTTATTTCTTCTTGACACTATAGAGAAGGTGAGATTTTCTTTCTCAGAACTGTTTGATATAGGCACTGTGATCTTTAAGCTCATGGTTCTCATCTTTTCCTCCTACTTCCTTACATAAATGGGGTCAGGGATGAAACCATACAATGAGTACACATTGAGTACACAGGATAGTTGGAAAGAAAATGTGATCAGTTTAAGGTAGGAGGAATGTTGTTTTGTTTTTGTTACCTACTCTGGTTTTGTTCCTAACTGCTTTTCTCTTGCAAAGAGACATTTCTGATGATGTGATACAGAAAACCACCTGATGTGTGAGTTGTAAGCGGCCTTTTAAAATTCAATTAACTTTATTTAATTAGATTCATGCATTTGTAATATCAAGGAGCCACATTACTGAAAATTAGCTTCAGTGATGTTCTTCTAGTATTACTGCACAGCTATTTGTTGCCAAATGTAAAGAAAGCTAATTACTGGACTTGGTCTCCCACACAGCTGATGCTGCTTCAACCATCTCCCCTCACATGACACAAAATCATGCATGTATGCGACTAACCTGTGTTTTAAATATGAGATACCTAATCCCTTTAGAAAATGGAACAATTCTATTTACTTAGCCTGGGACATCAAAAAGCCAGAGAAAAAAAATCAGATATCTGATTTCCATTTATTTCTCTGAGAAATTATAAAACTCTCTGCGCACAAGCACAAATTATGCCAAAAGAAAGGCCTTTGCACATGCTATCTCAGCATCAGACAACTAGTCACACCACAGCATCAGGCAGATCTCTCTCACTTAACTTTATAAATAGAAATCATCAAATTTATTCAATGAACTGAGCAAAGACTAGTTAGTATTCCACTTAGTTAGCTTTTCAGAGGAGAAATCCAGATCAGTACTATGCTTGGAAGCTTCTCCCAGGAACCTAACACATATTTTAAAGATAGGAATATTTTTAAGATATCATAGCTGGTTTCTGCAAGTAGGAAAACGCGTGGCTTTAAAATATCACACGAGTATTTTAACTACCACAGACATGCCGGTGTTACAATGTAAACATGTTAAAAACAAATTTAGTATATGGAAACAAAGTTAATCAGTTTCAGTGCCTTGGAACTATGGCCTGAGCAGAAAGATTGTAACCAATCCGTGACAGTTTTTCTTTCAAAGATTCAGGAAAACGTGTTTCATTATCCCTACCTTGACAGCACTGAACCTGAAAATGACATTGAATTTCCTTAACGGGAGTTTATATTTTCTTTACATTTTGCTCTAAGCTGTAGCCTGGTCAAGATTGAAATGCAACATGAAGAATGGCCCAAACTGTGGCAATTTAAGTGCAAATTTATACCTGCTTTAGGAAGATGCAAGGCAGACTGCATACAGAATGTTATGCATTTTTGTTCAGTTCCAGCAGAGCTGTAATAGATTACTGTTTTTCATGGAAAAAACTCATACTTAATATGTAACTTCTGTATCTTTCAGTGCTGACCAACCTGCAGAGCATCCCGTTCTGTCTGAATTATATGCTTATATGAAAACGAGGAGAAGCAAAAAAAAAAAAATGAAAACAGGTGGGAGGGTAGAGAAAATCAATGCTAGATAGAAACAAACAAGCGAAAACAACAACCAACAAACAGAAAATAATAATAATAATAATAAAAAGCATTTACATTCTATGAAGCCTGAAAAACTCTGCCTGAATTCGGCACATATTTGCTGAGGGAAGCAACTACTATTAGAAAATCAACACTGACTTCACAATGTGCAATACGTCTGGAAGAATTCCAAACCACACCCTAATCTAACTGTAAATTTTAGGACAATTCAATTTAATTTGAGATTTTCCTGATACATTTACAGAAAGAGCACTGGTTGCACACTGGTCTGAGTGACAAGACATACAGAAGCAGCACACTGGGTAGTTCCCTAGGATCTCTCAGGCACCTGCTTCTGCCCAGAGAGTTGGATCTTGCCTGAGAGCTACCAATGTAACAGCTTTTGCAGTTCGTTAATCAGTTGCTGCTCTATGTTCCAGTGCATTTAATATTAAAAACCAGTTTCAATATGAAGTTAAACACAGAAAAGTAGTGATACACTCATGCCTTTCTGCCCTTGCTGGGGCTGTATCTTTGATGGCAGAATGCGAAAGGTGCCTTCCCGCTGATTTTAAAAGTATCTGTGGGTTGCACAGGTTGTTCTGTTGTGCACAGAAATGTTTTTCTGTTGAGTAGAACAGTGGAGTAGAAATCTTGGAGGCACTTTTTTTCTGAGTTCTCATGGTTGACTCTGGGTGTTGTGCTTACACTTAATTTCTCCATATGTATAATGGAACAATAACACTTACCACATGTGATTGAGCACTTACCTAACCCAAAACCAGAATAATCCTTTGTAGCCTTCCCATTGCTCCACGTATTGTCTCTCTGTGCAATTCCATCTGCTCTGATGTAATGCTCTGCAAGTTTCAGACTTTCAAGTGCAATCTATAGATTCAATCACTTTCAGTTTTTCTGAAAAGCTTCTCTGCCTTTTATTTAGAAAGGAAATTATAAAAAGGTTTACTATCACGTAGTGTTGAGCATGTGTTACAACTGCCAGGAGATAAATAATCTTTGATTTTCAAATGTATATTAATGGATCAATAGTCTCCTTTCTTGCCATATACACATCTCTTAAATTATATCATTATTAAACCTGCAGAATGAATTTGACCTTAACCACTGAGCATCATGTTTTAGTATTAGTGGTTTTGTTCTTCACAGCAATTGGGAAATAGAGCCAGACGTGCTGAATGACATATTCCTATCTTTAGAGCATGCCTTTACTCATTCATTCATTCATTCATTCATCCAAACAAACAAACAACAACAACAACAAAAAAGCCAAAAACAAACAAAAAAACACAAAAAACCAACAACAAAAAAGAAACCAAACAAAAAAACCCCCACAGTTAGAAAAGCATAGCAAAAAGAATTTGTATCTTTATTTTTAAACACCGAGTTAATGCTGGGATTGTAAAAATTTGATATTTAAACAGCAAAACTGAATTCATTTGTGCTTCTAACATGGCAGAGAAGGCTTGAATTTGAGTAATCATATATTTCTGGACTAAGAGTATGGGTGCAGCCATTTATTTCCACATCTGTTTTAAGAAGGAAATGCATAGCTGAGTCCAAATAAGAAAACAAATCACATTAAAAGGTAGCGTAAAGGGTTGTGTAAAGTGTAAAAGGTAGTTCTTATGAAGTGTAATGTCTTCAATCATGGACAAACAAGGCTTTGGTCTAAAACTCCACTGCAGGATACCACAAATTAACTTGGCAACAGGGCAATTTTATACAATGTTTCATACCAGGAAGAAAGGCAATAAGATGAATAAGAAAGGACTGATCTGGAACGCAGAAATAGACTTGCTGAGGTAATACAGACCAGATCACCGAGACATCGCCATGTGCTGCCAAGAAGAATACCATGAGGAAAGGAAAGGGAATGCTTTATGCTGGAAAAATTCATTGTGAGATAACAATAAAATGTAACTGGCCATTATTAAAGAGATGCTTTGTTTGGCCCAAATTAGTGGATTTGATTCAAGCTGTTTAACAGTATCAACATAATTCTTCATTTATATGTGTGAAAAGCAATAATGGAAAGTGTTATTAGAATAGCGTCAAGCCACAGTGTCCTTGAAACAGAGTAGAAAACTTCTGCAGGAATTTAAATTACACCAGAATAGAAATCTATGCATAAAGAACTATGAAAGAAAAAGAAACAGAGAAACAAGCAGGCTACTTCGAAATAAATGATTATTTGATTATTTTTGTGTGTCTCTTGCTTAGAATACAGCAACTTCATTATAAGTTTAGGAGCTATAAAAAGTTACACGGGATGAGATAAAATATTGAAATCTAAAGGTAGAGGCTTCAGAGAAACTACTTTCTCCTCCAGACACCAGCACCAGGAGCCACTGGCTGCCTTTTCCTTTAAACCATTTTGCTTATAGTTGACAAGATTGGGCTCTGAATTCTTGCTTTAGTTCTATCCTATCTTTCTGTGGATGAATTTTTATTGTATTTTATTTTGTGGATGGTGCTGTACTTAAATTAGGTGCCAAGTTGGAATTTACCTCTAGGATTGTTCAAATAATTATTTAAAGAATAAGCAAATGTATATTCATATAAGGATAATAATTAAAAAAAAATACAGCTAGTGCTCCTTGTGAGCACTGTGAGATAAGAAAACACTATTGTATGCCTTGAGCATATATTTCTGTCTTATGTTACAGCCTAAAGCACCATCATAGAGCAAAGAAATGAGAAATTTTAAAGGCTACTGAACGCTGGAGATGTGAAATCAGCACCAGATTATTTAGCACGGGTTCTTAGAATGATATATAGGGAAGCTGCAGTGCTCAAGGACTCTCCAGCACATATTTATAATTGCAGCATTTGCTGGGTTTCTGCGTAACAGAACAGCCTAAAACAGAAAAAGACAAAAAGAAAATAAAGCCTCCCCCGGTCTTCTGAAGTGACTCATCACAATCTCTCTTACCGCTTGTTTCTTTTCCAATGTATCATTACCTTTTACTTGTATCTGCTTTCAGGTTCACTGATGCAAAATGCTGATCGTAGCAGTTTTCAGTTATGCTTTTCTGTCTCTATTTCTTAAAACCAAGCAGAACAATACCAAAGGGTTTAATGAATTAAGCACCCTCATTTTCTGTCAGCTTCACCGGATGATAATGGCATTTAGTCACTCTCGGATCTGCAAACTGAGTTGAGATTTCTACTAAATTGAATCAAGTTCAACCTTGAGAATTTGCTTTGGTTTATTTTAAAAAAAAAAATGCATGGACATTTATTTGAATTTCATTGTGCCCTCTGGACACTTAAACACTTGGACAATTCTAAATTACTTGGAGGAATCTGCCTTACTTTATCTGAATCATGGTTATTATTTCTTCTTAAGAATATTATTCCATAACAAGTAGTGTCATTGCTGCACTGGAAGCTTATGAGGAAGTTTTGGCCCTCTTCTATGAAGGAGAGTTTGGAAACATATCAGAGCAGAGTGCTAGGACCATGGACACATGGCCAGGAAATGACATGCTCTTCCACCTTACGTGATTTAACCGAAGAAAGAATGACCTCTTCTCAAGATGCTGCTGTCAAGGGGACAACAGCTCCACTGAAATTAAATTCTAATGGTAACACAGGCAGAAATATCAGCTGTAAATCAAGGAGGCTGTTTAGTTCAGCTTGCTAGAAGGCTCGGACTAGTCTGAAATTTCATGTCAAGTTGCCAGATTTATAATTATACGAGTGGAGACAGAGTCTGATCTGCCGTCTTTGATCTGATAAAATATTCAGGCACATCATTTTCAACTTTAAATGCCCACGTCCCCTCTTTCAGAATCAAATTCTTCCTTGATGATAAGAAGTCCAGAGTTGATTCCACTGACTCATACAGGGTTTTCCCATTTACTCTACAGTCAGTGGAGTGACTGTAGATTTACATCAGTGTAATTGGGAGTAAAAGCTGGCTTTTTAAGTCTTCTACTTCTATTTTTAAAATCTTCTCTGTCAAGTTTCATAAAATCAGATGTGAAGATGAATTTATTGTTTAAGCTTCTTTTTCCTGCAGGCAAAAAGCTTAATCATTTTTTTCTACTGACCTTGTCTTGTCTAAAGATGAGTCAATGAATCAAGTTATGAATGATATATCATGAATAAATGATTTATGCCTGGTCAGATCAAATATGATGTATTACTTAGGTCCTTGAGTATTATCGCATATAAAGATTTATCTGAAGTGTCATACAATTGGTCAGGGAGAGAATTCTTAAGTCTTGGAACATCCTCTTGGAGAAAAAAAAAGAAAAAAAAAAGAAAAAGAAAAAGGGGGTATGTAACTGTTCTCTGACAAGAGACATTTATCTTGGCAAAAATCTGCCTCTGACAAAGGCTTAGGAAGGACGGTCCAGGAAGTATGGCTCTCTGCTGGAACGCAGGGGGTCCCAGGTATGCCTGTTTTCCTGATTCTTTGCAAAATCCTTTCATGTCTGTAGAGTGTCATGATACAGATCAGAGCAGAGACATGGATGTGCTTAAATAAGTCATTATTTCTTCTGAATAAACTTATTTGCTGGTTTAGTATAGGTGTCTATCTTAGTGCTCATCGTATAGATTATCCATTATTGACTGCTAACAACATTAGAATGCAAACATTTTCTGGCTGAAGTTTTTCAGAAAGTATCACATAACAGCAGTAACCACTGCTCCATCTTACAGAAGATTTTATTACATTCATAGCATACCTGTAAAATAGTTCCTCAGGCAGACTGCATTAGAAATCTCCAAGGTGTGCAGGGTGAGGCTTGGTCATAGCACTGAATGATCTTCAGAAAGCAAACTGGTGCTGAAAAGTTATTAGAATATACAAAGCCTACAACATTCTGAAGAGATAAAGAGGTGTATCAACTCTCAACTTCATGCTGTTCGTCCTCACTGACATAACACACCTTCCCAGCTACACTTGGTACCCTAACATATTCGATCACCAACCAAATCACACTTCGTTATAGAATGTTCTAGTGTCTACTCAATGAGCAGCCAATCATGGACACATTCATTTTTATTGATTCAGGAATTACAGAATGGTAGGCACTAATATGTCATTTGAAGCAAATTAATGTATTCTGAAAAGGATTTGTTCTCAGAAATATTTATAGAGAACAGAAAAGTTGTATAATTATTCTGAGATCCCCGTATTCAAAAAACAAACAAACAAACAAAAAAAGCAGTAGAACCAGCAGGAGCTGAATGGACAGGTGTTTATTACATATAGAATTTGTAAGCCTCATAGAAGTAATGGGGCCAACCCTCTGGCAAGTATTTTTGCACTGTTCTGTCACTGGAACTAAGCATTTGCATTCAGTTTACATATTTGCACCGACCAGAGTAAATTCCTTGGATGGCTATAGAAGTAACTGAGGCAGAATTCCACCAGTCTAAAAGTACTCAGTGCGAGATACAAAGGTAGCTGGGGGAAAAAAAAAAAGAAACCAGGATGCTGCAAGCTGCCACTGTAAATATTTCTCTCAAAATGTAATGATAAAATATCAGTGAAGTATGCTATGGAAAATCAAGATAAATTCTTCATATATTAATAAAAATGTTACATGTCACAAGTTTATGTATTGAGTTTTCATACTTTAAAAAGAATTATTTAAAAAGCTGCCTTTTTATTTGAACTGCTGCTTTCCCTGCTATTTCATAATAGTGAATGATAATGAAGTTGTCACTTTACATACAGGATAATAAATTGCCTTATTATGAATACCAGGCTATTACTTACTCATAGGGCCCTGATTATGTTAGGCTAGGAGAGCATGACAAGCACTTTATGAATGGCAGAGTCCTAAAAGTGAACTCAGTTGGTGTTCATTAGAGGGTCATTCTGCTAGCATTTGTAATGTGAACTTCACAAGTGGGGGTATCAGCTCATTTTTCTTGCTCACTTCAGAAGTAACATCTGCATATCAAGGTCTCCCACTACAGCTCTGCATCATCATTTAGGATAACATGGTGATCTTTCACTTTAAGAAATGCAGTGACACATGACATATGTGGAAACTTACTCAGCTAATTTGACCATCTTTCATGTGCAGTCCCATGCTGACAAACACCTGCCTGTCACCCAGGCTAGACAAATCCATCTTTATGGATCTCTGTTATTATTCAGAGGAAAAACACAAAAATAAACCTAGAAATGTCAACCTTTTGGTGGTAGGTGCAGACAACAGACCCTTTTCTCCTGGCTTTTCTGGATGCTGCATTCTAGTTTGGAATTCAACAGCTCCTTTTGATAGGTATTAGATATTTCAGAGTCTGAGTAGTCATATGGCAGAAGGTCTTCTCCTGCTTTACAACTTACACATATCAGTGCTACTTGATCTTAAACCACCATGTTTAACCTTAAGGTTTTTATTCTCTCTTCTGTAACAGCCTCCGTAAGTTCATTCCATCAATTCAAAGGCATTATTTCAGACATTTTGTCTTCAATACTGACGTAAAATTATCCCTTTTTGCTTCACTTTACATAATCATTCTACAACTTTCATTCTAAACTGCGTGATCAAAAGCTATGTGAATGCATGCTGTTTTAAGCTTTATATTTTATCTTTCTATATTTTCAGCTGTTGAAGTACATCTCTAACTACAATTTTCATAGAAATCACACTTTCCCTTCTTCCCGTAGAAGAGACAATGACAGAGTTCTTATCTCACCTTCTCAAGTCAAGGCTAAGGGATACAGAATGCCACTACCTGGCATTCTGGTTTGAATTATACAGTATGAAAGCAGCTTATGCTTTCGGGGTGGCAGGTAACTTTTTGTTCAAGGGAGAAGTCAAATCTGTAAGTACATTAGCCACTATAAACAAATGACACTGACATTAAGGGGAGGTAAATATTGGCATGGTGTTAGTTCTGATATGTGCTCTCTTTTGTGCAGTAAAAGCAACCCTTACCCAATGGGATAATTCATCTCTGGCATATCACTGACCTCAGCTGAAATACACTGAAGACAAATTCAAGACATTGACTAGAAAACCTTACTAGATTTTTTGTGAAATGAGACTGTCAAGCAGTGTCAGAGAGTGCTTCTCCCATTTGTAGCTCAGCCTCAAACAAGTGGATGAGATCTTCATTTGATGTATGCTGGCAGTCTCACAGGACTGGTCCTGGTTCACAGTACTTGAGACGCAGCCCAGAGCTTCTTCAGCTCAGAAGATTATAAGCAGGAAGAGGCTGAAGCAAGGTCAGTGACTCTTCAAGGTCACTTTGCTGAGAGAACTATCTGCTTTGGTGACACAACAAAAACCTTAATGCTTTTTAAACTCACTTATTTAGATCTAGCTTACCTTATCTAGCCCTTGGACCACTCACTCTCCTTCTTGCCTGCTAGGGAGAAAGGGGGGTTTCTGGGAGAAAGCTGCTGTTACTAAGTATCTCAAAATTGATTCTTCTCCCGGTGCCATTTCCTGCTGATGAAAGATAGAAGGTTAGCTTTCACAGGCCTGCTTTCTCTTTCAAAGAGATTTGCTACTGTAACTTATTTTAGTCTATCTTCCCTTGTCTCATACCTTGACCTTCCCACTATAAACTGATCAGCGTGGGGCGATCCATTCTCACTGGTCACATTCAGAACAGCTTCAGGGCTGGTTAAACAGGATCAGTTTTTCGAGCAAGAATCAGACCTGCACCTTTTGCTTTCTGTTACAGCAAAATCCTCATCGCAGCAGCTGCCTTTCCCAGTGCCTATTTTTGTCGCTCTGAGGACTTTCATCAGGACTGTGCTGGATTCATTGTTTCTGCTTCCATCCTACTCATAAGATAGCACACAAACATTAAACTGTGACAGTGTCAAATTACTCATCACTTCATTTGCATGGTTACTATATCTAGTACTACATATAAAATGCAAATGCCTTCATAATTACACATGGACTCCATTCTAATGTGGATCTCTATGCTACTAGTTGAGAAGGAATAACAAATGCTAAAGATGCTATATAGCCAGCTGAAGGTTAAAGGAAAAAGTGGAGAAGGTGTTTTTATATTTCCATTCTTTCAGACAAATGCATTCTGTACAAAGCTTGGCTACTCAGAGCTATTGTAACACATTAAAAGTATATATACATGTAAATAACATGTGTATATATATATGTATATATATATACACACACCTATATACAAATAATTTTATTGTTCCAATAGATACATGATAAGGGAAAATAAGGTTTAAGTCTCCTGGGCAAGGCCACAGAGGATTCTGATACTAAAGCAAAGGATATTTGACTTTAATTATGTTTTTCAGTGATACTGACTTGCTCAGATCTATCAGTAGGAATGGAAAATCAGATTCTTACACAAGTTGATGTACAGCTTACTTTTATTTTCATGGCACGTTTACATGGCTTAAAGAAAACATATTGTGAATGTTTCACAAATTAGTCCTTGACATTCCATGAGATATTGTAGTCAGAGCCACAGTATGTACAGAACTAACGTACCAAACCAGATTTACATTCTAGCCATTATTAAGAACACCCAAAAGGTATCAATTTTATTTTTAATCGGGTGAACAAAATAGCAATTAAAAAATAGGAAAAAAAAAAATAAGAAAAAAAAAACAACCAACAACCAAAACTATACAAAACTGAAATAAAATATGAAAATGCACATTCATTTTACAATGACACTATTACATTATACCTCTCAAGTGCTTCATTAGTAAAGACTTAAAGTTCTCCTTTATGGAAGGGCTGCTCTGAAAGTCATGCCTCCTATTTTATTTTTTTGACTCATGATGTCAAGAGTTGGTGGTATGACAGCAAATGTTGAATATTCCCAAGAATATTCCACTCCATTTTGTTGCTGTGAGGCAGATGGCAGCAGAGGGGCAGACTGACAAAACAGCGTCTGACATGAAAGTGTGTATAAAGCAAAGGTGTGACACTGAATTACTCCATGTGAGAAAAATGGCACCCGTTGCCATTCACTGACACTTGCTGAACATTTATGGAGATGAAACAGTGGGAGGTGAGTGGTGCATTTCAGCAGTGATGACAGCAGGTCACCTCTGCTGGAGCAGATTTTTACAAGTGCAGCATGCAGGCTCTTGTTTACTGCTGGTAAAAATGGTGGTGACTATGCTGAAAAATAACATTTTGTAGCTGAGAATTTGCTCAGAGAAATAGTTTTTGTGCTCTCTCTTATTGGTTGCTGCTTCCTCGGAAACAAACAGGAGGCATTACTTTCAAAGCAACCTATGTACTCTTAGCAAAGCATGGAATTCTTATTTTCACAAGGTGTCTACTTAATGACTTCAGGACCTCTGATCTACAGGAAAAAACTGATCATCTGAATTTCATATAATCTTGATATTTCATCAAGATTTTCTGAACTAATTGGTCTCTTTCTTCAAATAGCATTCAAAGTTGTTTTCTGCTTTCTTCCCATGTGTTTGGTTTTTGTATGTCTCATGCTGAATGCTTGGGAGTTTGATCCAAAGTATCTATTTTTGAGAATTGTGATTCTCAGAGACATACAGGGCCGATTTCTTTACACTTGAAAGACCAATTATCAGAATATCAGGGCTAGCTATCTACCAACATCTAAAAAGCGTATAATTCCAAGTTTACCTGTCAGATCCCAGTTTCTGAGGTTCTGTCTAGCTATATTTTTCTTCCGTACGCTTCTCCTTCTTCCAAGTTTCTATTACACTTTAATGCCCTGGGATCCATGTTACCAAATCAGCAGCTTGAGAGGTATATGTTACAGCTCACTGGCAGAACGAATTAAAAAAAAAGAAAGCAAAAGCAACAGAAAAGCAAATGAATATAATTCCAAATCATTCAGTGCAATGTACACTATACAAATCTTCATATTCCAGTTCAATTTCTAACTAAAACTATGAATAAAAAAGTCTAATTCACAACCACTTTCAAAAAATGTCTATTATTGAATTCCAGCCCACAGTGCCTTCTGTACAAACACTGTCACAGACTGCAAAAATCATATTCATAGCACAAATAAGTAAAATGTACTTCTTAATCAAAGTACATACAATCTACTTACATTAATAGTTAACGTTACCTTTTCCTTATGCTATGCTATAAATGTACAGTACATACTAAGCAAATTAATGTTGCAAATACACTGTTTTATTCAGACTTGACATTTTATAATGCATTATACAAATCACCTTTCATTGCACATTTCCGCATAATATGATATTTATTGGTTTCCAGGAATCACTGCATCAAGATTATATTACTGTTGTTCAAAAAACCTAGTTACTTAATATTCTGAATTGACTAGCTATCAGTTGTGGTACTGTGATTTTACTACATGAAAATTTGGATTGTAGATGGAATGAAGTCATCATTCAGGCATCCCACATGCTGTGTCAAAGATAACACAAGTTGACAGCAGCTCCTTTGAATACAAAAGGCAGAAATGCTTCCATATTCCGTCTGATTAGTTAAAATCTGTAAGGTGTTATGCGACATAAAAATAATAGTTCATACTGAGACTAACACGATCACTGATAAGAGCATTTGAGCATTAATCCTCAAAGGTACAGCAATGAGCAAACACAACTAGGGATGAATGCAATGCTAATATCTGGCCTTAGGCAGAAGAATATTACTTGGTAGACCTGTACTAAAACCCTCCAGACTATCTGTTCAAAATATCTTTACTAACATGTATCTTACTGCATACAAATAGTTAACACACTTCCACATGAAGTGTTGCTTGAATTCATTATATATTCATTATATATCCGCTGGATATGAAATTATATTTATTTTCCATTTGTTTCAGAATACCAAATCATAATATATGTGATAAGGGTATGCTACACATTGGCTTGCATAAACTGCAAATGGAAAGCAAAGAGAATTTGTATTCATCTTATCTGCTTTAAGTATAAAATATTAAGTACCTCCTTACTTCTCCTCTAGTGCATTCATTGATTACAAGACGTTTCAGCTGTTGAGAACAGGAAATAAGATTACATGAAAAAAACAACAGTGTTCCACTACGTTTCTTCAGAATCTTCTGTACACAGACCGGAAACTCGAAAAATCCTGGAAGTACTTGCAGAGTATCTTATTGAACTTTTTAAGGACACTGGGGTACGGCATCCTGACCTTGGCCAGACTCATCCATCCTACTTCAGAATCATTCAGATCAGTACCAGGACTGTACTACATATAAAAGCTGACTGGGGATACAAGGATTCTATTATAAACTGTGGGAGCACCCTGATAGCTCAGACAACACCTGTAGTAAGTTACACCTGTAATAAGTATTAAGTAGCTGGTGCTAAGAGAACTGAGTGTTACAGTGCCGTATCACCAGTGTGTTCCAACTAGAACAATTTCAAATGAGGGAAAATTAGCAGGTCAATTCAATATTATCACACAACCATATTTGTTCTCTTTAGTGCCTGAAAGCCTAACATTGCCTACTTCCAACGCCATGTGGCAATAGCAGCCACCCAAGCATGTTGTATCATATAAATTCACAGCTCAGTAAATGACTTTCTTTCAAGATCTGTGCTTTAAAATACCACTTCTAATTGCATCAAATAATCCATGAGTGATCAGACAGGAAGACCTTGCATTGTCTTAAGACATGGTAAGCTTTCCATAAACACCAGAGACAGCAGGCATTTAGAAGAAAAACAAAGAGCAAGACTTCATTTTCAAAGGGTTCTTGGAAAATAAATCAGAGATAAGTAGCTTAAACAAAACCAAATAATCTTTTTTAACAAAATGGATTAGGCTGACGAGTAACTATCTATCTGCATTTTCGTAGCAAAAGTTGTTCCACACCCATAGTCTGATTAAATTTCTCACTGTAAGCCCTTGTATTAATTCCAATCTGTGAAGCTCATATGAGAATGTGTACATTAATCCACACTGACATTTATAACTATTCAGTTAACGCTAAATTATAATACATCACTTGCATGTACACATTTATATATTGCCCTGTGGGTTTATTTTAATTTACCAAGAGACTCCCCAGATTCTCCTTAATGTAGTAATCTACACTGAGAGATTTAAACAGAACAGACTAAAAACAACATTCTGTTATTAAAACTTTGGGGAAATTCCACAGACAGTAGCCAAATCCTGCTGACCTTACTCACAAAGAACCGTATCCTAATAAGTGCTCATGGTAAAGTCAGTCCCGCTGAAAGAAACAGACCAGTATGACTAAATGGAAACAAACTTCCAATGAATCTCAATCTACAAGTGTACATATTCTCCACTTACGATGAGTGTGTAGACACAACGAGGGACAATGGGATTAAAACTAAGAAAAAACAACGTTGGGTCTCATAGCACCATTGTTTTAGGAAATATACAGTCCAATGCGGACACTCGTAAATAATTTGTTACTGATCTGCTTCCTCCATGAGTCTTCACTTCAGTATTTCTAGGCACTTCCTTGGTTCAAGTGTCCAAATTCAAGTACGTTTTTATGCATATGGCTTGAGTCTTTGCCATCCATTATCATTTAAAATACTGAAATACAGGAGCCAACTTTTGCTTCTTCTCTAACCATCTTTTCTTTCTCATATATTTATACATACCCCTTTTGTATGCAGCCATTATTTAATGAAAGGTGGCGTGTACATGGCCAGAAAAAAAATCACATGCTGTCATACTACTCGTTTGATTTTGCCAGCAGCTAGTACCACCTCTGGTTAAGTTTCTCTACCATTTTTTAATATTCATTCAGCTTTAAAAAATTTACATCAAAACTTTCAAGATTACTTTCTGCCTACACTGGTACTTATGAGGAAATTTCCTGCAGAAATGATCCAGAAGCTAATTTTTTTTTGGTCTATTTCCATTCAAAAAGTTACAACTGAAAACTTGCAGTTTGTGCATACTCAATAGACACTACTTTGAATTTAACAGATGATATTTCTTTATATTTATCCATTTGGGTTTGACCAGGACTTTTGGCTTTCCAGCATTTTCAGTACAGTAAGCTGTACTAGGAATTAGAATCAAAACTTACCAAACCAGGTGAGCAAATCTTCTACAACCCTTTGTAACTTTCCACTGAACTCAAGCACAATGGGCAAAGAAGCTAAACTGATTCAAACACAGAGCCAGGTCTAGATGTGGTGAGACAAAGTGCACAGGGACAAATACCTCACTGATAGAAGGAAAGTCAGCAAAAAAAAATCGGGGATCTGACATAACAGGAAAACTGAAATGACTGACATGCAATCCCATATCTGTACTGACAGGCAAGCCATTTTTACCATAAATACAACCTTTAATAGACAGTAACTAGTTATTTATTCTCTATTTCTGAGACCTTTACTTGCCATACTAGAATCTCCATCCCATGTTTTATGGACTCAGAGCTCCATCAGAAGACAGTTTCCTATGTTCTGAACATTTGCAATGCTTTATAAGGCTAACTGCACTCAAAATTTGCGTCTCCCACATCTTAAAATGATATTTGTTTCCTATCACTCACCTTTCTCAAAATGAAGGAATACCAATAAAATGCCGGAGAGCCAAAGGGAATGAACACCTTCCACTCTATACTTGTTCCTGAGATGGAGTTCACAACGTTTGTCAGAGATATCCCTCTCTGGGTAACACAGATAACAGCTTACCACATAAGGCTTTTGAGAAACATTTTAACTGTTCCCTTGAAAACGTAGGCCCAGACTTAACTGCATTTGTTGCATTTAATAGCTTTTAAAGCTAGAATGACCCATGCAATTACCTTGCCTGTCATTCTACATAACACAAAATACAGAATTGCACTGAGCTCCCGAAGTCTGGGTAACGTAGATACGTTCACAGAATATAGCTGCCCATGTGCTCTCTGCATTTTCTCCCTGCATTTTCTAATGCATCTTTTGTTCTCAGCGAGTCTCTTAATGTGTACAGAAACCCTGCGACTGGGAACCAGGCTCTGTGAAGATGTCAGAGAACAAAAAAACTAGTCTCTACAACTCCAAAATAATCCTTATGTCTTGAAGTACAAATTTCCTTATATACCTTCCTTATATACTTTCTTCATATGCTTTCCTTTGCCAAGAGTTGACTGAAATGATGGTTATTCTTTGAATGTAAGTTTAATTAACTTATTAACAATTTAACAACTAAGAAATACAGAGAGAGATTTGGAGAAACTGTAACTATGGAAGAATTTTTTAAGAATATTTTCTTATTATGAGGGTGACCGTGCACTGGAACCCATTGTCCAGAAAAGTGGTAGAATCTCCATACTTGGAGATATTCCCAAGAGTACTGGACATAGCCCCTTCCTGAGAAAGCAGCTCTAGGTGACCCTGCATGAAAAAGGGACTAGATATAGACCAGATGACCTTCAGAGGTCCCTTCTGTGATATCTGGGAGGTTGAGCCGTTCCCTATCCACTGCTTCAGGAACTGAGGTCAGCTAAGAGCACCCTTTTACACCTCCCGACTGAAATACTTTCTAAAAGGTAAGTGAAGCAGTGCAAGCTACTTTTTGCATGCAGTTATTATTTACATTGGTGTTTATGCAGATGCATCAAATCATTGCAAGTAAATTAGTATTTCTACCATGTTTTCAAGATACAACGTATTTGTATATTTGTCTGTTTGCATATCTGCACAGACGTGTATATCAAAACAGACTAGTTTTTTTCTGGATGATAAAAGCAATTCACTGCCTTTTTTAAAGTTAGTACTCAAAATTCAGCTCCCATGTACTTACTATTCATCTGAGTTGATTACACTTTAGTTTCTTTATGTACTCTCTAAAATATGCACTAATAAAATCTTATTAGACTTTTATTATCAACTATCTTAACACACAAATGTTGCAAATTGCAAGGATTTTCTGGTCTCTGAGATTATGAGTATAGATTACTCAGCAATCACTGCATTTGTTACACTGTCTCCAGCAGTTGATACTTCTGGAAAGGTAACAGATTTTACTATCGTTTATGCAATTTGCAAGCATTCTGCAAACTTCAAAAGCATTCAGTTCATTTCAAAACAATACAGGAGTGAATTCAGTCTGGGTAAGCAACTATGATTCACTAAAATCTTCTCTTAACTGATATTCCACAGCAGGAAAACTGTTAGAAATAATCCAGATATTTAGGACCTTAGCTTGCAATAACTGCTTTGAAGTAAAAAAGCAGGATTTAAAAATCAGTGGGAGAATATGGCTCAAAAATACCTATTTCAAAATTATATTGATGCAAATATTATCACTCAGCACTCACTTGCATACAATCTGAACATTTGAAATAAAAGCCTCGAGATCTAGAAGTGTGAGATTGCACTGACATCAATGCATTTCAGTCCTTGAGTAGTTCACCTGATTCATCTCTATAACAAGAATATGTGATTGTCTCTAGAAGGGACAGGTACTTATAGTAGTAATGGCTCTTGTGGTGGAGCACATTGAAGTCTGCTATTTTTAAAGTTGTTCTAGAAGGACGTTAGTGAGAAAACAAAATAAATGTTTTAGTGAAGAATTACATGGTTGAGAAATCATACATGAGAGATACTCTTCCCAAAAGATTTCACTGATTTTGCATGAGTACACTTCAGGCTACACTAGAGGAAGTCTTGTTGGGCTATACAGGAAGCAGTTATTAAATTCACCTGGCAGAGTTAAAGGAAGTGATAATCTCCATTTTTGGTCTCTTAATGGCACTTGGCTCTGTATCATTTAAGACCACAGATGACCACCATAATGAGTCACCACTGTAAAGAACATGTTACTAAACACACTGTTAGAAGAGTTGCCTCTATTAGAAAACAAAGTTCAATTTTGGCGCATGTAATAAACGTGCAAGTCAGATGTAGCTACTCCAACCATTCAAGTATTGCTGTAATTAACATTTCTGAACAAAAGGATAGACAAGACTTGGAACATCATAATAAACGTTGCTCTTCAGAAGTCAAACTATCTTTGCAGTAAACATATTAGCAAAAGAATAATCATAAACTCTTGCTTATCTTGCTTATGCCAAGTAAAACAAGGATATAATACCTAAGTTCATGCACACTAAGTGTTGCTGAAAATGCTCTCACTCCAGTTGTGGCTGTACAGCTGCAGAGCCCCACCTCTGCTCAGCCAGGTATGCTTTTGCCCACACTTCAACAACTTGCAAAGAAATGTAGAAACTACAGAAGTGTACGTACCCTACACTAGGATGCTGCTAACAGAGGCCCATTTGCCAACATCTTTGGGAAAACAGAAACAGTGTTTCTGTAAACAACTCTCACTTTTCACTATGTGAACATACACTATAAATGCGTCATTATCATAAGCTTTCATACTTTCATCAAATAGTGCACTTTGAAATTTTCCTGAAGGCGTTTCTTTACATTCACATAGATACTTGAAATGTTTTTCTAATGTTTCCATGGCAAATTGGGTAACAATACATTTAATGTTTCCAACAAATAAATTATACTTTAATTCTAAGAATCTATAGAAAGTTACAATTTTTAAGCTCTTCCCAGAATCATTTGAAATTGTAAAATTCTAAACCCAATAGGGTTTAACAACCTGAAGTGTTTATATATTAAGACTTGCAATACTTAAGGGAATGTTATCCCCTTGGAGGTTTGGGACACTGAACCCCCTCATGCTTTCATTCAGAGCTAACAGTTTGAACAGATTACAGCATCTGCTTGACTTCAGAGGTGTATTCCCGGTTCTGTGGCAGAGAATGATTTTTTTTTTTTTTCTTTCTGACAACAATCCAGGTCCTATATATGCTGGTCAGTACTGGTCAGTACTGGAATAGCAAAAATGGCCAAGTGGTGGAAGATCTAAAATGTTCCCAGAAGTTCGAGCTCTTATTTTCATTTACTGTTCCCTAAAAATTTAGGGAGACCTTGATGAGCAAAATAAAGCTTACAAGGCCTGTAGACCTTGGACTAAGCAGCTCTTTTATTGAATATAAAGATTCAAAATATTTCTGCGTATATTTAACTAATGATGCAAGCTTTTCAAATTGCTTGAAATCATTACATAAATTCTCTCTCTGAGAATTAGTAGAGAAAACAATTCTGTTTCATTCAGAGATGGGATAATCAAAGTTTATCTATATTCTCAGAATTGAGGTATTTATTGTTCCACAGGAGCAAAGATGTTGGATTGCACTGATAAGCAAGTTTGGAGCATTTCCAGATTAACTTCCACGCTGCATACATCAGGAAATGCCACATCCTTCAATTACTTACTCTAAAAGGAGTAAAGAAGTTGCTGAGTTTGCTGGGGAAGTTAAGAAACGCAACAGTACACTTAAGTCATTCCTCTGACAGAATAGGCATGGAAAGCTCACCTGGGCATTCTTCTGGGGTGTCTCAGAACCAGGTCTTCAGTGTATCACAGGACATGCGTGGTACTTTGCGAGATTGAGCTCATAAAAATATACTTTACATATAAAAATACAGCAGACATCCTTCCAAAAATCACTGTTATTTCCTCCCCTTGTTTTATACATTCAGAAACAGACAGTTGAGATACACTGTAAACAGTGCAAAAGACTCTCTTCTGTTTATAAAAACACACATTGCATTACATTTAAGCGCCAACTGAAAGAAAAGTTGAGAAAGGTTTTATCCTCAGAGAAGTTCTGGTCCAAGTCGAACTTTTGTTTAGTGAGTTGTAAACAAATGTCTTGGAATGCAGACAATTCTCTTATTTCTTTCCAGCTAAGGTAGTCTCAAAAACATCAAGTCCTGCTTTGAAGTAAACCTGAGCTGAACTGATGCTGTTCAGCACCTCTGACAAGGCTGCTTGAATGGTCTCATTTGACTGATGTAGTTTGCAGTGCTCCAGTGCCTCTAGCAGTACTGAGAACTGGCTTGTTCTTTCATCTAGCCTGTAAAGAATATTTCTAAAAGAGAACAATGGAGAATGATAAACTTTTTGCTCAAAACAATTGCCAGAAAACATCAAGAATCCCTGCAAGTATCAGTCACAAGTTACAGACGGTACATGCTGCGCACACTAAACCTGACCCATGGCAGACTGAAAGACAATTGCATATTTATTAGGCTTTGTAAACTGCAGCTGTCCATTGATTTACGTGTAAATACGATGAAACATTCACAAAATCTGTGAAAGAAATCTCAAATTCCTCTTTGGCCTTTGAAAATTCCATCAATATCTTGAGCTTATGCCCATCACAACCTTCACAAAGAATTTCATGTCTCAGCTGGACTCCACTTAGTCTTCTCTAAAAATAAGTTTAGTCATTACTTTTGATTGTAGGCATGGAACTTCCTATCTGCTCCTATTATTTATTTCATATTTCAGAGGTGAAATTGCAGCTGTACTGAAAAAATTGGTTAAACTCTCGTTGTCTCTAGCAGCACCCTTAGTTCATCCTTTGTGGACAACACAACAAGAACAATCCATTTTTAATGTCACATACTTGAAGAAAGAAATAAGTGGGATACACAGGTAAATCCTACAAGACAAAATCTGTTTGGTTTTTTTTTTTTTTCCCTATAATAATATCTGCAAGACATGGTTCATTTGAAGATACATGCAAAGGTGATGCCCAAATCCCTGGAAGATTACCTGTATGATGTGCTGAAGGCTCATTATACAAAGCTATTCAATGAGATCCTTTGAAACAGGCTATAAATATCATCTGAAAGCAGGTGTGATCATTATCCTAATTAAAGGAACATGTAAATATAATAAATCTCCACCCAGGGGCTCCTTTGATTGTAAACAGAAGTGAGTGAAATTTGAAACGGAAAAGCTACAAGTGCTCTGGTGCCTCATCACCTTATCCTTAACCACAAGGCAGGGGTTCAGGGCAGCAGAGAAGTTGTTTTTCTGAATGAAACCAGAAATAAATCAGGACAATTTAGATAATCCATTAGTAACCTAATTGCATGACAGGACAGGTCCAATGGTAACAACAAATTAGTAATAAAACTGCTAACCACCTACAAGACAGATGACCACAAAACTGCATCTTCTAAGTCATTCAATTGCCAGCCTGCAAGGAAGAATGGCGATGACACCACAGAACAGCTACAATCTTCTGCCATGTTTTTCGAACTGAAAAGGTGCTTTGAGTAAAAGGCAATGTTTTTCAAAGACTGAAGTTATATCATGGATTGTCCTTAAAGCTTCTCTGTGATATAGTAAACGAAAACTGTGTATGCTGAGAACTAGAAATATTCTTGGTTGGTTTTTAAGGATAGGCTGTGCTGTGGAAAATACTGTAGTTTTCAAAGTGGGGATTGATTTTGCTCCCTCTGAAATCAATTCAGGGACTCCTGCTGAGATCAGTGCATGCAGAATCAGGTTTTTGAAGAACTCTCCTCTGTCATATCCACAGTTCACAGACAGACAGAAGCCTGTTCACAACCCCTCAATGCCCTTGAACAGCAGTGGCAATGGTAGAGACAATCTTTATTTACATTACTTTCTACTCTCAGGAGGTTTCAGACAGTCCTAGCTGGTGGCTGGTAGATGGGAGAGTTTCATATAGGACTCTGCTCCAAATGCTTACAACACTGGCATCTTGATCTATATCTCTCTATTCCTTTGTAGGCTGTAATGTCAACTATTAAAAACATCATAGGCCAACAAACCACCAGCAGAATAACATTTAGTCTTCTAGGAGTCACACTCTAAAAAGAATGATTTGAAGGCTGGAACTTTGGGGACTGCTAAGAAAATATCTGAGGTGAATGGAAACTGGTCTTTTATTTTCATATCTTCAAATGTGCTGTAAACAAGGCACATAAGTAAAAAAAAAAGATGATTCACGTTGAAATTAAAGGATGTTGATACAGTTTAATTCTACTGCTGGGATTCCAATGTCAGGTGGTAAAAGGCAAACTTTCCCAACCCATCTCACCTGATTGCAGTGCAAATCAGCATCCAACGAGAAAAACAAAGTAATTTGATGAATGAATGAGACAAGCAGTCTGTTACCATAGTTTAAAAGAATGTCTTAACCGTTGCAACAGTAATATGACCTAAGAATAGCAGATTGCTTAGCATGACATAACCTATTTTTTGTTTAAATACTTTATAATAATAAGTAGCATTACACAATACCTGTCTTTCTCAGATTTTCTACTAGAGACTATCAATAGGGTCTCATATTTTCCAATTACTTATATTTTCTTGACAGCTAAATTGCCCTTATTGTTGTATAAAATGATTTCTGCCTTTACACACATACGTGAGAATCAATTTCTATAATTCTAATTCTTATCTCTGTGCAGACTTCATCAAACGGGATAAAAAAAAAACCAAAAACGGTAGTCTGGTTTATTACTTCCATGCCTTTAGAAGCCAAAAAAGTGTTTTCATTAAAAAAATTACATAAAAACTAAAACTCAGCCACTACTTTGGCAGGTGTTGTGTGACCACAACATGCATAACGATCCCAAGACACTTTAATTTATACTGTGCAATTACTTAAACATTCTTTAATACAAATTGGTTTTGTAGCCTACACCTCTAAAACAATGATACCAGCCTTTAGCCTATTTGCTTAATTATCTACCTTCATCTTCAACTCTTTTGATCCCATACACGTAATTCTCAGTCAGCCTGATCCACACAGAATGAGAAAACAGAAAAGTGCAGTATCTTACTGATGACACTAACAAAATTACAACAGACATCACTCATCTTAATGGGCTTGTTTCAATGACACATCACAGTGACCTGAAAAGCATAACACTGAAGTAGAAAACCTTATTAATAACTTTAGGGCATTTAAAGAGGTAAAATGTCTCCGTACAAGTGAATCAGCCCCAGTAAACTAAAGCAAAGAAACTTATAAAATGGATTCTCAATGAACCTTATCTACTAACTTATATGAGACCTTTGCAGGCCTAGGAACATACATTACTGATTGAAATAATGCTGGTACAGTTAAATGCCACCTTATGTTGTCACAAATACGGACGTAATGTCACCTTTACTAAACCAAAATGAATTTGAAAAATTCTTGAATGATAACACTAAATAATATAATGACTTTAAAACAACTCAAAATAATTTGGAAATTATATTAGAACAATTGGCCAGTAAAGACTAAACCAGCTTACAACATCAATCTCAATGTGAAAAAGGATTGTTCAGCTTACAATAAAGTTTGCATGTAGGTGATGTACAACATGTATGTTGAGTTATTCAGGTACTTACACGTACATGCTTATCAATGAGTTAAAGTTTGAAATTTTGGAAAGAAAGAAGTTATTAAATTATTAGTACCCTACAGCATGCACATGACCAGAGCAGATGGGGATGTGACAGTCAACCTTTTAAGGCAACAGAGCAGTAAATGTCAGTGTATTCCATCACTGTCCTCAGTCTCCAAAAACTCAGCATGTCATATTTAAGGATCCATTATCTGTAATTTGTCAATAATTTTTGTTTGCTACACAGCCCATCCTTTCTTAAGGGCCATTAATTACCTTCTTTTAGTGCTCTCATTTATAAGGCTTAATTTTTTTTATAGGTATATCTTATAGAAAGATATATTGAAATCATATACTCTCAAAGCTGAGTAGCTGCCAGAAGGAGACGTACTTTCATAGTGTCAGCAGCCAATAAACCATAGGTAATCTGAGCATCAAGCTGAACACTAATCAAAGGAAAGGCTTTTCAAAGGCATCGTCATGTAACAACAGCAAACCAGAAACACTATCCCTGCCAGATAGAAATTTATCTTGCATTAAGAGACTGGAGTATGGACGCCACTAATCGAGGCAATTATGGCAAAGGGGATCTGGTCAGTATGCATTTAATAAAATCCTGGTGGGATATGGGACTGTAAAGAGATAATTATTCCAAGTCTGAATCCGTTCCTGAGAGGTCAGATTATTACATGCAGCACTGAAAAAAAAATCCTGATTTTGGCAGCTGTTTGCAGCATCTCGAGGCTTTGGATTGATTGCTTGCCAAATAAACAGAGGAAAAAAAAAATAAGGCAAACTGTAATGATAGCTGGTTGCAAGACACGTTATTTTTTATTTTCCTGCAGTTATCTCTGATTGCAACACTTTTTTAAAGGTAATGAATGTCTTGTCATAAAACATCAATCTCTTACTGAATTATTGCTAAAGCCTAATGCAATCTAGCTTAAATTTCATCCTGTTGCACCCTGCAAGCCTCAGATCTTTGTCAGAACCTTCAGTGGTCTAATAACCTACTGCAAGGGCTGAACATCAACTTCACCTTTCACTCAGTTTTTCCACTGTTGAAAATCTGCTCAGTTTCCCTAAGTTATTCATTACTGATGTTGGAGTAAATAAGATCCGTCAGTAGAAGAATCACTTCTACAAATTCAGAGCACAGAACAACTTCACAGAATGGAAATGGAAAGATAAAGAAGCATTAGGATGCAACTGTACTTCATAAGTTGCAAGACATTGTTTATCACAGCTAAAGAGTATTCCTTTAATTAATGAGGCATGATTTTCTCTAGGGTTTTACAGAAATTGAGTTAGTCTAGAAATATCTGAAAAAGCCACACAAGCTATTAGCTTGTTCTGCCATAGAGTATTCATCCTTTATATGCAACTCCACATGCACGTAAAAAATCCTTCCATATTTTTTCTGTAATTTCTTAGAACAAGGACCTACATGTTTATACCTCACAGTGAGGTATGCATTAAACTGTATCAACTGTACTTTAAGGAATTATTTACTGGCAAGAACTGGTAGGAGATATACTTCACTAAATCTCAAACAATGCAGCTGTTGGTAACAAATATAAGCATGTTGTTCTTTGACTTAAGCTACCCTTGATTTTTAAATGAAGGAAACAAATGCTGAATAATTTGGAAGAAACTATTTTTTCTTTTAAGGATGTCTGAATCTGTAATACTCAAATTCAAAGCAGATGTGCTACTATTTGTAAGAACTTGAGGGAAGTGAATTAATAAAATTATTTCCAAATAGCTTGCAGCTGATGATCTGAAGGCTTTGTAGATATTTCTGTGAAGCTGTGTAAAACATCCGATTCCTATGGAGGAATAGCATTTATAAACAAAGCTGCAAGAAGTAGTGTCCAATGCTTGTGGCATTAAGCTGAACTGACCTCGATTTCCACCTCTCATTCTCATCCTGACTTGCTTTATCATCTTAAGCAACCATACCATAAAGCCTGTGAGACTACTGTCAAAATCAGAAAGGTCATTATGGTGAGAGTTATTATTAGATAAATAGTTAACAATATCATAAAGCACCCTTTAAAGTAATGACCACAGTTATATTTCTATTACATTCCACAGCATATATACTCAATATTTACAGTTTCAAAAACACAATTAAGATGGTTTTCCCATTAAAGATCTTACCAATAAATTTCTAAGTGCTGTGGCCTAGTTAACACCCTTTGGGAAGGACTATTACAAATGAACTACTTCCCCAATAAATTCTGCTTGTTTTTATACTACTTTTACGAAACATTCCAGCTATTATTTCACACATACCCTTGTGCAATTCTAGAAGTGTGAAAATTGATTTAGTTGAAAAAAATGGAAGAAAATACAAAGCTATAAATGAAGGTATATACACACAGGTCTGCCATTCATATCAGGGAAATTAGAAAGCTGTTTTCCAGCCATGATATAATCTCTAATCATAGTGGTTTGCTGCTTATGCAGGTACAATGAAAACATTTTCATGTTCTCTGTTTACATGAGCCTTAAAGTCAATCATAATTATATCTCTGAAGATGTCTAATTCAGTATTACTTTATGCAGCAAATGGTCATAAAATAGTAAACATACAAGACACCAAATATAGTCATTGATTCGTGGCCATTGTGTATTTCTTATGGAGAAACCATTCAAATTGCCACTCAGATCAGGTGTTTTGAGTATGCATTATACTGACTTCATTCCGCCTTCTCAGCATTAAGAAAGGGCATAATTCAGCATATCAGTCATGAGAAAAATCATAAACTCAGCAGGAATTTTTAAGAGCACTATCAGTACCAGTACTGATCTATACTAGGATAAATGCATTACTCCACACCCAGATGAAAGTTAAGGAGTTGGTATCCCAGTGGAAGAAATTAGGGGGATTCTTTTTGACCCAGTGCACCAGTGACCACAGCTTCATCACAATTAAATCACAGGGGCTGGGAAGTGGCAGGTCAGGATCCTTCCCAAAGTTATGAATAAAATACTTTATTTTCCTCCTCTATCCTTGCTGCACCCCACAGCCACTAGCTGCTGTCAGTTAAAAGCAGCAACTCTTTGTGAAGGTAAGTTTAACTTTTTCTGTGTTTAATATTTGAACTCATCATCTCTAACTTAAACTGAGAAAAACTGAGTGCACAAACACTGCAGAGTTTCAAGGAATAAGGTAAAAAAAAGTAAGAATTTTTAAGTACAAAAAGTACATTTTATCAAATGTCTGCTGGAGAGAAAGGAGAGTGGTCAGAAAATTCAAATAAGCAGAAGGAAACGAAAGGAAAGGAGGACCAAGCTGCAGATAAGCAATGGCAAAATTAAAACAAATAAATAAAAGAGAAAAGTAACGATGGTATGAGTTTCTAGAAGACTGGAAGTGAAGCATAGGAACTTAAAATTCATAGAATAAGAAACAGAAAAACTGCAGTAGTTTGTTTTGCTTTAGTGCACAATAAACACTGGAGTGGCATGAAATTACCTACAATGCAGATTACATTCCTGTGCAGTGCTAAACGTGTCCATGCTATTCTTTTACTGTGGTATTGCTAGCTAGCATCAGTGCTTTTGGTATTCATAGAGAGATGCAAAAACATGGCTCAAGACTTTCAGAATGTAAGAGTTGATTCGCTGATGCACAAAAGACAAAGATGTTCATGAAAGAGAGGAAGAAAAAACAGCTGCTTTCACTGCCACGAAATTGCCCCAGGTCTCTGCTTCAATCTGTGCTTATTTATGACTGAAGTACCCTTCCCCAACACATTTTTAAAAATTATTTTTAATTCTGCCAAAATTTGTTGATAAGACTAAAATATTTTGACAAAAGCTGCAGTTGTATACTTCCCTCTTGAATGGAAGTGGAATACCATGGGAAGAGTAACGGTACTGTCAAATTTTCATGAAGATCAGCTAGAAAAGGAAAATCATTTACACTAACATTGTACCAAACAACCTGCTGATGTCAGTGCTCGTTACTTAAATTTAGTCAGAGCATCTTAACATAATTATCCATGATTTGAATTATGCTAGTAACCGTAACAATATTATTGCTCGTTATAGATGAATAATGCATCAAATATTACTGTATGACACTGATGGGAATGAGGAATCTTCACAAACACAGAATACATATGGTACATATATACAGCAAGAAGCAACCACAGCTATGGCAGTGAGAGAACAAAATACAAAGAAGATATGAGAAAGATGCATTAGCTCCCTTTAGTTGACAGGCACAAGTAGGTTTCAACCCACCTCCTGTAATAAAGCAAAAATCCACTTTTTTTTGTTCAACTTCCAGAACAGCCAAGCAGCATAGATCCAGAGAGTTGTGAATTAGGACAAACACAAGCCTAAAAATGATGCCTAAACTTCAGCAAATTTGTCAAGTACTTTGATTGAGGTTGAGAATATGAGTCCAAATGGGTATACAGGAAGCAATCATTTTTTCATGAAGAATACGTACTTTACTGTGCACACAAATTCTTCCTTCAGAACGCTATAAATTACAGTATTTATGGAATCTTAATGATCTAAACACAGTTGGAGCCTGAAGGTCAAGGCTGCAAACTGCATCCTAAATTTCTGTTTACGGATGAAGCATATTATTTATTGCTGCACTGCTTGTGCTGCTATAGTTAAAGGGCTGCCAGCATCTCCATTATAAACCCCTATTTCGGGGCTTTATAACTTGCCCATCCATCTTCCCGCTGGCATGAAACATGGCATATGAGGTCCTGACTATGAGACTGACTTTTGTTTTGTTTTCTTTGCCAAATTACAAGAAGTAAAGAATGAAGCTATACAAACAAAAAAGTACATTTTTTCCCCAAATACTCCTAGTGTACGTGTGATACTATCCAGTAATAGCTTCATAACACAAAACATTTTTGTATAACTGCATCAATTAGTAGACAGATTTTCACTCTAAACAGGGAAAAATACAAACATGTCAAATACAGACATACTGTTAGATAATTTTTTTTTTTTTTTTCCCCCCCCAAAAGAAAGTATACCAATGACTTTGGAGGTCAGGAAAGGACTTCAGAAGTCTACCACTGCCCCTGATTCTGTTTGCATTAAATTTAAGCCTACACTATCATTGCATCCCTTTTTAGCAGTACAAATAATGCTTTTTTAATTTTTTTTTTAAAGTATTAAAATTGATGGTACATAAGGTGTACACTACTTTATGTACTACACATGAGGCTAGGTAAAACAGTTCAGAGTAAAGCCACAGGCAGTGCTTTCCCACAGACTCTGAAGTAACCTTATCATCTGCTATTAATCTTGTATCACATTTAATGAAATCAGGAGAGGAAACTTTTACCTCCACCACATCTACTTTGCCAGTGTAAGTACTGCACTATGTGCTAAGGGCTGCTGCGAGCAGGAAGGTGAAAAACTTAATTTACATTATACCTGTATATCTAGCAATTATGACTTGCTGAATAACAAGCATTAATACTGAAAGCACTGCAAGAATTTAAACACTGTGAGACCTCAGAAATTCCTCTCATTGGAATCCTAAGTTTTGGTATTCTTTTTTTCTTTTTTTAAAAACCAGGATAAATTCAGACACAGGGACAGATTCAACGAACTACTGCTGCGATGCAACACGGATGTTACATTCAGAATTTTACAGCTTCTTTGCTACATCAAACCAGTTCAAACAAGAAAGACACCAGTGTTAAATGTGGAATACTATTCTTTCTTCAGTAACATTTCACTGTATTTCTTCATATTATGAATGCAGTCATGGCAGGAATTAAGTAAACTAGTCCCTCCCCAAACATCATCATTATATTTTCTTCATTATAGCTCTGAAGATCTTATTCACTGACATTGTAGAGTTCTCCACAACTACCTTGTCTTTCCATTTTGGTATTGTTAAAAGACTACTGCATTTGTTTTATGCCATTCCTAATGCTTGGTGGAATCTCTTCCTCCTGATGCTGTATCTTTTTGCTTTTCTCCCAAAGTCTGCTTCTAACATCTGTCTAATTTTTGCCCACTTCAAACAGTCACTTGCGCCAATTTAAACAAGGCATTTGACAATTTTTCCCATCAGTTGCAACAAAATAGCGTTTTATTACCTCAGTTAGCTCTGCCTGTAAGTACATTTGTATTCTCACATAACACAGATCCCCCAATTCCTTCCGTGTAATGGTCCCTCTGGTCTGTCTTCTGTCTCCTGTATTATGTATGCTAGCTGATTTCAGAGATCTTTTTTGGATATGCCAATCATTTCACTCTAAAGTCAAACCTGAGTATGGCTTTAAGGACAGTTCTGCCAGGTGATGCCCCCAATAGAAAGTATGTGTGAGTCATTGGGTAGATTTAAAGGACTCTACAGCAATGTGTCTTTGTTCTATAGCCCAGGCTATACAAAACATATACATGGGGCCAAGGAATCTGTGGGTCACTGATAGAGATCTGCAGACCTTCTTAAAAAGTAAAAAGCAGAAAATAGAATGATGATGACATTTTGAGATCAACCTGGCTAGTGCAGCTGAATATGTGTTAGAGAAAAAAGTCTAACAGGAGATGGGATGTTATGAATGGTGACTAAGGCTCTATCACTCACTCTGGCGTGTTGTCTCCAATTGGTTGAAAATCAGACAAGGGCTATGTAATTAAATATGTTAAATAATGATGCACATGATCTTGTATAATTCTGAATCTTCAATGAACTACACAAGTTTTAAATAAAATATAAATGGAGATTGTAAAGCACTATAAGACTTCAAAATATTTTCCATTTTTAAAAGCTTACTGTACCAACTAATACAAGTATCTGTCACACTGCCTGAGTTGCCATCACAAGTACATCTTGTTAGCAGCAATGTCATGACTGAAATGGTACTCTGCTGCATTCTGATGACCTCTTGTAAAGTAATGAATTTGTTTTCTGCAGAAAATATGAGATAAAAAAAACCCTTAATCTTGGATACTCATTTCAATTTCTTTTAGAAGGGAATGACAGTTCTGAAAAACAAGCAGTGCAAGATTAGCATTTTAGGTCAAATGAGGAACACGTAAAACATCCTACCTGTAAAGTCCTGGAGGAGCTTGCTGAACCAAGAAGCTTTTCTCCAGGCTTTGCAGCACATCGTTGAGCATCCTGACTCTGATAGGAGCTCTCTCCCTCGGGTCATTCGCTGGGCGCATCTCATCTGATTGGAACAATTCTGCAGTGTCCCTCAGGCGTGATGCCACTGCAAGCAATTGAGAAGCATCTACTTCTTCACCTAGGAACACTAAAAGAAAGACAGTTGCCAGTGTTTCTGGTAACATCATTCAGAACTCTTCCTCATAAATTAAAAATTACACTCGAGTTAGATCCTGAGCCTCCCTCTTAAGAATTATGTAACGGGCCAAGGAAAGCCACAGATCATTGTCCATATGCTCTCATCTGTTTTTCAAAGAGGATCGATATGGACTGTGATATTTTGAGATCTCATAAACTATGAGTTTGTAACCTACATTTAAAAATCAGCCATGACGAAGCAATGTTTAACTGTCAGTATCAGTAAAGTTGCCTTCTGAAACCCTTTTATTTCCATGCCATTGGATGCTACTGCTCTTAAGTATGAAAGAGGGGCTCGTGCTTAGATTCCATATTGACTGCTATATAAAAGAATATAATCTATGGAGTTTCATTAAATTTCTTTCAACACTTTAAAATCCGTGGCTTAACAACACTTTTCATGTACAGGTTTGGTATCCTTCTCATTGAGTCTGGAGGAATATAAAGTAAGTTAGGCCAGTACCCCAGAAAACTATTCTCCAAGCATATGAATTTTGTGTTGGAATATTTTGCAAAATATCTGTATCCTCAGATTTCAAATCATAGGCAAATCTCCTGCACAGCTGAAGACCTTGCAGGCAATGTGCATACCTCACACTGAGACTTGCATCAGTATGGAAAGGTTTAAATTCACTGTTAGAAGTAATGCTTTGGTTTTGACCAAGCACTTCATACTCTAATATACAATACTTATAATTTTTATTCTGAATATGATATAAATGATTGTAAACACTAGCTCTGTCTTCAACAGGGAGGGATAAAGACAAGATACATCATTCTGTATTTGGAAATTAATCCATTCAGACCACACTTTCAAACAAACAAAGAAAATGCAATAAATGCTCATACTGCTTCTCCATAATATTCATTTTGTCCCTAAACCAGCTACATTTCCTTCAGTTTCACTGAAAAACAGATCACATCACAGTTTAAACCAGCAAGCATTACAAAACAAACACTTCAGTTTGTGGTCAGAAAGAACTACTGACACTGCTTTAAGGGCATCAGTGGTTTATATCGCAACACGCTGGACTTCAATGCCAAAGGAAACCGTGATTTATGCTTTGCTCAAGTTGAAAAGCTGAGATTGGATGGGCAAATGATTTCCAAACAAATTAACTAATAACAACTTAAAACACTCTGTGATGATTCTACAGATAAAAAAAGAAAATGGAAGCATTTCTTCTCCCAAGAGAAAACAATGACATTATATTTGTATTCTCTGTCCTTATCTCTGCAGTATGAATCATGATGAATCATCTGAGTAGCTGTTTAGTTCTTAAATAAATAAAATTGCAAGCAAAGTGAGTATACACTATGCTCTCAATCAGTGAACTATACTGCTGAATTTTATTACACTTGCTAAATGTAACTGGATTTTATTCAGTAATAGGTTACATCAAATATATACGTATGTATACACATATATATTACTATTGTTATTTTACAGATTCTGAGCATAGTAGCCTTCCTTGTGTAAGCGCCTGCTCTAATGAAAAGCAGTGAGAGTGATTCAACATTTTTAAATTGTGTTTGTGCCCCCTAGGACCAATGTGCTTGCCTAGGAAGAATAGGAACAGATAAAACATCACGTAGGGCATGACACACACCATGCACGTGGACATGTGTTTGCACGTAAGAGGGGAAATTGCTTCAGGTTTTGATTAGATGGAACATTCAGGATTGGCTACAGTATGGTGCTGCGTTAACGAGAAAGATTTTTCATGCTGTGCAAAATTGGATGATCAGATCTGGCAGTAGAAAATCTGAAAGTGAAAGCTTTGTAGAAATTATGCTAAAGGGGGCAGAAACATAAATCCAAGGACATTCTCACTGCAACAAATACGTTGCCATCAGCTTTGATTTTTCTACCATGACTGCTGTTGCCCAAGCAAACTAATCTGCCGTTGCTACTACAAGTCTCTTTTCAAAGAGACATTAAAAAGGCATGTTGTGACATTTTATTATGCACATCAACACACAGGAAATTATCAATGGCTTTGCACAAAACTGCTGAACCAAATATAGAGTACTGATATAGAACAGATCCCCATCCTTCTATTTCAGTACCAAATGCTTTCTTCATAGAAAGTGCATTTTTGCATCATTTTCTGATGTAAGATTTACCAGTATTGATATGTAATATCCTTGAAAGGACACTGACGTATATCACAGCAAAAAAGGTATTTCTGTCATACTTACAGATAACCGTTGCCTTTTTCATTTCACTAGGAGTCAAGAATAATGGGTGGGAATAATAGAGAAAACTTTCTGAACGTTACAGGGATATGAAGTGAGCAACTCTGAAGAGCATCCTAAATGATCAGGGAAATACGGTCAAGCAGGTAAAGTGTTCCCAAGCTGAAGACTAGTAGATAGCTGTAGGCAATGAGCGTGCAGTCATCAAATAAATGACAGAGAGATGTTTCTGTACTGATTTTTCTAAGGACAGGGAGTTCAGAATGATGTTTTGAAATGTATGAGTGGAGCCAGGCCTGTGGAAAGTTATGCAGACTTTCCTGGAAATAGCTTATCAAAAACCAGATTATTTTTTAACTCCTGCTAGCACTACCTGCTATCTTCATCACAAGTATTTCAGCTGCTGTAACACCTCTAAAAAATCCATTCTGAAAAGAAGAAAGGATCTAACTGATCAGAACAAACAGGCAACTGACACTGTGTCAGCTACAGAGCTTTTCATCACGGCTTTTGCCTCCTTATACGTCAAAACAGGAAATCTCATCCAAATATTAGTAATTGATCCACCATCTTGATGGAGAAATTTCATATCAAAGCATTCATCCTACACCCAGAAAATAGTGCCAAGCAATCAATTATACCAATTATATCAATTATATAAAAGGAAGCATCTACCAATTAATTCTGCTTCCTTTAAGCCCAGGAACTTTTTGCACCTCTAACCGCAGCCCATTGGCTGAAACGCATCAAAATCATTCAGCTTCAAATACAGAGCTTCCAGGGAACCTGCTTTAGCAGGGGGGAGGTCTGAATGATTTCCAGAGATCCCTTCCAACGGTTCCACAATTTGGTGATACGCATTGGTAAACGATCGGTGTTTTGTCATGGTTGAGAAAAAAGTTAGCATGACTCACTGAGAAGGGGAGCTATGGCAGTAATCAAACAAGGAAGATGACAGCTAAGATTTCAGAGACAAACAGCAATGGGATCAGAAGCCCTCTCTAGCATGTACTGAATGCAGTCTTGAAGGGAATTAAAATCAAGGAGTTTAGTCACAGCGGTTGTTATCTTTGACTGCAATTATGAGATTTTAACACCAATTATTATTTAACTGACATGGTAACTTCAGAAGAAATATAAACAATTTATGGCTTTCTTTACCAACAAAAAGTATTATATAATGATGCTATTTAGCTAGTAAAATCACAGGCCATCATTCAAGTGGAAATGGAAAATCTGTATCAGGGACTGGATGCCCCCTTTTTTCTCTAAGAATCCTCTAAGAAGAATTACCTCTCAGACTGTTCTGAACTTCCAGAGCGATGTCGAGGGCATTAAACGGCAAAACTGGTTCATTGGCAATTTGCAAAGTGGCATGTCCTGAAAACTGAAAAATACAAAAAAATACACACAAAATTGTCAAATGGTTCTAAACAATTTTAACAGCCAGCACTTCTGAATCAAACACAGTTTGATTACATCTGATCTTTGAGAAAAAAAAAAAAAAGATTAATATCCCACAGGCACATCCCTGTGAAAAGGGAAAAAAAAATAAAAATAGACCATTGTCTTTCTATTACAAAGTGAAAAGATGGAAAGGGATTATAAGTCATGAACCCATAAAAGAATTATGACCAGTATTTTTCTTCGGAACTAGAACGTTATAGTAGCCTCTGCATTGCTTTGGTTTTGCTTTGTTTTCAAATAAAGCATCTCAACTTCCTATAAATAGGAATGAGGGTTGTTTTAGTTCTCAGATTTTAATAATCAGATTTTAAGAGTTTACTTACAAAAACAAAACAAAACAAAAAACAAAACAAAAAAAAAAAAACCCACAAACATTAAGGAAGTTCAGATCAAACTCTTGTCTAGAAATCACACGGCTAACTGTAAGCTCACCGGAAAATCATCTTGAAGAGATAAGTAACAACTTGATACACAGAGATGTACAGTTACAAAACCGGATTTTCTCAGGATCTTACAGAAAGAAATTCCCAAATAAGTGAAAGGGAACTCAGTCCACCTTGGAATAGATACTGGCATGTCATGAAACTCAGTGCACTGAATGCTTCTTTTCAGCAGTTTCAGAGACAAGGCCAAGGACCGACTGTTTTTTCATTTACAGAAGACACATTCCAGCTCAAGGATTCAACATGATACAGAGGCTATGTGTAGAAATGTGTCTTTCTGATGGACTATACTTAGCCTGTGATTAAACAAAGCATTCTGATCTCTAGGCTGCCATGTCCATCACTGTTTGTGGCAGCCATAAAAACACTCTGACAAAACCATGCAAGAAACTTTCATTCATCTCTTTCGTACCTTGATATTGCAAAAAGAATAAAAACAGCTGTAAGGCTGTGCTTTAAAATGGAATGATGGCTGCAGGTGATGTGATCCTGTTGGCAAAAAATGTGGACTGAAGAAAATCATATTGTTCAATGCTTCCGCAGGTGTTGGGGGGTTAAAATAATATCTGTCTCTCAAAAGCAATATGATAGCAGCTATGCTGAAAGTAGCATTTTAATTCTAAGATAAAACCAAGTAGGAAAAGACAACAATCCTCAATAACACTGAAAACAACAGTACAGCAATTGAAGAGGAAAAGTCTCTCCCTGGAAAGTGGATGAAAATGGTAATATCAGGAAGACAAGTTTCCTGGAGAAAGATTAATAGAACTCCAGCAACAATTCTAAGAAAGCATTTGGGAAATAGTTTCTGATCTGACCACAGACTGAGTTGGATACAGAGACCAAAGGAACAC
This sequence comes from Centrocercus urophasianus, assembly GCF_019232065.1. Taxonomy (NCBI): domain Eukaryota; kingdom Metazoa; phylum Chordata; class Aves; order Galliformes; family Phasianidae; genus Centrocercus; species Centrocercus urophasianus. The sequence goes on along the minus strand of NW_024884744.1, from coordinate 5,565,814 downwards.
ACTGCATATCAGACTGCAGCCTACGTTGGAGCAGAGGCTTACTCTGGAGGTATTGTTACCTCTAGGAAATAAAATACTGCCAAAGTCACGTAGAAGAAAAGTAGGAAGTAATATTACGTCAGGATATTATCAGAAGCAAAGAACAAGTTCATATCATTCAGCCATAAGCAACTGCAAACATCTCTTTCTAGATGTCCAAATGCCATGCAAAATCCTTCTATGTCCTGCATTGAACTTCAAGGTGCAACTGCCTACAACATCAACAACCTGTGAGTTGCCGTAGAAAAGAAATTGTGGCAAAGAAATACCATCCTATTAAAGAAAAGGCATTCTATAGCAAGCCCATACCCACTGAATTCTAAATTTTGCCATATGAGAGTAAACACTGAAATCCTTCCATGACACCCTTTTCTATTTCTTCCAAGTAATTTTACTTTGCTTTTTGATTACAGGAGACCCAAGTTTTCTCTTTGCAGTTCAAATGTAATTCTACACAAAAATATCATGAGTAAACAAAGCATTCGGGAACTTTGTTACTCTGCAAGTAATGCTACTGATATTTGTGTGACAGTAAATAGAAAACAGTGGTGTTTATTAAATCATGCACTTTGGGGGCTAATACAGAAGTAATAATCAATCACACAAGGGAAAATTCAGAGCATTGGTTTGAAGAGAGTAAGTAAAAATTCTGCAGAAACATATCAAATTCACATAATGCACCAAGACAAGAAAGGCCACTATTTTCTTATTTATAGTCTTATTTTTGGATATACCATTCCCCTGAGTACAACACAGAATATACACAGACAATAAAGATAAGCTTCTGACCCCTTTTCCCCACTGAGAAATGGTTCAGACTGACTACTGAATTATTAAATGCAAGAATAACTTAGTAAAGAATAAATGCAACTATTTTCTCACAAACTGAAATGGTACAGCAGCATAATTTATTCCATTCCCACACTGAACTGGTTATAACACTAATGAACACTTCTCAGTAACATTTATACATAATGCACACAATGCACACATGATTGATGTAACATATGCACAGTCATCTAGACTAAAGAAACAAGTACTAGTTCAAACGCTAATTGAATCAGAAACTCCTTTCTTTTGCAATTTAAAATGAAAAAATAATGAATAACTTTGCTACCACACTTGATTTTGGTAAAGATAATCTTCAGTAAACTAAAAGGCATTTTACAAACTTCGAATTACTTTCAAGATAAATATAAGCTTGATATAATAAATATCAAAAACACAATGATAACGGGAGTTACATGGTATATTGCAAAATAAATCTGAATATTCAGAAGAGGTTTATAACTATGAACCACACAAGGTAACGTTTTTCAAGAAGAGTATAAGAATCTTTATAGGAAGCAAATACAAGTCAGCTCTATCCCTAAAAGACAGCACAAGCATAAAATAGCAACTGGATTAAATACAGGATGCGTTCATCTATGTAAATAAGAAACTTCCTTTATCTTGTTAGCTTTTTCACATTGTAAATAGGAAAATGAGCTAAAGTTGGAGGAGGAGGGGACACTTTCATCACAGAAAATGTTTTTTTTATGGTGAATCTGCATGCTATTATTGACATGTCTTAAATCTTTACATCTTGACTGCTGTCCATTTTAGATGGACAATGCAGGGATGACAATCTGTTTTCCATCCTATCGTGTATGCTCATGGCTGAGGAAAGGGCATGTAAAGACCTTGTGCTGTTTAAGGTGGTAAATAACAGCATGGCATAAATACTATTTAACCCTGTTTTCCTTCTTTTTTATTCTTTTAAAGGTAAATTAAACACTAACATTTGGGATAGGTTGTTGCATTGTCTAATCTCAGGAGTACATCTCTCTGCACCAAGAACTCCCTTTCCACTTGTAGTGACCAGCACAGTGATCTGCTGAGATCCAATGGCATTGACCCAAGCATCAACAATGGCTTCAGTCTCCAAATTTGTGCAAATAAGGAATAAATCTCTGCATGCATCACGATCCCCTCTCAGAATCCCAACAATAGCAATCTCAAACATTAAAATAATCAGTCTTCTCATCCTGCAAAATGAAATATTTGATAATATGGGTATATTTCCCAAATTTACTTTCTGCTGTTTTTTTTTTCTTTTCCAGTCCTCCACCAAATTAACAGATTTTTTAATCAAGCACAAAAACAAAGTCTATTTAAATGAAACCTGTGATTCCCAGGCAATAGCATGATTTCAGCATCCAGTATTACAGGATGAATGGCAGTAATCATGAGACTAATGATAAATTAAGAAGTGTTTTTAACCTGGAGATCTCAATGTACCTTAGGCATTTTTCCTGTATAATTAGTCTTCACACTTGCTCTTATTTTATTTAGCACCCCCAAAAACTAACCAGATCATAAACCAGATCATCACGTGCCTGTGGCACGTGGATGAATAAATGACTGGTTCACCACCTTCATTTTTATGAAGCACCAGAAGGATACTCCCCTGATTAGACAAAGAAACAGAAATCTGGTCATACACATGCAACCATATTTGCTTTGAACTAAAGTTGTTAACTTCTGAAAATTCAGAACTTCTCAAAAATTCAACAGTACTGTATTTGTTTTTGTACTGAAGTGTACCTCAGTATCACGACACGTATTACCACAGCTCATGTGATACTTTGGGCTGACATTTGTCTCCAAGTCCTGTGTTTTAAGTCAGTAGAGGGCTCTCTGAGAAAAGAATATAAGGAGTCCATGGCTGCAACAGGTGAACTAGAGCACAGTGATCCATAACTATAGCTGTTTGATGGCTGTTTGTAACCAAGGGAACTATAAATCATACCTGAGATCTAATAAGTATTAAAAGCCCTATTTCATCATTGCCTGCATCATTTCAAAACGTTTTATTTATTTTCAGCATGGTAAATACTGACTACGAAGTAAAAACATTAATGAACAAAGCATCCCTTCTCTGATGCTTTCTGATGCTTAGATTATGTTATTAAAGTGGCACACAGCATCAGGCAACCCAAAAGTTACACATTAAAACACAGTGGAGTTGTGGTACCTTGGGCAGCTTACTGTGGAGCACATAAGTTCTCTATTTACATTTGCTACCTCTTCTGCATGGCTCTTGTCAAGACTGACACACTGAGAGATTAAGGTCAAAAGGATTTTCCTATGTGATAACTTGCCTGAAACCTAATTTGTTAGCCAACATTAACATACAGCACTTAGAAGACTGAAAGTAAATTCCTTACTTTCAGTAAGGAAACTCCTTACTAAATTCCTAGAGATTTCATTCACATTTGGTAGGGGGTCATTCATTTCAGTGCCTTACATTACTGGCACATAAAATGAACTCATACTCATCTCTGGTTTGGTGGCTGTGCATGTGTAGCAGTTCCTACATTTTAAATATTTATATAAATTAATTGGAAGTAGAGAGAGACTGGAAACTGGGATGATGTCTGGCCCCTTATGGCAGTTCTCATGTTCTTGTTACTGCAGCAACAAAGAACAGGGATCATTAACTCAATGTCCAAGGTAATGGCACATGTATAAATGAACAGGCACTTACGGAACTGAGGCAGAGTAATTTCATGTCTGTACAGAAGACACAGTGGTAATACTTACATAGGAAACTGTGAAGCTAACTATAAAGCACAGTCCCTTGTGTGGGAGGTCTAGCAGTAGAAAGGGAGATTTTCTGAAGTGACTTTTTTTTTCCCTGCATATAAACAGAAATTTCATGTCTTTGAAGTATGTGGTAAACAGCAATACTCTTGATGATGACTTTATAATCATGTATTTCATATTTATGTTTGTCAAATTTCAGTGGTATCTAGGTGCAAAGAAAGTGTCAGACAAATCAACTTCTAGAAGGGCCAATAAGATTCAAGCCTCTTGTTAAAAAAAAAAAAAGTTGAAGTCACTTACCCTTTTCCCTAGTGTGGGTAGCTACGAGCTTGCCGAAGGATATAAGTGATGCCCTTCTGCACCATAAGCACTGGGTGAAGTGCTCACCACGAGGACATAAATCTTTACACTACTGCAAACCCACATGCTATATTTCTTAAACAGAATTTTAAAAGTTCATTCCAGCATTAATTCTTTTTTATCTCCAACTTTAAAGCCAGGTTGCTCTGGTTACCAACTGTGGGATTTGAGTGTGACAAATAAAGAAAAATTTGTTTTAAAGCTGACTGATTTGCATAAAGAATTCCAATAAACACATCATTGCACACAAATTGACCTCTTAAATGATTGCATTCTCTGACCCGCTTCAGGTACAGCAAAAGAAGTGGGAAACCAGTATAGATCCTTTTTAAAGAAGCAATGTTTACAGCCTCAAACTGGTTACAGACAGTCCTGAGGAAATGGATTTAGCTGCTGTTGTGGGAGAAAGAGGAATACGTAATAAAACGTGAAGCAAAATTTGTTTGCACAAATCAGCGGCAAAGACCTCTAATGACAACGACTGTACACAGAACTTTCACCTTGGATTGATCTCCATCAATTTAAACCAAGACTACAGAGCCTATCTTCTCATTTTTATGTAATACAGGCATTCCAAGGATAAAACATACAAGGAGCTAAGTCTGCATGCTGCAGTAGACATTAGGACAAGCAATGCTGAGTATTTGTAAACAGTGAAGGAAAGTTTAAAGTAAAGAAAGTAAATACCATCTGTTAGGATAACAGACAAGCTATATCAGCACTGATTCCTATGTACTGGTACATAGAGCTAGAAGTCATCATGCTCTTCATGCCTTTCCCTGATGCATTTAAGACTCCAATGAAGATGCTAGCTCAACCAGCCTTCCTTACTCATTAGATACAGGTTAATCAAAGCACAGGATGATGAGAATCAACAAGAGAAGTGATAATTTTGTTAACAGTTGCCAGACAGTTGGCAGGGTTTTGCAAGTCAGGCAGTAATGACTAGCAGATAAAACAAGCAACAGTGCAATCACCCAGATTCAGAAATACTCTACAAAGTAATACAGATTTTAGCACAGCAAACTGTATATTGCTGGCAGTCATAACTGATCAAAGTATCCACTCAGATGGATCATGATTGTTCCATGAGCCAAGAATCTTCCTGAACTAGGACCAATGCCAGACTCATACATCGAAGGACATCCAAATACTTGCTCACTTTCCACATGATCTGTAATATCAGTTCTTAATGCTGATTATACAGGACTGAGCCTGATACTTGTGGCATTGTCAAAAACTAGATAACCGTCATCAGAGGAGAGTGATAATGAAGAAATCTGCAATATGAAGCTTCAACTACAGCTTTCAGTTTAGACCTCAATATCATCTTTTTAATCACTCCCCGTTTACAGAAATGGTTTTGATTTAATTGAACTCCTAAGAAAAAAAGTCTCTAATCATACTTCATCAGCATGCAATTATTATTCAAAGGAAATCACATGTACTATTAGGCATTCTTAATTAAAATAATGCATATAATCTACTTCAGTACCTAAGTCATTCTCCTCAATGTTCTTAATTCCCCTTTTTTCTTCCATTACTGCAACAACATGTTTTTATTCTATTTTTCCTCATCTATCCCAGTTTCACTTATACACTTTTCAATATTAATGATGATGATATCAGAACGCTGGGATGCATTTATACTCCACTGTCTTAAACTCACTGGATAGCAAGACCTTCAAATTGACCAGACAGGATATTTATTAAAGGAAGATAAGAAAATGCTATAACAGGAACCTTAAACTGTAACTAGTTTAATTTGCACTTGTGATGTCTTCTAAGTGGACATTAAGTGCACCAGGCAGCAGTCAGCCCGTACAAAAAGACAGGCGAATCTGGGAGAACCAGGTACAACAGATGGAAGAAATTGAGTTTAGGAATTGAAGAATGTGAAGAAAAGCTTCAGTGAGGGGTTGAGGCAATGGTTCCAGGAGGACCAAAAGTGAAAGCTCGGACAATCAACACATCAGAGACTCAACAGAATAAGCATTATGAAAAGAGTCATGAGAGCATTACGTATAAAAGCCTTCATTTCCTCAAACAGAGCAAAGCTAAGATATTTAATGGTTATGTAGGGAAAATATTGCCCTTTCCTCTTTTGCCACCTCTCGATGCACAGGTCCCTCAATTTTTTCCATTTAGGTCACCCTAATCAGCGAGGACTGGAACACTGACAGTTCATTAAAGAAGACAGAGTAGCCCTGAGGGAGAGACACTAGTGAACCACAGTGATGAGGATCCAAGAGAAGATGAAAATGCATGGTTGTTTAGTATATAGCTCTCACAGAAAAGCCCTATAAACACTAACAGACACATTCCACCTCAGGGAAGAATTGGGTGGATAATATACTGAGTTTACTCCCAGATGCCAGCCTATGAACCCCACAGATGACACCAGTACCCACAAAAAGGCTCAATTTCTCTGTTAGGAGAACTGGGATTAAATTCTACTCTTGGATAAGCTTAAATGGTAGTTACTAAACCAGCTAAGTATTTAAGCTTTTTGTCAGTATCGTAATTCAAAGATGCAATTTCTCTGAATTTTTCATGATTTTTTTTTCAATTGGGATATTTAATTTTCAACGTATACTGTGCAAGATACATAGAATAAGAAGTAATAAGCTGACTTTAATAATTTGGAATTTAAATTTCAGGAAGAGATCTCATATCTCCTCCTGTATTTAAATAATATAGCTGAAAAAATAAAGGTGGGAGAAGATTGATTGTTTTATTTTAAAAAGAAAACATTAATTAAAGATGAATATGTTTGGGACTGAGCAAGCTTCCCTCAGGCTTGGGGAAAATGCCAAGTCTGACAAACTCCTTGAGCCTTAGGGAATCTCAGGTCAGTTTGATGAACCCAATGAAGTACTTTATAATTAGCTGGCATGCTCCTGAGGCTGCCAATTTACCTGAAAAAGAAACTCCCTCACCTTTCAAACTTGTCTCTGAACAACACTGAATAAAGACCCAAGAAATAATGATTTTCCTCACAGAATGTTTATATAATCAGAGAAAGTAAGACTCAAAGAAATGTACCATGTTATAGAATGGCCCTCAAAATTCGTAAGTAAGCTTAAACAATAAAAGTCTGTAACTGTCTGAAGTTAGAAATGAGATTTATAACCATATCTGGAGCCATAATAATACACCTGCTACTACGATATTCAAATTATGTCAGCTATTTCATTCCACTGCACCCTATGTTTACTCTGTATTAAAATAGCAAAGGCAGAGTAATACAGTAGAAACAACACAGATTAAATAGAGAACAAATTTTAAAAGCATATAATCTGAAAACACGAGAGAAAATGCTACTATGTGCTCAAATTACAAAAGTTACTCATAAAACAAAGAGCTAAATAAATGTTTACCTCCAGGCTGCACCACGGTTTGCCTTACTTTCTGTTTTAAACATCTTATCATTTACAATATACACAGATGTCTGTGTAACAAAAGTACACTGCATGTCTCAGAAACCTCTACCTGAGAAAGCCTGTTGACTATCTTAAGCTTATCTGAGAGAATCAAAGAAATGAGGTGTGGCATATGAAAGGTACAGCTTACTTGAGACTATTCAACATGCCTTGCAAAGACATCTCAAAGGTCTGAAATCGCCTTGACATTACCATGCTTTGGACGCTTTCTTGTCTTCCTGATGGTTCTGGTTTGGCTTATCTGAATGCCGATTTGTCTCCATTTACATTAACTTCCTGGAACAAAGGTGTTCATTAGGAGATATTCAATACGGAACACAAACAAACACCCATCCAAGAAGGCAAATTTTGACTGAGAATTCCATACGTAAGGACAACTAAGGCAGAAATCCAATGACTGTACTGAAAGAAGATGAAAGGGACATCACTGAAGAGATTGGAGAGGTGAAGAGCTTAGGGTTAAAACAGAAGTAAAAGATTTAGAAAGAAAAACGTGTTGGAATTTGCTTCAAAACATAGCTAAGAGCCTGGGGAATATCTGAAAGAGGAGGTGGCAAGATTAAAAGGACAGCTGAGAAAGATCATTTTGGCAGCAGTGCTATAGCTGAATGGCAAGAAGAAAAAAGACTTGTGAGGAAAATGTGTCAAGACGAGAATGTAATGATGAAGAGAAGCAGTTTGACCACGAGTCCAAGAAGAAAGGTATGGTTTTTTTCTTTTTTTTAAATACTATAACATTAAAATGAAGTAGGAGAAAATATTTAATAATGTTCTTCAGTATACTGTAATCAGTGTGTAGCCAACCTGCTTTCTCCATATTATGCAAAATTCAAGATAAACTGTCCCCAAAACTGGAAAGGGACTGCAGAACTGATGCATATTGAGAACAAATCAGTAGGAGTGCTGACAGCATCCACAGTGATATATGCATGCACGTACGTATGCAAGCGTGCTCGCATACACAGATCAAAGGGAAAAAGTCAAATCAAAACGACTGTTACAGATAAAAACAGATTTTGTAGACTGTAATAATTTTCTTCTTCCTCTTTTTTCCCTGCAGTAGAAAGGCAATGCGTATAGGCATTCGATGTACTCTGAGTAGCTTTAAATTGAATATAAGTATCCTTCAGAAGTGTTTTGATAGTAGACTGAAATTTATAAGAACATTTTGTGCTGTATGCACGTTGTATGTCAGAAGCACAGAACACATTTTTACCAAGGCTCATCTAACAAATAAGGAGGTAAGGCATTTCTGTGGTGAGGGACCGATCAGAATGCAGAGCCATCCCCCAAAGAAGGATTTTAAAAAATACAGGTAGTTTTCATTTCTATCTCAAGACCTCAAGCATTTCTCTCTACAAAAAGCACAGGTATCTGAGACAGAGGCTTAAGTAGATATCTTTACTAGAGCTTATTGCCTTTTCTTCTTATTCTATTCCAGTAACAACTGCCATTTGCAAAAGAGGGGGCAAAGAGAGACCTTGTAATGTAAAAGCAGAGAGCGTTATTTATGTGATACATTACACTGAAAAGAGCCAAGCAGCTATTAGCAATTATAAATCTTCACTTGGAATAATAGTCATATTTAACAACAGTAACAAAAAAGGCTACACTACAAGGCATGGAAAGGAAGTATATTTAATTGTCAGTTCTGCTAGTCTAAAAGTGCCTTAGCTCTATTCATTCAGTTATCATTCTGTAGTTTATAATTAAAGTGCTAACATACATCAGAATCCTCTGATCTCAAAATAAAGGGTTCTTTTTCCAAAGAAAGAAAGAACGCACTGGTTGTAGGAAAGTTTCCAAGAATTTTAAAAAAAAATAAATCAAAAGTTAAGTAAAATAATTAAGGAAAAAGTTTTTGTCAAATAGAAAGAAAAAGCTTCTTGAGCAGCCATGTGGGAATGCTAAATAGTTTATCAAGTGGCAGAAGTCTTCCCTATTGGACATGTCTCCTCCTGTTGGACATGTCTCTTGTGGACTCAGGTGCCACTGAATTCCCTCTCCATCTTTTTTCTCTTAAAATTAGGTTAAAACGTGAACTGAAATATCTCAATGTGTCACAAGACCTATATTCAGACGAAACAAATCTTTATGCTGTGGACAGACAAATTAAATTAAAACAGTCTCTTGCAACAGACAGGTAGGTTCTGGAGTTAGGTTCCCTTTCAGGCATACCCCACTAAAACTGCTTAAGATTAAGATGAGGATACAGATTGAATTGCTGTTATATGTGAGTCTCTGGAACATAACTTGCAAATAATGTAATAATGTACATACTAATGAAGATGAGCCTAAGTCTATGCAAGATATTATATATTTCAGTTCTCTAACTGAAAGGCATTTACAAAACTTACACAAATTGCATTAGACAGCACAAAAGTTGGAAAAAAAAATAGGAATGAGAATATGTCAACTGCTTGCTAGTTGCTTCTTGATTACCAGTGTTCTGCTTACAAAGCATTCTTAAGAGCAACCAAAGAGCCCTACATAAGTACTTTAAATGAATAGATTTTGCAGTGCAATTTTTATTTTCAGTGTTTTTATAGTCAGTATGAGGTACTGTGAGGTAAGCAATTTCAAGAGATACAGGGACAATACAACCAGATTGCAACACCTGAAGTTCCATATTGCCACATTTGTCAAACATGACTTAAACCTGGACACTCATCTTGGTCTCATATAACAAGTGCACTGATTTCAGTTCAATTCATGCATAATTGTGACTTGCTTACTGACTTTGTATGGGCTGTGTATCCTGCAGGTGATCACTGGCAAGGATTAGAGACTAGTATTTTAGAGCAGTGATGGCTGTGATAGAGTTACTTTGGTCAATTACATCCTTGCCTTTTAAAAGCACTAGAGCTTTAAGACTTTTCCTCAAATCCCTTTTTTCACAAGTACAATAGAAAGTCTAACAATATAAATAGCTGTCAATGAGATACTAGAAATTCAGGACAAACGAAAAATACATTTTGAGGCAAAGATTTTTTTCTCCCTACAATATTCTCAGAAGACCAGCTCTATTTCTATGATTCACATCAGTGCACCAATTCAAGTTGAAATCTACAAGACATGAATGCTTTTATTGAAAAGAAGCATATTTTGGTAGTGTAAGTCAGAGTGATACATTGAACACATATATATCTTGCACTGAATGAAACACGTTTTTCATTTTACATATGCTTATAATTATCTCAAAATCACACGTGAGATTTAGTAGTAACTGAGACAAGGAGAGAACAAGTGCCAAACAGAAACAGAATTACATTTGCCACAGTAACACCATGAAAATTGCAGCAAATGGAGAAGGACACTCCGGGCTTTTAAATAAATGACTTCTGGAAAAAAAAAATAAAAGCAAAAAAAGCCAACCCCAACAACTACCAATCAGCATTCTGGATTTATTGAACATTCTCTTACTATGTAGCAAACTTATCCCTTAAACAACAATTGGGCTGGTGAATGTGTTTCCACAGAACCAAGACAGTTGAATTCTCACTTTCCAAGAATATCATGACTTCTTTTTTTTTTTTTTTAATTGTTTCTGCTTCTTTTTGTGCTCTCAAAATGCTACAGTAAAGTAAAAGCACAGTCTGAACTGTAACCAGAACAAAGTTACTAAGATGCAATAAGGAAACACGTTTCCAATTTTGTGTTTCTCACTTTTTTGATTCTGTTTCTAATCCAAGCACCTCAATTTCTGCGAAAATCCCTAAGATAACTTATTATTGTTTAAAATAGATAATCTTCATAAAAATGCAATAATAAGCAGAGCCAATTAAAGCTTCTGGATTTGCTATTCTTACAAATGATATCAACGTTCAAAATGTTTCTGTGTAAATAGCACACGTGGGAGAGCTGATAACTTCAGACAGCAACCATGGTATGACTAACAGTTCATTATCAAGATCTGTGTCTCACTGCAACAAAAAAAAAATATTGCACATATACTACCTGCCAATACGCAAAAAGCATCACGTCTTTCAGCTTTATAAATGTATTAAAATAGCTTACATACCATGTATAAACTGTTCAATCACTGGTGATTTGGTCCATGGAAACATGGTTTATACTACAAAACTGGATGCTCTAATATTGTCACATTATTTCCCGTTCCATATCATTTTCACAGCTATATTCAAAAGGTGCTCAAACAAGTAACTCATGTAGAGCAAGTCACAAGCCTTATCTTGTTTGGGATATGCTCTATAGAGATGAATGCATTTTTAGAGGGTTTGGTGCTAATGTCGAGGAGGTTGAAAGTTAATAATTAAGATAAATGCTATCACAGTCTTCTTTTCTGCTGTGATGGTTTTTCACAAATTACTTCGTTTAACTGTAACTCAGCACAGAAGAACACAGCAGCATTTCTGTAAGGATCTACGTCCTTTCAAAAGTGTAGATACAAGTAGGAATGATTCAATTTTCAGAAAAACAATCCGAGCCTTTGAAAGAAATGTACGGATGTTTTTAATGGTACAACTAACAGCCATATCAATGCTGTATTGCCAGGTAAATATAATAAGACACAATGGGAAACTAAGATGAAATTATTATTATTATGTACAGAAACAAGCTAACATAAAAATGAGGAATTTATGAAGCTTTATAGTGAAGGATGTTTTAAAGATTTCAAGTAAATTCGTAATTCTGCCTTTTTTTTTTTTTTTTTTTTTTTTTTTTGTGAATTGATTTCTTACAACATCCATTTAATATCTAGTTTACTTAAATTATTTTATCATATCCAGTAATCGCTACATGGTTTTGACTGATACAACAGTTCTTTTCAGTTCTCTTTGGAACAGCAAATAAAAAATTACTAATTTAAGACAATGGCCTACTTCTAATGCAATGATCTAAGTAAAGCATTTAGAACACAGATTTCTAAGGCAAGCTGTATTAGAAAACTACTTGAACAAGAATCCCTAACACACTTTCTCTAAGAATAAACACTTAGGATATAAGTAGAAAAAGTTCCAGAAGCGTTTCCCTTTGTCCTGTGAGATTTCTCATTGTAAGAGAAGGGGAATGCAAATTAAAGATTCACAGCTTTGAATAGAGAGTGAGGAGATTTTGATATTAACTGATATCCTCATTCAGCATGTCACCCTCCACATTATACAAAATATCTGTTGAGTTACAAGCAAAACTTCGAATCTTCACGTATTTTGGAAATCATGACACAATGTCCTTACAGTTTTATTTCTTCACAGCATAGAAAGAAACCTTGCGTTCTCTTTGCCTCGTTTAGGATCTCATGTGAGGCTCCTGTCAGCTACAAGTTTGTTCAGTTTATCTCAGGAAAAAAGGAAGAAAAAAGCTTAAACTTTTCCTTAGATATGTCAATCAAAAGGATCGCACTGGCTGGAACATTAAGTTCAGAAGAATATAATTTATGTCAGATAACGCACAATCTTTCCGTGGCTCATTTTATCCGTCACTAAAACAGACTATATTTATGTAAAGGCCTGACCTCACCCTGCAATTAGCCTGAAATTAAACTGCACTATATAAAGATGTTCAGTCAGTGATTTCAACATGTATTTCTCTTCCTGTGCTATTTTGCTAGCTGAGAAGTACTTTCATTTGGATCAGTTTCACAAAAGATGAATTGTATTCAAATTTGAATTGGCCAGGGAGAACAGGGCCTGATATTCAATCTTGAAGAATTTTTTCACTTGGCTATATGAAGATTATTAAAATTCCCAAATTCCAGTGATTTATCTGATTCATCTGCAGGCTGTGTTCATTTATATACAAATTTACTGCTTTCTTTCCAGTCATATGTTAAAGATACACCCTTCTTATTCACTTTCTTTCATCTATGTTTTTACTATGTTTTTTACTATGTATGTTTTGTGATGCTTGCTACACTAAACAGCAAATTCTATTGGGTCTCCGATTCTGAGACATACCTGTTGGGACCAGCTGCATCAGCTGAACATTTGGAAGTCCATGGGGCTCAACGGGATTCACCTCAAAGTACTGGGGGAGTTAGTAGACATTATAGCTGGGACCTTCTCAACAATTTACCAAAGGTACACTCATCTATAACAAGGGCAAGAGAAGATTCAAGAAAGTACAGACCTGATTTTAACGTCAGTAAGTGGAAAAGTTATGGAGAAGATTGTCCCAGGGGAATATGGAAAGGCAGTTAAAGAACAGAGCAATCAGGCACAGTGCGCTGGGGTACCCTGGCCTGTAAATCATAAGACTTCATAAGGGAGGCTTAAAACTCATCTCCCCTCTTTCCAGACTTTGAACAGTTTGAGGGAAAAAGCATAGCAGAACACAGGCATAAACAGTGCCTTCCTGAGGACAGTCCTCTTCTTGACTACATGAAATAGAAAAAGGCAAAACTTTATATGGTTGTATACAGAAATCTCTTTGTTTCATCTGTCAGTAAAGAAACGGCTGTTGACGATTAGCTGGCACCACAGTTCCTGCCATAACAATACACTTCTGAGCTTCCTGTTAAGAATGTTACTAATTCACTTCATTTACATATAAAATTTCACCAGTTAAGCTGCGATCATATAACCATCGCTGGGTGTGAGGAAAACAGCTTGCAAAAAATGAGTAACATGACAAAACTACAAGAGACTGAATAAACAGCAAATGCTTCCTCAGTTCACGCTTTACCAGATTTGTGGTTGGATTTAACTCTGAAGCAGAGCTCTCTTGAACAGTAAGCATAGGAACTAATTTTTCTTTAGGTACACAGCAACACATAAAGCTGCATTATGAAAGAAGTTTATTAGTTGTAAATAAGCAACATGGTTGCCTAATAAAATTGGGAGATGCAAATCTGCCTTCTCATAGTTTGCTTTTCATTAGCTCATCACAAAAACTGCCAACATTTTAAAATGGGGAAATATTTTTAGGAATCTCACTAAAATGTATCCTTTCTTAAGAAGAAAGTAATGTATAACCCACAGATTTTAAGCAAATCTTGTCCAAATGGATATACTGATCCTAAGCATATTTACAAACTCTGGAACAGATTTATAGAAACCACAGTATAAATGCAAATCTTACTAGTAAATAGTAAAGAAAATTTTGATTTAGACATTTTTTCATTGCACTACATGAGTACAATCACTACATTTATTTATAAATCAGAATTTTAGTACTCAGCCATTTGCATCAAAAATAAAATACAGCTCTTATGTTAACTCATAATTAGGTTTTTTAAATTCCAATCAGAATTTGCACAGAGTTCCTGTGGACCAGATTTAGTAATGAGTACCATAAAGTTTATGTAATTTGTTTCTCTTGTCTTCCTTCAAAGTTTAGAATAAATCACACTCCAGCCACAGTGCGCCCTTAGTTATGTAGAAAATAGCAATTTGTTATTATTTGCCAAACTTAACCATGATACTTCTACAAATCTTCTGCAATAAAATTAATAACAAACCCCAGAAATTACTTATTTTAGTTTATGGCATGTATTTTTAAGCAAATAAAAGAATCAGCCTGCAATGGTGTACATAAAGAATGAATTTTCCTTGGACAAATCTCTATACACTTTTGGTTTAACTTTCAAAGTCTATCCAAAATTAGGCTGCTGCTGAAATAACTGCTTCTACATTATTCACCACATGTGCTTCTTGCCACCATCCTTATGCGGGCACTAAACCTTGTACGGCTCAGATTTGAGAGCCAAAACCAAAAGAAACTCCCAAAGCAAAACCAACCACAAAACCAAACGATAACATTCCAGTCAGACATGAAACCATTCGAGTCAGCAGAACAGAACTGATGGATACTTTCGACTCAGTATTACATTAGTTTCAAGTCTTTTGAAAAATCCAATTCCAATAGCAGGTGCTAAGATTTGAGAACAGCTCAGAATTTGATGGAATATAGGTGACAGGAAGGGGTAGGGACAGAAAGGGAGTGGGTAGTAAATGTGATGTATCAAAGCCAGAGGGAGGCAAACATATCTTCACATTAAATAAACAAATAAAAAAATTCTGAAACACTTTGTAAAATGGGAATAATTCAAATGAAAATTTAAATCCCAGTAATATTCTTCCACATTAAGACAAATAAATTATCTTAAAAACAAGACCTGTAACTAATAATTTTATCTAGGTTACAACCTTCTCTGAGCCCTTACACGTATTAGGTTTAAATTTAGTTTCTATAATTCCTTATAGAACATACAGAGTTTCTATTCAAAAACTCATTTGCCGAATCCTTTCCTCCTCGCCACAGAATAAAATCCAACAACCGAAGGTCACAGCATGCTGAGCATAAGTGCTGCAGACACAAGGGAGTGCTCTCCATATTTCAAGTAAAAATAAAGAAGACAAAAATAGAAATGTTCCCCTCATTTTATGTTGATTCAATTAATTATGCTATTTTATAATACCTGGAACTTCTGTAGCAGAGCACTGATTCCACTGAGCTTAATCAAGATTTTCAGATGCATAAATAAGAGAAGCATTACTCTCAAAGCATACCTCCATTTTCTTTTCAGCATGGGGGCTAAATTCCCTTTTCAAGCATAGCAGTGTCAATACAGCAAAGTACTGGCTGATTCCTGATGGGATGCAGAATACAGATCATAACTCAATTTTCAAATAGATCTTATAGTCACAAAATGGAATAAACTACAGATTTTGTTTGGAAATATAATGAATATGCTTGCAGCTGCTGCCTCTCATTTTGCACCTGAATGTCTGAAAGTACATCTGCACTTACAGGCTTACACACTTTGTGAATAGCTTAAAATCTGACAAATATTTTCCTTTATATGCACAACTCATGTAGGCCATTGGCTCATATATT
Source organism: Centrocercus urophasianus (assembly GCF_019232065.1). Lineage (NCBI taxonomy): Eukaryota > Metazoa > Chordata > Aves > Galliformes > Phasianidae > Centrocercus > Centrocercus urophasianus. The sequence goes on along the minus strand of NW_024884744.1, from coordinate 5,549,585 downwards.
GATTGAAGACAGAATGAACTCCACTGAAGTAACCTGGACTAGTACTATAATGGAAATTAGATCTGGGCTCATCTGTTTACATCATATCCATTTATCTGACAGAGAGGACTAATCAGGGAAATCTGAAAAATTAACACAGCCTGGCACCTAGACAGATGCAACTATCTTATTTAAAATTACATTCTTCAAAATGATTTAGCAAGGAAACAAACCACAGAGAAAAAAATATTTTTGTGCAGTTCTCAGCTTAAAGCCATTTTTTCTTGAAGAAAAAGCAATAAAGCCCTTAGAATAGCAAAGTATTACAATTTGAGCTGAAGCCCAGGAATTTTTTTTGTTTGTTGCCTTGCGTGTTACAAAAAAATGTGATAAAATGTCTGTCAGTTTGTAAGCTGTACAACTGTAAAGATGTTGGGCTACAAAATTCCACTTTTCTGGATTTTTACATATTTCTGGATATATATAAATATATCCCTATTACATTAAAATGTAATGATAAACCCACAAAAATATAAATAACTGGACTATTTTTTGATACAACTATTTGGATTTTGAAGTGTCCATGTCTATACATAGCTCAATTAAGCCAGCAGAGGGAATATTTTGCCAACTCAGTGCTTGTTCCATCTGTTGAAATAAAGATAGCATTTGAACTTAGATTCAACATACTTTAAAATAAAGTTTTTAAACTGTATTTCTATCAACAGATGTCACTCTGCCTATGAAAGCCTATAAACTTTGGTTCTAAGGCGAGTTTATACGTTCTAAAAAGAAAATAAATTGGTGTTCACTGTAAAGATGACTGCAGAAACATTACATGAACAAGAGTACGGATATGTGTTACTTCTGTCTTCTAGAATATTGAAAAAACTTTCCGAATGAAAAGCGCATCTGTCATATTGCTTTGTTTTGATGGTTAGATTGCTAAAAATTATACCCATCCCTGTCCCAAGGAAATGCTGGCAGATAAGGTGGTTAGTGCTATTGGCCTCCTAGATCTCATGCACATGGGATCCTTTCTCTGGACTCAAAATGGGAACAGAAAGGATTACATCTGAATCCATTTTACAATTCTAATTTACAGCTATAGTCACTTATCCTTAGTTTTACATTAACTGGTCTAATCTCAGCCGCTTTAATGCTAGTCTGTCAGCAAATTGGCAGTATTTTTTATTGTTATTGACCACACTCTTAATAAAAGCAGATCGATAAACAAGATGTTCTTCCTGGAGTTTTGTAATACCTTTATTTTATATTCTTTCTTGATTTGGTGTATTTTTTTCCCTAAGTGTTTATTTGTTTTGTCGCTCAGCTTTTAGACTTCTACAAAATCGGTTTGCATTGTTCAATTTTCTTTTAAGAGACAAGGTTTTATTCATATTAATTTTGCTATAATTCATTCAAGAACAACTATTAGTAAAGACGGAATTCTATGCTTTTCAGTTATTTGATTTAAAGAGTTGCATATCAACATTTTGGAGACAGAATAAAAGAAAACTAAGAACAAGAGCAAAGTGCATTTTCTTAGACTGCATTGTGTTACAAAAACATCATCAAGATTTTTTTCTACTAAGCACATCAGGATTTTCATACACAAGCAGAATTATGAAGCAATTTGAGTAATCTGCCAATGGAATCAGATTTTCACAGCAAATATGCAGTGAAGACTTCACATTCCAAATGGACTGCTCTGGTAAGCAGCCGTTGTTAGAGGCTCCACTGCTGAAGAGAAGAATTTTTATTCTGACTTAAGTTTGTGCTTCATTCTTACTATTAATTTCCTGCTGCTATCCCCATACTCAGATCACAATGGGTGAGTTCCTAAGAGCTATCTTTCAGGACAGCTCTTTCTATCCACTGTGCAGACATTTTATTCCCTTGTTCAGATGGCCACAATTCCAGGAAATGCTCAGCACAAAGAGGACAATTCCAGCAGAGCTCAGCTATCAGTTAGATGCTAAGCTAGGTAATGACATTTAAAGACAAGACTTAAAACACTGTAGGATAGGAATAAGCCTCCAGAGTAATCTGACATTTTAAAGTTCCTTAACAGAAAACAAACTCATGAAAAGTTCGTTTGAATACAGGACTGAGCTCATGAAGCAAATTACAGCTTGTAAAGCTCCAATGTGTTGCAAGTTATGTCACAAAAAAATCAAAACAAGAGACAAAATGTCAGTAATAAGTAGATCAAAGGAAGTTACTGGTGTGAATTCAAAGCTAAAATGAACTAAAAAAAAATAATCATAGCAGCTGTGTTTCCCCAAGTATTTCTGAAGGTTGTTTGTAAAGCCAAATAATTAATGAACAGAATTCAAGCAGCCAATTTCCATCTCTTGTGATAAAGCACTTAAGCAGATACTTAAGTTCCCTGACTTTACCTCAGACTCGGCCATATGCAAATTGGATGATATTAAGTCTTATTAAGAAAGGAAGTTATTACCACATTAGTGTTAGATGAAACCTAATGTGTTAAGAGGGATACTCTGGGAAAAGAATTCTGATTTGACACTTCTGTTAAATATGATCATAACTTCCTTCAGAGAATAGACTTTTATACAAGACCATAATATAAGCTATAATTAAAATCTATTTATATGCTGCATGATACATAAACACTGATATTCATTTTGGATCAGGGAAGAGAGAAAAGAGATGAACAGTTTGCCGCTATAACAGAAAAACTCATTCTAGAGTATCCAAATGACTAGGACCTACAGCAGTAGAAGGTTAGTGTTTTGTTTTGAGAAAAACTCATATTTCCTGCATAGACAGCATTCACTACATGTATGCAAAACCTAAAGAATTAATCTTTAACAGCTGAATTATATGTGAACTAGTAGCAAACAGCTATGGTAGTACTGCTGCTAAAAATTAATTAATAAAATGATACTCTGATTAATTCAGTAACTAAATGCATGAAAAATAGAACAGTGGGAAACATAGGAGAAAATTCAGATAACCGCAGGCATGTTCCTACCAGACTAGCTTGCTTTAGATATTGTTGGATTTCAGTGGCTGAATACAAAATTGTATTGATATTGCTTACAAAATGCATGCATATGTCCAATTATTCATTATCTCTCATATCAAACTTAGGTTTCTGAAGTAGGAGCAATGAATGTAAAATACATTTTCCCCTCTCCCAGTACAAAGCTACTACTGGACAAAACAGAAAACTATCATTAGACATGCAATAAATGTGCAGTGGTTTCTTCGTAACTTCATGATTAACAACCAGCAGAAAAAAATACAAATAAGAAATAAGAAAAAAAATGACATCTGCCATTACCATCTATGCTGAGTCTGTCACCGATGCAACACACAGTAACAGCCAGAGATGCAACTGGATTACAAATCTCAGCATAAGCAAAAGATGGCACTGGAAATGAAAGCAATGCCATAGGCAATGTAACTTCTTTCCAAGTCAGCTAAGTCTCACTAACACAGGCACTCACAAGGCCTGTATACTTAGTACAGAACTGTCCATCTGGTCATTCCTCGCAGTTGAAATTCCAACAAATATCAAACACAGATGCTACATATCAACTCCAGAAATTTAGCTTCAGTGTTGAACTATGCCCCAGTGTTTGTCTACCGTGTTAGGCTGATTCTATGAATTTATGCTGAATTTACGTGAGGAGATGAAGTAGTTGCTCCATTATTTTGAGTACCACTGTTGGCCCACGGCATCCTTTTTTCTCTTACATGAACTTGGATTAAACAGTGCTTCCTCTCATTCTTACCTTTTTAATTTTTTTGCTTAGTCTGACTGACAAAATTTGAAGTAAAAATCCTCCAGAAATTTTAGAAAGAAAACCAGTCTTGGAATACTCTAATCATGGCATTTTTCTATAATGTGACAAATAAATGGCATAAGGGGAAACTGAATTAGTTCTGTCTGGTAATGATTCCACCATTTTGAAGGTGTCATTAGCAGGAAAGATGTGGAAAATGTGTTCATGTTTTTAATCTATGACTGAACCAACAAATTTGTGATGGCCAATGAAGATGGTTCATCAAATCTTTATCAAGGGTTCTGCAATTACAACTCGTTTTTATTACTTAGTTTATATCCACCAGAGTTCAAGTATAAAGTGCAAGAATCCTTGAGGCTATTTGCTTTTAAGACCAAAGAACTACTGGAAAATTCCAAGCATATCTGCCCTAACTAGACCAGAACACACAGGGAATATATTGTTTGGCCAAACACAGTGCGACTGTCTGCCAGAACACCTCACGTTTCTTCCCCTGCAAAGTCTCATCTTTCACATCTAATGCTGAGAAAATTCACATTTTTTTTTCTTTGAATGCTGTTGCTTGTTCACCACAGTTCATACAGCATCCGCAAAGTTACAGACAAAGTTTATATCACCAGGCTCTCTCTCACTTTTTGTTTTCTTTCTTTTGTTTTTCCTGCTGTTCGCAATAACTACAGAATAACAGAATAAAATACACATTGTCAGAAGGGAGTTTTCAGCAGGTTTGTATTTACCTTCTGCTTGAACTGGATTAGATGTTCTTTCATGCAAGAAGGCTATGGGTAAAATAAAAACTCTCACTTGTGTGCTTAAGAGAATATGTGCTAAATAAAACCATTTCTGTGAAATATTACCGTGCTTTTTTACTGCTTTTATTTTTTCTTACAGAAAAATTCAAATAAGTTTGGTTTTGCACAAATGCAGTAAGACTGTCACCACAGACAACAGTTCTGCTTTGCACATCTCAGATGCCATTAAACCACAAAATGCCAGTAAGATGCTTCAGACCAGTGTATGAGAGACTATTCAACAAAACAAGTAATTTAAGTTATGGAGAGACCATCTGGCAATTGGAGCACTATGCTGCACCTTTGTTAACAAATTTTACTAATAAAATTTGCCTCTTACTATTATATCACCTTAAGGCAGATGGAATCTACTGAAATATCACAAACTGCTCCCAGCTGTGGGAGGACAGACAGAAAAATCAAGACATGAACCAAGTTATCCTGCAATTTCTCAGCTAAAAAAACAACATGCAGATGGTTTTACGTGTGACAGAGAATCCAAGTGATATTGCAGACTATTTTGAATTCTTCAAAGCAAGGTCAAATGCTACATCTAAAAATTATCAATAGCAGATTTCCTCCAGTATGGATATTAACCTAGCTCTCCAGCTTGGTATTAATTCATACATCCCAAACTGCTCCTCTTGCATGTTGGCTTCATTCACCATCTCTCTCACTTACCCCAGTCTGCACTCCTTTTTGCTGGCTGGAGGCTCTGGAAATTTATTTTGCAAGTATGAAATCATAGCATAATTTATCTTTAAAAAAGCAATACTAATGCTGGTTGGTGAATAACTCCTGTCTTCAGAGGAACAATGTTAAAGAGACTGATAGCTGACGTGAAAGTCTGTCAGACTCAATTATAATAGGAATTTAAAAAATGACATCAAAAGGAACAAATCACTGTAGAAAGTTAACTGGATAAGTTATCTGTGGAAATTGGTACTCCACAGCATCACATTTTCATGAGGGAACAAAAACTTCCAGTTTGTACACTACACGGTCATGCAGGGGCAGGCTGCCACATTCACTGGTGTTGGTTTGGATATGCAACTCGGGTGTACTGGACTTCTGCTTTCTGAATATTCCAGGTTCATTCTGTATGCATCATGCCAGCATTTTGATACATGTGTTGTAGCTCTGAAATAATATTCTGTTTCTGCTGTTTGGAAATCATGATCCACTCTGCCAAATCCTGTAGTTCCACATCAAGGAAATTTTTAAATGAAAAAGGAAGACATCAATTGAAATCCAGATGCACAGTTGCCTTGAAGGAGAGGCCACTGGGATGCATAAGCACAATGCCACACAGCTTTTTCAAAGAGTAATCTGATAGCAAAAAAGGTGATTTGTAGTGGGAACAACACATGAGTATGAACATGCTTTACTGAAGTAGCTATGCCAGTAATAATTTGCTGGAAGAAACACTTCTGGTAAAATTTTGCAACGTAGATGTGCTGTACATGGTTTGTGAATTGTTTTCACCTTGATATTACAAAGATTACATCCCTGCCAAAAATACAACAGATGCTTCAGTGAAATGCAAAGAAGTTTCAAGCTGGTTGACTACAATGATATTTTGTTTTGGTTTTAAATTCTGGCAACAAACAGCATTATTACTTTTCTCCATATCATTTTTGTATTGATTCAAAATAGGCACTAGCAGTCTTTGGAACTGTAAGGCTTTTCCTCCTTTCATATTAATTTGGATATTATCTTCTGTTCAATAAACTTACTATTTCAATAATTTATATATAATTTCAATTATATATATATATATATATATATATATATAAATATAAAAAAAAAAGAGCTCATTCACAGACTATTGCATGAAAATTGTGTGGCCAGCAGGAGCAGGGAGGTGATCATCCCTCTGTGCTCAGCACTGGTGAGGCTGCACCTTGAGTACTGTGTTCAGTTTTAGGCCCCTCACTACAAAAAAAATACACGGAGACCCTGGAACGTGTCCAGAGAAGCTCAATGAAACTGGTGAGGGGTCTGGAGCACAAGTCTTACGAGGAGCGGCTGAAGGAACTGGGATTGTTCAGTATGGAGAAGAGGAGGCTCAGGGCAGACCTTACTGCACTCTACAACTTCCTGAAGCGAGGTTGTGATGAGGAGGGGTTTGGTCTCTTCTCCCAGGCAACAAACAGGACCTGAGAAAATGGCCTCAAGTTGTTCCAGAGGAGGTTTAGGTTAGACATAAGGAAGAACTTTTTCTCTCAGAGAGTGGTCAGGCACTGGAATGACTGCCCAGGGAGATGGTGGAGTTGCTGTCCCTGGCAGTGTTCAAGAGGAGTCTGGGTGAGGAGCTATGAGATATGATTTAGAGGCTTGTGGTAGCAATGGTGATGGGAGGACGGTTGGACTACATGATCTTGCAGGTCGTTTCCAACCTTGCAATTCTATGATTTTATGATTTTCTTGGTTAAAATGTGGATTTCATTCACCAAACAAACAAAAATTTAGTGTTTTCTATTCCATTTGCTTCAAGAAAAGAATCTGTCTGCCATATTTTTGGTGCTTATTTAGAAAAGAAAAAAAACAAACAAATGGAACTGCTACAGTGTATTACACACACAAAAGGTATTTCCTCTACAAATTAAAATATTGTTCATTATTGCTATTTTATGTAAAGTCTATAAGTTAATTGCATTATAGTAGCTAGTTCTACTTTACGCAGCTCTATAATCAAAGTGCAGAATAATTAGGATCACTAATAATTTTCTGAGGAGTCACCTGTCAGCACCCATAACTCATTATAAAAACAATTATGTCACTTCTGGCATATCTTTCAATATTTTGGTGTCTGCCAAAGTAAAAATCAATAAAAGGTTATTGCTATTCCAAGACTGTTATCAGGTAAGCGGCTCCAGAGGAACTCCCTGTTAGGGAACTGCTATGAAAGCTTTCAGAACTGCGTAATCCTGGAACATGATTAGAGTATTCCAGTGAGCATATTTCATAACACCCAAGTATTTTCAGACTTATCATTAATACCTACAGCTAAATATGTAGTGGAGTTCAATAGTTACTGTGGAACACTGAAGTAGAGTGCTGAATAACACTAAAAAAGCTTGTTGGAAGTTAGCACATATTTCTATGAGGATGTGTTTGACAACAATTGTGTCTCAACCGACTTCTGGTGTGTTCATTCCCTGCCATCCAGGCAAACATTCCTCCGCTTTAATACTCAATATACGCATTACAAAACACTCGTCAGATTTCAACATCTGTAAATCCCACTTAAGATGTCACTACAACATGCTACTACTGCAATTAAAGTCTGGTTCTTCACCACAATGAAACATTAGTAACTATTTTTCCAGAGCTGCTCATCTGCCTACATGTTATATTTCCATATTGCTGATCTTTGAGAGTTTATTTTTGTGTTGCCAAAAGAAATGTTTCAACAGCAGCTACATTTCCAAAAGAAGCAGCTCCAAACAAACAAAGAAATCTGTTGGTTAGGTCTAAATAGGTTTATAGGCAGTTTGAGTGCAAGTGAATGAATTCATGAAGGAGACTTCATTTACAGACACGTATCTTTGCAGAAATCAGGGCCTCTTGAGTGGACACAGTGAAGAAAAAGCACTGTAGAGCAAGGAGTAGTTTTGTTTGTATGAATGAATAACAAAGAGGTAGTGCTATAATGGAGCAATGAGAGATGAGTCAAAATACATTAAGTTTGGGAATAACCCCTCTGTAGACCAATCTCCAGAACCAATCTTCAGGACTGCAAATCCCTTCCTCCCGTGTGAGAACACTGACATCATAAAATCACCTGTGTGCAGGTGAAGATGCCCAGAGCCTACTTTACAGTCAAAATTGACAGTAACAAACTTGCTACTTCCCACCATCAACACTCAATGCCTCGCATTCATGCCAATGACAAGCTTAATGTGAACTATGACAAATACAACCAAATCACATAAAATGAAGCAGACACAAAAGCTCTTTTGATCATTCAGATTAACCAGTACTACAGTACAGAACATTCAGAAGGTGAATCTCAATGAAAAATCCTCCAACACTTTTTACTGCAAAACAAGTATTTACATGAAAACATCACTAGGTTATCTTCCAAAACTGTCTATATTCAAAAACCATAATTTATCTCTGAGAAAGACGGAAATGAGATCACTCAATTTTGTTTACCTTTGCAACGTTCTCATGCAGTTTGAAGGAGGGATCCAGCTCTTCAGTTCTCGTCACGTGCATTGGAAAAAGAGCTTCAGAGAGAAAGCTAGAATTCTGTGAGAAAGAAATCAGAAAACGTTTAGCATTCAACATCCATTTCTTCCTCCTAATGCTTATTGGATTTTGTTCAGAGTTTCACAACTCTTCCTACTGTTCTTAAGTTTCGGTAACTAATAGCATTTATTTTACTCATCCAATCAACTGATTCCAAGTCCCTGAAAGACGCAAATCCCCCCTAAATTTTATGACTATTTCTGCAACTGCAGTTGTCTTTGTAATCATGCTTCCTAAACCAGCAAAGAATTTTGCCTAGAGGGAAAAAAAAACAAACCACCTAACTTGAATGAAGCAGGATTTAGTCTTCAGAGGAAATATAAACACAGTAACCAAAGAACACACTTTTATCTTCTGTGAACATCCTACCTCTGTGTACAGTAATATCATCCAACTAACATGGTCAGTTCCCCACAATTATATCCCCTAGGTTAACCACTCTTTAATATTATTTCTACAAGATGCTTGCCTCTTCTCATATAGTAAGAAAGAAAGAAAGCAGGTTGCATATTTGCTGACATCAGGAAATGATAAATTGATATCCAGCTGTGGACTGGAAAAAGCAAAAACATACCATATAAAAGTAGGTCTCAAATGTACACAGGTGCCTAAATTGAGATTTATAAATCTAATTGATCCATGTTTGTGAACTTGATGTAACAGTTCAGAAACAAAACTAGAAAGAAAAATATTTTTGTACACCCTCATAGCTCTTGCAAAACACATTCTAAAATTATGCTTACTTTTGCTAAGTGCTTGAGATACAGGGAACCTTTAGTCATGGCTATAACAGCTAGGAAACCAGTGTCTAGGTAATCTCTTCATTGGACCATATGCTCCATTTATTTGATAAGCATATTTTCAATGCACTTACCAACAGCAATGAGTCTAGTACAAAAACACAGAAACTACAGCCAAAGTTACTTCAGTAACAAGCAGAAGGATATATCAGTGCATGTCTATCGTGTCATTCTAAAACTTTTAACTACAGGTAGTTCTAAGAAATATATACTCTTCAAAATGAACTCAGAGCTTTGACATAAAAGTACTCAGATACTTAAATACTTAGACACAAGAATACTTAGAATATTCTGTTTCATTTACATGTTTTCTGTAGAGGACTAAAAGGTCACCTCAAGAAAGCTCTGTGCCAAGTTCTGGTTAGCTCAAGACCACTCAATTCAATATCATAATGTTATGCATCTCCTATCAGAAGGCCTTTCGTGGTTTTGATTTGTCAGAACACAAATGTAGCATTATCCTGTTTAACTAGAATATTCCAAGGTCCTTTATTAGATTTTGCATTTAGTGTGCAACCTGTGCAATAAAGAATATCATAATAGCTTAGCAGATGTATACAATTGGGAATGCAAAAAGACTGCAAGACTCTCATTAACGTACTTCTTTTATATGTCTTCACATCTGGGCTCTATGGAAATAATGTCTGTCAGACAGCCCTGACAGAATTTCCCAGGGAAGTATCAGCTTCCATATTCAGTTTCAGATTAAGTTAGCTCTGCCCTTGATCTCAGATTTGCAAGCATCTTTTAGTGATGCTTTTTTTTTCTGCGCAGGGACAATGATAAGAATAGGAGAAAATACATTCATTAAGAAAGGTTACATAGCAAAACCATGTGACTTGTGAAAGGACTATATTTTTCAAGGTTTGTAGAATAGAATAGAATATTGCTCAGGTTGGAAAAGACCTCAAAGATCATCAAATCCAACTGCAAACTAACCATATTACCCTAACTGGTTCTGAAGCTTGACCAAATCAAACAAGTGTTCTGCAAGTCTGCAAGTAATTTTTATGTTCTGTGAGTATATATATAAAATAGTAATAGAAGTAATAAGTTGACAGAATCCCTGGATTGGAAATACCTAAATCATATCATCATTACATCTCTGTAAAAATCATTTTGGAAAACATCTGTAGTCTTTTCAGATTGAATTCCAAATAAAATTTAGATATGTTCTTGGTTCTGTATTCAAGATGAACAATTTTTCTGGCTTATTTTCCTCCAGATTGTTTGGCAGTATTGCCAAGGTTCTGAAAGCAAATCTTTTTCAAATACAGGCTTCTCATATCTACAAGGCTGCCATTTCTTCAGTTTCCCTCCCTTGATGTATACTGATCCTTCAAAAGCTTTTATCCTTACACTCCAAAAATACCTCACTGTCAATACAAACAAGTAGGGAACATATGAGCAAAGTATGTTACTCATGTACCCGTGGGGGATACAAGGGCGGTATCTGATACACATGCACTTAAACAGAATTGTATTGTACACATGCAATATACCACGTGATAGTCTCCAAGAGCTAGTTTGGGGCACTACACTGGCACAGCACTGTTGGCCATCTGTCCAAACTAGCATGAGACATAAATACACTACAATCAGATCAGCAATGCAATATGTCAATATGCTGCAGTCAAAGCTACTCAGTTTAGGCCTAGTTCCCTACACATGCTCGAATCCAACTCTAGCACTACTACTTACAGCCTACTTAGACATTGGAATAGTCTCACAGACATGTTCAGGAAAGCTCAGAGACAGGTAGGTCTCAAAAGTACCAGTTACATTGTTGGTAATTTTTCTAGTTAACTTTTTTTCTACAGGTTAACATCTATATGATGAATCTTACATCAGTATTTCCATGCATTTGTAGAGAATTATTTCTGGTCATAAGCTTCCACCATTATGTTACAAAATTAATAAAAGTACATAATTAGCCCTTATTCATAAAAATTTTTGCATTCAGTTGTGCATCTAGGTGTTATGTAACTGTCACAGAAATATCAGCATAATAAGGGAAGTCATCTCCCCTTCAGAAGGAAGATCTCAGAGAGACGATATGTAAAGTCACTCATTATAAAGACAAAATACATACTTCAAGATTATTTCATTACATCTATTCATCTGTTTTAAGCTTGTGCACTAGTTTACAGAGCCATGTCATTCGACTGAAGGGAGGTTGAGGAAGATTCTTTTTCTGCTACAGTGGTGCTAATCCTGTTCATCATCATTTGCATAATGGTAATTAATACCTTACAAAAAGTTACATTATTTATATTCTTAGGTATCTTACTGACTGCTATATGAGATGCATATCTATCTGCATCTAGACAAATGTTCTTTCTTTGGAATCTAAAAGAGGAGGACCAGATGCACGTACTGCAGGGGAACATTTTATCTGCTTTTATTCCCCCGTACCCCAGACACACACCTGAAGAGTACAGGTTAGAATTTCTAGTAGTGCTATGTTTTTACCACATCCAGTAGTGAGAGACAAAAACACTGAAAGTATACATTCATACCCATCTTCTCAATTTAGGTGCCTTCACAAAGCATCTAATTTAGATGGGATGAACTCAAGCATCTGTATCTTTCAAAGACTGAATGATTTGATGCTCACAACCATGCCATAAGCAGGCAGCTCCTTCCAGAAACCATATGCAAGACAAGAATTTTCCCTTCACTTGGGAGTTTTATCCATTTACCAACATGTTCAGTGCTCTCCTTCCCTACATGTGAATATCTTCTCCTTGTCTGCTGTTACCAAGAAAGGAATCCTCAGGATTCCAGTGCACCGTCAATTCAAGAAAAGCACAAGGGTGAAATTCATAGCAGCTCCTAAAGTTTACCAGCGTCTCTGATGGCTATTCTTGTTTAGCTATCACGCACACTAATCACACTAATAATTCATTCATTATATTAAGTGCAATTACTCCTTTGATTTTTTTACAAATAGGAAGGGATACTTAATAAAAAATGACTGATTATCTACAGTGTCATCACCAGTAAGTAGGAAGACTAATAAAGTGACTTCCAAGTGACCAGCAGTTCTCTGTAATGAAAAGAACAGTACTTTACTCACATTCATCAATTTTTAAAATAAATACCTACATATGCTTGCCTGCACAGTCTCACTTTCCTACAACTTTTGTCGCAGCATTTAGGGCAAGCTTTAATTGGAGTGGCGTCATCCACGTAATTTAATAACTACCAAATTTTCAAACCTCACGTAAAAAACTACCCTACTTTTATTCTGCAGGACAAACAGTTTATGCAAACACACTCTTTTAAGAGCATTACCGCAAGCCTGTAAAATGGCAGCACAAATTGGAAGCACATGACGCCCATAACTACCAGAGACAAAGGAGAAACTGCCCATATTCCTCTTTGGTGACATGACATCATTGATTATCAACATCTACCATAAATCATCTATCAAAGCTTTTCCACCCTCAAGCAGAGTTACAGAAACAAGAAGCAACCATGCTGAAAATGATGCAGAACACCAGTTATGGTATGACTGATAGAAACAGATTCAAAACATTCGCTGTGCAAAGTCGCACAGCAATGAAAACAAAACAATTAACTTCTGGACATTTTAAAAATATTTCTTTATCAATTGCTTAGATACAACATATTTAACGGAAAGAGGAAAACTTATCAGAACTAGCTATGTTCTTCACCATTTAGAGGAAAGCCTGTTTTGATGTTCAACTGAATTCGGTTTCATTACTTAACATTCTTGGAAAGGAAAAGAGCTAAAATCTTTTTCTGTTACCAGTATTTTACCTAAACTACCATTTTTCCAGACTATTATGTTTCCTGAGCACAGACAGACAGACATACATGACTTTGACTATGACTTTGAGACCAATCAAGAGAACCACTGTCAACATCTAGATAAAATTTTGTTCCTGGAAGATGTAGCAAAGCTCATTTTGTGAATACACAGAATTTAAAGTACTATGTAAAGTTTCTCCCTTGCCACTAATGGGGACTCTCATTATTTATTCAGTTCACAGGCCTGTCTTCCACGTGTTATGAAATCTACTGGTACTTTTGAAAGTTTTACCATTTTTTGCTCATGAAGCAGGTGGTCTTTCTCCTTTTGCACAATTTAAATAGAAAGAAATACTAGGTCATAAGTATTTGCATTTTACAGGCAAGTGGTGTGATTGAACCCCAAGCAAACTGAAGCTCTGATGTGGATCAGTCTTGCTATATTCCTGGAAGCAAATAGAGAAACTTCATTTTTGTTCAAAGCTAGGTTTCCTGAGGACAGAATTCATAGTAAGAGTCTTTGTAAAAAAAAAAAAAAAAAAAAAAAAAAGTTTTGTAAATAACATTTGTCTCTTGTTTCTCTACACAACATGTTGTTATTTTTAGTTTCTTCCTATGACAACAGGCTGAGAGAGCTGAGGCTGTTCACCCTGGAGAAGTCTATGGGGAAACCAGACAGTGGTACTTTGGTATAGAAAGTGAGCCTATCAGAATGAAGAAAAAACATACTCTTCAGCAGAGTCTGTCTTTAAGTAGTCTGCTGTGATAGGTCAAGAAGAATTGGTTAGAAATTAAAAGAGGGGAGATTTAGATAGGGTTAAGGAAGATTATTTTTGCAGCACAATCCCTGCTTGTAACTCCAAGATAACAATTTCTTTTTTCCAATTGTCTTCTCCAGATTGTGACTATTCCTTTTGCTTGTCTGATCAGTCCCTTCTGCAATGAAAGGTTTGGAAATTCCTTTGATTTTTATTACTGTATTACTTTCATGCTAGTCCTCTCTTTCATTTGCAGTATCTACGCTCTGGAGAACTCTCCTGTGGAAGCCACCTAGCAATTAACCCTCCTTACAAAGACTCTGGATAACCCTGTGGAGCCCACAGCAGCTGGGCAAGGTCAGCAGGAATCCTTTACTACTACCTCATTTTAACTGCTGCCTTTTAAAGGAACACAAAACAAACAAGCAAAGATGAGCAAGAAATCAAGGCACATTTTAGCACATGCCAGACCACTGTGAGACACTCTAAAATTTGGGCAGTCCAATTCACCCAACTGAAACTTTTCTCTTGGCTATTTGCCAACTTTGCAAATTGTTCTGTAGGTACACAGAACAATCCAGATCAACAATGTTTTCTCTTCTGATTCTAAGATATACTTTTCTAATGCAGTAGGTAGACAGGAGAGTAACAATAATTCTTGGATTCCCAGTATAAAACTTCTGGTTTCACTCTTCAGAAGAGAAATGAATGAGTGTAACAGCCATTTAGAAGCTAGCTTCCAAAAATCCCATTTGCCTCATATTCCTTTTAGAATGATCAGTTAACCTCATCTTTTCAGTACTCATTTAATGAAACATTCTGTGAAATTAGAAAGACATTGATGTTCTACTTTTCAAATAATGGGTCACTTCTGATTAAACTTCGATTGAACATTCAACTTTCAATCTCAAAACAAATTGCCTCCTTCTCTTTTTAATTTGAACCCGATTTCTTGCTGCCCTCAGGTCTCCTGACAGTAATTAATTGATTAATGAATTGATTAAACGTGGCTCTAAAAATGCAGAAAGAAAAGTCTAAAAACTCCAAACTTGGCTTGCTCTTGCTAATATACGATGGACGTTTGCATTAGAATTCAGTCCTGATTTATTAGACCACTATTCCTAACTTATCTGCCCTCTACCAATAAATCGAATAGCATACTTCACCTTCTAAAGGCTCTAAATTTGCCACTCCATATGTAGTTTCCTTTATCATACACCCAATTCATTTATCAACTTTCACCCAAACCATTTAAAATCATGAATAAAAATATAGAACTTCTGGTATTTTAAAGTAAACCAGAATCTATACTTAAACTTATTGTATATTTCTTTTTTGCTGCCATTGAAAATAAAATATATAAGATAAAACTAAAAGTGGGAAATAGTTCTGTTGTAAATACAAGAAGTTTTGCTTACTAAACTAGGACAATGCTGCATCTACAATAACAATACAATAACAATATTCCTGTTTTCTTGATTGTTACTTACATCATTATATATCATATATAACTGATACTTATATCATTAGACTTAGTATCCCTTTCTGATGAATAATCCATAAATCTCTGCAGATTTGTGTTGTTTTGGTTTATTTGTTTCTGAAAGTAAATTACAGTGTGTGCAGTGTAAACAACCAGCGGAGCTTTCTTGATTCAGCAGTAATGCTCAGTTTGGAAAAACTTTATCAGTTTGTCTTGCCAATATTTGTCAATATTGTAAACACTTAGGACAGCTTCGCCCATCTTCACTACACAACATTTCCAATTCTGTACAGCACAGAAGAGACACTTAGGAAGGAACAACAGAAGGAAAGCAGTGAGGAAAACAAAATCCTTTGGCAGTTTGTGCAGTTAGGTCAAACAGTATAAGCACAATAGTCAAATGTTGCCATGAGTCCCAAACTTCTTTCTTTCTTTATATAAATCAAAGAATAATGTCCAGTGGAGGAGAGGAGAATTTAGAAGTATAAGGCCTCTGCTGCATCAGGACTGAGAATATAATCTGTTGCCTGTTCACATTTACATGCTGGATCTTTTCCACTAGCTATTAACCTGTTTCACTCTTTCTGTAATACAACAGCACAAAGAGCAGAAGTGCAGCAGCCTCAGGGGGACACACAAACATGCAATGTCTAGACAATAAAACAGAAAGGAAGCAGTGCTTACCTTCAAAACCACACTGGGAAACAAGTCTACTTGGGTTGCTGAATTCACCTGCAGAGCCACCACTATCAAGTTATGCCAGTCTAAAGCTATTACCCACAGAGGACTACAGGTGTATGAGGAGGTGTCTATATCTGTAATTCATTGACACAGCAAAAAAATTGTCATAGTATGAAGGAGAAAACCACATTAGAAAGATAAAGAGAAAGCAGAAAGCAGTAAGCAAAACAAAAATACCTTAAAATCTGCACTGCAGGCTCTCACTAATTCCTTCTTCCATTTTACCCTAAGTCAAGCAATTGGCATAGGTACCTTGGCAGCAAATATACAATTCTGTTATTTGTGAAACAGGTGTTTCGCCTTAGATAGGCTAAAACACCATCTCTTCTCTGTTTTCTTCTTCCTTTTTTTATTTTTATTTTTTCCCTGGCAAGATAGAAGAGATTGAACTAGGGTTTTATTGGAACAAGTAATGGAGAAGTGCATCTCATAGATTAACATATGGTTTTCTTCAGCCATCTGGAAAACTTTTTTTTTTTTTTTTTCAATGAGAAGGCAAAACATAATTAATCACATTTTAAATAGACTTAGTGAAATAGTGGATCATGTCACAAAGAACATACCAAAGCCAAAGTCTGATTCTCAAATACATGGTTTAAACCAAACTGATGAAACAACACCAGGCATTAAGGTGTGGCATACAGGATTTCAACTAATAAAGGCCTTAAATCTGCAAGTATATCACAAAAGGGAGTGCGTGCCTCTCCATCTTACTAACAGACTGGCTTCTCCCTTTCTTGCAAATGCTCTTAACATCGAATTAAACATTCACCCATAAAATCCATGAATGATTAAGATTTAAAAGCTGTCTTTCACTGGCTAAACAAAACTAAATATTTAAAATACGTATGCTGTTTAATTACTTTCATAAAGTAAACTTTGGTGGTTGCCACAAATTACTCTGTGTCAAAAATCTCCAAGTGAGAATGATCCAATTCTGCAAAAATGGACATGGCTGCTGCAGTTGCTGACAAAGAGCTTTTCTTTAATAATAGCCCTATTTCAGTTGACTAAAGAACTTTCAGTAAAGAAAGAAGACCAACTTAATTTTCTTTTTTCTCATTCTGGTAAAAATATGCACTGACCTTGCGATGTCACCAGATGCTGGACAAAATAAACAAGGCCTGCCAAACCAGACTGCACAGAAAACAGAAGCAGCAGACTTTCAATCACTGCTGCACAATTTACTTTATTATTCAAATCACTTGGAGCCAGAAAAAACCTCAAGCCAACAGTCATCAGACAGCAAAAGAATATAAGCACTTTCCTTTCATCTCTTTTAACATAATGTTTTCTTCCCTGCATTTGTAAGTGAATTGAAATAATCACTGTAAAGCTATAAGACTGCAGCATGAAAAAGTAGCTTTTAAGATGTTGGATAC
This sequence comes from Centrocercus urophasianus, assembly GCF_019232065.1. Taxonomy (NCBI): domain Eukaryota; kingdom Metazoa; phylum Chordata; class Aves; order Galliformes; family Phasianidae; genus Centrocercus; species Centrocercus urophasianus. The sequence goes on along the minus strand of NW_024884744.1, from coordinate 5,531,838 downwards.
TTGCATAGCTTTATTCCTTTCTCAAATCTTCCCTGGCTGCTTCAGAAGCAGAATCAGTAATGTAAATAGGAAGAAACAGCAGAAATCTAGAACCTCGTGAAAGATCTCCCCCAACAGGAAGATCAGTTCCTCTGTAGGTATAATGAAAAATAAAACCATTGTGCTAAGGAAGCAACACAGACTTCAAATCAGAGCTTGCTTGCATCCATCAATAAAAATACCAGTTAACTTTAATAACCTATCAGTGACTCAAATAACAGCTCAAGGTTGTATGACAGTCCAGTGATCTACTTTTTTGTTTTCAAGTTATTAAAAAAAACCAACTGGGTTGCCAGTAGAAAAGTACTCCCGATACTCTGCCAAGAGACGTCCAGCTGATCTACTGAATTTATCACTCAGAACAATGGCAAAACGTTATGCTGAAAGGAACACATTTCTCCAGGGAAGATAGATAACTTGGTGCCTTTCATCCATGGATAACACATTCTCAGTAGCTAGATGCTCCAGTAAGTTATCAAACAGAAGTAATTATTGATGTCTAAATAAATTTCTCACATGTTTTCCCATATCCCATTGACCCTGCTAAAATCCGGGCTGTTTTTCTTCCACTGACTTTCAACAGTCCTCAGTCAGTTCCAGGAGAATGAAGAGCCTTTAACAGAATATGTAAGGGCAAGGTTTACAGCAACAAACCTGTATTCATGCTGTGCAAACGTTAAAGATGTTGCGCACTTTTGTTTCTGTACAGAAGGTTTACGCAAAGATCTTTCCCCCTCTCCTGGATGCACTTAGAATGTCTGGGATATCAAAGCACTAAGATTTGTGAGTCTAAAGATACAGTTGGAGCAAAGTAATGCATCCGAATGATGAGGATGTCCCCAGTTTCATTAGAATTGGTGGAATAACATAGGTTCTATTTGATGCCATTAAATAGCTAAACTTTTTTTTTCTTTTTTAATAAAACAATTTGTGCAATCAATTGAATGTCAAATGTATTTTGTCATGTGAAGCGCAGAGTCATTAACCTTAATTTCAGCACCTCACTACCAAATCTGACAGCGTTTGCATGCAAGTGAGGAGATGGACTGTTGTAAAAATGCACAACTTGAGGACTAAGCTGAATAAACTCTATGTGTATCAAGAAAATGAAGAGCACTCCTACAAAGACAGATGGGAAAAAGGAGAAATGTACTAGTCAGAATAAATATGGTATAAATAATTAGGGGCATGGCTATTATAAAGACAACATAACTCATGAGCGAGAAGGGCAAGCAGCCATGGCTCAGATGTACCTTCAATAGCAGTCCCTGGATGACGTCCTGAGGACAGGTTAGACTACGTTTTATTAGACACTGCAGTTTGTACATAAAGGAAACTAAAAACTCTCTTCACCTTGATACATTCAATTGCTTATCCCTGTTGACCTTGAAGTTCTACTGCAAACTTCACAAAATCTCCCACAACTAAATGCAGCAGCAAACTGCACTGACAGTTTTAAAAAACAAAATCCTGAGTTCCTAAGCAACCTGTCATTCTGAGGCCAGTAAACATTTGTCCTTTGCAAATCTTTGTTAAATCTTAAAAGATTTAACTTACAGGAAGGAGGAAGGAATGGGAAATTGAGGAGGGAAGTTACGTGCTTGTAATTTTAGCTGGAAAGGCTCCCAAATATGTAAACTTTCTGGTAGTCTAGACAAAAAAGAGGAAGCCTGCTTCTACTTAGGCAGGAAAGCCAGTGGACACGTCTCTGAAATAGAAGGGCAAAACAACTGGCACTAATTCTCTTCTGAGGACATTCAAGGATCAGCTACAGAACTAAGCTAAGGCTAAAAAAAAATAAATAAAATATGGCGCTTTTGTATATACTCTGCTCTGATCCCTCCAAGAAAATGATGCTGTGATGCATTTTAACTGAAGTTCTTGATACATATACTTGGATATGTTAGATGAATAGGTGCAGTGTAACTCAGCCCAGAAGGATATAAATGTTAATAGTGAAAAGATGGCAAAAAAAAATTACCAGAAGAGCCTGGCCAGCTGTAGATCATCAAGTCTGTAATCTTGAGATATCAAAATTCTTTCCTGTCTGCAAAATGTCTTAAGGACATGCCAGAAGCAAAGGAGAGAATTATCTGGTTATGGAGTAACAGTAAGATTAATGATGTGATACATAATGCTGAGATAACTGCATTAAGAATATAGAGATCAGAAACTTTGGATCATAAAAATTGATTTTAAGCACTGCAGCTGTTTGACCATTGAACCACACTAACAATACAAAAATGGCTCTCAGTAAAGGATATCACGGATCAGACAAATCATTTTTGCTTTAGATACAGGCAGGCAGATACAAGTGCACGTGTGTGCAGTTAGATCTCTTGCTTTGCTCGGAGATTACAAGGTTAAAAAAATCTCTGTTATACATACATATATTTATACTTATAAATACTGCATAACAAGAACCTTTTAGGACAGAATTGGTAGAGTAACTCTTATCAGGGTTTATCTGTTTAACATGAAATGCATGCTACTTCTGCTCAGGTTAGTTCCAGCTAAGCTGGCGTAGCTGGAAACAGAAGTTGTGTCCATCACTGGGGATTATTCATCCTTCTCACAGATTCGCAGTTTTTTTTTTTTTCTTCAGTCCTAATGATATATAAAGTTCAATCTGCATCAGATACACAGGCAGAGAGCTGTTCTTTCAAAGGAAAAGTAGCATGTGATAAATTCCAGCAGTCAGAGAAATGGCAGTAGCTCACTGATGGGCAGAAATGAGCTTTATTTTCACTGTTGTGTGAAACTGAAGAAATAAAGTGCTAGAGGTTATAATGGTAATGGATGTAGGTATTCACCTGGAAATAGTCAGTGGCCATCAACTACTCTACACAATTAACTATGACGGAATGATAGATAATGCAGTTGCAAATTTTAAAGTAAAAATAATTCTGAATGCTTCCTACAAATTTTATTCACATTAAACTGAACTTACTGAGGCCAATTTAAGCACTTTGAGCTAAATTAATTATTGTAAGTATAGTGTCAAGGTCATAACTGTAATTGATTCAGAAGATCAGTGATTTAATAATGACAATGAACAGAACAACCTAGTTATACCAGGTGGTATTTGTGGTATGCTGCCATTCTTGCCTATCCAGATGACTGGAGAAAGTCCTGAACCTTTACAGACTGCCACCACTCTGTGCCACCTGAATTCTGTTAATTTGTATGCTCAGTTCAAAACTTCATTTGACACACACACACAAGAAATGAAAACAAAGCACATATTAAATAGAGCTCCTAATTACTGGCACCAAAACCCCCCACTTCACAGACGTTCAGTATTGCTCCCATGCACAACAGACAGGTGTAAAAACCAGTTTCCAGCTCATTCTTTTAGAACACACACCACAGTTGAGCACGCCATCCTGCCTCAGCCCTCCCTGTACACTAACACGAACACATGAAAGAGATAAAAGCAGCATGAAACATGGGAGTTATTCCTCAGTAAACTAGACCGTAAGTTCTCTCCATCAAGGACAACTCCTCTGTTTCTTGTGTGATAACAAAGAAATCTTGCAGAGCTTTTGATTTGTTTTGAAATAAGTGTGTGATATATCAGCCTGAGCATGTAAATACTGAAATGAAGAAACTGCAGGAAGTTACGCCAAAGAGTGATAAAGAGAAAAAAGGGCAGCAGTGGGGGCAGCAGGAGGAAGTGGAAATTGATGGTAAAAGCACAATCAAGAAGCCATATTCATTGAAGAGTTAAGATTTAGTGGCCTTTGTTTTACACCAGTGTGGGCAAAAATCACTTCTAAGGTCTCTAATCAAAGCTGAAAGTTACCTTCAAAAAGTTATGCATATTTCAACAGAAATAAAAATCATTATGCATTCTCTCTAAAGGGAATACAATCTAAAACTGTCAAAATTCTAAACTCTTCTACATATATTACATACAAATGCCTTCTATAGAGAAACCTCTTTTCATTTTTCTTCTAAATTAGCTTAGTGGTCCGTGGTATTGCACTATCTTGGTCTAGTCTGCGAATAATGTGACAGGTAATTTTTATAGTTCATGCCTGTACTTAAGTTTGACTGAAGATACGGAAAACAACTTTTATGGTGTAGGTGTAAAAGTAAATGTTCTGTAAGCCCTGCAAATCCAAACTTGGACAGCTATCATAAAATATTTCATGCTAAATATGTGTCCATCAGTAAATAGCAAAAAAAAATTCCAAACCCACAAAACAGAAGGTAGGGGATTTTAAATGTTTTTTGTTGTTGTTTTAGGTTTGGGGTTTTTCAGTTTTCCTTTGTGCACTAACGTGTTTTCTCAAAACAAAATGCTAATGCTAACATTCATGCAATCTGCCACATTATTGCAGAAGGGATTTAAGATTCTTTGTTATCAAACAGAAATCATTATGAAATGGAATGTACTGAGAAAGATGAATACTATGCAGATAACACAGAAAACCATCTAGCTCTAATTAAAAAAAATTGGATGCCTCATGAAACTGTAGTCTACAATGCCACAGAAATGGGACAGAAACAGTCAATTTACATCATGAAAAAAAGCTCAAAATAGCTCCATCAAAACAGAAGAAAAGCTCCAGTGTCAGCTTATATTTGCAAACGACCAGAAGGGTTTCAAAATGCTGAGCAGTCTGGTGCTTCATTTCCAACGCTCAGGAAACAATCAAATCTCTAACTGAAACCACAGCAAATCCAGATTATATTTCTCTTGTACCCAAACGTTAGGCAGCCACAGTACTCAGTCGCTATGATTTACATACGTTCTTGTACTTGAGCAAGAACGATATAAACTGCTAAGAAAGACATAATAAAAATGAATTCTGTTATGCAAACTTGAAAAATAGGAAGGTAAGGAAAAAAAAAGTTGAACTTTCCAAGTGGAAGTGCAGAAGTTTGGTGGAATCCACGTGGACGAAATGTGACTCCAGAGAGAGAAGTAATGTTCTATATGATCATTTAGATGGAAATTAATCATTAGTCTGAAAAGCATGACTCTCCAGATTAAGAGGATCAGAAAAAGGTGACCAGCATTCCTCCTCTGGAAACCAGAACATGGCCCTTGCACAGAGGTAAAACCCATGCGTGTCTGAGTTTAGGAGGCTTTCTTCAGCAATCGAAGACAATTCCTGGAAATGGTGTTATATCTTCTTCCATCTGAGAAATTCTTCCAAGCTTACCTCTTATTGGCAGATCAAAATGTTATGTATTTTCTACTAATAAATAAGTGAATTCAATTTCACTTGGTGCATTTTCTATATGAGTGTACTTAAAATGTACTTTACTAGCCTACAGATCTGACCATAGGCATTTGCCATGCAGATTTAATCTCCCTGAGGCTCTACTTCAACTTCTTAGGTAATTTCAAGCAAGTTTTTTTACTTACTCTTCTGGTCTGAACATTTCCTCTTGCAGCTTTTATTTCCCCTTATTTACACCTCAGGTTCCTCCCAATGAAAAGCTTTTACAACCTCCCCTCCAAGGACTGGCATTACACTTGCTGTGTAACAACTGCCTTGCAAACGCTGACCTATAACTACTGCTTTGTAGACAGACTACCAAGCACACATCTCAAACCACTTTTCTTTAAACCAGAGTTTTTTCTACACATAGAATAGTGCTTATACAAACAGTGTCTTTTCTAAGTGACACTGCATGCTATCTGACAGGTGGGTAAAGTAAACAACTACCTTATATTCCAAAATGAAAGAGCTTCCTGAGTAGGTCACAGCAGTGAGAGGGACAGTAGAAAAAAGCAACCTAGTCTAGAAAAACACATCAAATCATTCACTTTCTGAAATCTGTCTTCCTGAACACAAATCTTTGCAATAAAGCATACAAACCTGAGGCACTGCTTAGAAAGTGGAATGGCTTGGAAGTCAACAATTAAAAATCACTCCCCATACCTCAACAGACCATTTTACCTGCACTTCATTAATTTAATTTTAATTAACTTTATTAATTCAGCTGTTAACCCAGCATAGTTTCTCTCTGCCTTACAAAAGTAGCATCCCCTCTTGATACAAGAAACAGAATCCTCAGCTTATCCCCAAATGCCTTGTCTGGTAGAACATAACAAACCACATGAGGCACTGAGCCCATGTTTTGATGCACTGGTAATAATCAGTACAATGAATAACAAATAAAAAGCAAGGAATCCAAATTTAATCACTCTGTGAAACTTCACTTTTCTGAAAAAAATCCATCATCTTGCCAGCAGAAAGTTTCAAATTTCTCTAAGCAGATTTACTTCTCACATAAAATAGATTTCACGATGTCAGTGCATCCTGTGGTCTGAGAAGTACATCAACTTCAAAACTGAAGTAATGTACAACTGGTTTAATTCTAGGAAATGAATTTGCAAGGAGGACAAAAGCTGCATGTTGAAAGAGAATCAAATTCTGTTTGTCTAAACAAATATCAAAACTTTTTTTTTTTTTTTTACACGTTTAATTGTATTGCTGAATCATTTTCAGAGAAAAAATGGACAGCTGCAAAGTTAACTGAATGTGAAAAACTACTTTTTCCTTTTAGCCAAAGGAACCTTCAGCAATCGTGTTGGAAATGTTGCTGGGGAAGAATCATTATTTTGATATACACGTCTGCACATTCTTTCTCATGCTCTATAGATCCTGTATGAGCAGATCTGGAATGAAAACTATGCGGAACAGCTGCTAAGTGACAACAGAAATGTGCTGCAGATGACAAGCCTGTCACAAACATTGCACTCATAGAGCTTCTGCCTTCAAGTTTACCTTAAAGACTTTGCATTGTGTTTAACCTGAAATGGAATACTTTTTGCCTAATAGGTGCAGTGGTGTTCAGAAACAAAAAACACTGTTTATTTATATCAATTCTTGACTTCATCTACTTTAATTTACATATCTTCATGATAATGCTTCAACATTTGGCATATTTCTGCTTTGTTTTGCATTTGTGAAATAGAAGCATATTAGCATATAGTGTCAGGAAGTGCCGCAGTTCTACTGACTCCCAGTTTTGTTTGTGAATTTTGGAACATGTGCACATACACAGATATGTACAGTGTAAGAACAAAAAAGAGAGGAATACGAAGTCTGTACATTTTACTTTTACAATAAAGCACACACCCTTTTTCACAACTACAGTTTTTCAAAACAACTAATGCCAACTGACCAGGTCGGGGTAAGTTTGAGTTGTCCAGAGCAAATATAACCTACAGAATTGATGCCTAAGGAAGGACAAAGCTTCCAAGCAGATTATGCTTGTTTAATTCCAAGCTGGTCTGCAAATAAAAGAACATGAAGACTCCAATCAAGTGCAATCAAGATCTTTAGAACCAATACATACACCAGAGAGGCGTATTTGGCCCACGGAATGAAGAAGCATATAAAAATAACTTTGAAGGCTGTCTCACCCTACTTTGCAGAAATAGAAATACACATCAGAACTTATTTTCTCCATGTTGGGTTAGATCATAAATAACCTATAATACCATGAGTAATATTAAGGTTGTTAACGCACTGTCCTGCAATTTTTTTTCCTGCCTTTTCTTTGTTCTAAACACTTCCCTGGTTGTTCGAATGTTGTATTCCTATAAAACCAGAAGCTTTGAAGTTCTATGGGAATCTGTTGCAGAGCAAAAAACCTGTACCATTATAACTTTCAGGAACACATCGGGCATGTGAGCATACAATTGAGAAAACCTTATTCTAGCTTTCTGCTATTTGCAGTTTGTTTATTTTTATTCGTAACTACCTCTGATGTGTTGATATCCTCATAAGAAAACTGCATTGCAGGTACTCCAAGATGGTTGATGAAGTAATCGGAATCTCCCTGTGTCTGCACAGAACTCACATTAGAAGCTGGACATTTCATCTTTTCCACACAGTTGATGCTCTGACTCTGAAAAACAAACACAAATCAAAGCTCCACCTATTTATTTTCAACCAGACACCTAACAATTCATATCAGCGTACCATTTACACACTATTTTGCTCAAAGCACTTCAAAAACAGGCTGGAACTTACAACAGGGCAGACAGGTATTAGCTGATTCATACTTTGGGCGAGGTGATCTTTGTGGTCTTTTCCAACCTTACCTGGTAGTGTGTCTACAAATCTCTCATCATCTACTGATGATATGATGCAGTGTTTAGAACAGGGAATAAAGAGTAAACTACAAGATGCCTGAGACTTTCAAAGGACAGTGAAAGTCACATCTAACTGAAATGGTGGGAGAGGAAGAAGAATCTGTCAGTAGGCATGTGAAATTTTCCAAACAGGGCAGGAGATTAGAGGCATCTTTTGAAAGCATGCCCAGAGATCTTTAATGGCTGCATTCTTTTTTCAGTTGTGGAGTTCAGAATGTTCTGCATTCATCAAACAAATATAACATTTCCCAGTATAATGAACTTGAAGATAACGAATAATAACATCATACAATTAATAAAAAAAATCCATCAGCGAAATGTTAAAGTTGGGGAAAATAGGGGCAAAGTACTAACTGAGTTGATGCACGAACAACAGCCCATCACACAGTATGCCATATATTCTTCATACAATAATAAATCAAAGTAAACAAGAATTGTGATTTGAAGGACTTTGGTTTTCTGGGGATGGGGAAGACTGAGCATTCCTCATTAGATGAAGTGAAAAGACCAAAAAAAAACCAAAAAGGAGCTGAACAAAAAGAATGGATCATGGAGGCTACAAGATCACAATAACATGAAGTGTATTAAGACACTGAAAGAATCAGCAACGCAAGTAATTGCTTCCACTTCTCCCTTTCTTATTATTCATTAATAATTCAGCATAAGAAAAGATATTAAGGAATCATTTAGTGGAATAAGATGCAAAAATGAGATACTCTTAGTGTGCAGAAGGATGATGGGAGCCATGGGAATGAGGGGAAATGGGATGGGAGTCATTAAGTAGTGGGACTATTTTAAAAATACATCTAGAATAAACAATCAGCAACATGCTCTGTAACAACTCCCTCCCCTTTGCAGAGCAGACAAACTAGAATACTTTATGCAGTTTTACAGTAAAACATGCACAACTGCACTATTCAGATCACTCAGTTTCTCAGGCTTGTCTCTACTGTGTCAGTCAGCCCTCCCTTTATGCTGGAAGGAAAGAAAGCCATGTGGTTAGAGAGTAAGCATCGAGTGGTACATGTCAGTGCAAGGACGTGTATGCTAATCGTAATTGGGTAATTTTATTTCTCTGGAGTTCATTTTGTTTTTCAGCATCACGTTATTGGCTCATATTACAAATCCGAGAAAGAGTACCATATGGCCCATAAAATACATTTAATTTGTATTAATGTTATAAAATAGACCTCAAACATTTAAAGTATAATAAAGTGGTACTTCACTGCAGACATCATTTTTCTGTTGATTAGAGTTAAGCATTCATAATGCCTTTTACTGCTACATTAAGATGCTGCCATAAGTAAAAACCTAAATTAAAAACAAAAAATAAAAAACCAATGGTTATTTCCACAGTTCACTTTCCACCCAGAGACACTTACTTGTTAGTAAGTTCTGGTCACCTACCTTTCTTTCAGTGAATACAGCTGAAATTAAAATCCTAGCTGTTTTGAAGACTGATTTAAATGTCCAAGCAATTTTCAACAGGACAAATAAAGAGTGACCAATTGCTCTTACAAGGTGCCACCAATGCCAGCTTCACCCCTACAGCACAGAAGTTTATTATTCATGAATAATTAAATCTCTATTTCTTGTACTGAACAGCTGCTTGGGTTAGTAATTGGTGCAAGGCAAACAAGCTATAGGAGATAAGACCATCCAGATGAAGTCAAATTATCTAAGAAGAAAAGAGCTACAGAATTTATCAAGTTAATCACAGACCATGGAAAAATACAAGAAAGAAAACCACAGATATACTGGATTACATCACAGCAGGGCTCAGCTGGAATGGCACAGTTTCTTTCAAACACATCCAATGGAATGCGTGGAGAAAGTCTGTGGGGATGAAGAAGAAAGGGATCCTCATCACAAGGCAACAAATCAGCATCTTAGTTACTGCAAATATGTTAAGCTGAATCATCATCAACAGACAGGAAAGGCCAGGGAAGGTGCATTGCAAAGAATTCATGAGTAGGCATCTCTCACCCATTAAATCCTGCCACGCTCCAACAAATGAATCACTAGAAGGTCTGAGTGCTTATAAAGATGTTATTAGCTCTTTGTGTGCTCTATGAAAATTGGATGAAAAAAGCAGAGTTTCTAGGAATTATATTAATTCCACAGCAAGCACACTCCTCTGTCTCTCCCTTCTGATTACTGGTTTGGCTATAATCATCCCGCTTTGCTCTCTTTCTTCGCTGATTGATCGCATATATTACATCAATGCAAATTAGGTGTTTATGAAATTATAAGGGATATTTTATGCCATGTTTTCCTATTTAGTACTTAAGGTATACTTTTTAAATCAACTAAAGACAACACAAGGTACCTGATATCTCAGTCCTGCTGACCATCACAGATAGAAAGTAACTGCATTGACATTTCCCAAATTCTGAGTTCTGCCAAATTGTCATGATTCAAATACGTACATAAGCGTCACTATAAATTATATCTATTCATTTTTCTCTACATAAGAAGAAGAAAATCTAAATGTCCTACTGATAAGGAATATCCTACATACAGTGAACAGCTGTGGTATAAGTAACCTAAGTTTTACACATCACTAAATTTCCCAGAAGAGATATCTGTCTGTGTAATGCAATCATGATTACCCACACCATTCTATGGACATAATAAAGACATTTAAAAGGGGATGTGGTAGTTAACTAATTAGCACAGAGAAAACTAGCACTGTGCAAAGCAGTCACTTCAATGCAAGTGCGTGTCTTTTACCTCTCTTTTGCCAAGAATGGCAAAGTTCAAAATACACTTAAAATCCATGATGATCTTTGATGCTGTATGAGACACTGAAATGCAACTAACCAGCTTTATCTGATGATATTTCTACTACTTGCCATCATATTTAGTCATTTATATAACAAAGTAAAGTAGGAATGCTGAAAAAAGCAACCAATTTTTAGACATAGGCTGTAGGTGTTCAGAATAAGTTAATGTGGTTAAAATTTCAAGAAATCTTCTCAGACAGTGATCAAAATCTGCTGCTTTTATTTTGTATTTAAAATAAGACATTGGGTCCTTAATTTCTCAGCAATTACTAACTTACAGCTTATGCATCTATTTATGTAAACATGTATGAGATTTTACTTACAATATCTAAAATCCAAATGCTGTTAATTAACTTTTAATGGTAACATGAAAACTTTTACTGAAACAAAGTAAGTCACAACGAATGCATTTATCTCTCAGAAGATTCCCTAGTGTGATACCTCAGTACTTTCGCAGTAAAATGAAAATATTCCTTGTAAGAACACAGACATTTCATTCAGAGGACTGTCTTGTCACCAGGGGGAAAATAGCAGATAACAAAAGCCTCTCACAAAACTAGTGTTTATTTAAAGATATCAAGGACAAAAAACACCTCTAGGGAATTTAGCATCATCTACAATTCTTCTGAAACCCATCACAGCGCATATGGTTCTCAACCAGGTCACTAGAGTCACCCAGGGATCACCTGGAACAGAAATTTCCTACAGGGTACTCTGCATTTTCTCACAAAACTACTGTATCTTGAAATTCTAAGAGAATTCCGAGTTTTAGCCTGCATTGAAAGAAATCATTACAATCTCATTAACACGAAGTGCCTCTCAGATAAATCACACATTTGTCAAAGAATTTTTCAGTTAAAATGCATGCAGTTGTCCTGCATGTCAGAGAAGATCTTTTTCATCCATGGGGGAGCAGTGAAAATTGTGATCACTACAATGCTTACAAAAGTGTTCAAGAAACATGTAGATGTACTACGTGGTTTAGTGGAGAAATATTGGTAGCAGGTGGATGGTTGGACTAGATGATGCTGAAGGTCTTTTCCAACCTTGGTGATTATGCGAAAAGTGCAGACCAAACAGAGATTAGCCAAGGCTCAGTTCTGATGCTAAATTCAGGTTTCTAATGAGCCAAGGAAAATTCAACTACACAACATGAAGTGCTATACTTAAAAAAAGTCCAATTTTAACACTCAAAAAAAGTAAAATGAGTTTGGCCTTTTGAAGAAAACTTCTTAACAAAGGTGGTAAACCAATGGTTAAAGAGCATGGAGAAGGATGCCTGCTTGCTGGGAGATGTTTAAATACAATATTATGTGCCGTACAAGTTTACAGATGAAATTGTTTAATGTAGAGCTACAAAACATCAAACAAGCCTGTACTGCTTGTTCAAGGCTGACTTTTTCATCAAGCAGTACATGCATGTTTTGAAGTCATTGTTTGTTTTTTATATATAATCATCAGAGTGTAAGGTCATTATAACAAACGAGACCTCACAGGAATGAACAATATTTCAGTGGCAAAATATCCACCAAACTGGTAAAAAATACAAAGAAAGGTACTGCAAAATTATATAATTTAAATTTCTTACTGGACCTTTTCTTCATTTACCTTTGTCTGCTGACAGTCTCTCTGATTCCTGATGCTTTTCATATGGTACTGAATTAAATTTATCCATCTATACCTAAATTGAAGCTATGTGCCCCATTAACTTGTTGCTGGCACCCAGTACAAACTGCAAGGAATTTTAATGGTTTTGGTAAGGAAAGTAAAAATCAAGCAGGTATGTTTGCATTTCATAACAGAATTTCAGACCAATCAAGTACTTAAACCTAAAATTAGAAAGCATGGCCATCAACAGTTCCAAAAATTTCACTATCTGAAAAATAGAAGGAATTTCAAAGTGTAATAAAAGTAATTAGGAAATTGCAGAACATCACTATGGTAGCTGCTTTTCTCCAAACTATCATCTACTCCAGACACCTACTCTCATCCAGCTGAGATGTCCTCCCATATTTGTCTGCTGGCACTAACAAAATCAAGCTGTCAAGCATGCACATAAAGTAACTTCAAAGACTTTATTTTCTACTGCCTCAGACTCAATATCCAGTGTGACATTTCTATTTATGGTAACATTCAGAAAACATCGTATGATCCCATCACTTTATGATGAACACCCAGCAATGATCATACAGTAATAACACAGTGAATCTGCTGAAATAACTGAGTGTATAGTGTGTATTTTTCAATCTCATTTTTAATCCAAACTATTTCTGAGCAGAGAATGATTGCATTTGTAATTAAATGATGTAAAATGCTTTTTGATTCCATAAAAAACAGTACTTTCCCAGATTTAATGGTACTCAAGCTTTTTCTTCCAGGTATCTAGCAGCATGAACGCTAGTGTCAGCTGTCACATACATACTGAGATACTGTGAAACACAGGTTTATTGAAATATAAATTAATCAGTATTAGTATAAAATAGAGACATTTTAAGACTTGTAAAGAACTGCATGATTTCTTTAATGTTTTGTGCTGGCTAAGTACACAAGAGGATTAGAATTTGATAAGATCACCTCCTTTTCAAGAAGCTGATACACCACCAAAATAGCTGTGGTTTGTAAACACTTCTAAATGCCCAAAGGAATTATCACACTATAAAATGTAGAGATAGAAATACAGAGAACATATTCCACTATATTCTAACTCCATGATGATCAGGTTCAGCAACACTACTCATTCTGGGTTGCATCACTCCAGTCTTTCCAACAGAGATTGTAGTTTCACTTCTCTATCCTTACAGGAAGGACAAGAGAGAAATTACTCAGTCCTCTGAAGAGAAAAGATAGGGCCAATGGCTTTAAGAAAAGCTGAAATGTTTCATCAATCACCACAGACTTCGTCTCAAACTACTCCATAATTCTGAAGAATTTAATCCATTTAAATTTCCCTTAAATGATCATCACATAATTATGCAATTAAGCTCAGTGTACATCTAACTTATCTACAGAAACTGACCGTTTCCGCTCTAGACTTAATTCAGAGTGACTAGCCAATATATTTTACCATTAGCCCCAGCTTCAAGAATCAACCCACCTTGTTGAAAAATATAGCTCAAAACAATTTCATGGGTATTTAAATTGTCTAGTCTAACTAAAGAGACAACATAATCAAAACATAACCAAAACCCAGGCTGTCCTAGTAGGCCAAAAGTGGTCAGATATTAATAACCAGAATCTATCCAAAGCCAGTCTGCAAAGGCACTGAGTTCCCGAGTCTTCCCCTGACTGTTTAAGTATCACAACCTCCGAGAATCAGTCTGCTTTTAGTGTGCTTCAGAGATGTAAAATGAATCAATGCAGCAGCAAAAAGCAGGTTAGGAGCAGAGCTGGGAGCTGAAAATAACCTCTTGATTGACTCCCGGTATACTGTTCTATCCACAGGGTCACAGAAGCTCAGAACTCAGAGTTCAAAGCTCAGAGCTTTTCACATGCCATCAGTGTACAAGTCCCAGGTTTCATGGTTGTCATAGATTTCTCAGATACCGAGCTGCTCTGACTAGCTGAGTTCTAATTTCCTAAGCCATTTTTTTTTAATTTCCCCCAGGAGATGGCCAGACCTCTTCCCTTCTAATGTCACAAATAATGCTGCATAGAGCTCTGAATATCTTTTCAGTACTTAATGTATTTTTAAAAGCATAGACTGAAAGATATTACAATGATGCATTGAAGGAGGAGGAAAAATAAACACATCCACTGGGTTTACCCAGATCCATAGCCCCAACCTTTCTTATTTTCTGGCTTGCGATCTTGAACATACTCAGTGAGTGTCAGATTGCAGCTCTGGCATAAACAGCTGAACAAACTAAATCATGGATCCCTGGCAAAATGAAACCCCATTTAATAGTTTCTTTGTAGAAATTGTGCACCAGGCAGCGTTAGGCCTAAGAAGGTAAAGAACCATGCTGAGAGCCATGCACACACATTTACACTGCAATATATTTGCTCTACGATATATTTCACTTACTCTTTGATATGTAAAAATTGGAATATGAAAAAGAAATTATCTGCCTGCTTATTTTCATTCTGAGACCTTCTGTTACCTGTACCTCTGATTGTGGAATAATAATTAGAAAAAAATCACTAGAATGATCTTATAATGAGATCTTTCATAATTTAGCACGACCAAACATCCTTCACATGTTCTGCAATGAACTCGCTCCCCATACAATACAAAATTTGCACTGGCAGACTGTTGGGTTACTGAGGAAGAAATAATTAGTAGAAAAACAGAAAATGCTCCTGTCTTATTACTATTTAGTTCACGCCATTTGATTTGACCTTTTATGTAAAGGCTAAGATCTTCAGAGATGCTGAGCGACCAGCAATTCCAGCAATGTTCTTAAGACAAGTTTACCTGTGAAACAGTAGTTTCAGAACCTAAGAAAAGGAAGAAATTTAAAGAAATCTGTAAATTGACTGAGAGAGATATTAAGTTATTCAATGCTAAATCTATTAATAAATACAAAAATCACAAGGAAGGAGAAATTAGAACGACTTGTTATGAAGAGTGCATTTTTTAAAAAGATAAAATATTCCTTACAAAACTATAGACCAAGCCTGATAAAAATAAATAGCAATAATACTAATAAAGATAATAAGCTGACCTAAGGCTTTAAGAAAAGATGAACCTTTATTTAAAGCAAAGGAAAGGTAACAAGTTAAATGCCTTTCCTTAAGCTGTGTTTTTCTCCTAATCTTCATGCTATTAAGACATAAGCAGCAGAGAAAAATTCCCCAGCACTCACATTTCTAATCAAATACTCTGTTTCTCTTAGCATCTGCATGTTGACAGAATAACGAAACACTGATAATTATCATCTATTATACTAACAGTTGCTGTCTTCTGCTGTCTTCTACAGCACTGGATGGCTTGAAATTTGAGTAGTTTATTTTCTATAAGAATACTATCTTCTTAAAGACTATGATAAAAACAGCAGTGCAGATGACCTTTAGTTATTACCTGCAACTGTAAATTTCATTTGAATTTCATGTTAACACATTTGAGTACAGTCTGATTGACTTATCAAAACACTAAAAAAAAAGATTACAATTTGAGCCAATCATGCTGTTACAAAAACAACCCAACCTCTCTGATCTACAGTTCAATATAATGTTTGGAGATGAACGGGATTATTGTACATTAAGGGGACTAAGGATTTCCATTTAAAAGCATTAGAGGAACGTCTATATCAAGAACTACTTTCAATTATTTTCAACTTAGTTGCTATATATGTTACAACTGAGCCAAAACAAATGGCCTTTCTCAATCATCTGCATAGCGAACCTGAAAACAACAGTGACCCACTACCTCCTAGCAAAGTCTCCCTACTGCTATTTCATCATCTTCCCTTCAGTGAGCCTGGGAGCTGCTGTTGTTTCTGCCCTCATCTTTACCATTAGCATGCCTCTGTAGTACATTATCTATTGATCCTGACGTAACAAGCGCAGACAGCTTCAGAGTGTAATGTATGCTCTTCAGAGTACAGAACCACGGAGCACATGCATTAAGGAAATTAAAACAAAGGCACAAGCATGCAGTCTACTTGAAGCCTCAGAGCAAATGTTTGTTTGCACTCAAATGTTTTTTAAAAAGGGCTGAAGTTTAATTTCTGCCTCACGGTAAAGAGAGCTCAGCATTCACTGACACCAGGGTGAATCCTAAGTAGTCACTATCAACGACCAACAGTAAATTTCAATTTCTCTAAATTAACTAATTTGCCTAAAATTTAATTGAATCTTTCAAACTAACACTGCGTCAGAGAGGTATTGTAGCAAGCGTGTGGAGAATGCTACCTGACCGCAAAAGGAAATAACTTGCATAAATTAAACAAACATGATTTTAAAGCACCAGAAAGCTCACCCAACCAGAGATCAAAGAGGAGTTTAATTCCAAATCAACCATCAAAAATCCTGAATGTTGGATAACCACCTAAGGCTCATCGCTTGAATCTATTTGTACTCACTGAATCCATTAGATCATTGATACGACAAGTATGCAAGCTATCCATTTGTTTTAAAACTAAATACTCTGATGGAGGAGACCCAAGACAGCCTGAAAATATTAATGCATGATGCAAACACAAAGATCCAGAGGGAGCTCTGGCTAATTAACAAGCTCTAGATGTAGACCTATAATGATAATACTGATGAAATCTCTGTCAAGGATTAAATTGAATTCTTAAAGTTCTTTGTTGGGCTTGTGTTCTATAGTAAACACAGGGGGAAGGAATAAATCATATAAGGAGAAATATTCGTACAGACTCCAGTTCATGCAGTTTGAAATGTTGATATAGGCTAATTTTCAAATGTCAGTGCAAATAATAATGCTGGTACGGGCTCCTCAATTTAAAAGGGGAACACGTCAGGCAGGACATTTCAAAGAAAACCGTCCAGTGTGGGGCACATTGCTACTCATTTCAGTAAGGAACATACAGCCCTTTTGCATGACCAAAGCACTTGCTAATGATTGTTGAACACAGCCATATAATGCACATTAAGTGCAATCCAGTTCTTGCAGGACAACAGGACAACACAAACAAGGAATTACTCTAGCAGAGCAGGTTTGCAGGATTCACAGAAGAATCTTAAGCTTGATGCTCGTGTGGCTGGAATAAATTAAAGATTTAGAGGCTCCTAGTATATTTCTCCATTTTCCTTCGTTTTCCTTCTGAAAAAAAAATAGAATAACCGGAGGGCACTTCAAAACAATGGGATTTAATTCACTTACGTCAGCAGCTACTCACCAAATATTACGCATTACCTTCTGAGGTAAAAGAATTTTGCCTGTATATGAAGAAAGGCAGCTGGCTGTATGTCAGCGAGTATATTTGGAAAAAAATCTAACTCCACAGGAAATCCAAATTCTGTTCCTACAGAAATCCTAAAATCTCTCACACATTTTATTCTGCTTTTACACCAGTGTAAGTGCAGCAGTCCTTGTACAATTTCCCTCAAAAGTAAGAACCAAAATATTTACACTGAAGCCGAAGGCAGTTTGTGTTATCTGGGAACACAAACACATTGTCCCAATTAATGGTCATGTATGAGCTCTCCTCCTTTCAAACACTGTCACAGCTCCCTTTTTAAAAGGTCGCAGGTAGGCTTTCAGTCAAGTTCTAAGAATATTTTGCCTAAAGCTACAGCGTTATTTAGAATAAGCACCAGGGCCTAAGGCAAAATCTGCATGGAGTAAGTTGTGCCTCTCTGACGGTGAAGTATGGAATGTTAGAAAGATGAAATGATCATAGGCTTTATCATTATTGACTTATAACTTTTATTTAGAAGTGGAATTAAATGCTAGAGCATCAAGCTCAGAGGGTAGGTTTGGGAATCCTGGAATGAGCAGATGCTCAGGATGCTGTCAGAACAGAAGCAACACTTATTTTCAGGCTCATTGAAAGATTCACTTGCTAGTCAGCTACTTGGGCTTGCAGAGGTGTTTTTTCAAATACTCTGCTGTGCTATGAAGAGGCATTAAATCATAATATAATGAATGAAAATACTGTTTCTTGTAGCAGTGCACAAACATGAGAAATAAAAATGAGAAATCTATTTCTAGGTGCTTTTTTTCCTTCTGAGTTGCAACTCTCACTTCCGACATGCATACACTTTTTCTGGCATTTTAACTCACTGCAAAATACTGGTTGAAGAACAATGTGCCTCAAGTGGCAACCTCTGCCAAAAAAAGTTAATGAAGACTTCACTTGCTTGTCTGAGACATATTAATTCATTTCAAACTGTAAAATTCACACTAACTTTGAGGAAGATGTATCAATTCTCTGAAGCAGATATTCAGTGTACAAAGTGAATAATTTTCTTACTTAAATTCAAAACTTTAGGGACTGACAAATCCAATTTCCTTTTTGTGAATATCAGAAACAATGTGATAATTTGGGAGCTTTCCTGAGGCTACCTGATTCATCTTTTACTCATCACAACTAATCGTAGAAGCAGCAATAATAATAAGTGGTTTGTATAGTAACTCATCTCAAACCTGAGATACAAATGGCTCTCTTATCCTTTTCTCCTAGAGAACAATATGAGGATGCAAGTAAAAATTTGGGAACAGCAGAAATAACTTCTTACCACAGATCTCATCCGGTATTCACTGCAGTCAGCTGCTGCTTACTGACAATAACAGGTATTAGATAAGAACATAAAGATCTCTATCTAAAAAACAGGACGAACCATGAAAAAAAACAAACCTCAGACTAAAAGCCCACAACTCAATTCATCCCCGTGTTCAATTTACAACCATAATCCATAAGTCCACAGGCAGAAAAAAACTTTAGATTGTTGTTTTTTTTTTTCCTCTCAACTCAGTGGCCCCAAGAACCCGCTACGACGTAATTGGTTCCAAAGCACCCTCAATTCTGAACCCTCAGTGCCATTTTATTATGCAGGCAACTGTTTCATAACCTTAGTTGAAGGTTTTCTCTAAGTATGATTTATGATATTTCTGAGGTGTTTGGAGTTAATTATTTTGAGTGACAACTGCAAACAACTACCACTACTTGTTTTATCTTAAAATGTTGATTTAAAGATGTTGTCTCTTCTCACAGTTATTTGATGATACACTTAATTTTTGCATATTTATTTTCCATAAGCTATTTGCGTTGTATAGTTTACAGCCATTAAATCACTCAATGACACAGTTAATAATTACTAGAAGAACAGTGAGAGAAACCACGTGATTATCTGAGGTTGTGCAGAAAATTTAAAATATCCAGAGCCATCAATCTATCCTCTTTCGGAACCAGAAGTTTACTTCTGGACTACCTGAAAGGTTTTCTATCATTACAAAAACAGCTTTCTATCATCATGACAAAGTCTCTGGAAGGTAAAACAGTTTCATTGGACAGTACAGTTTATTACATTACACAGATTTAATTTGCTTGGACAACGCAAATCTAGAAATTCCAATGACAGGAAGAGAATCCACATTATATGAATGTAAGATTTTTTATGCAAAATCAGGAAATAGGAGCAAACATCTATACAGAAGCTTAATTTTGGTTCTACTTGAAAGTGAAATAAATGCTTTCAGACTCTAACACCAACTTCAAAATGGCAAGAATGTTTTATGCCATTTAATTCATTACTAAAAGCTAATAATAACTACCATAAATATTGCTTGGCAAAGTCATTTCTTAGTTTCTGACACAGAACATCATCTAATCCATTCTTCTATAGCTTTAAAAGGTTCCTAAGGAGAGAGGAATAGTAGATTTTTTTTTTTTTAGGTCCAGAAGAAACAGCAGATCTGGAATCTTATTAGCAATAGACATACAATTGGTTAAAATCAAATATAAATTAATAAGTTTCATTACTCATTTTTAGCTTGAAAATTTCACTGAAGAAAAATTCACTAATGGCCTTACTTACAGAGAATGAATGCCAGCCAAAAAAAGCCAAACCCAATTTACCAGTGATGTACTGCCAAGAAATGGTGATTCACTGACTGAGCAAGCAAATTAACAATCACTTTTCTTACAAAAAACAGTAGGCAAAAACATAACTTGGCAGAATCTCCCTCCTGTTATTGTGGACTCTAATTAGCATAGTCATATAAAAAGATTGAGATTAAATATGTCAAGGACTCAGAATTGTTTGAATTCCTCTTTGCTTAATTAATCCAAATATTTAAATTATCTTCTTCACATAATTCGGTGTTTCAACCAGAATTCCAGTGATAGGCATGTAAAATCGCTACTTGCAGACTGACTATCTAGCTCACTTTTAAAACCTGACACTAAAATAAAGATGTAATGCCTTTATGTCAAACATCTTTAAAAAGCCACCGCCTCTGTTAATTGGCCAAGCACGTATCCTGTTCTCTCATTGATCACCAGATCTCACATAGCACCCAACTCAACAGGTTTCTCACTTCTCTCTGTGTTGGTGTATCTATAATATTCATACAAACTACAATTCAGTTAAAATGTCTTCCTTACTTTTCCTATAGCTTGTAAAATTAAAAAGAGAATTTTTGTGGAATCTACAGTGACCAGAAAGCTCACACAGTGTCCAAAATTCAGCTCTTGAAAAGTCATGTTCCAGTATTTCAGAAAATAAACGCTCCTGTATGACATGTACTTGCTTGTCATGAGGGCATTTCTCCTGAGTACTCTGTAAGCTTTGGTCCTTGCTGCACTCATTGAGTGCTCCACACTCGGTTTAATTTTCACTCCAGTTTTCTTTCACAGGACAAATTCTACTTTACCCTATCTGTTAATTTTCGTGACAAGAATTAAGTGCCCCTAGAAATACATTCTTTCTTTGCTTTACTAAGATGGAATTTCAGCACAGCAGTGGGGACTGAGTGAAACCTGACTCTGTTCTTAATGGTCAAGTTCAAACACCTCCCCGTCCTCACACCTATCAAAACTGCAAGGCAATACTATTTACAAACAGGAAAAACAATGCAAGCTGGATCTGCAAGTCTAACAGCAGAAGTATGATATTTACCAGTGAGTCCAAATACAGGAAGGTAGCCTTGAATCCAATGGCACATGGAAGTTATCTTCCACGAATCCACAAATTATAGAAAGATTGATATTCTTAATTCTGAATTCCTTTTTCATCTGCACTTCTTTTCTAACACACTGACATTCAGAGAACTGCTTCCATGATGAATCACTAAATACAAATTAGAATAACGTTTGTCTCTTGCTGGACTTTTTAAGCATTTATTTGCTACCTCATATGTTAACAAGAATCTTATGTGGTTAGTTGACTTGTCATTTTTTCAAGATGATTTGAGATCCAGAAAGACAGATCTTACAACGTTTGTACTGCCATATTTTTGAAATAAATCTATAATTACATTGTATTCCTGGCAAGAGCTTGAAGTAACATCAATATTCTTTATAAGATCTGTCTCCCAGAGAAAGACTCCTAGATACATGGCAAATTGTGAGTACCCATGGGAACATATGAAGATCTCTGCCAGGCTTCTCCATCACTGTCATAATATTTGACGTGAATTAGAATTCTGGCCAGCGCTCAGAATCAGTAATTCCTATAAATCTTTTCAATGTCACAGAAAGTATGACACAGCATTAATTACATATAATATTATCCTACAAACAGAATTTTACAGATTACCTTACATGCATTTTGTCCTTTTTAAATGGGGCTCCAGGGTAAACATGCAGAAGAGGTACATTTGCAAGAATACAGCCTTACACATTAAAGAAACAGAGAGATGAGATGGAGAGCATATATAGAAGAAAAATATGAAACACTAGTCATGTTTAACTAACCACTAACTAATTCTCTTGTAAAAGGCAGGACTCCTAGGAGAGGCTGTGTCGGCACTTTTGGACAGTACACAATGGCCATTACTAGAATTATAAAATACAAGGAACATCACGTCCAAACTCACCACAGAATTGAAGTGGAAATAGATTTCTTTTTTTCTGAAACTGACATCATGTCTGTCACGCTTCCACTAGTACGGTATTTGTTAGAACAAAAGAATTAAACCTTAACAAAATGGTAATCAGATAATAAAGGCAGCTGCTGCTGCACAGGTCTAGAGAGCGTT
Source organism: Centrocercus urophasianus (assembly GCF_019232065.1). Taxonomy (NCBI): domain Eukaryota; kingdom Metazoa; phylum Chordata; class Aves; order Galliformes; family Phasianidae; genus Centrocercus; species Centrocercus urophasianus. Next base: position 5,509,280 of record NW_024884744.1, on the reverse strand, counting down.
CACAGTTTGGAATGACGGTCATGGTTTGTATTCTGAATTCAAAGAAAGAAAATAAAATTCAAGCAAGTAGGCCAAGGACCTGAAGTAATAAATTTATTCCTGTCAAATGGGAAATACCTTTTTTCATGGAGATAGGTCTGGAGACACCAACAAATTAGCAAAAAAAGATAGACACTTGTAAGAACAGCATTTTTGCAAACACAGTAACTATTAGGTGTAATAGGATTGTAACAGGCATATCCAGAAAGCCTATACACACATTTATAACACTACAAATCATTTTCCAGAAATAAAAATATTAAAAATCTTTTTGTTTTGTTTTGTTTTGTTCTGAAATTATCATATAATCACTGGACAGGAAACAGGAAAAGTGCTTAAAACATTATTAAGAAGCCATTTGTCCAATATTAGATCATTTCACTGATTTAGTTTGACAAAAACTGCCAAGCATTATCAGTCTTAAGGTCCACTTAGCTAAAGCTGATACTTTAAGCAGTGTTTAGTACCAGCTGCTTCAGAGGCAAGTCAAAGAAAAATCAGAACAACGTAATGAATATTACATTGGCAAATTTATAGAAAAAGCATCTAAAACCTATGCTTCATGAAATTTAATTAGAAGTCTGTTTCATGCATTCTATTTTAAATTGCTTTCATATATTAGTATGTATCTGATATTATAATTTCATCTTAACTATCAATAAGGGCATCAATCTTAGAAACAGCAATGAGGTCATTAGTTTAAAACCTACACACACTGATAGCAGCAGAACTACGCAGTATCCTGACTATACGCAAGTCACAAAGATGTAGGTGAGCTCTGAAACTGACATACATGCAATATATATTAATAGAGTAAGAGTTATACTCTCCCCATGTGTAGCACATTACAGCTGGTAAACATACAGACTTAAATACATTATGAGAAAAAGTCTGTAAAGATCAGATTAGGAAAAGAAAATTCTAATTTTTGATAATGAGCATAAAATATGCTTCTTTTAAGTCGCAAAAATGTACAAAAGCTGCAGGGAGTGCAAGTTTGGTGAGACTTGGTATAATGAAATGCTGAAGCATGTAAGTTACTCCTTCCAATCTCTTAAGATTTTTAAAATCAAGTTTAACCTGCTTACTTAGTAAAAACTGTTCATGTATATTAGTTAAAATTAAGCTGCTTAAGCAAAACAATGTCTGCCTTTAATTACTTAAACTGAACCAGTATCAAGGGGATTATTTGTGCAACCTCATAAGCTATACAAGAAAGAAAATATGTTATTTCTAACCTCTGCTGCCAGTTGCTGAAGAGAAGGGGATGCGATAGGATGTAAAGTTGAATTGCCTCTGACTGGATTATGGAGGCTAACATAAGCCACAACATTTCTCTGAAGAACTCTCTTGAGATCCTACAACACAAGCAGAGCAACAGTTATTACTACACATGGTTATAATTAATTGTTTTATCATTTCCTTTCCTTCTAGGGAAAAACTGCGCCCTATGATTCTGTCCTCTGTGCTTCCCTAAGTAATACTTACCTACTGTTTTTACAATACACTGTTAAAAACTTCAAAGGATGTCTTAGTGTTATTTCTCTCTATAGCAGAAGTTTTAATTCCATTTCACACATCAGCTCAACAAAATGGAAATAGGCCTATGAGGAATTAAAAATAACTACACTTGTAAGGCCAAAAATGAAAACATTACATACTGTGAAACAACGTGAAGGCCTTTTACACTTATGCCTGACAGAAGACAAACTTCAAAAGCAATCATTATCAACAGTTAAACATACTCTAATTTTTAGAGAGCAAATTCAGATTTAAATTGCATAACTTTCTCAGTGTTGTCACCTTATTATGTCTCAGGCTAAGAAAAAAGTATGTACAAACTGTTTCAATTATTATCTCTTAAAAAAAAAACAAAAAACACCCTTTGCCTCCTCAGTAATGAGTTACTCTTTGCATGAAGTGGCTCTTCATACTGAACAGAAGGGGTGTAACACAATTACATCTGATGTAAAGCTGACTTGAAGTGGAACTAAACAGATTTTGCTTCCAGCCTGGATCTTTTCAATTTGATTTTTTCACCCCCTCTTGTTTTTGAAGAATAATTGTTTTGGAAGTATGAAACTTCAGTGGCAGCTAGCTGCTTCTCAAGCATGATAAAAATAAATTAACTCTTCATTTTCTCTACTGTTTTAATTCTGCAGCCATGAACATATCTGTTAGCTACTCCTTTAATTTATCAACTGAAATCAATTCCATTCATATATAATTAAACAAGACTGATGAGGTATTTTCTTTCACAGAGCTGATCTATATTCTTTTGAATGGAAAAGAGCCCAAGGAATTTTCCTTGTCAGATTGCAGCTAACTTTTAAGCACAAATATATAGAAAGTGAACCAGTGGCAGTCATGAGATACTGAAATGTTTGTGTAGTCAATGCAACGGTTCTCCTCCTATCACACGTACTCTGCTCCACAGAAACTGCCTCCAAAGATGTTTCATTGGATGTGCTGAGGAATGTGTGAATGTCCACAGACAGCTGTCACAGACCAGTTAATAAACAGTAATTTCTATAAGGTAATTCCATAGTACCTCCATGTTCTCAACAAATGCAATAATAATTGCAATGTTTTCTTCTAAATTTATTTTTACCTCTGCCCACTCATATGAACCGATGTTCCCAAACGATGTTCCTCCCCAAGAGCAGAACACAATGGTCCGGTCAGTTCTCCATCCTCTCTTAACTTTTAACATCAAGGCCTGTATAAATGCTGTTATGATAGCAGTGCTACTGGCCCATTCTTGTCCACTGTAAGTATTCAAACTGCTGTGATGACTACCAATGATGACGTATCTGTCTGAAACAAAAAAAAAAAAAAAAAAAAAAAAGAGAAAAGAATCTTCGTATACTTACTGGCATTAAACGAATTACAGAAATAAAAGATGAATTTTCTTAGTAGACTGTAATGCTGTTAATACAATACAACGTTGCTGACAAAAGCCAATATGGTCATGTGCAAGACAGTCATAGAGTAGAAATGACTGTGAATACTACTTAAAAATAAATTAATAAGTATTTGTACTTTCCTAATTTTACCCCGTGCCCTTCTCTCCATTGCTTGCTTAGTACTTTCTCTCCTTATAAATCAGGTATATGCCCCCTTTTACAGCCAGGACTTTGAGATACAGATAATCTAATAAAGTTCCATGCTTGTGTTAGTGTTGTTTAGGAAAAAAACACAACAACACAAGTAACTGGGAAACAATATCTTCAATACATATGAGTATTAAAAAAAAAAAAAGAAAAGAAAAGAAAAGAAAAGAAAAGAAAAGAAAAGAAAAGAAAATAAAAGATGTAGCAGTACAATCAGTAATATGGAAAAAATACACAAAGTATTTGCACTCCCTCACCTGGAAGACTGTGTTCAGTGCTCACCACCCTATCTCAAAAATGACATTGCAGAAACAGCAGTTGAGAAGTTGGTAACCAGAATAGTTAGATATCAGGACTTAGATTTCCAGGTAGGGAGATATTGAAAAGACCTGGACTGCAGGTTTAGAGAAGAAACATGACAGAGGAATAAAGATAGTGAATGATAAAGAAAGGTAAGTCAGAAATAGCAGTTTTGGTGATACTGGAAGAAAGTTTTTAATACAAATTTTATAAAATGAAAGGCAGTAAATTTCATCCTGAAATAGAGTGCTTACAATTATACAGAGAAAAAGAATAAATCACATCTCATTCAGAGAAATTATACTAGATATTAATCTCTTGAGGATTATCACAGATTCCAAATATTAACTCTCAAGTTTAAAGAAACAACTTTGCTTCCAAAAGAACGATATGGTATTTAACAAAATGAATTAGTAGTGTGACTGATGTGTTTTAATAAGTCCACGCAGAATTCTGTTGAATGACTTATTCCACTGTAAGACCTTCTGTATGAGATGGGTTCACAAAGGAAACGCCTTTGACAGGTTACTAATTGAGTGTATTCTGATACATAGTGAAGAACCTCTTCCCAAATGTCAACCCTTATAGATATTCTTTCCATATTTCAGGGCACTGAGAAAGACCAGGAGAACAGTTATCACAGATTCATAGAATGACTTAGGTTGGAGAGGACCTTAAAGATCATCTAGTTCCAAATCTTTTTATTATTTGTCCTGCTTCAATTTCACAGTACAGCAGACAGTATGTCTAAACATGACAGTTACTATGTTTCAAATCCTAGGACAGCTATTTACAAAACATTAGCAAGAGCAGGCTAGTAACTTCAAATCGTTCTAAGACATTAAATCTTTTACTGAAACTAAATCCACTGAGCTACTTATTTTCTAGCTTGCTTTAAAAAATAAAATCATTCCAGTGAAAAGTGCAGCACTGAGCTCACAAAAAAAAAATCAATTATTATTTCAGTGACAGGTATAAAAATTAAGATTCGCTGCCTTCCCCACTGTATCACATAAAATATGAAATGAGTGGTCCTGGCTCTAGGAGACTGTAGATAAATTGCCACCCTTTCTTTTAAAGATGGTGAAAGGGTATTTATCAAGGGAAGTGTGGTCACGGTCTTGATGATGACGTGATCTACCCAGTATGAATTGGATTGGGTCAACAACACTTGGCAGTAAGTCAGTAGTCAGGAACAGTGTTCATTAATGATGTAGAAACACTTCAACTTTTAGGCAAATTTAGTCACACACAGAATATGCTCAAGATGATCTTCATTCCTATGTTGTTCTCGTTATGTTACCTACATACAGTATCAAAAGAGGAAGGAGTTTCTTGTTCTATACCACAAATACCCTTGGGTTCTTAATGCTTAATTCTGATGGCATACAGAACAGTAATTATTATTCATAGAGCTGTATAAACTAGCTTAAGGCACGAGTCTAACACAAAATAGGGCTGCAGAAATTATGATGAAGAACTTAGTCACAGATTTTAGTACATTGCAATCACATTTGATAATACATGCTTAATTAAGGCAGAGATCAGGCTGCCCAGGCACTTTGATTCCAGAGAGGCGTGTGAGTTATGCAGGGACACTGTGGATTGAGTCATAGCTTTATTTAACTCAAAATTCTGCTAAATTTACAAAATAAATCAAAATATATTCTCAAATCATATAGACAGCTCATGTGTTAATTCAAATCATGCAATACAGCATATCTTATAATTAAAAGCACCAACATAGTTACTCGTGCAGTATATGGCAAAGTAGAACTGCGACCTCAGCAATGACTCCCAGTCATTGTGAAACAAATAATCAATTCAAATGATGAAGGACTACTTACCAGGAAATACAGATCCTTTCAAATATCCAATAACATTAGAAATTGTCTTGTACGTTGTGACTGACTGAATACTGAGACTGATTATTTTTTTGTCTGTTAAGAGATACAACAAGAAAAAAAACACCTTAGAAAACGTTAAATTTCTGCCTATGCAGCCAAGAGATCTGCAGACCACAACTGTAAAACAGATGTAAATCCCTCCTAAAAAAAAAAAAAAAAAAAAA